>NC_091420.1:1817596-2417596 GCF_032191515.1 Phaenicophaeus curvirostris | reverse complement strand
GGTGACTAAAAAAAAAAATGGCTTGTTGGTCTAATTCACCAGCAATAACGTGAACTAAAGACAGACCCCTGCCCCCTGCCCTTCTCCGCAACGAGGTCCTCGCGGGGTTCTTGGGGGTGGTTTTCCCTTCCCTTCTTCCCACTGGGATGCCTGGGGTGTGGTGAGCAGCAGAATAATCCTCGCTGGCTTCACCTGCCCTCAGCATCCCACCCAGGAGAGCAGGAGAACCTAGTTGGATGCTAAGTGGATGTAGGACACCTTGTTTGCGTCGAGGTTCTGGGACTTGAACCACCTGGTTCTCCATCCCTCAGGTTTAGGAGAAGCCAAATCCTTGCAGGGAGCCTCAAGATCCCCATCCTGCCGTCACATCGGGGTTGAACTTCATGGTGAGCCTGCTACTTGCAGGAGCTTGGAGATCTCCATCCTCTAATCACACCAGGGTTGAACTTCGTGGCGAGCCAACTCCTTGCAGGAGCTTGGAGATCTCCATCCTCTAATCACACCAGGGTTGAACTTCATGGCGAGCCAACTCCTTGCAGGAGCTTGGAGATCTCCATCCTCTAATCACACCAGGTTTGAACTTCATGGCGAGCCAACTCCTTGCAGGAGCTTGGAGATCTCCATCCTCCAGTCACACCAGGGTTGAATTTCATGGCAAGGCAACTCCTTGCAGGAGCTTGGAGATCTCCATCCTCTAGTCACACCAGGGTTGAACTTCACGGCGAGCCTGCTCCTTGCAGGAGCTTGGAGATCTCCATCCTCCAATCACACTGGGGTTGAACTTCACGGCGAGCGAGCAGCCCACCAAACTTGGCTCTTGGCCGCGCGTCCATGCTTGCAGGATGGGACTTGGGTGCCGCTGGTTTCTCCTCCACGTGGCTAGTTTCTCCTCCACGCCGCTGGTTTCTCCTCCGCGCCACTGGCCAAGCAGGGGAGCAGGTTGTTTCTAAGCATTTTTGGGTTGGTGGAACCAGGATGGGGAGCTGAGGACCCGACCGTTCCCAGATGAATGCTGGTGGCTCTCTCCCCTCGGCTCTCATCCCGTTTCTGCTTTGGACGCGTTTTCCAAAGCCACGAGCGGTGGGACAGGAGGGCAGGTCCCCAAAATTCTGCATAGCCGCGTTGGAAGGTGCTGAGCTCTTCACAGGAGGCTTCCAGGTCCAGGAAGGCTCAGACCTTAGGGAATGGGATGGACTTGGTGCCCAACGCTCAACGCTGGGATTTCCACATGGGCTTTGCCAAAGGGCTCTTGACTCCGAAACCAAGGAGCAGGTTGAAGTTGGGGACCTGCAACCTTGGGGATGGGGCCTCCAAGAAAGCATCGGAGCTTTGGGAGCAGAAGGGATGATACTTGAGGAGAGGGGACCAACCAGAACAAAGGGAAACGGAGAGTGGAAGTAATATCGTGCTGTGATGTCATCCTCATCGACATAAATTATATAGAGAATAGCGTGTATTATAATACAGAACGAAAGAAAAAAGAAGAACCAAAATTGGATTTATATTTAATGAGGAGATACTATAAAATATCTTGTTCTAGCTCCCATTTGCAAAAGTATTTTTCAGCTGGAGGGATATCTATTATTTTTTTTTCTCTTTTCTTTCTTTCTTATAAAAAAAAAGAAATAATCTCCATACGTACAAAGGCTCAGACTGTTAAATATTGTGAACCTCTGAAATCCAAACACTCCAACCTGTTTATTTGCTATTTGAAGGGTTTATTTTGATGCATTTGCTGGTGTTTTTTAAAGAGAGAGAGAGGAGGGAAAAAAAGACTAAGATTTTAAAATTAGAACATTTCTTTATAATTTAATATTCTATTTTAATAAATGCATTTATTACATGTAAATGTAGCAAGGAACTGGGCTAATAAAAATACTTTTTATTAGGTAATTTATTATAAGAAAAAAGGATATTTTATTTTATGATAAAGTGATCCTTAAAAGTTTAGAAGGTTTAGAATATATGTAGGTTAAAAAATACATTTGTATCCAGAGTATTGCTTAAAAAGTGTTTTTAATATATGTTTCCTTTTTTTTGTGTGTGCGTGTGTGTATGTAAAAGGTGATAGTTATGGTGCAGATAGCCCTTTCCAGAAATAAGGAATTAACACAGTTGGATGTATTTAAGACAAATTAAAAAATAAATAAATAAATAGAAGACATAAGGTGATTAAAACCCAGAGAAATAGAAGAGAAAACCACTAAGACTCAAAGCCCCCGTCTTGGGTTTGCTCGGTCTCATCAATCCCTTTGGAAAATCTCCGGGTCTGGGTGCGCTGAAGCGGTTCGGAGGGTTTGGAGAGCTTGGAGGGCTTGGGTGGAGAACCTGCAGTCATTGTCACCCAACGCCAATAAGTCCCCGCAGAGCATCCCAGGAGCTCCCGTTGCTCCCACCGTTTGCTCTCGCCAGGGGCGTTGGAAGAGCTTGAGAAGAGGTCGGGTGCTCTTGGGAAGCCAAGCTTGTGTTCCTCACCTCTCCAGCCCTCGTTTTCGTGCCAACACCTCAACCCTGTCCCATCCCAGGGAGCTTTGCCATCGATTCTCTTCCCAGCAGGGTTTCAGAGAGCCCTGTATTAAACTCTTTCATGTTGGAGAAGAGAGGATTGATGGTCTTGCCAGGGGGCACCGTCGATGACTGCCAGCTCAGACCTCCCCAAGCTGAGGACGTGCTGGCAGGGCGGCTCTGTGGACACGGGGGGTGGTTGCTGTCCGTTGCATCCCTTCCAGCTTTGGCTCCGTGTCTTTGTGTGGCTGAGCAGGCTGCGAGGACAGGAATCTTTTGGCCCAGCACTCAGACCAGGCTTGATCTTCCCATCTTCTCTTTGGAGCTGAGGGCTTGTGAGGGACTGATTCTCCATCATCTTTTTGGAGCTCCAGGTTTGTGAGCAACTGGTTCACCATCATCTTTTTGGATCTGAGGGCTTGTGAGGGACTGGTTCACCACTGTCCTTCTGGAGTTGAGGGCTTGTGAGGGACTGGTTCACCATCATCCTGTTGGAGCTGAGGGCTTGTGAGGGACTGGTTCACCATCTTCCTTTTGGAGTTGAGGGACTGGTTCACCATCTTCCCTTTGGAGCTGAGGGCGTGAGGGACTGGTTCACCATCATCCTGATGCTCCGCTGCAGCAGCTTTGGGCTTGTACCCGGTGCTCCAAGCAGCCAGGGATGCGTCAGGATCCAGGAGCCCCTGGCCAGCTTTGCTCCCTCCTAGATCCATAAAACCCTTTCTTCTCCCTGTGAGCCAGCATGAGCTTGGCTTGGGACAACCTGGAGTGAGCAGGGTCCTCTTTCCAGCTGGAGCAGCTCAGAGCTTGCAAAGCCCGTTCTTTGATCCAGGAGATCATGCACTTAGCGTCACCCCCATCCTTGAATCCCTCAAGATCTTGGCCCTGAGCAACCTGGAGCTGGGGAGCGTGAGGGTCTCGTCCCTCCACCCCTTCCCAAAGCAGCAGGAAGACGGGAGGCGCTTCTGCTCTGTTGCCTTTCAAAGAAGCATTTGAAAATAAGACTTTTTTTTATTTTGTTTGTTTGTTTGTTTTTAACCAAAAAGGAGAAGAAGAAAAAAAAAAAAAAGTTGATGGGTATTAAGAAAAAAGTTAATAATAATAATAAACATTCAAATTTATTTCATATAATCCTAGAGTAAAGATTAAAAGAAAATTAACTAGTTCAAATAGTAGATGCTATCCATATTGTTTAATCTATAGTAGAGCCAAGTGATCCCAGACAGAGCGGAATGTAAAAGAAACTTGTAAACAGGATCAGTTTTTAACTTCCCCGGGAATTCCATCCTTTTTTTTCGGTCCTATTTTTTCTGCAGCGAACAAAGAAAACGAACGAAAGCCTAACGAACCAACAGCCCAGCGCCTGGTACCTTCTGCAATCAAAGTCCTGAGGTTATTTTTATAGACGGCAGGGGGGTGGGAAGGAAAGGGATCTAATAATATGTATTTTTAAAAAAGAGATTTGGGGTTTTATGTTGCTTTATTAATAAAAATAGAAAGATTTGGCTACTCACAGAACAAAAAATGAGGTTTTAGGCCATTCTTTTTGGCTTATTCTGACCTCCGGCTGCGTGCTTGGAGGGTGAAATTTCGGAATAAGTTCAAAGTTGCTGATATTTTTCTCGTGGTGTTTTCAGTTTTTGGAACCGCACACCCCAAAGGTGTTGGAAGGTCCCCAAGACGGGCTGGTGGGACCAGTTCTGGGTGGGCTAAGAAAGGACAATTGGCTCAATTCCCCTCTTTAAGGTGACAGACAGAGCTGGAAGGCAGCGAGGTGCTGGGGCTCCTCCAGGAATTTGATTTTCTACCCTCGGAGCCGGGCAGGAGACCCAGAACGTTGGGGTTGGTTCGTTCCCTTTGTGGTTTTTTGGCTTTTTGATGGTTCTCTCTCAACCCGGTGAGGAATCGCACCAGGAGCTGTTGGGCTGAGCTCACTCGCGTAGCGACCGGCGTCTTCGGGGTCGCCGGATTTAGCTTGGTGGGTGGTTTTTGGTTTTATTTTATCCTGCCGGAGCAATTGATGAGCCTCCAGTCCTCGGATTCGAGTGCTGGAGCTGCAAAGGGCTCTGCTGGGGGCGTTCTCGATGCGACTGGGCTGGACCAGAGCATCGTTGAGCCCGCAGCGTTGGTTCCCTCCAGCCAACCTCGCACCATCCCGCTCTTGGGACGGTAACGGTTTGATAGGAATGGTTGGACTCGATGATCCGGTGGGTCTCTTCCAACCTGGTTATTCTATGATTCTGTGATCCGTGCCCAGAGCCTGGTTTTCGGCCGCGGGGAGGCTGTGCTGGACATGAGTCCTTGAGATGAACGGAGCTCCGTTCGCACGGAGAAGAGCTTTTCTATTGAAGGCAGAGCCACTGTGGGTAACTGGGGACAGGATGCGTCCCATGCACCCTTTTGGTGGCTTAAACCTTGTTCCTTCCATCCCAAAGCCAGGCCAGCACGTCTCTCTGGAGCTTTTCACTGCGCCGAAATCACCGTTTACACTCTCTAACTCAAAAAATAATGACCTTAGCGTCGACTCCGTTATCCTTGGAGAAGCAGAGCGTTGCAAAGCAAAACACTCTCGTAAGGTGGTTACCTCTGGGTTTAGCCGTCGCTCCTCTCCTCCGTGGCGTGGCTCGGCCGGAGCGAAGCCAGGGATGTCCTGCACTTCAGGACCATCCACAGGGATCCCAAAGCCTTTGAGAAACGCGGCGGCTGCCCCTCAATTCCCTCTCCTACTCTGCTTTCGGAGCGGGTGGAGGCGGTGGCTCTACCAGCATTCCTTCAGCAAAGCCATGCAATAGGTTCGGATAGGAAGCGAAGCCAGTTCTCATTTCTCGGTTTCTGCGTCTAGCACTGTGAATCAACGATCGCTCCCCGCGAGCCTTCTCGCTTTCGGAAAGCAGGACACGACGTCTCCTACGCTTTCCGAGGAGGGTTCGTGCTCGGTGGAATCAAGCGCCTGGTCCTTCCCTTGGCAGGGGCGGCTCGGCGGCTCTTTCAGTTTTGTTTTACCTCATTTATTATTTTTTTTTTGTTTGGTTCTTTTTGATACTTGAAGAAGAGTCAGTGGTTGACATTGTACAGTGATGCCCTGGACTGGAGAGTGGATGCACTTTATAGTCACTTGGATACTGAGAGTGAGGCCCCATCCTGCCTCTGCCGAGCCCGCGCAAGGTTCCTCGGTGTCAGCGCCGGCAGGAGCAGAGCCAGGATGGGCTGGTTCTTCCAAAAAACACAACCTTTCTAGGATATTAGGGAGCAATCTGTATTTTCTTGTGGGTTTTCACATGCTGTAGAAACTCAAAGCTCATCCTGCAGTCGGTTGACCTGGTGGAACGTTCAACCCTGAGCGTTGGGCTTGGGTTTTGCCCACGCTGGAGGTGGTGGAGGTCGGGCAGCTCCTGGTGGAGCTCAACCCGTGTCCTTGGGGTGATTCTAGTGGAATCTGAAGTTGGTTTAGCCTCACAGGCTGCGGCGTTCCTGCTGGATCCACTCCAGCGTCGCTTCAGGGCTGCTAATGGAGCAAATTGGAAGTCAAAAAAAAAAATAAAGTGACGCTGATGGAAAATCTGGAGTCGTTCCACCGGTGTCTGTGTAGGGATTTAAAAAAAAATTGAAGTCACCTCCACCGGTGGCACCAGGCAGCTGACGGCAGGGTGTGTTTTCTCATCTTGCGATGATGCTTTGGAGATAATTTGCAGAGGGACGGAGCGGCGAGCAGAGCAGCGTGCGTGGCCACGGAGATCGATCTTCTCTTGGCTCCCTGGAGCTGGGATGAAGAAGCCGAGTCGCTGGTTGCTTTGGGAAACCATCAGCACCTTTTTTCCCTTTTTCCTGATGAATTCTGTTTGAAATAATTGTAAAAAAAAAGGGAAAGAAAAAAAATGGGGCTAAACTCCTGTTTTCCAGTTGTCCTGGGTTAAAAACAGGGTTTTGAGCATGAAAGGCTGTGGGTGTGAGACCCCCAAGCCACCCGGGGACCATCGGCAGCCGATCTCGGCGCCTTCTGAGGGCAACTCCTCGCTCTACCAGCTTTTCCTTGACCAGTAACCACGTTCGCTCGCTCTCGTCCTCGCTCCGAAAAAGAAAACACTCGACAAGTTTGTGTGTATCCGCTTTCCCCCGGCTCCGGGTGCAGGCACTCAACGGTTTCTCCTCCGCGGTTCTACCAACCTCTCGCGCTGAGCCAGCCCTTCCATTTCAAGTCCATTCCCTCTTACGTTGTGTTTGCTCTTGACTTTTTTGCTTTTATATTTTTTTTTTTCCTTTTTAACGTCATAGGAAACCTGTAGTCGGGATTGTTACTATTGGAAACCGATCACATGTTCCATCCAGGTATTTTTTTTCATCTCTCCGGCGTTACGCAAAAAAAAAAAAATTAAAAATAAAAAATAAAGGCCTGAGAGAGAGATATAACCGAAAATAGAAGTAGAGTTAGGCTCGTTGTCTGAGTTTTGAGGCATATAGTATAAGGGGAGAAGGAAAAAAAAAAAAAGGTTAAAATAAAATAAAAAATTAAAATAATGATGTTGCACAACTTGTAGAAAACAAAGAAGGGAAAGGGTTAATGTATTAAATGTGCTAAATTACATTAAGAACTTAATTTTATTAAAGTATTATTACTTAAGAAAGTCGGTGGCTGCTCTTGGTTTCTGTCTGTTGGCGCTTTAGGGGGTTGGTTGGACACGGGACCCCAACTGGGATGGGGTGGTGGGGCCATAACCTCCTTCTACCACCCCTCACGGGGCTCCTGCTGAGTTCCCTGCCTTGAGGAACGCTAGATTAGGGGTTAATCAGTGCAAAGGAGTTTAATTTGCAAGGCTACGGGCTTCTCGGTGTCCACGAGTGTTGGGTGCAAACCTGAGCTTGGTTCCACCCTTCCCACCACTTCGTTCCAGCTGAAACCTTCTAAAAACGGGAAAACCTGGAATAAAACTGAGCTGGTGAGCCTGAAAGGGTCTCGAAATGAGCTCGTCATCCTGCGTGTCCACCAGCAGCGAGCCCCGAGGGGGCTCTTGACTCAACTCCTGTCCCTCTGCGGAGCCGGATCCTTCCTCCTCGCGCCCACCTCTCGTGGTGGTGGGGCTGACATCATCTCCTGGCACCACGTCTGAGCAGATGGTGGGGTTGGTGTTTGGCAATTCCAGCCGCTCTGAGCCTTGCCAGGTCTCTCCCAGCCGGTGTGGGTGAAGGGCTGAGCCAGCTGGGGGGTAAAAGGACCGTCACCTGCTTAGGGACGATCTCCAGGTGTGGTGAGACACCAGCAGGATGGGGCCAAGGGCGGAGAGGCCAGGGATGAAGCTGCTTGCGGGGCAGAGCAGAGCTGAGGCCGGCAGGACACGCTGCCACCAGCCAAGGTTAAGATGGAAAGAAAGGACAATCCCAAACCCAAATCCAGGCTGGGTGGAGAATGGATTGGGAGCAGCTCTGGGGAGAAGGGCTTGTGTTGGTGGAGGAGAAGCTCAACATGAGCCAGCCAAGTGCGCTCACAGCTCAGGAACCAACCGTGTCCTGGGCTGCATCCAGAGCAGCGGGACCAGCAGGGAGGGAGGGGATTCTGCCCCTCAGGTGAGACCCACCTGGAGCTCTGGGTCCAGCTCTGGAGCCCTCAGCACAGGAAGGTCCATGCACCCTTGTGCTGCTCTGGTGCCGTGGCAGCAGGATCCAACCCGTCCCTCTGAGTCTTCAATCCAATCTCTTGGCCTCCAGCCTCCCTGCAGGATGCCCCCTTGCCCAGGCTCCTCTCACACCTTCCTCCCTGTCCCTCCTCCTCCTCCCTCCTCGTGCCCTTCACGGTCTGGAGATGCTGCCTGGCTGGTCCCCATCCAGCGGGCAGAGGTGTGAGGCTGGAGCTGGCGCCGTTCCTGGCCTCAAGGAAGGAGGAGCGGAAAAAAAAGAGCCTCCAAGAGCAACTTTATTTGGGGATTGTGCCCAAATTCCTCTTTCATCCGCAATCGCACCTCGTGGCAAGACCCAAGTGTGATGGGGTGACCGGAGGGAGGCTTGGAGAGCCTGAAACCCCCCAAACCCAGTGCTGTGGTGGGGAAGGAGCTCCAGGCACTGGTGTTAATGGAAAGGGACACGTCCCCACCGCGCCTGCACCCCTCAACTGACACCTCCCAGTCCCCCCCAGTCCGTGACACTGGGCTCAGCCCAGTTTGTCCCCCCCAGGAGGTCTCCCCCAGGCAGGGGGATGGGGCTGTTGTCCCCCACGGGTGCAGAAATCGCTCCATCCCGCACCATCCAGGTCCCCAGAGCAGCCTCAGGGTCCCCAGGGTGCTGGCAGCCCAGCCAGAGAAGCAGAGGGAGACACCAGGTGCTCACCTTCAGCATCCCATCCCTGCCCTCACCCCCCTCAAAGCCCCACGACCCCCTTGTCTGCTCCTTGTCCCCTCCTTGGGGCTCCCCCAAAGGTCCCCCAGGTCCCTGCTCCACCCTCTTTGGGTTGAGGCGTTAGTGGAAGAGGTGAAGCTTCTCCCCGTGCCGCAGGGAGACCTCAGGGTGCCCTGAGCACGGAAAACAAGGTCCTTGGAGGCACGAGCAGGGAGTCACCCCAGCCCGGGGTGTCCTGGCAGCACCCACAGGCGCACCCAGAGGGGCAGGGACAGGGCTGGGTGCAGGCGAGCGGGCAGAGAGGAGGGTGCAGCCCACGTGTCCCACACCCCAGCCCGAAGGTGCCGAGAAAACACGGCACTGAACAAGGGAGAATCACAGAATCACCAGGTTGGAAGAGACCCACTGGATCATCGAGTCCAACCATTCCCATCAATCACTAACCCATGTCCCTCAGCACCTCGTCCACCCGGCCCTTAAACCCCTCCAGGGAAGGGGACTCAACCCCCTCCCTGGGCAGCCTCGGACACTGCCCAATCACCCTTTCCATGAAATATTTTTTCCTGCTGTCCATCCTGACCCTCCCCTGGTGGAGCTTGAGGCCATTCCCTCTCGTCCTGTCCCCTGGCCCTTGGGAGAAGAGCCCAGCTCCCTCCTCTCCACAACCTCCTCTCAGGGAGTTGCAGAGAGCAATGAGGTCTCCCCTCAGCCTCCTCTTCTCCAGGCTAAACCCCCCCAGCTCTCTCAGCCGCTCCTCTTCTTCTCCAGCCCCCTCCCCAGCTTCGTTGCTCTTCTCTGCACTCGCTCCAGAGCCTCAACATCCTTCTTGTGGGGAGGGGCCCACAACTGACCCCAGGATTCGAGGAGCGGTCTCCCCAGGGCCGAGGCCAGAGGGAGAAGAACCTCCCTGGCCCTGCTGGCCACGCCGGGTCTGATCCAAGCCAAGATGCCCTTGGCCTTCTTGGCCCCCTGGGCCCCTGCTGGCTCCTGTTCCACCAACCCCCCCAGGTCCTTCTCCTCCAGGCACTTTCCAGCCAGACTTCTCCTAGGCTGGAGCTGCTCAGGGTTGTTGTGCCCCAAGTGCAGGACCCGCCATTTGGCCTCGTTAACCCTCCTGCCGTTGGTCTCAGCCCATGGATCCAGCCTGTTCAGATCCCTTTGGAGCCTCCCGACCCTCCAGCAGATCCAGCTTCCACCCAGCTCAGTGTCACCCACAAACTTGCTCAGGGTGCCCTCGATGCCTTCATCCAGGTCATCGATAAAGACATTGAACAGGGCTGGACCCAGCCCTGAGCCCTGGGGACACCACTTGTCACTGGCCTCCAGCTGGAGTTAACTCCATCTCCCACCACTCTCTGGGCCCTCCATCCAACCAGTTTCCCACCCAGGACAGCGTGCGCCTGGCCAGCCCAGAGGTGCCAGTTTCTGAAGCGAAATGCTCTGAGGAACTGTGTCGAAGGCTTTACTGAAGTCCATACAAACACACGGAGCAGCGGTGCAGAAGCAGCCCTGCCCGGGGGGCTGCAGCGAGCGGGAGGTAGAGGGTGAGAAAGGCGATGCCGCCGTGTTCGGGGGGCTCCGCGCCGCACGGGACCCTCCGAGGGGCTCAGATGTTCTGGCAGCACGGTGCCTGCCGGCTCTCCTGCTGCGTGGGCAGCACCCGGATGGGCTCGATGGGGGTGGTGGGACCGAACTCCGACTCCGCTTGCCCGCTGATCTGCCTCTGAGACACGATGCGGTAGATCTCTGCCAGCAGGGAGGGGGGAGAAGGGAAGAATAAACTCTTGAAGTAGGTATTGAAGTGGGAGACCCTCCTCCTCCCCGAAGACACGGCCCAAGAGGTGCAAACGCCTGCGTCTCCCCATGTGAGGGAAAAGGATTCCACCCAGAATGCGCAACCACGGCCCCAGCAGAGCCCTGGGAGGACACCGTGTCCAAAACATGGAGCTCTTAGAGGACATGGAGCTGTTGGAGCAAGTCCAGAGGAGGCCACGGAGATGATCCGAGGGCTGGAGAACCTCCTGTACGAGGAGAGGCTGGGAGAGTTGGGGTTGTTCAGGCTGGAGAAGAGAAGGCTCCAAGGAGACCTTAGAGCAGCTTCCAGTGCTGAAAGGGGCTCCAGGAAAGCTGGGATCCAGAGCTCAAGGCCAGGTTGGATGGGGCTTGGAGCCCCTGAGGCAGTGGGAGGTGTCCCCACGGCAGGGGTGGGACTGGCTGGGCTTTGAGGTCCCTTCCAACCCAAACCATTCCATGATTCTATGATTCTAAACCCGTACCTGAGAGGATGTTACGGAAAGCTGTCTCCACGTTGGTGGAATCCAGAGCAGACGTCTCGAGGAAGGACAGCCCGTTCTTCTCTGCAAGGACAGGGTGAGCTCAGGCAGGTGCCGCGAGCTCCAGCAGCCCTGGGACGGGGCCAGGTGGGGAGATACCTGCGAAGCTCCTGGCCTCGTCGGTGGGCACAGCCCGCAGGTGCCGCAGGTCACTCTTGTTGCCCACCAGCATGATGACGATGTTGGCATCAGCGTGATCCTGCAGCTCCTTCAGCCAGCGCTCGGCGTTCTCATACGTCAGGTACTTGGCGATGTCGTAGACGAGCAGAGCTCCTACGGCTCCCCGGTAGTACCTGGGGGACAGCCGAGGGACGGGGTCACCGTGGTGTCCCCGGTGAGGGACGCGGGTGGGGAGTAGAGCAACTCACGCTGAGGTGATGGCCCGGTAGCGCTCCTGCCCGGCCGTGTCCCAGATCTGAGCCTTCACGGTCTTGTTGTCCACTTGGATGCTCCTCGTGGCAAACTCCACCCCGATGGTGCTCTTGCTCTCCAGGTTGAACTCATTGCGGGTGAAGCGGGAGAGCAGGTTGCTCTTCCCCACCCCAGAGTCCCCGATGAGCACAACTGGAGAGGGAACAACCACAGTGTCAGAGCCCCCTGCACACCCCCAAAGGCGTTTGTGTCCTGCAGAGCCCACCACCCCAGCCCAGCAGAGATCGGGGACCTCCCCACGCATCTCCACTCTCCTCCGTCCATGGAGAAGCTGAGCTTGAGAAGCAGGATCAGCATCCTCGCTCATCCCAACAAATCCCCCTCGAGAGGATTCCTCACCTGGAAGTTGCTGGGGGTTTCCTTCCCATCACTGGGAGCAGGAAGGAATCTAGATTGAGATGAGATCTTAGGAGGAAATGTTTTCCTACAAGGGTTGGGAGGCCCTGGAACTTCTCTAGTTGTGGCTGCCCCATCCCTGGAGGGGTTCAAGGCCAGGCTGGATGGGGCTCGGAGCCCCTGATGCATGGGAGGTGTCCCCATGGCAGAGGTGGGACTGGCTGGGCTTTGAGGTCCCTTCCAACCCAACCCATTCCATGATTCTACGATGTGTGCGTCCATGTGCTCAGAACGAGCAGAAAACCAGAGTCAGGACCTGTGTGGAGACACAAGCAGAACTGGGGCCC
Organism: Phaenicophaeus curvirostris; assembly: GCF_032191515.1. Lineage (NCBI taxonomy): Eukaryota > Metazoa > Chordata > Aves > Cuculiformes > Cuculidae > Phaenicophaeus > Phaenicophaeus curvirostris. Next base: position 2,405,319 of record NC_091420.1, on the reverse strand, counting down.
CTATTTCCAGCCCAAGCTCCCACCCTGAGGGAACACAAGAGGACTTAAAGATGTAGCATCCTCATCCTCCTCCTCCTCCGCTGCTGCTGGTCCAGCCCATGAGCCGGGAGGTCCCCAAGCATTTGTTGCCTGTCTCAGACCCGACCGGTTCCTGTAAAACCCGGCGCAACAGGCTCTGAGGAGGCTTCATCACACGCCTCCCCTATCAAGTTTGTTGAGTTTATGACTCAACAGGGTTTGATTTGTTTTTAATTCCACCCCGCTTGCTGGTTCCTTCTCCAGGTTCGCTCACGCTCAACCTGCTTCTCTTCACCCACCCTAGCGGGACCAAGCTTGGGAGATGCTTCTCCTCACTGGGATCGGGGCTGTGAGCAGCCACCACGCTGAGGAGCATCCCAGAGCAGCAACACCACGATGGGACCACCGGGAACGTCATCCCAGTGCACACAACACCGAGTTTTGCAGCAAGACGCTTCTCCACTCCCTCAAGGAGCCACCATCCTGCAAGGATCATGCTCCACGTCGTGGATAACTCCGTCCCACCAGCTCCAGCTCAGAGGAACCCGGCTCCCTTGCATGGCTGGAGATGCAAAGCCTCCGATATTGAGATCACTCCCTTGCTCAGAGCCTTCTTGCAGCGCAGCCAGCAAATTGTGTCGCTCCACGAAGCCCAACAGCGCGTGGAGCAGCTCCCTGGAATCACCGAGGGCGGCTGGAGCCGTGCTGGGAACCGCTGGGGCCAGGAGGAGGGATGGGTGGCTCCTCCACGCAGCGCTGGAAGCCGCTGTGGGCTACGTGGAGGACCAGGATGGATGGAGCCCCCCCCCAGTCAAATAGGTAGAAAAACACAGGCCAGGTTCGTTAACGCTTCCTGAGCCTCAGCGCTTGGTGTTTAATCAATGGGAAGTTGTCACTTCCCTTGGCTCAACCGATCTTGGCAGGAGGTCGGCGCAGATGATGCCTGCGAGAGCTTCCAGGAGGCAGCAGAGAGGACGGTTGGGGAAACTGAGGCACGAGGGCGCCGTGCTGCATCACCACTGCAGCCAGCAGGAGGATCGGGATGGGAAAGCCTTGGGAAGCCAGGGTAGAGGAAGGAGGAATCATGGAATGGGTTGGGTTGGAAGGGACCTCCAAGCCCACCCAGTTCCACCCCTGCCATGGGCAGGGACACCTCCCGCTGCATCAGGGGCTCCAAGCCCCATCCAACCTGGCCTGGAACCCCTCCAGGGATGGGGCAACCTGTTCCAGGGTCTCCCCACCCTCACAGGAGAAGATTTCTCCCTAAGATCTCATCTCAATCTCCCCTTTTTCAGCTCCAAACTGTTCCCCCTCATCTCCCTGCCCTCCCTGATCCAGAGCCCCTCCCCAGCTTTCCTGGCCCCCCTCTCAGTGCTGGAAGATGCTCTAAGGAAGGAGCAGAGCAGACCTCAAGGCCACAGCGTGCTCCTCATGCTCTTCTGGTCTTTGCTCCACATCAGGGATGCAGGGAGGGGGTGGGATGGGACAGGGACCCTGCAGCTTCAGGGACAGCTCAATGCAGAGCTTGGAAGGACTCGAGCAGTGGCCTCCACTCCGTGCACAACCGCGTTGGATGCTCTCAGCCCTCCTCGTCTCTCCTGAAGCAGCAGGAGCTCCCTAAAGCAGAGAGCTCGCACCCATGAAGCATCCTCGATGCGTCACGTCCCACCCCAGCAGCGGGGATGGAAACAGCCTGGAGCCCCACACAGACGCCCCGAGGAAGGCTCCAAGGAGCAACCATGCCCAGGGCTGTTTCCCAGCTCTCCCAGGCCCCTCCAGCAGCACCGAGGCTCTTGCCGTGAGCGCAGCCGGAGTTGGCCTCGTGCTTCGCAACCGGAGAAGGCGGCTGATGCTCCCATGGCGGTGGAACTCAGGAGAACGCCCCTTCGAGCAGCGACATCTCCCATTTCTCAGGGGATAAGGTGGTCTCAGCGGAGCCACCTAACCCAGAGAGCCTCGCTTTGTGCCCCTAAACGCTGCCTCCCCCTCGGACTTTGCTCCTATTTCAGGAGGGATGAGCAGATCTTGCTTTTAAACCAGAGTTCTCTTGGTTTTGAAGGGCTCCAGAGATCCCCACCAGGCGAGGAGCCCAGGGCTGAGCTTCTCCGAGCTCTGGCTTCTGGAGAACCACAAGAGGACAAGGACCACCTCAGAACCACGATGCCAGTGCAACTCTGAGAAGGACGCAGCAGCCAAGGCATGACCAGCTCCATCTGCATCAGAATTTCCCCCCTCGCCAGGTCCTAGAATAACTCCAGAAAGGAGGATTTTCCTGGGCAGGGGCCAGGGGAGGTGTGCGAGGAGCCGGGGTTCTTCCGTTGTGTCGCTGGCTGGAATTACTTGGAATTACTTGGAGCCTTCGGGGCAGGGCAGCGCGGGGAGGCTGACTCAGAGCCGCCCGGCTGAGCTCACTCGCCGCGGTTTTATTGCTCGGGAGGTGCCGATGGTGCCAAGTTGTCCCCTCGCTTCTCCCAGCAACCGGTGCGAGGGGAGAGCAGCTCCCAGCAGGGAAAGCTGGAAGGCGCAGGGTCGGTGGTTCGCATGGAGATGCTCCTCAGGGATGCTGGGCTCCCACCACCGGGTAAACCAACTCAACGCCATCCTCTCTTGCACAGCAGGGAGGTCACAGCGTGACCAGCACTGGCAAGGACAACGCCGGAGCTCCGGATGCTTTTATAGACTCATAGAATCACCAGGTTGGAGAAGACCCACTGGATCATCGAGTCCAACCATTCCCACCAATCACTAACCCGTGTCCCTCAGCACCTCGTCCACCACCCCAGCCTCTTCCAAGCGAGGATACGGCCGCTCCTGGACTCTGCACCTGTGCAGGGACTCCAGCATCGCCCCCCCGCAGCACTAACGAGCTGTTTTAATTAGCACTAAACTAGCCACAGCCCAGCTCTACGCAAACCCTCAGACCACGGCAGCGTTTCAGCCTCCACCCTGAGGTGCCGGCACCACCGATACCCACGAGCAGCCCTGAGGAGAACCCCAACCAGCTCCCCACCCAGGTCCCCAGCACTGGGAACTTGCGCTGTATCCCAGTATAAACCAGAGCCCCAGCTCCCGGCTCCGTCTGGAGGGCTCTACGTGGACTTCGCATCGCTGAGAGCAAGCCCAGCTCATCGCGGGGCACCCACCTTTGAAGAGATAATCGTACTCGTCGTCCTTGCCCCGCATCTCCCCCGGCACCACAGCCTAACTGGGCTAACTGGGATTTCCAGGCCTTCTCCAGCTCTAGCAGGGGCTGAACCCCTTGAGCGCGTTGGTGGCCGCAGCCCTTCCTCCTCCGCACCCATTGGTGCGCGGGGTTGTCCATCAGCGCTCAGGTGCGCTCACCTGGCCAGGTAAGGGGGGGGGAAAGGTATGCGGCTGCTCCCATGGGCAGGGACAACCCAGATAATCTCCCCCAGGGCTTTGCTCCTTGCTCGGCACCTCCGTGCTCTCGCCAGGGCTCCTCCAGCCCAGGAGGAAGACACAGAGATATGGAAAGATACGGAGAATCCAGCAGCGATTCTGCTGGTTCCAAGAGGTTTTGGATCACTGGTTGGGGCCAAGTCATGGTATGGACTGATAAAGCACCATCTGACCCCTAAAAGTCATCGCTGGTGGGTTGGGAAAGGCTGTGAGGGCAGAAAGTACAAGGGGACCAGGGCACGGGGCTGGGCAGTTTGGGTGGCTGTGATCTCCACCGTGCCCTGGAGGTGAGGACCAAAGGCTGGGACCACAAACACGCAGGGATTCCAGCTCAGCAAACCTGCATTTCACAAATTCTTTAATGGTTGAGTCACCGTCGTGGTGGACACGGAGCTGCTCCCGCGGCCCTTGGCTCATCCATGTGCGGATGGGAGGGACCTTCATGAGGTCCTGCCACCACCCTTGTCCCCTGTCTGGGATGAGGATGGACATGTCCCAAGGGTTGCGCGCTGCCACTTTGCTCCGTAGGCTTTGGGACGGCGCCAGGGCAGTCAGAGACCCGTGGGGACGGCCACATCCCCAGCACACGGCACAGTCCCGGCCAAGAAGGTCCTGGCTCCTTCCCAGCGGCACCTGGGGGGCTCTCAGTCCTCTGCACCGTGGGTCTGGAGGGGCTTGAGGATCCACGCGTGGTGCTGGTGCTCATCAGGGTCCAGCAGAAATGAAGAAGACAGAGCAGAGCTCCTGGCACTGGCGCTTCCCACCACTTACGGCAGCACGAGAGGAGAAGGACCTTGGGGGGGTTGGTTGAACAGGAGCCAGCAGGGGCCCAGGGGGCCAAGAAGGCCAAGGGCATCTTGGCTTGGATCAGACCCGGCGTGGCCAGCAGGGCCAGGGAGGTTCTTCTCCCTCTGGCCTCGGCCCTGGGGAGACCGCTCCTCGAATCCTGGGGTCAGTGCTGGGCCCCTCCCCACAAGAAGGATGTTGAGGCTCTGGAGCGAGTGCAGAGAAGAGCAACGAAGCTGGGGAGGGGGCTGGAGAAGAAGAGGAGCGGCTGAGAGAGCTGGGGGGGTTTAGCCTGGAGAAGAGGAGGCTGAGGGGAGACCTCATTGCTCTCTGCAACTCCCTGAGAGGAGGTTGTGGAGAGGAGGGAGCTGGGCTCTTCTCCCAAGGGCCAGGGGACAGGACGAGAGGGAATGGCCTCAAGCTCCACCAGGGGAGGGTCAGGCTGGACAGCAGGAAAAAATATTTCATGGAAAGGGTGATTGGGCAGTGTCCGAGGCTGCCCAGGGAGGGGGTTGAGTCCCCTTCCCTGGAGGGGTTTAAGGGCCGGGTGGACGAGGTGCTGAGGGACATGGGTTAGTGATTGATGGGAATGGTTGGACTCCATGATCCGCTGGGTCCCTTCCAACCTGGTGATTCTGTGATTCCCTGATTTGGCCACTGCTGGTCCCCGTCGCACAGGACGGGGGGCACGGCAGGCTGGGTGACTCTCGTCTGTGCCCGTGGCCCGGTGAGTGGGTGTGGAAGCAGGGCCAGCTCTTCACCCCTGGCGTGTCCAGGGCTGGGGGGTCCCTGGGGCTCCCGGCCGGCTCAGATGGCCACGCAGCATGGCCGCTTCTCCGGCTGCGCCACGGCCGCGCTCTCCGGGCTCTCGTTGGCGAGTGACACCGTGGTGCTTTGGCCGCTCCTCTGCTTCTGCTGCTGCACTTTGTGGAAGATCTCTAGAAAACAAGAGGTGCTGGGGGAGGTCTGCGTGTCAGCGGGGACAGCTTCGAGCTTGCAGCCCCCCCGTCACTCACCCACGCTTGGTTCTCTTTCCCTTTCTGAAGCAGAGAGGACGAGTTGAGGGGCACCAAGGGTGCTTCTCCCCGAGGTTGCGTCCCCACGGTGCCTCGGGAACACCCTAATCTTGGGCAATTTCCTCTTGCCCAACCTGAGATTAGCGCCTCACCCCAAAGCGGAGCTGGCACGGCACAGGGAGGCTGCGCTCCTGCCCTGCTACCATCCCTAGAGAGGTTCTCCTGGCCAGGCATCACCCACCTCCATCCCCACGTCCCCCCAAGGTTCCCGCGGCCGGTTCAGCCGCGTGCTGGAGCCGTTGAGTCAGAAGCTCGGGAGGACAGGAAGGGAAACACGAGATTACAGGGGGGAGAAGGAGCCCCCGGGGCTTTGGAGATGCCCAAGGGCTGGGAGAACAAAGCCGTGGGGTGCGGAGAGCAAACCACCCAACGCAAAAGACCGGAAACCAAACCAGCCAGAAAGGCAACGACGCCGAAACCAGCCCGAAAGGGCTCACGTGGAGCAGGGCAGAGAAGATGTGCTGAGCATCCTCCTCCTGTTAGGGACCCTGCGATGCCCCGGGACCCTGCGATGCCCCAGGACCCTGCGATGCCCCAGGACCCTGCGATGCCCCAGGACCCTGCGGCACGTACCCTTCAGGATGGTCTCAAACGCCTGCTCCACGTTGGTGGAATCCAGCGCTGAGGTCTCAACGAAGAGCAACCCATTGTGGTCTGCAAAGAGAGACACCCCCCCTGAGACAATGCAGCCCCCAGCGAGGTCACAGCTCCATTTCTGAAGCCTTTTAGAGGTGTTTTTGGCCCAGGCTGGTGGAGGTTCTTGCTTTCAGTGAGGGTCCCAAGCCCCCAGCCCCATTACCTGCAAACATTTTCGCCTCCTCCATGGGCACCTCTCGAGACTGCGCCAGGTCGGTCTTGTTCCCCACCAGCATGACGGTGATGTTGGCCTCGGCGTGGTCGTACAGCTCCTTCAGCCAGCGGTCCACCACGTCGTACGTCTGGTGCTTGGTGATGTCGAAGACAACCAGGGCACCTACAGCCCCTCGGTAATACCTACAGGAGAACCTCACCATCACCCCACGCTTTGGATGCCTTCCCCACCCCCGCATCTCCACTCGTGAGGTTCCGCGATGAAGGTGTCACCACCCAGGTCCCAAGGAGCCCCCTGGTCTTGAGAAGCAAATCCTTACGCGGAGGTGATGGCGCGGTACCGCTCCAGCCCGGCCGTGTCCCAGATCTGAGCCTTCACCACGGCGTTTCCCACCGTGATGGTGCGGGTGGAGAACTCCACGCCGATCGTGGTGCGGCTGTCGTGGTTGAACTCGTTGCGGGTGAAGCGGGATAGCAGGTTGGTTTTGCCCACCCCGGACTCCCCGATCAGGACGACTGCGGAAGGAAGGGAGAAAACCCCCTGGAGATGTTGAGGAGGGGACAGAGCTGCTCCAAGACACTTGACAGTCATACAGAGAACCCAGCACCTCGTCACCTTGGCACTACGGTAGCCAAACCACCCACACGGCCGGCACAGGGAATCCTGGAGGGTTTTGAGGGTCTCCAAAGGGATCTGAACAGGCTGGATCCATGGGCTGAGACCAACGGCAGGAGGGTTAACGAGGCCAAATGGCGGGTCCTGCCCTTGGGGCACAACAACCCTGAGTAGCTCCAGCCTAGGAGAAGTCTGGCTGGAAACTGCCTGGAGGAGAAGGACCTGGGGGGGTTGGTGGAACAGGAGCCAGCAGGGGCCCAGGGGGCCAAGAAGGCCAAGGGCATCTTGGCTTGGATCAGAGCCGGCGTGGCCAGCAGGGCCAGGGAGGTTCTTCTCCCTCTGGCCTCGGCCCTGGGGAGACCGCTCCTCGAATCCTGGGGTCAGTTGTGGGCCCCTCCCCACAAGAAGGATGTTGAGGCTCTGGAGCGAGTGCAGAGAAGAGCAACGAAGCTGGTGAGGGGGCTGGAGAAGAAGAGGAGCGGCTGAGAGAGCTGGGGGGGTTTAGCCTGGAGAAGAGGAGGCTGAGGGGAGACCTCATTGCTCTCTGCAACTCCCTGAGAGGAGGTTGTGGAGAGGAGGGAGCTGGGCTCTTCTCCCAGGGGACAGGGGACAGGACGAGAGGGAATGGCCTCAAGCTCCACCAGGGGAGGGTCAGGCTGGACAGCAGGCTGAGACACCTCAGCATCCACATTCCCCATATGCTGGAGCAGCCCCAGTGCTCTTCAGGGGGTCCCAGCCACCAGATTTTGAGGAGGATGAGGATGCTGGGTTACCCTGCTGTGGTGGCCACCCAAGACCAACAGAACATCGAGCCTCTCCGAGGGGAGCACCGAGGTCCAGCAGGTCCGGACTGGACGAGAGGTGGGACACTGGGACCTGCAGAACTCAAGCTGGGAAGCAAAAGCTTGTGCCCCATTTCTCCAGGTGACGTTTGACCCCCACGTCCTCTGCAAGTGCCACCACCCAGGTCACTGCAGTAGAATGACTTTTAAATGCCCGAGATGGTCACCTGAGATGGTCAACATCCCAGCTGGGGCCACGGCCGCCTCGAGGGGGAAGGCACCTCAATTTCCTCCCCACAGCCCTTGACCTCCACCGCTTTTGGGGTGGGGGCTTCACGTCGAGCCCAGGACTCACCCTTGAAGACGAAGTTATAATCCTCCTCGGCGCTTCCCATGGTGCGGCCGTCGCTCGGTTTCCTCCTTCCCGCTGCGGAGCCTCAAGCGGGCGGCGCGGGGCGGGACGAGAGGCGATGGAAGGGGCAAAGGTTCTTCTGTGCTGGAGAACGAGCAGAGAAGCCAAGCGAGATGCGGGGTCCGGGGAAGGCAGCGAGACGCGGGGGAGCGACGCCAAGGCCGCTTGGGTTGGCGATGCCGCTTGGCCGGTTGACTCAAGGGGTGGGACCGGGTGTCGCAGCGCAGGTTGGGCAGGTAGTGTCACCCCTGAGCCCGTCACGGGGTGGCCGGAGGAGGAGCTGGGACCTGTTCCTGGTGGCTGCCAGCGCAAGGCAGCTCGGGCACCGTGGGCAACCAAAGCCAGAGAGCAGAAAGCCCAGCTCAGCCCAGCTCCAAGTGGTGGCAACGAAGCTGGGGAGGGGGCTGGAGAAGAAGAGGAGCGGCTGAGAGAGCTGGAGAAGCCTGGAGGAGGCTGAGGAGACCTCACTGCTCTTTACGACCACCCGAAAAGAGGTTGTGGAGAGGAGGGAGCTGGGCTCTTCTCCCAAGGGACAGGGGACAGGACGAGAGGGAATGGCCTCAAGCTCCACCAGGGGAGGGTCAGGCTGGACATTAGGAAAAAATATTTCATGAAAAGGGTCATTGGGCACTGGAACAGCCCAGGGAGGGGGTTGAGTCCCCTTCCCTGGAGGGGTTTAAGGGCCAGGTGGACAAGGTGCTGAGGGACATGGGTTAGTGATTGATGGGAATGGTTGGACTCAATGATCTGGTGGGTCTCTTCCAACCTGGTGAGTCTATGGGTCTATGAACGCATCTTTCCTTCGCCTCTGCTGCCATCGTGTGAACGCTGGGGAAAGCAGGGAAGGAAAGGACGCCTCCCCGGCACCTTCACACCCCTCCCTTCCCTTGCACCCACTCCCTTTTACCCCGTTTTTCCCCACGGTGGCCCCCCAAAGCACTGCTCAGTCCCCCCCAACCCGCTGGGTGCGCATCACCCCCCCAGCTCCTCCTTTCACCCCCCAGAGACACAAAAGGACGCGAGTATCCAACATATTTTTATTCCCCCTCAGCTATTTTGCTCCCCGCACCTCAGTTTTTGAAGGCCTCCCCCGAAGCTGGAACCAAGTCCAGGATGCTCACGGGGCCACTTGCCATCCCCCCATGGGTTGGGGTCGAAGGAAACGGGGTTCACACGGCAGCATCTCCGAGCTCCTCCGAGCTCCTCAGGATGCAGCCACCTGCGTGAGCGGCTCCTCCAGGTACTGGACCAGCGCCTGCGCCTGCGAGCAGAGAGCGGAGTGGGTTCTCCGTGCTGCTCGCGCGCTTCTCTGAATTTCGAGTTCTTTTTGAGCTTCTGCAAGGAGGACTGAGAGGGTGGGGAGGACCCGACCCAGGTTGCCCACAGCAGTGGTGGCTGCCCCATCCCTGGAGGGGTTCAAGGCCAGGTTGGATGGGGCTTGGAGCCCCTGACGCAGTGGGACGTGTCCCTGCCCAGGGCAGGGGTGGGACTGGGTAGGTTTTGAGGTCCTTAAGATGGAGAACTTGCTGCTTCCCATGGCCGAAGGAGCAAAACCTCCTTGGTCAGAGCAGCTGCAGCCTGGAGATGCTTCACTGCAGCCCATGATGAGTTACGTGGGGTTCACTTGAGCTCATCTTCAGACCAGACTGTGAATTTACCTGTCCTAATGCTCCTCAGAGCAGCTTCCAGGACTGTAAGGGGCTCCAGAAAAGCTGGGGAGGGGCTCTGGATCAGGGATTGCAGGGAGAGGATGAGGGGGAACGGTTTTGAGCTGAAAAGAGGGGAGATTGAGATGAGACCTTGGGGAGAAATGTTCTGCTGTGAGGATGGGGAGGACCTGGTTGCCCAGAGAGGGTGGCTGCTCGTTCCTGGAGGGGTTCAAGGCCAGGTTGGATGGGGCTGATGCAGTGGGAGGTGTCCCTGCCCATGACAGGGGTGGGACTGGCTGGGCTTTGAGGTCCCTTCCAACCCAAACCATCCCATGATTCTACGGCAGCTTCTTCTTTCCCAGCCCCACGATCACCCCCCCAGCTCCTCCGCACCAGCATTACCTTGGCCTTCAGCATCCCAAATCCCACTGTCTCCTTGGCGTACATGCAGAGCAGCAGGTTCGCCACCCTGGTGATGGCCACTCGCCCCTCCTGCCCAGGGAGAAAGAGCACCCGTCGCACCCCCAGCTTGGCCGGGACGACCAGCAGGGTCCTGGGGGGACCCGGGTCCCCAGGGCGGGGCGGGCAGCCCCCAGCCCCACGTACCATGCAGTCCATGAGGATGAACTTGAGGTTGTCCTCGTTGAAGGCCTGGTGGCCGTTCTTGTCGTAAGCCACCCAGATGTTGCTGGCGATGGCCGCGGTCACCCTGGCATCGGTGTCACCGTAGCCCGAGTAGGCGAGCAAGGAGCCCTCGTTGTTCAGGAGCCTGGGGAGGGGGTGGGAGCACGGATTGATGCCTCCAGCCCCACCGGGGCACCAGACCCCACAGACTCCTGCATCGCTCAGCGTCATGCACCATGCACATCCCAGCACCGTGTGTGCTCAGCACCAAACATTGCTCAGGACCACGTGCACAGCATGTACCGTGCACAGCAGCTGCACCACCCAGCCCCCGGCATGCTCAGCTCCCTGAACAGAATCATAGAATCCCCAGGTTGGAAAGGACCCACCGGATCATCGAGTCCAACCATTCCCATCAATCACTAACCCATGTCCCTCAGCACCTCGGCCACCCGGCCCTTAAACCCCTCCAGGGAAGGGGACTCAACCCCCTCCCTGGGCAGCCTCGGACACTGCCCAATCACCCTTTCCGTGAAAAATTTTTTCCTGCTGTCCAGCCTGACCCTCCCCTGGTGGAGCTTGAGGCCATTCCCTCTCGTCCTGTCCCCTGGCCCTTGGGAGAAGAGCCCAGCTCCCTCCTCTCCACAACCTCCTCTCAGGGAGTTGCAGAGAGCAATGAGGTCTCCCCTCAGCCTCCTCTTCTCCAGGCTAAACCCCCCCAGCTCTCTCAGCCGCTCCTCTTCTTCTCCAGCCCCCTCCCCAGCTTCGTTGCTCTTCTCTGCACTCGCTCCAGAGCCTCAACATCCTTCTTGTGGGGAGGGGCCCACAACTGACCCCAGGATTCGAGGAGCGGTCTCCCCAGGGCCGAGGCCAGAGGGAGAAGAACCTCCCTGGCCCTGCTGGCCACGCCGGGTCTGATCCAAGCTAAGATGCCCTTGGCCTTCTTGGCCCCCTAGGCCCCTGCTGGCTCCTGTTCCACCAACCCCCCCGGTCCCCGCGCTCTCAGCGCACTCACAAGGTGCTCTGGACGCCGCCGGTGTTCGCCTGGCTCAGCACCTGCGTCAGGGCCTTGGGGCGCAGCATGATGGCGGCGACGGGGAGGGCGGGGCCACCCGGAGGGGGCGTGGTCTATCGCTTGGGGCGTGGTCGCGTCATATCACGTGACAAGACAGGTAGTGGGGGCGTGGCCTCGCTACACGCTGTGCTATTAGAATAGGGCGCGGTCTGGTGAGGGGGCGTGGTCTAGCGGTGAGGGGCGTGGCTAATTAGGGAAGAGGGACGGGTCATCCCGGAAGAGGGTGGCTTACTGGGCGCAGGGCACGCCGGGAGTTGTAGTCCAAGCCGCCTCGTGATGGTAGAAGGAGGGGTTGGGGCTAGTACTGGGGGGCCCCCAGCACCCAGCCCAGTCCCGGAGGAGCATCCAGCACCCAGCCTGGAGGCCAGGGAGCTCCAAAGGCACTCAGAATTTAGGGGGAAGGCAGCTGGGGCAGGCAGAGAGGGACTGGGGGTGCAGGAGGTACTGGGGAGCAGGCAACAGCCCTCACTTTTCCCTGTCTTTTTTAAAATCTATGTTATTTTATCTCTATTTCTATTTTCGGGTTGTTCCCATCATAAGAAGGGTAAGTAACTACTGGAACCAGCCCCGAGGAGGGCCCAGAGGTGATGCGAGGGCTGGATGAGGACAGGCTGGGGGAGTTCTTCAACCTGGAGAAGAGAAGGCTTTGAGGAGACCTTGGAGCAGCTCCCAGTGCTGAAAGGGGCCCCAGGAAAGCTGGGGAGGGGCTCCGGATCAGGGAGAGGACGAAGGGGAGTGGTTTTGAGCTGCAAGAGGGGAGATTGAGATGAGATCTTAGCGAGAAACGTTTTGCTGCGAGGGTGGAGAGGCCCTGGCCCAGGGGAGGGACTGGGTGGGCTTTGAGGTCCCTTCCCACCCAACCCATTCACTGCTCCCACCACCACCACCCTCCCCTAAAACCCCCGCAGCACTGCAGTTCCCCCTCCCAGCCTCCAGGCGGCGCTGCAGGCGGCGCTGGTGCCCGGGGCTCCGCTCTGGCGAGCGCCGCCTCTCTGCTGGCGGCGGCCCGGGCTGGCGGCGAAGATGGCGGAGCCGAGCGGCGGCGGCGGCGGCGGCGGCGGAGGAGGAGGGGGAGGAGGAGGAGGAGGAGGCGGCCCCGGCTCTGGTGGGGAGGGCGAGACGGGGCTGAGCGGCCCCGGAGGGGCTCTGATCCGCGTCACGGTGAAGACCCCCAAGGATAAGGAGGAGATCGTCATCGCCGACGGCGCCTCCGTGCGCGAGGTGGGGGCGGGACCGGGGGGGGGGGGGAGGGTTGTGGAGGGGCCTGGGGGGTAGGTTTGGGGGCGTGAGGGGGCAGAGAGGGTTGGTGAGAGGGGGTAAAGGGCTAAAGGGACCGAGGGGAACAGGGTTTGAGGGGTGAGGTGGGCAGGGGCGGCTCGTTTAGGGGTTAGGGGGGGTAAGGGCTGGTTTTGAGGGGTGGTAAAGGGCTAAGGAGGCCGAGGGGAGCAGGGTTTGGGGGGTGAGGGGGGAAAAGAGGGCTGGTTTGGGGGGGTAAAGGGCTAAAGGGGCCGAGGAGGGCAGGGTTTGAGGGGTGATGGGGGCAGGAGAGGCTGGTTTGGGGGATTAGGAGGGGAAAGGGCTGGTTTGGGGGGGTAAAGGGCTAAAGAGACCAAGGGAGGAGGGTTTGAGGGGTGAGGGGGGCAGGAGCCGCTGGTTTGGAGAGTTAAGAGTGGGAGAGAAGACTGGTTTGGGGGGGTAAACGGCTAAGAAGGTCGAGGGGGGCAGGGTTTGGGGGGTGAGGAGTGAGGGAGGGATGGGTTTAGGGGGCTAAAGCGCTAAAGAGGCTGAGGAGGGCAGGGTTTGGGGAGTGGGGGGGCGGGGGGGGGCTGGTTTTACGGGGTGAGGGGGCAGAGAGAACTGGTTTGTGGGGATAAAGGGCTAAGGAGGCTGAGTGAGGGGACGTAGGAGGGTTTCCTGGGGGATAAGGGGGACTAGCAGGGCTGGGTTTGGGTAGTGAGAAGCTGAGAGGGCCTTGAGGAGCTTGATTTGGAGGGCGAGAGGCTGAAGGGATGGGGTTTGGGGGATGAGGAGTTCTGGGAGCTTGTTTTTTGGGTTGTGAGGGGCTGAATGCAGGGGCTTTTTGGGAAGGGAGGAGGATTTTTTCGAGCGTGAGTGAGGAAGTCAGGGACCCTGAGAATTGAGGGAATGCTTGGAAATGGAGGGGAGGCCTAGAGGGACTTGGAGGGGGTGTTGGAGACCTGGTCCTAGGTTGGGGGGAGTGTTGGGGGGCACCCAAGGTCTTCGGGGCCTTGCGGGAGCCAAGCTTTGAGGGAGCTGGGAGGCCTGGGTGACGGCAGGAGCTTGCATGGGGCGTTTGAGCAGGGAAATGGGATTGGAACATGGGAAGTGGTCCTGGGGAGGGTCCGTGGGCATTGGAACCAGTTGGTGATGGAGATAGAGGTGGGTGGTAGCTGTGGGAAGGTGGATGGGGGTCCGGGGGCCCATCCCATGAACTGGGCTGTGTGGGAAGTGGGAGGGAAGGTGTTCCCTAAATGGTCGGAGCGGGAAGGGAGAAGCATCTTTTGGCTCCCGGTGGTGAGGAGCAGGGAGGTAGATCCCTACGTTGAGAGCCAGGCAAGTCCGGTTGGATAGAGCGGAGGAAAAAGAATATCGACCCGTGTGTGGGCTTTGGGGGGTTTGCTCCTGCGAAAGAGCAGCAGGAGGGGCTGGAATTCGCTAGGATTGGCACAAACGCAGTCAAAGATCTGTGCCCACTGGGACAAGGTGTCATCGACACGGCTCTTGGCTTCTCGGTTCGCGGTGCTCTTTGACCCGGGGTGCAGGGCACGAGGTTGTGGTGTGAAGGACCTGGTGGAGATCTCAGGGTAGGCTAATGGTCCGTGTGTCCCTCCGGCTCCTTCCCAGTCGGCTCCTCAGAGCCTATAAACGGGATGTTAAGTGAGGGCATGGAGCCCTGCGATCAGGATGAGCTGGAGCTCAGGGCTGCCCTCTCCCAGGTGTTGTTTTTGAGAGTTCTGGTGTGGAGCCTGCGAGCTCCTCTGGGACTGGTCTGTGCTTTGCTTTCCATCCTGGCCTTTCCCTCTGGATTTCCTGCAGTTCGTGGCTTCCAAACGCGAGGCTTTTTTTTCCCTCACAGATCAGTTTGGGAGTGCCCAGTGGCAATCTCACCGGCAGGAGTTACTCCCACCCCATCCCAGAGCACGGAAGCGGGGTCCGTGTTGCGTGGTGTGGGATCCTCGTAGGGAATTCAGCCTCAGAAATAGGAATTGGAGAAGACCTAGTTTCTTTCCATTGGCTGCTAAAGGATTGTTCCCTTTTCCACAAAGCTCTGTCCTGTATTAAATCAGCGTTGGGCTTTCCTTAGGAAAAAAAATCAGATGAACAGAGCCAAAAAACAGTTCAGTCATTCAGAGGATGAGCGATGCGTTTGGATTAGACCTGAGAGAGACACTCAATCTTGCTCTGGAAGCCTTTGGCTCTTCTAGAGGTAATTGCTCCATTCTTCCTGAAATTCCCCCCACGTTTTATAAGCACAGAGCTTTTCTTTGTTGATTTTATTCCCTTCATACCTCAGACATTTTCAGGAGCTGGTGACTGGATTGGTACTGGCGTGGGCTCCTCTGGGATGAGGCACCAGAGGACCAGTGGTTCCTTGTGCTCTTTGCAGAGCGAATACGATATCTGGAGCATCAGCTTTAAATTTCTGGTCTCAGTCTTTTGCCTGACAAATGCTTTGTTTGGTTTTTTTCAGTTCAAAGAAGAGATTTCCAGGCGGTTTAAAGCCAAACAGGATCAGCTGGTTCTGATCTTTGCTGGGAAGATCCTGAAGGATGGAGACACGTTGAATCAACACGGGATCAAAGATGGGCTGACGGTACACTTGGTCATTAAGACTCCGCAGAAGTAAGAAACTCTTCTGTCTTGGGGGGTGAAGGTGAATGGATGGTGGGAATAAACAAGGGAGGCATCTTCTTTAACACAACTTGGTTGTGTTTTGAGCCTTTAA
This sequence comes from Phaenicophaeus curvirostris, assembly GCF_032191515.1. Classification (NCBI taxonomy): domain Eukaryota; kingdom Metazoa; phylum Chordata; class Aves; order Cuculiformes; family Cuculidae; genus Phaenicophaeus; species Phaenicophaeus curvirostris. The sequence continues at coordinate 2,390,084 of NC_091420.1, read as the reverse complement.
AATTATTAATCTTGGAAGAACTCATTGGAACCTGGTGGTAGTTCTAACAAAAATAAGTAACAAGCAGTGACCCAGCGCTCTGGGTTGGGGCTGGTTCTGTTTTATCTCTTTCTTTGTGACCTGGACAAGAGGATCGAGCGCTCCCTTAGTTTGCAGATGACACCATGTTGGGCGGGAGTGTTGATCTGCCTGAGGGCAGGAAGGGTCTGCAGAGGGATCTGGACAGGCCGGAGCTAGGGCCAAAGCCAATGGGATGGGCTTCAACAAGGCCAGGTGCTGGGTGCTGCTCTTGGGTGACAACCCCCTGCAGCTCCAGGCTTGGGGAAGAGCGGCTGGAAAGCTGCCTGGCAGGAAAGGCCTTGGGGATGTTGGGCGACAGCAGCTGAATGTGAGTCAGCAGCGGCCCAGGTGGCCAGGAAGGCCACCAGCATCCTGGCTTGGAGCAGCCATGGGGTGGCAGGCAGGAGCAGGAATGGGATTGTCCTCCTGGACTTGATGCTGGTGAGGTTGCAGCTCGAATCCTGGGTTCAGCTTTGGGCCCCTCACTCCAAGAAGGACCTTGAGGGGCTGGAGAGCTTCTGGAGAAGGGAACGGAGCTGGGAAGGGGCTGGAGAACAGGGGTTATGAAAGGTTGGTTGGGGCTGTTTAATCTGGAGAAGAGGAGGCTGAGGGGAGACCTTATTGTGCTCTGCAACTGCTTGAAAGGAGGTTGTAGCGAGGTGGGTGCTGGTCTCTTCTCCCAAGGAGCAGGTGATGGGATGAGAGGAAATGGCCTCAAGTTGTGCTGGGGAGGTTTAGATTGGAGACTGGGAAACCTTCCTTCACTGGCAGAGGCTGCCCAGGGCTGTGGTGGAGCCCCCATCCCTGAGGAAGGTCAAAAACCTTGTGGCTATTGCTCTTTGGGACATGGTTTAGTGGGCACGGTGGGGTTGGACTGGATGAGCTTAGAGTCCTTTTCCAGCCTCAGTGATCAGACGGTTCTACGAACTTGCTATTAGCAGAAATCACTTTCCCAGTGAGTTGGTGTTGAAGTTGAAACTCGTACCCAGTTTTACTTTCAGTTCTATCGTGCACTTTGCTCCGAGCCCTGTGCTGCGGCTCATTCGTTTCCATCTGCACCGTGTGGTTTGACCTGAGAACGGGAGTAGGGATTGACCCCAAGGTCCTGCAGGGCTGGGCTTTTCCCAGGGGAGTGGTGGGCACCGAAGGCTCTTGGGAACCGACCCCCCTGCCTATTCTGGGTTTTTTAGTCATAGTCAAGTGCTTACTGAAGACTTTAGAGCTTCTTCCTGTGCTGAGAGAAACCAAGTGACCTTTCTCCAGCTTCTTTCTTCCTTTTTTGTTCAGCTTCCTGTATGCTTTGTTTCCCCACTTTCTGTGTCCTTCTCAGTCACTGCTGGTTTGCAGCAGCAGTGAGGCGAGTCTGGAATGTGCACAGGGATCTTCAAGTTTGATTTTTGAAGTTTTAGAATAAGAATGAAAAAGGAAGAGGAGTCAGAGAAAGGAATCATTCTTCGTTGGAGGAAAAAAAGGTCAAGAAGTCATTGTTATTTACTTGTCAGTGGCACAGTAGCATTTCTTGGTTAAATAAAGTGAATTCGTGGTCTAATTCCATGTGAAATCTCTTCAACTCCAGTCCAAGACTCGCTGTCCTGACTGCAGGTGCTTCAGAGAATCTTTAAATGTTCCCTTTCGAATTCCTGTAGAAATCCTGAGGAGGAACCATGATGACAAGGTCGGGTCAAGCCCTGGCCTAGGTTGATTTACTCCACAAAGCTCATGTCCAGCGTCTGCTGCGCTGTGGCTTAGGTCGTGGCACCTGCATGTGTGTTAAAAGAAGCTTTGGTCACCCTGTGTTGGATGGAGAAGCCTTACGTGCAAGGCAGGGATGGGAATTCATAGCCAGGAACATTCCATAGCTTCCTAGGAGCTGCCTCGCGCCTCAGTTTCCCGACCTGTAGATCAATGCTAGGAGTTTAGTATTTGATAGGAATGGTTGGACTCGATGATCCGATGGGTCTTTCCCAACCTGGTGATTCTGTGATTCCATGATTCTATGAGTTGGTTTTGCCCCCAGGAGCACGATAGGAATGCTGAGTGCATGGGAGGGTTTGCAGAAAAGCAGATTCTTTCGTACGCTAGCCCTGCTGTAACCTCCTGTGGTTTCTGTGGGAGCCGCAGGAGGATTTTCCTGTTTGGAGGAAACTCGTTGCTCAAGGATATGGCTGAGGTTAATAGTTCAGTCGGATTCAGGGAAGAGCTCGATAAGACTCTGGGTAGGACCAGTCAGGCTGCTTTGTGCAGGCCAGGATGAAACATCAGGGTCTGGGATGCATCAGGATGGGAGGCGGATTCCAGCAGCTGGGAGGCAGCTGGGAGCTCAGCTGTGCTGGCAGGAGCAGGAGCCGCCCGGGCTGGCTGCTGCAGGGACAACAGGCACCAAGGGGGGCTCGGTCAGCGTGGGCTGCACTGTCCTGTGTCCCCCCCAGAGAACTCTGCTCACTGTTCCCAAATCCCACGGGGAAGAGCTGTCCTCCAGGAAGACCCGGGCAGGCTGAAAGAGTGGACTAGCAGGAGCTTTGGGAAGTTCAGTGGAAGTTCTCCTACAAGAAAGCTGGAGAGGGGCTGTTCACAAAGGCTTGTGGTGATAGGGTGAGGGGGAATGGGGATAAACTGGAGAGGGGCAGATATAGGCTAGACATAAGGAAGAATTTCTTCACTATGAAAGTGATGAGGCCCTGGAACAGGTTGCCCAGGGAGGTTGTGGCTGCCCCATCCCTGGAGGGATTCAAGACCAGGTTAGATGGACCTTGGGCAGCCTGATCTAGTGGGACGCCCCTGCCCGTGACAGAGGGGTTGGAACTGGATGATCTTTAAGGTCCCTTCCGACCCAAACTATTCTGAGAGAACTGGGTTTTTTCAGCCTGGAGAGGAGATGGATTAGGGGAGACCTTATTACCATGTTCCAGTACATAAAAGGTGTTCACCGAGAGGATGGAGATTCCCTTTCTATGAGGAGTCACGTGGAAAAGACATGGGATAATGGGGATAAGTTGCTCCTGGGGAGATTCTGATCATGCTCCAGAAGTAAAATTTTCACCATGAGAACGGTTAAACAGTGGAATCATCTCCCCAGGTTAGTGGTGGATTCCTCTACACTGGATGCTTTTAAGGCTCAGCTTGACAGGGTGCTGGGCCATCTCATTTAAACTGTCTTTCCCCTAAAAAGGTTGGACCAGATGATGCTTGAGGTCCCTTCCAACCTGGCATTCTATGATTCTTTAATACCTCTGTCTGTTTCTTTGCAGGATTCAAGATTCAACATCCTCTTCTGCCCCCAACGCTGCTTCTGCCCCCTCTGCAAACCCTTCTTCTCCGGCTGCCCCGTCTCAGCCTTCCACATCCGGCAGCGCGGCGCCTGACGCAGGGAGCGGCAGCAGACGGAGCAGTGGGTCGGGGACCATGGGAGGTCCTGGAGATGGAGGCCCCAATAGTGCTACATCCATCCTGTGTAAGTGACGGCGCTGAGGTGTGACACGATGGAATTCTCCACAGTTAGACCAAGGAGTTGGGGTCCTTGCCCCTCTAGTCATCTCTGCTTGCTGTAGGCTTTGCGTGAGTCGCTTCCACCAGCATTCCTCACTTTCCCTGCTCCGGATAAAGCCAAAGGGTCTGCTGGAGGGTTGGGAGGCTCCAAAGGGATCTGAACAGGCTGGATCCATGGGCTGAGACCAACGGCAGGAGGGTTAACGAGGCCAAATGGCGGGTCCTGCACTTGGAGCACAACAACCCTGAGCAGCTCCAGCCTAGGAGAAGTCTGGCTGGAAACTGCCTGGAGGAGAAGGACCTGGGGGGGTTGGTGGAACAGGAGCCAGCAGGGGCCCAGGGGGCCAAGAAGGCCAAGGGCATCTTGGCTTGGATCAGACCCGGCGTGGCCAGCAGGGCCAGGGAGGTTCTTCTCCCTCTGGCCTCGGCCCTGGGGAGACCGCTCCTCGAATCCTGGGGTCAGTTGTGGGCCCCTCCCCACAAGAAGGATGTTGAGGCTCTGGAGCGAGTGCAGAGAAGAGCAACGAAGCTGGGGAGGGGGCTGGAGAAGAAGAGGAGCAGCTGAGAGAGCTGGGGGGGTTTAGCCTGGAGAAGAGGAGGCTGAGGGGAGACCTCATTGCTCTCTGCAACTCCCTGAGAGGAGGTTGTGGAGAGGAGGGAGCTGGGCTCTTCTCCCAAGGGCCAGGGGACAGGACGAGAGGGAATGGCCTCAAGCTCCACCAGGGGAGGGTCAGGCTGGACATTAGGGAAAAAATATTTCATGGAAATGGTCATTGGGCAGTGTCAGAGGCTGCCCAGGGAGGGGGTTGAGTCCCCTTCCCTGGAGGGGTTTAAGGGCCGGGTGGACGAGGTGCTGAGGGACATGGGTTAGTGATTGATGGGAATGGTTGGACTCGATGATCCGGTGGGTCTTTCCCAACTTGGTGATTCTATGATTCAAAGCTCTTCCTGAAGCATATGTAGGGGTGTCCTCTCTCGGAGCTGCCTGCTGTAGGGATCTGGGATACTCTTGGATCGGTGTGGGTGCAGTTCAGCTGATGTGCTTGTCCTCTTTTTGCAGCTGCTGACAGTTTCTGACTGACTCTCGCCTCTCTCCCCGTGTGTTTTCCCCTCTCCAGCTGGCTTTGGCGGCATCACCGGGCTGGGCAACCTCGGGATGGGCTCTGCCAACTTCATGGAGCTCCAGCAGCAGATGCAGCGGCAGCTCATGTCCAACCCGGAGATGCTTTCTCAGATCATGGAGAATCCCTTGGTGCAGAACATGATGTCCAACCCTGACCTCATGAGACAGATGATCATGGCCAATCCTCAGATGCAGCAGCTCATGGAGCGCAATCCGGAGATTAGCCACATGCTGAATAACCCGGAGCTCATGAGGCAGGTGAGTCAGCACAACGGGATCTGTTTAAAAACCCGTTCAAGAGCATCTTTTTTGACCAATTTCGATGTCTGTTCTCAAGTCCAGAAGAGGCCACAGGGATGATGCAAGGGCTGGAGCCCTGCTATCAGTATTTTACTGTCTGTTTTAGTGGAGAGCACCAGTCGTAGGCCAGGATCTTAGAGGTCTCTATTCTCTGTGCAGTCTCAGAACAGGGAGAATCCATGCCCTGGAGAAATATCTGGATGAACGGAGATTTATTGGAAGGGAAACATAAAGCATAAGAGAGCGCCTTAGTGTTAAATAGCCCTTGATAGGACTCTGCTCTTCCCCCAGGATGCCTCGCCAGGAGATCTTTCTGGGTTGGTGCTGGATGAGTCTTGTTTCCATCTGCTTCTTGGCTGTCTTTCTTTCAACTGTCTCAGCCATACGTGAAATTCCAGAGCTGCAGGACTAAATTGTGAATGATCCATACTTAAGCAGCTCCTCAAATGAGATCTAGATGTTCTTTGTGCAGAAGAGACCCATCAGAAGCCCTGAGAGGGTGGATTTCTTGGTTTTCTTGAAGTGGAGAGTATCCAATCCCTTCCACCTTCTCCATTTCTGAATGCAGCCCCTGTACGTTGAGTGGGAATATACGAGTGTTAAAAGTTTGGATGTCCTGATGCTGCTTAGAAACAAAACTATCTCATCCAGCTGAAACGAGGTTGAGAAGGAAGAGAGCTGAGCAAGGATGGGAGGAGCCAGGATCCCTGGGCTCTCTTTGCTTGGATAAATGATCTCTCTGCTCTCTGGCTGTGAAACGGGTTTAATTATATTCTTTCTTCTGGGAGCCGAGGTTTAACTCTTTCACTCCTGGGCCGGTAGAATACCACTGGGCTGCTAACCAGTCTCTCGATCCACTCCAGTCTTCTGTGGGCCACGTGGGCCTGAGCTTTCCATGTTTTCTTCCTTCTCGCAGACAATGGAGTTGGCTCGTAACCCTGCCATGATGCAGGAGATGATGCGGAACCAGGACCGTGCTTTGAGTAACCTCGAGAGCATTCCGGGAGGATACAACGCCCTGCGTCGGATGTACACGGACATCCAGGAGCCCATGTTTAGCGCAGCCAGGGAGCAGGTATCGGGGTGCATCTGAGTGGGATGTTGTGTGCTGAGCATGGCAAAAAGGATCTTTCCCAACCGCCGTGCTTAGGGGGCAGCCTTCCCAAAGCCTGGCTCGTAATTCCAGCTCCAGATGATGAATGCAGCCGCTGCAGGAGAACGTTGGGCAGTGCCTGCTTTGATTACAGGGTTTGGTGGCTCCGAGCAGGGACCTGCCCTCGCTCCTGTGGTCTCCAAGTAGGCTGGATGCCAACCAGTGCTGCTTTGAAGGCCCCATACCTTCGTTAGCACAGCCCTCGTTAGCACAGCCCTCTGCTCCCGGCCTGGTTTACTGTATTAGCTCAAGCCTGACGCCTTCAGATTGGAGCTGGCTGAGATCCAGCTGGCTTGGGGCGCAGGAGCAGCGACGCAGGTCTGTCTGTGAAAGGCTGTGCAGACACGCTCCAGTCTAGCGTTACCTGCTGGTACGTCTCGGTGTGGGTTTTACATGGATGTTTTGAAGCTCTGCTTTTGGGAGCCCAGTCTAGGGCTGCAGCCCCTCCCCACAAGAAGGATGTTGAGGCTCTGGAGCTAGTGCAGAGAAGAGCAACGAAGCTGGGGAGGGGGCTGGAGAAGAAGAGGAGTGGCTGAGAGAGCTGGGGGTGATTCTATGATTCTTGAGACCGGTTGTCTTCTGAGCAAAGCGCATTGTGGATCACGGATTTCTCAGGAGGCAAATTTTGGCATGTGTTGAAGACATTTTGGATCTGGATGAGTGTGACTGGCTGTTCCTTAGCATGTGCAGTGGGGGGGTTAGTCCGACATTCTGCTGAAGCTGACTGGTTACACCTATTCCTTTTTTCTTCTTCCCTAGTTTGGCAACAATCCTTTTTCCTCCTTGACTGGGAACTCCGATAGCTCAAGCTCTCAGCCTTTGCGGACAGAGAACAGAGAGCCGTTACCGAACCCCTGGAGCCCCACGCCCGCTGCTTCCCAGAGCCAGGTGCCCAGCAGCGAAGGGAGCACTGGCTCGGCCACCACCCAAAGCACCCCGACTGTATCCAACCCCTTCGGGCTGAACGCTGCTGGCTTCGGGGCTGGTACGTAAGCGAGGAACCGGAGACCAAACAGCTCACTCAGGCTTCCTCAGAGAGCATTTGAGTGCCAAAGCATGGCTGCTCTCTGGATGAGTGATTCTAGCCCAGCTAACTGCGAGTGGGTTGTTTATTGTGTGCCTGTCAGAGGGTGATGTTGGGAGCTCTGATATCCCTGCAGCCCTCGGAGGGGCTTTCTGTGAAAAATTTTTTCCTGATGTCCAGCCTGACCCTCCCCTGGTGGAGCTTGAGGCCATTCCCTCTCGTCCTGTCCCCTGGCCCTTGGGAGAAGAGCCCAGCTCCCTCCTCTCCACAACCTCCTCTCACGTAATTGGAGAGAGCAATGAGGTCTCCCCTCAGCTGTTTTGTTATATTATATTCCGGGCTTTGGAGCAGTGCTCAGACTTGTAAGGGGTTTTCCTTTGTCTTGTCTCCCCTTTCCCCTCACAGGCATGTTTAACAGCCCGGAGATGCAAGGACTCCTGCAGCAGATTTCCGAAAACCCTCAGCTGATGCAGAACATGATCTCTGCCCCTTACATGCGGAGCATGATGCAAACTCTTGCGCAGAACCCAGACTTTGCAGCACAGGTAAAAGTGTTGCAGTCGTCTTTTGTTGTCAGACAGGCCGTGAGTGCTCAACGCTTGCGAGACTGCTGCGCTTCTGTCGTTGGAGAGGTTCCTTTTGAGGAATCGAAGAGCTGAGAGAATATCGACAGCGGTATTTCTCGATAGTTTGGAGGTGGTCACAGTCCTGAACCCGCTCTCTTAGCAGAGCCACTCACAAAGCTTTCAAAGGGACATGGGAATGGCCCTTCTCGTTGCCTGTGGCCAAGTGGCCCCTGTTCAACGCTCCTGCCAGGCACTGAGCTGTCCTATTTATGTCCATATTAGCGGGGGAACATGTTGACTCCCTCCCTGGGCTTTCAAGGGCAGGACTGGCTTATTCTCCTTGGCTTAGTTACGTAGGGATTACCAGCCAGCGGCAGCAACCCTCTGACCCTACCTACGTGTGCTGTCTCTTGCTAGATCATGGTAAATGTCCCCCTCTTTGCTGGGAATCCACAGCTTCAAGAACAGCTCCGCCTTCAGCTCCCTGTCTTCCTGCAGCAGGTAAAGGCCCCTGTCTGGCCCTGTGCTGCTCTCAGCCCCCGGGCTCCAGAGCTTTTCCATCCTCTGGAGGAAAGGGAGTGTCTCAGAAGCTTGAATCGAGTGGAGTAAGAAGCATGTGGGGTTGGGTGGTTTGGGCTGTGAAAGAAAGGGGTTTGCACAGGGGAAAGAGAAAGGACGAGCTATTTAGACAAGGCGATCTAAATTCACTAAGCTAAATTACCTAAAGGTGGGCTTCAGATGAGGCTGGTGAAGCTACATGAAACCCCTGTGTGAAAGGTCTCTCGCTGTAATGAGTTTACACAAATGAAAACAGCTAATTGTGCTAAAGCAGCTGGTTCACTCAGGTAGATCAAATAAGATCCCTTGAATTCCGAAGGCGTGTGCACCCAGCTCCAATCCGATTCACGTCATTGATTTAGGAAACTTGATCTGAACTCTGTGTGTGTCCCTGTAGATGAGCCCCGTGGTCTGGGGACTTGCAGGAGGAACCAGACTTGCAGGTTCGCTCTGGCTGCAGGGCGAGAGGCTCTGTCCTGATGGATTTAAAGCTGGTGGATCTCTGGCTGCCTCTCTGTTTGGTACCGCTATGTCTTTTCCCTTTGTTCCCAGATGCAGAACCCAGACTCCCTCTCCATTCTCACCAACCCCCGCGCCATGCAGGCTCTCCTCCAGATCCAGCAGGGACTCCAGACGCTGCAAACGGAGGCCCCAGGACTAGTGCCAAGGTAATAAATGCTTTCGAGTGGGTTTCTGCAGGCAGAGCTGATACGCTTGGTACCAGCAGCAGCCTGGCTGTGGATTCATCGAGGAGATCTGCTTAGGGGACACTGGCGTGTGCCTGCAGGCCTCTTGAGCTCCAGCTAATTAGCACTTTGTTCTTGTGTGCTGCGTGTGGGAAGTCCTTGACCCTTTCTTTTTGGAGAAAAGGTTTGGATATCAAACCGTTGATTGAGAGAGCTGGGGATGTTTAGCCTGGAGAAGAGAAGGCTGAGGGGAGACCTCATTGCTCTCTGCAACTCCCTGAGAGGAGGTTGTGGAGAGGAGGGAGCTGGGCTCTTCTCCCAAGGGCCAGGGGACAGGACGAGAGGGAATGGCCTCAAGCTCCACCAGGGGAGGGTCAGGATGGACATTAGGAAAAAATTTTTCACAGAAAGAGTCATTGGGCAGTGTCAGAGGCTGCCCAGGAAGGGGGTTGAGTCCCCTTCCCTGGAGGGGTTTAAGGGCCGGGTGGACGAGGTGCTGAGGGACATGGGTTAGTGATTGATGGGAATGGTTGGACTCGATGATCCGGTGGGTCCCTTCCAACCTGGTGGTTCTGTGATTCTATCACTTGGTCCTTCCCCATCTTTTCTTTGTGGTGTTCGGTGTTGGCTGAAATCAAGAATTTTCTCTTTGGAGAACAGTGTGAGATGAACTACCACAAGGTGGGGTGGGTACGCTGGGGCAGACAGTCTGCCTTCAGGCCTTGTGGTCTCTGCATGGGTCACGTTCAGCCTCTACAATTCCTTTCAGACCTGTTCTTCCGTTAGGATTGCTTATTCCAGGCCCTGTGTGTGACCAGGGTACAAACGAAGCTGATTTAATGTACAACACTGTGCTGTATGGTGAGGGTTCGCCTGGCAGTGCCTGCTGGTTGCCCTCTGCCCAGCTCAGCTCTGAGCGTGCCCTGCCTTCCTCCGCAGCCTCGGCTCCTTCGGCATGCCTCGAATGCCCCCGTCCTCCACAGGAGGAAGCACAATCCCGGAGAACCCAGTTCCCTCCGCTTCGACGCCGGCCAGTGCCTCTCCAGCTGGGGGTGGGAACCCCCAACAGCAGCTCATGCAGCAGATGATCCAGCTGCTGGCCGGAGGAAGCTCTCAAGTATGTCATGCAGCCTTCCAGTACGGAGAGGGGGGCTCCAGGAAAGCTGGGGAGGGGCTCTGGATCAGGGTGGGCAGGGAGAGCATGAGGAGGAATGATTTCCAGCTGAAAGAGAGGAGATTGAGGTGAGATCTTGGGGAGAAATGTTTTGCTGTGAGGGTGGGGACCAGAGCTGAGGTGGCTGCCCCATCCCTGGAGGGGTTCAAGGCCAGGTTGGATGGGGCTTGGAGCCCCTGATGCAGTGGGAGGCGTCCCTACACACGGCCGGGGTGGGACTGGATGGGCTTTGAGGTCCCTTCCAGCCTAAACCACTCTATGATGACATATTCAAGGTGAGCTAGAGGTTATCTCGATCCCCCTTCACCCCAGGGATGTGGGTCCCGTTGGATTTCTCTTGGCTTTATGCTTTGTGCCCAGTCTGGGGCCTCAGACTGTCTGGTTCTTTGCGGGGCAGTATCTCTTTGGACTGGTTTGAAGCTCAGAGTGGGATTTTCCTCCCAGGGTGGCTGCTGGTGGCAGTGTGGGAGGTGGGTAACATCCCTAACAGAGCCTGGAGCGTTTCTCTTCACCTCCAGCAGAGCCCAGTGTCTCTGCTCATCCACCATCGCTGGCCCTGCCCGTGTTGCCATCTAATCTCTGCTGTCTGACCCGTTTTTATCCTTTCCCTCTGCAGGCGCAGAGTCCTGAAGTGCGATTCCAACAGCAGCTGGAGCAGCTGAACGCCATGGGCTTCATTAATCGTGAAGCCAACCTCCAGGCTCTTATTGCCACCGGCGGAGACATCAACGCAGCTATTGAGAGACTGCTGGGCTCCCAGCCTTCCTAAACTCTTGTCACGCTGCCCCGCAGGCGTCAGCACACGCATCCATACGCAGGGGGATCTTTCAGGAAAGCCCAGCCCGCCATCATTTTCATATCTGACAGCTGTCCATGTATTTAAAACAAAACAAAAAAAAAAAAGATACAGCTTAACCCCTGACCTTCCTACTAAGTTAAGATTTCATGTTGAAATGCTCTTTAACTGGCTTGTATGTGGATTCCAGTTCTCATCGTGGCCACAGAGACTTCAGATGTGTATTTTTTCCTAAATATGCCCTCTGTCTCCAACACTCTTTTCTCTCTCTCTCTTTCTCTCTAGATGGTAGAGGCGATACTTCTAGTTACTTACCTGAATGATTGTGTTTTGAGTAGCTTGATTTTAACTCTACATGATTCCCTCCCCCTAGCCCCCCTCCTTTCAGGCAAATATTTAAAACTTGAGCCAAGTTGGGGGGGTCTGATTATTTCTCCCAGCATCTTATTGGGAATGGATCAAAAGGAAAAAATTGAAATGACCTGGAAATTCCTGATGTCGTTTGTCTTAATGTTCCATTTGGATGGACTGAGCCCTGCGTCCCTTGCCCGCAGGCGCCTCTGATCTCCTGGTAAAGTGCATGAAACTGCATTTGAAACGCGGCTTCTTTACACGTTGGGGATAGTGTAAAGGAGCTCAGATGCCTTCAGGGATCGAGCTTTCGCTGTTCTTGAGCTTGAGTTGGAATTCGCTGCCGTGCAGAAGAACGCGTTGGGAAGGTGTTTCTGCCCAAGGAATGTGGTTCTCGCGCCGCGGTGTCCGGGTTTGTTGACTCTCGTGCTCGTTCCTGAAACTGTAAAAAAGCAAAAACAAAAAGAGGAAATTGAGAAAAAGAAGTTAACGGTCTTTCCGCTTTACTGGGAAAGGGTGAAGTCCGGGTTCTTCCCAGTTTAGATCTATCCTGCCCTCCCGCTTCATTTCGGTGTGTTTGAATGTTACGACTTTCCCAGGAACTCCCCGAGGACCAGCAGGGTGATCTTCTCCCCCCGAGCCTCCCTGGCTGTGTAATTCGCAAACCATTTTTATCAAAGAGAAAAAAAAAAATAAATGCGCACAACCATCTGTCTCCCTGCGCTCCCTGTATCTTCCTTGATTCCTTCCGAGCTCAGTGAGTTTCCCCCTCGTCAGCTTGGGCTTAAATCGCTCTGGTGGGCCTGAAAACGTGTGTGCGGGCGTGGGAGCTCGTGTCTGTTTGTGTGTCTGTCTGTCCGTCCAGCCTCGCCCCCCGCTGGCCTCGAACCCTCGACCCAGGGCTGAGTGTGTCTCTGGCGCCGCCGTGTGCGCATGCGCAGCTCTTAGGCCACGCCCCTTGCCGCAAGCCACGCCCCCACATGCGAGATGGCTTATAGGCCACGCCCCCTTCCAGCACGCGTATATAAACAACGAGGCCCTTCCTCTTGCGCATGCGCAGCTCCGCAAAAAAAAAATACCCGGATCCCGCGCATGCGCAGTGCCCAAGCCCCGCCCCCTGGCGGCGCGGGAAGCGGGCGGCGCCATGATGGCCGCGGAGGCGCCGGGGCCCGGGATGCGCTTCGCCGAGCGGCAGCTGGAGCGGCACGGCTGGCGGCCAGGTGCGAGGCCACGGCGGCTCCCAGGCCCCCGGCCCCACGGGGTCCGGTCCTCCCCGGGCCCCCAGCCCGTCCCCCGGTCTCCAGCGCTCCCCGGTGGTGTTCCTCTGGGCCTCGCGGGCCCTGGCCGCCCCTCCGGCTTGTCCCGCCGTTCCCTGGCTCTCCCTGCTCTCCCTGCTCGTCCCTCCGGTCCCCTGTATGTCCTCGGTCCCCCGGGCTCCATTCCCCGCGTTCTCCGTCCCTCGCCGGTTCCCCGTGCCCCGCTCTCCTGGCCCCGGTTTCCCGTCCTGTCCCTCCCGCCTAGTCCCAGTTCCCTGGTCCCCATCCCTTCCCGGTCACCCATCTCCATCCATCCGGTTCCCTGTTCCTCCCCAGTCCCCGTTCTTTCTCGATTCCTCAGCCCATTCCCCCAGTCTCCCGGTCTCCCATCCCATCCTGGTCTCTCATCCCATCCCATCCTGGTCTCCCATCCCACCCCGTCCTGGTTTCCCATCCCATCCTGTCCTGGTCTCTCATTCCATCCCATCCCGGTCTCCCATCCCATCCTGGTCTCTCATCTTATCCCATCCTGGTCTCTCATCCCGGTCTCCCATCCCATCCCATCCTGGTCTCCCATCCCATCCCGGTCTCCTATCCCATCCCAGTCTCTCATCCCATCCCAGTCTCTCATCCCATCCCAGTCTCCCATCCCATCCCATCCCATCCTGGTCTCCCATCCCATCTCCGTTCCCCAGTCCCCATCCCTCCCCGGTCCCCATTCCCTGGTCCCCTGCCCTCCTCAGTCTCCTGGATCTCTCCCACCTCCCAGATCTCCCAGTCCATCTCCCAGCCCCTCCCCAGGCTCTGCCCCACACGCGGGGGCCGCAGCAGCCCTCGAGGCTCGGGGGTGGCCTAACGGTGTCCCTTGTCCCCAGGGCAGGGCCTGGGGAAGCGGGAGGACGGCATCGCCCAGGCCATCCGGGTGAAGATGAAGTGCGACACGGCGGGGGTGAGTGCGGCTCCTGCCCGGCGGGGGCTTGGATCCCGCTGTCTCCACCGGCCGCAGCTGTTCTGGTGCCTCCTGCATCCTGCAGGTGGGACACGACGCGTCGGAGGCCTTCTCCTTCCACTGGTGGGACCACGTCTTCAACAAGGCAGCTGCCAACATCGCCGTAGAAGCCGGCCAGGTTGGAGGGCTCGGGGGGCACCTCGGTTGACTCAGGATGGGCCTAAAGGCTGGGGAGGGCTTTGATGGTCCCATTTGGTCCCCACAGGACCCTGCGTGGGGACTGTGGTGGGATAAAACCCCTCGGACTAAACATTCCCAAGCTCTTTTGCATTCTTCTCTTCCCAGGAGGGCATCTCCGTGAAGGCGCTTTCCGAGCAGGGGGTCGGGATCAGCAATAAGAAGCCCCGCAAGGCCGACAGCGCCGGCACGATGCTGTACGGCCGCTTTGTGAAGGTAACTCAGCCTGGGGATGCGGCTTGTGGAACAGATCACAGGATCACCAGGTTGGAAGAGACCCACCGGGTCATTGAGTCCAACCATTCCCATCAATCACTAACCCATGGCCCTCAGCACCTCAGCCACCCGGCCCTTAAACCCCTCCAGGGAAGGGGACTCAACCCCCTCCCTGGGCAGCCTCGGACACTGCCCAATCACCCTTTCCAAGAAATATTTTTTCCTAATGTCCATCCTGACCCTCCCCTGGTGGAGCTTGAGGCCATTCCCTCTCGTCCTGTCCCCTGGCCCTTGGGAGAAGAGCCCAGCTCCCTCCTCTCCACAACCTCCTCTCAGGGAGTTGCAGAGAGCAATGAGGTCTCCCCTCAGCCTCCTCTTCTCCAGGCTAAACCCCCCCAGCTCTCTCAGCCGCTCCTCTTCTTCTCCAGCCCCCTCCCTGGCTTCATTGCTCTTCTCTGGACTCGCTCCAGAGCCTCGACATCCTTCTTGTGGGGAGGGCCCACAACTGACCCCAGGATTCGAGGAGCGGTCTCCCCAGGGCCGAGCAAGAAAGACGTTGAGGGACTGGAGCACATCTGGAAGTGGGGAAGGGGCTGGAGAACAAGGGTTCTGAATGGTGCCTGAAGGACCTGGGGCTGTTTAGTCTGGAGAAGACGAGGGGAGGCCTCATCCCTGTCTCCAGCTGCCTGAAAGGAGGTTGTGGTGAGGTGGGTGTTCAGCTCATCTTCCAAGTGATGGGACAAGAGGGAATGGCCTCAAGTTGCAGGCTCAGTTTGGACATCAAGAAGGATTCTTCATTGAGAGGGTTCCCAGGCCCTGGCAGAGGCGGTGGTGGAGTCCCCATCCCTGGTGGGATGTTCAGCCTGAGCCTCCCCTGGTGGAGCTTGAGGCCATTCCCTCTCGTCCTGTCCCCTGTCCCTTGGGAGAAGAGCCCAGCTCCCTCCTCTCCACAACCTCCTCTCAGGGAGCTGGAGAGAGCACTGAGGTCTGTGAAGGCTCCTGGGAAGTCTGCCCGCCGTGTTCAGCTCAGCATCGCTCCCCCGGGTCCCCTTTTCCGTGTCCCCCTTCCCCACGGCCCTCCTGCCTCTCTGTGCAGTCGGCAACGCTCACAGCATGCGGGGAGGAATCCACGAAGCTTCCCGCCGGCTCAGAGAGCAGCGAGGACGACGAAGAGGAGAAGCTGGACCTCTCTTCGGCCAAGAGGTGAGGCTGGGGCAGCGAGGAGGGACGAGGGCTGCGAGGGGGAGCCCCGCTCCCGTTCTGGGGGTGACCCCTCCTGTCTGCACCCTGCAGGCTGACGGATGAGGAGCTGATACGAGCGTGCGGAGGCCGCACGGCACATAAGTAAGTGGGGAAGGGGGCTGCGTGGTTGGGTTTTTCCCCTCCCGGCAGTGGCTTTGGAGCAGGGTGGGGCGGGGGACACTTTTCCTGCCACCGAGGTGCCGGAGCCCCCCGGCTGTGGTTGTTGCAGAGGTGCCCGTCACGGTTTAACGATGAGCGCCAAGCTGGCACGTCTGGAGGAGCAGGAGCGAGCGTTCCTGGCCGCGTGCAACCTCAAGGAACGGCAGCAGGAGGCCCCCAGGAGGCCCACGGCGGAGAGACGAGAGAAAAGGAAGAAGAAGAAAAGGAAACAGGCTGATCTTGAGGTGCTGCAGAACCAGGAGCCAAGCGGAGAAGAGGAGGTGGAGGGAGAGGAAGAGAAGGTTAAGAAGAGGAAGAAGAAGAAGAGCCAGGAGCCAAGTGGAGAAGAGGAGGTGGAGGAAGAGAAGGTTCTGAAGAGAAAGAAGAACCAGGAGCCAAGTGGAGAAGAGGAGGTGGAGGAGGAGAAGGTTGTGAAGAGAAAGAAGAAGAACCAGGAGCCAAGTGGAGAAGAGGAGGTGGAGGAAGAGAAGGTTGTGAAGAGAAAAAAGAAGAACCAGGAGCCAAGTGGAGAAGAGGTGTTGGGAGAAGAAGAGAAGGTTCTGAAGAGAAAAAAGAAGAGCCAGGAGCCAAGTGGAGAAGAGGTGTTGGGAGAGGAAGAAGAGGTTGTGAAGAGGAAGAAGAGCCAGGAAGCAAGTGGAGAAGAGGAGGTGGCAGGAAAGGAAGGGAAGGCTGCAAAGAGGAACAAGCAGCAGCAGCAGGAGGAGAAAGAGGAGCCAGTTGTGACAAAGAAGGAGAGGAAGAAGAAGGAGGAGGACAACAAAGAGCCAGCTGAGACAGAGGTACCTCCAGAAGACACGGATGGGCCAGACCAGGCTGGGCGCAGCCCCAGGAAGAAGAGAAAGAAGAGGAAGAGGGAGCCAGAGTGATCCAGAGCTAAAGCTGCCAGGACCGTCTGGCTGCGAGGGTCAGGGCTCAAGCCCAGCGCTGTGGCTGCCGGGGGACGCTGGGTTGGGACTGGTTGGTCTGGAGCTGGATTTATTTCCCTCCCTGAGCCTTCCTTCCATCAGGGTGACCCCAGTTCCACCCCGCGCTGGGGCAGGGACCCATTTACCGTGGGTCTCTTGGGGGAAACGGACCCCACAGAGGACTAAAATATTTTTTTTTAAGGGCACAAATAAATCTTTATTGCAGTGAAACTGTCCTGAAGCACAAGATACGAGGCAACCCTTGGGATCCTAGATTGTGTCTACACCTAGAAACACTCGGCTTAGGTAGCACCCACGCAGAACCCATCAATCCCAAGCTCCTGGGGGCTTTGGATGCAGGAAACTCTAATCCTGCTGCGATCCCAAGCTCCTGGGGGCTTTGGGTGCGGGGAAACCCTCATCCTGAGCAGGACTGGAGCCCAGGTTGGTGCTGAGGATCCTCGCTGGCAGCTGGAGCAGGATGAGGCCCCGATGCAGCCCCGGCTGAGCCCTATCCCAGCTGCAGGACGCAGTCGGTCCCGGGATACGGCGGCAGGTTTAAAGCGTATTTCTCCTGCAGCGCCGGGGGGACAAACCTGCCCCCGAGGAAGTGGTAGCGACCGGTGAAATGCGTCGCCGCCTTCTTGGGTGCCGTGAGGGAGATGAGCATGTCGGGCTGGAGACCGTCTGCCTTCCCCTTCTCCACATCCCAGCCTGGAAGGAGACCCCGAGGCAAGGTTGGAGCTGGGAGAAGCCCAGCTGGGCTCCTTCCTCCTGCTGCTTGAGGCTGATACTCACCCGAGGGGATGTCGATGCTGGCGATGGGCACCGTGACGCGTTGCAGGGTGCTGAGGATGCTCCCGAAGGGCTCCCGCACGGCTCCCTTGAAGCTGAAGCCGAAGATGGCGTCCACCACCAAGCCGTAGAGCTCATCGATGAGTGCAGCCTGCGGCGGGGAAGGGGAATGGGTGCAAAAACTGCCCTTGGACACAGCTCCGAGGGTGCTGGTGCCAAGCTGGGGGCTGCTCCTCACCTCAGCTGGGAACTCTTGGAGGAAGGGGATGTCCATCTTCTCGCATTGGGTGGTCAAACCTTCAAAGAGCGGCTTGCTGGGGCGCTTGGGGTAATAGACGGTTGGCTCGTAGCCCTGTAAGAGCAGGAGGAACCCATGATCTGACACCTGGAGGAGTGGGAGCCCCAATATCTTTGGGTATGGGGGGGGTCATGAAGCCACCAGAGCATGGTTGGGACGCTTGGAGTGATACACAGTTGGCTTCTAGCTCTGGAAGAGCAGGAGGAACCCATGATCTGACACCTGGAGAAGCTGGAGGAGTGGGAGCCCCAATATCTTTGGGTATTGGGGGGGGTCATGAAGCCACCAGAGCATGGTTGGGACACTTGGAGTGATACATGGTTAGCTTGTAGCTCTGGAAGAGCAGGAGGAACCCACGACCTGGCACCAGGAGATGCTGGAGGAGTGGGAACCCCAATATCTTTGGGTATGGGGGGGTCATGAAACCACCAGAGCATGGTTGGGACACTTGGAGTGAAACACGGTTGGCTTCTAGCTCTGGAAGAGCAGGAGGAACCCATGATCTGGCACCAGGAGAAGCTGGAGGAGTGGGAACCCCAGCATTTTTGGATAAGGGGGGGTCACGAAGCCACCATAGCGTGGTCAGGATGCTTGGAGTGATTCACAGTTGGCTTATAGCCCTGTAAAAGCAGGAGGAACCCGTGATCTGGCACCAGGAGAAGCTGGAGGAGTGGGAACCCCAGCATTTTTGGACAAAGGGGGGTCACACAGCCATCGGCGCAAGAAACTCACAAACATTTTGAGGTGGCGGGCGCAGACCAAGCCGTCGCCGCCGTTGTTGCCCGGCCCGCAGACGACCAGCACGGCCGGCTGGCTGCTGGTGAAGGAGCTGGCTGGGTAAGCCTGGGTTGGGAGGCAGGGGGTGAGCTTGGGGGGGCCCTGTTTGACCCCCCCACCCACCCAGAGTCACCCACCTCCCACGGTCACCTTGGCGATGGCGGTGGCGCAGCTCAGCCCCGCCAGCTCCATCAGCTGCTCCACGCTGAACCCGTACTCGGAGAAGAGCTCCTGGTCGATGGCCTGGGCTTCGTCCTGCCTGGAAGTGGGGGGTCGGGGCCAGCTGTCACCCCCTCGAAGGGTGTGGAGAGGGGGGACAGGGTCCTGTGCCCCTTCTGCACCCCCTCCCGTGTCCCCCCTGCGCTCCCTCCCCTTGACCCCTTTGCACCCCGAGACCCCTCTGCGTGCCCCCTGCATCCCCTCCCCTTGATCCCTTTGCACCTCCAGAGCCCCCTGCACCCCCTCCCGTGTCCCCCCCACCTCCCAGCTGCCCCCCTGCACCCCCAGCTCCACTCTACCCCATCCCATGTGCCCCCCACCTCCCCCTCCTGTCACCCCCCCCGATCCCTTTGCATCCCCAGACCCGTCTGCACCCCCTCCCCTTGACCCCTTTGCACCCTGAGACCCCCCTGTGCCCCCCCAACCCCTTGCACCCCCAGCTCCACTCTACCCCATCCCATGTGCCCCCCACCCCCTCTGCACCCCCTCTTGTCATCCCCCCGATCCCTTTGCATCCCCAGACCCGTCTGCACCCTCTCCTCTTGACCCCTTTGCACCCCGAGACCCCCCTGCACCCCCTTATATGTCACACCCCAGCCCCCTCTGTACCTCCACCCCCTCTGCACCCCCCTTGCACCCCTTCCCGGTCCCCCCCCACCCCATTCGCACCCCTAGCCCACTCTGCACCCCCTCTTGTCACCCCCACCCTATTTGCACCCCAGACCCCCCTGCACCCCCATGTTCCCCCACAACATTTGCACCCCAGACCCCCGTGTCCCCCCATCCCATTTGCACCCCCAGACCCCCTGCACCCGTGTCCCCCCCACCCTATTTGCACCCCCAGACCCCCCTGCACCCCCTTATATGTCACACACCAGCCCCCTCTGCACCCCCTCCTGTCACCCCCTACCCCATTTGTACCCCCAGACCCCCCTGCACGCACCCCCGTGTCCCCCCACCTTATTTGTACCCCCAGACCCCCCTGCACGCACCCCCGTGTCCCCCCACCTTATTTGTACCCCCAGGCCCCCTGCACCTCCTTATATGTCACACCCCAGCCCCCTCTGCACCCCCCTTGCACCCCTTCCCGTCCCCCCCACCCCATTCACACCCCTAGCCCCCCCCTGCACCCCCCCGTCACCCCCAGACCACTTTGCACCCCCCCGCACCCCCTCCCGTGTCCCCCCCACTCCATTTGCACCCCCTCCTGTCACCCCCTACCCCATTTGCACCCCTAGACCCCTCTGCACCCCCTCCCGTGTCCCCCCCACACTATTTGCACCCCAGACCCCCCTGCACCCCCGTGTCCTCCCACCCCATTTGTACCCCCAGACCCCCCTGCACCCCCTCCCGTGTCCCCCCCACCCTATTTGCACCCCCAGCCCCCTCTGTACCTCCAGCCCCCTTTGCACCCCCCTTGCACCCCTTCCCGTCCCCCCCACCCCATTTGCACCCCCAGCCCCCTCTGCACCCCCCTGCACCCCCTCCCGTGTCCCCCGGTACCCGAGGAATCGCGGCCCGGGGGCGGGTCGGTGCATGGCTCGGCCGAGGGGGCAGAGGCCCCGTTCCCAGCTCCAGCCCCGGTTCCAGCTCCAGCCCCGGTTCCAGCCCCGGGAGGCGCAGCGCCCCCCGGCCGCCCCCCCCGCCGCCAGCAGCAGCCGCAGCGCCAGCAGCGCCCGCGGCCCCGGAGGCATCGGGAGGAGCTGCGAGAACGGGGAACGGGGAGGGACAAGCGGGGCGGGGCTCCCGCAGCCCGGGGAGGGGCTCCCGGGGCCCGGGGAGGGGCTCCTGCCTCCCGGGGCCCGGTGCCGGGGGGTCCCGGTGTGAGGGTCCTGGTGTTGAGCATCCTCCTCCCGGGTCCCGGTGCGGAGCTCCTGGCTCCTGGTCCTGCTCCTGGGTCCCGGTGCAGGGGTCCCGGTGTGGAGCATCCAGCTGCTGGGGCCCGGTGTGGGGTTTCTGGCTCCCAGTCTTGCTCCCGGGGGTCCCGGTACTGAGCATCCTCCTCCCAGGTCCCGGTGTGGAGCATCCTCCTCTCAGGTCCCGGTGCGGAGCTCCTGGCTCCTGGTCCTGCTCTCAGGTCCCAGTGTGGGGGTCCCAGTGTGGAGCATCCTCCTCTCAGGTCCCGATGTGGGGCTCCTGGCTCCCAATCCTCCTCCTGGGTCCCGGTGCGGGGGTCCCGGTGTGGAACACCCAGCTCCTGGGTCCCAGTGTGGGGTTCCTGGTTCCCAGTGTGGGGTTTCTGGTTCCTGGCATGGGGTTCCCCACTCCTAGTGTGGGGCTCCCGGTTCCCAGTGCCGCTCCTCTTCTTCTCCAGCCCCCTCCCCAGCGTCGTTGCTCTTCTCTGGACTCGCTCCAGAGCCTCAACATCCTTCTTGTGGGGAGGGGCCCACAACTGACCCCAGGATTCGAGGAGCGGTCTCCCCAGGGCCGAGCAAGAAAGACCTTGAGGGACTGGAGCACATCTAGAAGTGGGGAAGGGGCTGGAGAACAAGGGTTCTGAATGGTGCCTGAAGGACCTGGGGCTGTTTAGTCTGGAGAAGATGAGGGGAGGCCTCATCCCTGTCTCCAACTGCCTGAAAGGAGGTTGTGGTGAGGTGGGTGTTCAGCTCATCTTCCAAGTGATGGGACAAGAGGGAATGGCCTCAAGTTGCAGGCTCAGTTTGGACATCAAGATTCTTCATTGAGAGGGTTCCCGGGCCCTGGCAGAGGCGGTGGTGGAGTCCCCATCCCTGGAGGGGCTTAAAAGACAAGTGGAGGAGATGATTTAGTAGGGGATGGTTGGGCTTGATGATCTCACAGGTCTTTTCTGATCTAGGGCTTCTGTGGCTGCATGGCTGAGAAAGCTCCTCGAATCCTGGGGTCAGTTGTGGGCCCCTCCCCACAAGAAGGATGTTGAGGCTCTGGAGCGAGTCCAGAGAAGAGCAACGAAGCTGGGGAGGGGGCTGGAGAAGAAGAGGAGCGGCTGAGAGAGCTGGGGGGGTTTAGCCTGGAGAAGAGGAGGCTGAGGGGAGACCTCATTGCTCTCTGCAACTCCCTGAGAGGAGGTTGTGGAGAGGAGAGAGCTACACGCCTGCGCCGCGCTCTTCCCGCCCTTTGAACGCAGGGGGCGGGGCTTTATGGCTTGGGGCTGCGCTGATCGGGCGGGGCTTGTGGAAGTGGGCGGGGCTTTTGCTGGACGCCTTGCGCATGCGCCGCTGCTTTCCCGCCCCTTGCGCGCGCAGGGGGGCGTGGCCTTGCGGTGAGGGACTGCGCTGATAGGGCGGGGCTTGCGGCGGGTGGGCGGGGCTTGATGCGCCGCCGCGCGCCCCGCGCATGCGCCGCGCCGTTCCCGCCCCGTCGGGGGGAGGGGGCGTGGCCGCGCGCTCGCTGGCGATGAAGGAGCCGCCGCCATTTTCGCGCCGCTGCCCGGGAGCGGGGCCGGGCCCGGCGCGGGGGCGCCTGACGGTGAGGACGGGGCGGGGGGGAGGCCCGGGAGGAGGAAGAGGCGGCGGCGGGGCTTAGCCGAGCCGGGCGCCGCTCGCTCACGCTGTTCTCTCGTTCCCCAGCGCCGGCGCGTTGGGCGCCGCGCCGCCCATGGATGCCGGAGCCCGAGCGCCGGGAAAGCCCCGCGAGTACAAACTGGTGATGCTGGGAGACGGCGGCGTCGGGAAGAGCGGTGCGTGGTCTCCTGGGGCGGGGGAGCGGCGAGGAGAGCGGCGAGAAGGGCCTGGGGTGGGCGCTGGTAACGGGGCGGGGTGGGGGGTGGGGGAGCGGGTGGTGACAGCGAAAACGCCGGTTGAAAAAGGTGTTTGAGGTCGTTATTGAGGCGCTTCAGGGTCTGTTTTGGCGTTCTGGGCCGCGTCTCGTGTGTGTCCCCCTCAAACGGTCGCCTCCTTGATGGCGTTTGGGGTTTGAGGTGACCTGGAGTCATAGAATCGCTTGTTTAATCATAGAATCATAGAATAACCAGGTTGGAAGAGAGTCACCGGATCATCAAGTCCAACCATTCCTATCAAACACTAAACCATGCGCCTTAGCACCTCGTCCACCACCGTTTGTAAAAGACCTTTGAGATCGTCGGCTCCAACCGTCCGTGTCCCCTGCTGGAGCATCCCTGAGGCCACTGATGCAGTGGGAGGTGTCCCTGCCCGTGGCACGGGGTGGAACTGGGTGGGTTTTGAGGTCTCTTCCAACCCAAACCGTTCTGTGATTCTATGATCCAACCATCCTTGTGCGCTACTGAACCATCCCTGAGTGCCTCGTCCACATCTCCAGGGATGGGCACTCAGCCACCTGCCTGGGCGGCCTCCGTCAGTGGCCGAGAACCCTTTCGGTGATGAAATTTTTCCCAATATCCAATTTGAACCTGCCCTGGCAAAACTTGAGGCTGTTTCCTCTCATCCTATTGCCTGTCACTTCGAAGACCGACACGCATCTGGTTACAACCTTCTTCCAAGCAGTTGCAGACAGTGATGAGGTCTCTTCTCAGCCTCCTTTTCTCCAGGCTAAACAACACCAGATCCCTTCGCCACCTCTCATAACCTCTGTTCTTCAGACCCTTCCGCAGCTCTGTTGTCCTTCTCTGGATGTGCTCCAGTTCCTCAAGGTCTTTCTTGGGAGTGAGAGGCCCAAAACTGAACCCAGGATTCGAGGTGCAGCCTTAACAGTGCTGGATACAGAGCACAATCCCTTCCCTGCTCCTGCTGGCCACACTGTTGCTGACACAGGCCAAGATACCACTGGCTGCCTTGACCACTTGGACCACTGCTCAGTAAACTCTTGAATCTTGGAGTTTTAGAAAGCAAACACCCTTTTATCAGGCGTGGGCAGGAGTGATCTCCATCAATCATGTGCAGTGAGGCAAGAGCTGAGGACAGAAGAGATTTCCCACTTACGTGCACATTTATAAATCTTCCTGGGAGTCTTACACCTATTTTATTCCTTTCCAAGGACTTGTTTTAGCATTATTATGAACTTCACACCAGCCAGATCTCTTGCTAATGTGGAGCTGGGTCCAGCTCTGTCTGAACTTGCGTTTGAGATGGGGAAAGACTGTGAACAGAGGCGATAATAGAAAATGACACGTTCATTCAGGACAGGTTATACTTGACGTGAGACATAAGAACACTATTTGAAGAAATACGTTGTAAAAAAATATGCTATCAAGGGGACGTTCTGTCTGCCTTCGAAAAAATAGAGTTACTTGGATAAACTTTCCTTCAGCTTAAATCAAAATATTCCACTTTTTGTAATAGTAACTAATTTTTATATCGGTGTTGGGGGTCACTGAGTGGGATGGTTGAGCTGCGGGTGCTGCTCTGGGGGGCTGCAGGTGCCGGGGGTCCCTGAAGAGAACGCGGGGCTGGGATCGAGTCCCTGGGTGTCCCTCCTGCTCTTCAACGCGTCTGTTGATCCTTGAAGCGGCTCGGTGGAGGGCAAGGTGCAGCGTGCTAGTTCCTGCCTACTGGTGTCTAACTGCTAGTTCCCAGCTACTGGTTCCTGACCCCGTTACTAACACAATTCCTGCCTACTGACCTGATTCCTGACTACCGGTTCCTGGTTACCGACCCCACTACTAGTTACTAACCTGGTTCCTGGCTACAGAGAGTTCCCAGCTACTAGTTCCAGGCTACAGAGCTGCTTCCCAGCTCCCGGTTGCTGACCTGCCTCGCGGCTACTGACCTGGTTCCCAGGGTTCCCAACACGGTTCCTAATTTTTGTTCCAGTTATTGTCCTGCTTACTGACCCAGTTCCTGACCTGCTGCCTCCCTCGTGTTCCGCCCAGCCTGGCACCTCCTGTGGGTGCTGTTGGGGAGCCAATGGTTGAGTGCGAGCCAAATGTTGAGGTGGTAGATGCCCACGGGGACTGGTGTGATTGTATTTCTGGTTTTTGTTTCCAGCCATGACCCTGCAGTTCATTTGTCACCGGTTTCCAGAGGATCATGATCCCACGATCGGTAAGAAAAATTTCCCTCTTTTTCCCTTTGCTGTTTGTTTGCTGGTTTAGCAGGTGAAGCTGTCATGCTTTAAAACACTCCATTTATTGAAAAATAATAGGTTTTGCTGTAAATTGGGGACCCAGGTCCTTTAGATCATAGAATTGTTTGGTTGGAAAAGACTTCTGAGGTCATCGAGTCCAACTGTACCTGTCAACTAGGCATTAAGAGTTCTGAGACTGCTCTGAGGAGGGGGTTGCGTATCCTGAGTGTTGTGCCCTCAGTGGTTTGAGGACACGTTGAGGCTATTTATTATGTGTGTGTGTTAGGAGAATCCCAAGCACAAATCCAGGCTGGGTGGGGAGCGGCTTGGGCGCAGCCCTGAGGAGAAGGACTTGGGGTGCTGCTGGGGGAGAAGCGCCACAGGAGCCAGAGAATCACACAGCCCCAAAACCAACCGTGTCCTGGGCTGCGTCCAGAGCAGTGGGACCAGCAGGGAGGGAGGGGAGTCTGCCCCTCAGGTGAGACCCACCTGGAGACCTGGGTCCAGCTCTGGAGCCCTCAGCACAGGGAGGACATGGAGCCGTTGGAGTGAGACCAGAGGAGGCCACGGAGAAGATCTGAGGGCTGGAGAAGCTCGTGTATGAGGCCAGGCTGGGAGAGTTGGGGTTGTTCAGGCTGGAGATGAGAAGGCTGCGGGGAGACCTTAGAGCAGCTTCCAGTGCTGAAAGGGGCTCCAGGAAAGCTGGGGAGGGGCTCTGGATCAGGGAGCTCAGGGAGAGGATGAGCAGGAACGGTTTTGAGCTGCAAGAGGGGAGATTGAGATGAGATCTTAGGAAGAAATGTTTTCCTGTGAGGGTGGGGAGGCCCTGGCCCAGGTTTCCCAGAGCAGGGGTGGCTGCCCCATCCCTGGAGGGGTTCAAGGCCAGGTTGGATGGGGCTTGGAGCCCCTGATGCAGTGGGAGGTGTCCCTGCCCAGAGCAGGGATGGAACTGGATGGGTTTTGAGGTCCATTCCAACCCATTCTATAAGTCTGTATTTGTGTGCTGGCAGACCAGGATTAAAAATTCCTGACAAGTGATTATTCATCATCTGCTAAAAGCCCTGGTGCCTGTGCTGTAGATCAATTCTCTGCTGTTGATGTGTCAGGCTGTGTGCTCTTTGTTTTAGAAACTGGAGGGGTTGTAAGTGCTTAACAACTGCTGCATCACTCGTGCAGCATCTTGAAGTGAAAACATAACCAACGGTTACGCTGTCGATGGAAGAGTGGGAAGAGCAGGCCAGCCGCTTCTTTAAAGTGTGGATGTGCTGGCTGAGAGGGACAGAACATTTAATGTCTTTTAAAAAAATGGCAGCTGGTGGTGGGCAGTTCTTCTTTTGAGCCATATGTTTTTTCTGGCTTTAAGGAAAACGCGATGTTCTTACTCTGTGCTTTCCACCAAGGTGTCCAAACCAAATTTATGGGATGTGGACGTGTGTCTTTCAGGAACAGCCAGTACAATAGCACAGTTTTAGTGCTACTAAATCACACCAGAACAATTAAAAACTTAATTTGTTGTTAAATGAAGATCAGACTGATGTAGCACAGTCATAGAATCATAGAATAACCAGGTTGGAAGAGACCCACCGGATCATTGAGTCCAACCATTCAGGTCGTATGACCTGATTAGGTTCTTTGGGGTAACATTCATGTTATGCACCCGTGATTAATAAGTATTGCACTTGTATCCCAATCTTTTTCTTTCTGATGTGCTGGGAATTCGCAGAGGACGCTTATAAAGTACAGATGCGCATTGACGACGAACCTGCCACTCTGGATATCTTGGACACTGCAGGACAGGTATGTGAGGGGTAGGAAGTGAGCTGGGAGGGGGTTAAGAGAATCAGAGAATCACCAGGTTGGAAGAGACCCACCGAATCATCGAGTCCAACCATTCCCATCAATCACTAACCCATGTCCCTCAGCACCTCGTCCACCCGGCCCTTAAACCCCTCCAGGGAAGGGGACTCAACCCCCTCCCTGGGCAGCCTCGGACACTGCCCAATTACCCTTTCCGTTAAAATTTTTTTCCTAATGTTCAGCCTAAACCTCCCCTGGTGGAGCTTGAGGCCATTCCCTCTCGTCCTGTCCCCTGTCCCCTGGGAGAAGAGCCCAGCTCCCTCCTCTCCACAACCTCCTCTCAGGGAGTTGCAGAGAGCAATGAGGTCTCCCCTCAGCCTCCTCTTCTCCAGGCTAAACCCCCCAGCTCTCTCAGCCATAAGTTCCTCGTAAGAGTGAGGTATAGAGACAGAAATCCTGTTCTTCAAATTGTATTTAAGCTCCTTTACTTCCCCGAGGCCCCGTGTTGCTGACAGCACCTGTGTTTGTGCTGTTTGTGTTCTGGCATCCAGTGGTGCTCGGGTCTCCTGCTTCACTTTCGCTGTTGCTGCTTATGATGAAGAAGTTACACAGATTGGCTGAAAAGTGACTTGTTGATCTGATTTTTTGTAGCGAGGAAACTCGGTATTAATCCCAAACATAGGGAATATCTCATCCTGTGTGTCACAGACAAGATTGGTGACCAGCTTGTGCACCGAGTTCCTATTTCTGGAACCGTACTGTGTGTTTCCAGTTCTAGATTGAGAAAGTCATTATATTTGTGCAACTGAAATACAATTATCTGTTTCTAGGCGGAGTTTACAGCCATGAGGGAGCAGTACATGAGGGTTGGCGAGGGATTTATCATCTGCTATTCGATCACGGACCGGCACAGCTTCCATGAAGTGCGTCAGTTCAAACACCTCATCTATCGCGTTCGACACACCGAAGACATTCCCGTGGTCCTGGTGGGAAACAAATCTGATCTGGCCCAGCAGCGACAGGTAAACGGCGCAAAACATGACCCCGATTACAAGCTACTTATTGCTGTGGTTAAATCATAGAATCACTGAATGGCTTGGGTTGGAAGGGACCTCAAAGCCCATACAGAATTCTCTCCCCTCGATGACTGCATCACCACTGATGCTGCGGGGGAGGCATGGTGAGTGCAAGAAGAACTGGCCTCAGAAACAGGATTCGGGGATGTGGGATGGAATCCTCTGTTGTCACTTTGGAGTCCTCTCTCCTGTCCACCCCTCCCTTTTTCACCTCTTCCTCTTACGGCTCCACCAGCTCCAGGATGGCCTTGGTTTCTGTAAGACTAAGGATCAGCGATGGCCATTTTGCATCCCAGTGCCCCACGTGAGCACTCCTAGAGTGAAACCCAGCCTGAAAGCGTGCAGCAAGCTCTCAGAAAATGAAGTTACTTAGGTGAAATTGGAAAGCTGATTCTATTTCAGCTCAAATAATAAGAGTTCAGTGGAAAAGAGCTGCTCTGGAGCTGGAAGGGTCCATGCAGGCTTGTGTGGCAGGCAGAAGAAAAGGTAAAGAAGTCAGTCTGGGTTTGGCTTTCTTGAATAACGTGAACTTCTTCTCCAGGTCTCTAAAGAAGAAGGCTCTGCGCTAGCAGAAGAATTCAACTGCCCTTTCTTTGAGACGTCTGCTGCGAACCGTAAGTACATTGACGACGTCTTTCATGTGCTTGTGCGAGAAATCCGTAGGAAAGAAAAAGAAGCGGCGATGGCGATGGAAAAAAGATCAAAAGCAAAAAGCAGCTTGTGGAAAAGACTGAAATCACCGTTCAGAAGGAAGAAGCATTCGGTCACTTGAACTCTGCAAACAGAACCAAACCTGTGAACCAACATGCTTTAGTTAACGTTTTGGCAACAGACTTTTAATTGGATGGGTCTTTAACGAGGGAATGTGTTACTTTACCAACTACTTCTGTTTAGAAGGATGTTCCCTCGGTTTTGGATATTTAACTGAAGACACGGTAGCAGATGTACTTCGGTTTGTTGTCATTTTGATCCTGGATCCAGCAGATGTTGCTCTTCTGTCCTTGGTTACAAACGTGGATAGGTTTGTGTCCATGCACTTTGAATGTTCGTCTTCAGGCACTGCGTACTGGAAGCTGAATCGCGTAAAATATCGCAGCAGCTCTAATATTTTTTTTTCCTAGTTTGCACAAGAAAACGTTGCTGCTCTCTGGAACAGCTACCCACGATGAGGTCGTGCGGAGAAGTCGTTTACAAAGTGGCCGGCACGACCGGTGGCCTTGGCTGCGTGCGGATCTCGCTGAACGAAGCGCTTGAGTTCTTGTGTTCTCACTCGGTAGTTTGTTCCCAGCAGAAGTCACTTGGAATACTTGTCCAAGTTTCTCTAGGCGGTTAATCAGTGATGGGGTTGGGGTTCCAACCGTCTGCTGTGTTGCCGTAGAAGTGATGCTGTAGAAAACACAGCCTTGAGTTTTCTGATAAAGTCCCTAGTGGTGAGGGTGCGCTGGCTTATTTATTTACGTGCAGTTTTATGTTCTTCTCTTCAAGGAGCCAGTACCTGCGGTAGTAGAAGTCGCTGCCGTAGCCATTTCAGTTTAAGGTAACTACTTTGTAGAGAAAATTCCTGGACTTCCAAGCCCAGAATCACCACACGCGTAACTCGGCTGGGAAGTGGAGATGTCCCTGTGTCTGGAGGGGCCCTCGGAAGCCCCTTCTCACCCAAACCCTGAGCTAAGAGCGAAGGCCTGTGCTCTGGCCGGGGACACGAGTGGCTGTCGGGGCTCAGTTAAAATTTGAAGTGCCTCAGATCTTTCCGTTGAAGAATGAAGGAGCTCGGCGGCGCCGGTGTCACGCAGCTTCTGTTAGATCGTCTCTATCGGGCGCTGCGTTAATCCCGCTGACATCGATTAATCGTGTCAGTCGCTGCGCGGAGGCGCCATCAGAGCGGAGGAATCGTTTCTCAGGATGAGTCCAAGAAGTAAGGATAAACGTAAGCTTTCCCTTTGCTCTAAACTCCTTGCTGCTTAAGAGACGACGGGGAATTTGTGCCTGTTTTAAGGGTGTTTTCTATGCGCGAGGTGTAAAAAAAACCTCGCAACAAGAAACTTGGAGGCAGGGTTATGTTTTGTGTGTTTATGGCTGAGCTAAACGTTCCGACTCGTGCCTGTTTCTCCCTCCGGTGTCGCTCCTGCTTGGCGATAATCCTGGAAAGGGCTGAGAATCGTTGGGGTCGTTCGGAGTTCCAGCCCTGTCTGCGGAGAAATCCTCCGGCAGTTCTGGTGTAGGACGGGAAGCATCGTTCCTGGTGGGATTAAAGGCTGGAACTCCACTAAAAATCCAGCAGAAAACCTGGGGAGAAGGAAGGGGCAGCAGCTGCGAGGTTTGGGCTGGTTGGAGTGGGTTAACTACTGCGAGTTGCTCTGGAAGCAGCCGCTTGCTCTGTTTTAGAAGCGATGCCTCGTGGTGCTGGGCTGGTGACGAGCGTTCCTCGTGATTTTCCTCCATACGGTGAACAGGTTTTATACCCAGGATGGGTATAAAATAGTTTTTATACCCAAACTGGTTTCTTGCAGCCTGAATTTGTGGATAAGGGGTGAGAGGGACCTGTCAGCAGAACCGGGCGCTGCTCGGGGCTGGGGGGAAAAAGCAATGGCTGTGCCTTACCCGATGCCTTCTGTCAGCCTGTTGCTTGTGGATGGTGCCATCAGAACAGCAGCAGCACTTTTTGTACACAGTGTTATTCAAAAAAAAAAAAAAAAAAGAGTTCTATTTTTGTCAGGTATAAATTTGTACACAGAGTTATTGTTTGTATGAAAAAAATAAAAACGTTTGCATTTGATGTTTCAGTCTGTGGTGTTGAAGGCCGTTCGACGTGACAGTGCTGAGGAGGAGAGCTGGGGGGGTGAGTGGAAAACGCTTGTTTTACTCGCAGAGAAAAGGAGTTTGTGGAATCGTGCAATGAGTTGGGTTGGAAGGGACACCTCCCACTGCACCAGGGGCTCCAAGCCCCATCCAGCCTGGCCTTGAACCCCTCCAGGGATGGGGCAGCCACCCCTGCTCTGGGCATTTTATTATTCTGTGGAGAAGCAGCTGGGTTCAGGCTCCTCAGGGGTCTGTTGTGGTGGCTTTTGTCTTCCCTTAATGTAATCGTGGGAAGGGATCGTCCCACTGAATTTGGTGCTGGTGAGGCCGCACCTCGAATCCTGGCTTCAGTGTTGGGCCCCTCACTCCAAGAAAGACCTTGAGGGGCTGGAGCGCGTCTGGAGAAGGGAACGGAGCTGGGAAGGGGCTGGAGAACAGGGGTTGTGGGAGCAGCTGAGGGACTTGGAGCTGTTTAGTCTGGAGAAGAGGAGGCTGAGGGGAGACCTCATCGCTCTCTGCAGCTCCTGGAAAGGAGGTTGGAGCCAGGCGGGGGTCAGGCTCTGCTCCCAAGGAACAAGGGATGGGATGAGAGGAAAGGGCCTCAAGTTGTGCTGGAGGAGGTTTAGATTGGATATTGGGAATGATGGGGAACTCTGCCCCTCTGCTCTGCTCTGGTGAGACCCAACCTGGAGCCCTGTGTTCAGCTCTGGAGTCCTCAGCACAGGAAGGACATGGAGCTGTTGGAGCGAGTCCAGAGGAGGCCACGGAGATGATCTGAGGGCTGGAGAAGCTCCTGTACGAGGCCAGGCTGGGAGAGTTGGGGTTGTTCAGCCTGGAGGAGACCTTAGAGCAGCTTCCAGTGCTGAAAGGAGCTCCAGGAAAGCTGGGGAGGGGCTCTGGATCAGGGAGTGCCGGCTCATGTTGAGCTTCTCCTCCAGCACCCAAGTCCTTCTCCTTAGGGCTGCTCCCAATCCATTCTCCAGCCCGGATTTGTGCTTTGGACCTTGCCCTCGGCTTCGTTGAACCTCATGAAGCTCACGCCGTTCCCACCTCTCCAGCTTGTCCAGGTCCCTCTGGATCCATCCCTTCCCTCCCGCGTGTCGAGCGCCCCACGCAGCCCCACGGATCTGGGGCTCGGGACGGAGCCGGAGCTCTTCCTGACTCTGCTGAAAGGAAATACCAGAAGAGCCCTGACCCAGCGTCTGCCATCAAAAGCGAATCGCGTTGCCGTGGCAACACAGCTCGCTCCTACTGGGAATCTGGCGAGGCAGAAGCTGTCGGAACAGCCCAACAGTGCTGAAAGCCGCACAAAATCCCAGTGTAAATGGCACCAGCACCGAGGAAGGTGGGAAGGGAATCGGAGCTGAGCTTCCCGGCTTTCCGCAAAACTCTTTCTCTTTTCATGCTTGGTTGAGCCCACTCTGCTTGCCTTGGGTTTTCCTTTTTATTATGTAAATTCTTCTGTTTCTGTCTCAGCCAAACCTGAACCGAATCTGACCCGGGATTCCGTGCGAGGCGTGCGGCGGTGGACGCGGAAGCCAAGCAGCGAAGGGTGAGGAGGGATTTTCTTCCACATCTCGCACAACAAGTAAGTAGAACCGACCGACTTCTGCACTTTGAGCTGTTTCACCCAACTGCGCTTATTACCAGGATAAATTGTGGTTAAACACCGTGCTCGATGCCAGCGCAGAGACACGTTCTTCTCCCTCTGCACTCGGCCCTGGGGAGACCGCTCCTCGAATCCTGGGGTCAGTTGTGGGCCCCTCCCCACAAGAAGGATGTTGAGGCTCTGGAGCGAGTGCAGAGAAGAGCAACGAAGCTGGGGAGGGGGCTGGAGAAGAAGAGGAGCGGCTGAGAGAGCTGGGGGGGTTTAGCCTGGAGAAGAGGAGGCTGAGGGGAGACCTCATTGCTCTCTGCAACTCCCTGAGAGGAGGTTGTGGAGAGGAGGGAGCTGGGCTCTTCTCCCAAGGGCCAGGGGACAGGCCGAGAGGGAATGGCCTCAAGCTCCACCAGGGGAGGGTCAGGATGGACAGCAGGAAAAAATACTTCATGGAAATGGTCACTGGGCAGTGTCCGAGGCTGCCCAGGGAGGGGGTTGAGTCCCCTTCCCTGGAGGGGTTTAAGGGCCGGGTGGCCGAGGTGCTGAGGGACATGGGTTAGTGATTGATGGGAATGGTTGGACTCGATGATCCGATGGGTCTCTTCCAACCTGGTGACTCTATGACTCTATGATTCTTTTCCAGTCTTCTGCAGAGCTTGGCTCCTTAAGGATGAGACCTGAAGCTCGTTTTAAGGATTAAGAAGCCCAAACCACCTCTGGAGGTGAAGCTTTGGAAGGAGGGGAGCGCGGTTCCAGCGCTCACCGGGCTTCGTTGCTGAGAAACGGCTCCGCGCTCACTCGGGCTCCGTGCCCAGCGATGTTGGGAGCTGCAGGAAAACAACTCGCAGGAGGCAGCTCGTCGTGGTGAGAGGCCGCTTCGTCGTAGATCGAGTGTCCTGGAGAATTCAGTTTGGAGGAAAAATCCAGGAATTCCTCAAAGCTACAAAGGTTGGAGCCAAATCGCTGCTTTTTCTGCCCCTCCAGCGTCCCCTTTGGCTGGGGTTCAGCTTGGCTAATCGAGGCTCATCCACGGCGAACGGCACCGAGGTTACCGGGAGCTTTTTTACGCACCAAGGCCTGGTTGAGCTACAGAGCGAGCCAGGATTCTCCTGCATTCCCATATTCCTTTGTGATTTCTTTGGTTTCATCGCAGAAACCGGGGGGGGTTTAGACCCAGATCCGGTATCGCCAGGTCTGCGGTGCCTACAAACACGGCGGAGGCGGCAGCCAAAGTGATTTAATCTTTATTTGCACGCTCAATGTGCGTTAACAAATTCAACATACAAGGTAGCGTTACATCATGTAGGTTAGCTTACAGCGTTAGGCGGTTTCACACATGTCGAGTTAGGGTTTTTTGCCTTTTTTTGGTTTTTTGTCTTTTTTTTTTCACACAAAGTTGTAACTTTCCAAGTTAATTTTACAATAGAAGACACAAGGTAAAGAAGAACCACACCTGGGAGATTTTACAGTGAGTCCGCTGTCACTTTACTGTCTATTTTACAGTTTAAAAAATATAAATCTGCACATTTTCAGTTCCCTGCTATTCCCCAGAGCGGTGGAGCTCCTCCTGTCTGCCCGACAGCCTAAGTCTATTTACCCTGAGCATGTTTCCTTGACAAAGAAGGTCATCTTCCCTTTCCAACTAAAGGAGATCATCTCGGCTCATGCACGCTTTCCACACCGAAAGGGGGCGAAGGGAACGTTGGGGGTTGGTGCGAGTGCGTCCTGTTCGATGCTTGGAGCGGTGGTGGCAAACGTGGTTCCGAGGGAGGGGTGGTGGCGGCTGCTCCACGGCAGCGACCCGATCGCTTAGTGCAAAAACTAGGATTGAAACGGACCTAACACCGATTTCCGAGGGGGAAACGCGTTCTCTGGTTTGTGGCTGGGAGGCACCGATTGAGCAGGAGCCGGAGAAAGAGCTTCAAAGAGATCAGATGGACAACCTCGAGAAGAAACCTCGTCACCGGGACCGACAGCGCCCGGGCAGCAGCCCCGGCTCCACCTGCCAAGCTGGGATGAGACAAAACTTCGCCTTCAGCGCAAGGTCTGGGGCTAACGCGGCTCTGACTGGAGATTTCAAGGAGGAACGAGCTACGAGAGAGAAAACTGAGCTTCCCAAAAGCAGCGTCTTGGGAAAAGACACCGCAGCGTCGCTGACTCGCGCCGTGCCGAGCTGCACGAGAGCCCTGGCAGCGCTGGGGATTCGCACGGCGCCGGGAGAGGACGCCGAGCCGGACTGACTGAGTTATTCTGGCGTTAGGATGAAGGGAGAAAGGGTTGATTTTCCAACAGGACTCTAAAATTCAGAATCAAGACCTTGTGAGTGATTAAATAACATCTTGTCATCACCGTACGTTCTGTATATTCCGCAGGGCACGGAACAGACCGGCAGCCTGGGAGCGATCAAACCTTCCCTGAGCGCCGGCCGTCCCCGCGTCCCCGCTTCTGCTTCGCGTCCCCAGCGGAGAGCTCAGAAATCAGTTTAATTTCTACAGCCTGTTGTAACTCTTCCTGCTCCGTTTACCAACAACGTTTACAGCCAATTCTCCGCTGCCCGTTTGCATCCTTACGGCTCTCCTGGGTGGGGGTAACAAGGAGCCAAATCGAGTTATTCACCAGGAGGCGTCTGTCTCGCCTCAAACCAGGCTGTAGGCTCTTGCGTTTACCACGAGCTGCAAGGCTCCTCGTTGTGGGATTCACTCTGTGAACTGAGCAAACCTACGTTCAGGGCTCGCAGCCTCAAGCCCCGCTGACGCTCAGCTCCTCACCCGCGCATCCTGCCTCTCAGAATCCTAGAATCGCGGCCCGGGTTGGGTTGGAAGGGACCTCAAAGCCCGTCCAGTTCCACATCTCCCGCTGCATCGGGGTGCAAAGCCATCCACCACCTCAGAACCAGCCCAGCTGCCTGGAAATTCAGAGAAATAACTTCCCGAGGAGCCCAACACGCTCCGCGGGGCCAGGCGCTGCCCTGCGGTTCCTCCTGGATAACAACAAGCTCCCATCTAATGCAAATTGGCTCATGAATGAAGGGAAGCTTCGTTATTTTCTCACTTGAACCCCTTCCCCTGGGATATTTTCCTACCTCGGATCTTTTCTGCCATTAGAACAAAACCTGTCAGTCACGTAGAATCACACGTTTAATGTTGAGAAGAACGGGTAAGCTTTTCCTTACCCACGACGCGTCAGGTTTGGGTTTTTTCCCTGGGCCTTTGGTGCGCAGACAGGGTTTGATAAACCGAAGCGGAGCGGCGTTGCCCCAGCTCTGACAGGTATCGGCGTTGGGAGTTTGAGAGGCGACTCCGTGACCTTACAGCCTGACAACGGGATTAGTTCTTCTCCGAAGAAGGAAAGGATTGTTTCCCCTCGGCGCTAGCGCCGAACCCGATCCCGCCTTTACCCGACGCAGCGCTTGGGGCTCCCAAACCAGCAAAGAACAGAACGGCAAGAACCAACGGGCAGGCAAACGAACAAGAAACTAGAGGTTAAACAGCAGAATTCAGAAACTTTGGGAGAAGCCTAATAAAGACAGGCCAATCTTGGTGAATACCAGCAAAGACAGTTCGGCACAAACACAACTTCCATAGTGACAGATAACTGTATTAAAATCTGCGACTTGATATCGGTAGTTATACTAATTTCAGTTTGTATTAGGCATGCAATAGCGTGATTACACTGTTATATATACTCGTGGTATTTTTTTTTTTTTTAATGCTCTTTTAGAATTTTAGTGCCCTGCAAACTCACATCACTAGAGAACCAATCAGCTGCTGCTGCTTACGAAAAGTTTAGTTCTACAGCTAAAACAAGGGGTTTTTTTAAGTCTGTTCTAGGAGCCGGCTGCCAAATCTCTGCTAGTATTCGCTCAGGCTGTGCCATTTGGCAACTGGCTTTCTAGGATTCTCACACACCTCTCGCCAGTGCTCCACGCCGCCCGCGGTGATGCTGTGCGCTCCCAAGATGAGGCGTCCCACCACTTCGTTTTTCGTGGTCCGGTCGAAATCGATGACTAGGAATTCGATGCTGATGTCGGGGAGGAGATCGACGGGGATGTCGTAAATGAAGGATTCGTTGAAGACGGGGTTCAAAGTGCACTTCTTGACGTGAGTCTTCTTTTTCGCGATGCGCTTTCGTCCGTAATAAACGTTCACCTTAACGTACGGATCTGCGGAGGACGGAGAGAGAAACTAATAACACAGCCCAGCAAGGCGAGGGTTGAGTGGGGTGAGCTCAGAATTCTTGTGAGACCCCTCCTGGAGCCCCGTGTCCAGGGAATCCCCAGCGTAAGAAGGAGATGGAACTGTTGGAGGGAGTCCAGAGGAGGCCACAAAAATGATCTGAGGGCTGGAGAGTCTTTGCTATGAGGACAGGCTGAGAGAGTTGGGCTTGTTCAGCCTGGAGAAGAGAAGGCTCTGGGGAGACCTTAGAGCAGCTTCTGGTGCTGAAAGGGGCTCCAGGAAAGCTGGGGGGGGCTCTGGATCAGGGAGGGCAGGGAGAGGGTGAGAGGGACGGCTTTAAATTGGAAGGGGGAAGATTTAGATCAGACATTAGGAGGAAATTCTTCACCATGAGGACTGGGAGGCCCTGGCCCAGGTTGCCCAGAGCAGGGGTGGCTGCCCCATCCCTGGACGGGTCCAAGGCCAGGTTGGATGGGGCTTGGAGCCCCTGATCCCTCGTCATCTAGGGGCAGGGATTGAAGCAGACACCAGCAGCAGTTGTTGTGTCCTGGAAAAGCTGCAGCGAGGAGCACGAGGAGCCTGGCTGTTCCAGTTTGAGCTCAAGCAGAATCAGTTTCCAGCTTCAGCTCGGCCTCAGGTCTGAGTAAGTTCATTTTCTGAGAGCTCGCTGCACGCTTTCAGGCTGGGTTTCACTCTAGGAGTGCTCACACGGGGCACTGGGATGCAGAAAGGCCAGTGCTGATCCTTAGTCCTACAGAAACCAAGTCCATCCTGGAGCTGGTGGAGCTGTAAGGGAAAGGGGTGGAAAAGGGGGGCACCTGCAGGGAGGGGCGGACAGGAGAGGGGACCCCAAAGTCACAACAGAGGGTTCCATCCCATAGATGTCACACCCAAGGTAAAACTAAGGGATCTCTAGGGCCAGGCTCTCTTCTCTTCTTTGCTCTGTTTGCCCTGATCCCAGACCCACGTGGTCCTGAATCCAGTCCCTGAGTTCAGTTCCCTCTAGCCTCGACCCTTCCTCAAGCCTGCTCAGCAGCATTTTATTATTTTCTATTAATTATTATTGTTGTTATTATTTCATTAAAGCTGCTTTAGGGTTAGTTGCCAACCCACAAATCTTTTCCTCTCGTTCCCCTTTCCCTGGGGTGGGAGGGAAGGGAATTGGGAATCCATCTGCTTGGTTTTAGCTGCTAAA
Source organism: Phaenicophaeus curvirostris (assembly GCF_032191515.1). Lineage (NCBI taxonomy): Eukaryota > Metazoa > Chordata > Aves > Cuculiformes > Cuculidae > Phaenicophaeus > Phaenicophaeus curvirostris. Next base: position 2,353,133 of record NC_091420.1, on the reverse strand, counting down.
ATTGGCTGGGCACGTGCTGAACCACAACAGCACCTCAGAGATCCGCTGCCTTCGGAAAATCCCACCTTCCCAAACAACCTGAGGCCAGAAGGATGCGACTTCTGGTCTGGCACAAGGAAGGGTTTGGTCTTGTTTGTGGAAGCATCTGTTGGTGAGGGGCAGGTCGCCCGGAGGGGGAGTTGGAGGGAAAGGGAGCAAACAGAGACAATCTTTAGATCCGAAAGTGAATTCGGAGAGTTTTGTATCTACCCATTGAGAGCTGGAGAAAATAGCTTCTACCTGAGAGGCCGGTGATGTCCATCTTTGGCAAATGTCTGGCTTTCAGCACCACCACGGTCATTCTCTGCGCCACGGGCTGGTAAGAGAGAGACACCTGCAGCTCCCCTCTGCTGATGCATTTCTGCGAGACAGAGACAGAAAGAACTCGTTAGGACTTCGTTGAGCGACGAAGCTGGGGAGGGGGCTGGAGAAGAAGAGGAGCGGCTGAGAGAGCTGGGGGGGTTTAGCCTGGAGAAGAGGAGGCTGAGGGGAGACCTCATTGCTCTCTGCAACTGCCTGAGAGGAGGTTGTGGAGAGGAGGGAGCTGGGCTCTTCTCCCAAGGGCCAGGGGACAGGACGAGAGGGAATGGCCTCAAGCTCCACCAGGGGAGGGTCAGGCTGGACAGCAGGAAAAATTGTTTCATGGAAAGGGTGATTGGGCAGTGTCCGAGGCTGCCCAGGGAGGGGGTTGAGTCCCCTTCCCTGGAGGGGTTTAAGGGCCGGGTGGACGAGGTGCTGAGGGCCATGGGTTAGTGATTGATGGGAATGGTTGGACTCGACGATCCGATGGGTCTCTTCCAACCTGGTGGTTCTGTGATTCTATGATAGAAGCTCTTCTAAACAGGGACAAATACCGGAGGTCACCAGGATTCCCTTTCCCTGTGCTACGTGCCTAAAAAGTGGGAAAATGCGATGCAGGCCAATGTAAGTGTCTGGAGCAGATGGAGCCGCCAGGGGAAGGAGTGGGTGGTACATCCCGTGCCATCCACCCGACACCTGGGAGCACAGGGAGCACCCCTGCAACCTCTGCCCTGGAATTCTTTGTTTCCAGGAGGACAAGCACAGTGGGAACCTTCTGGTGGCTGTCTCTGAGCTCTGTAACCTGAGGGATCTACGGATTTCAGGAGCTTGAGTTTCATAGAATGATGGACTGGGTTGGGTTGGAAGGGACCTCCAAGCCCATCCAGTCCCACCCCTGCCATGGGCAGGGACACCTCCCACTGCATCAGGGGCTCCAAGCCCCATCCAACCTGGCCTTGAACCCTCTAGGGATGGAGCAACCTGGGCCAGGGCCTCCCCACCTTAACAGGAGAACATTTCTCCCTAGGATCTCATCTCAATCTCCCCTCATTCAGCTGGAAACCATCCTCCCTCATCCTATCTCTGCACTTCATGAGAAAGAGTGGCCTTTTTATAGAATCATAGAATCATCAGGTTGGAAAAGACCTCTTGGCTCGTCAAGTCCAACCATTCCCATCTGCCACTAAACCACATCCCTGAGCACCTCGTCTACCCGTCTTTTAAATCCCTCCAGGGATGGGGACTCAACCACCTCCCCGGGCTGAGCTTCAGTGTCCGAGCACCTCAAATGCTTGATGTGCTCTGAGCTTCATCATCAGTTCAGTCTGCAAAGCTGCAGGAGGACGGTGACAGAAGACAAACCCAGTTCTGCTCGGATAAACTTGTTGTACATCCTTTTGGAGAGTAACATAACATTAAGATAATTAGCTTTGGTTTCCAGATGGCATTCATTAACTTTCATTGAGATGGCACTAATTTAGATTAAGTTTATTTGCTATCAAGGCAAACAGCGTTAGCGATGGGTCTGAAATGGTGTGGTGTCAGGAGACACCGAGAGCAGAGCGACTGTCACAGCTTGTTTGGCTGTCTGGGAACAGCTCTGACCTCCCTGCAGTGCCAAAAATGTTCTCCTGGGAGGGTGGGGAGACCCTGGAACAGGTTACCCAGAGCAGAGGTGGCTGCTCCATCTCTGGAGGGGTTGAAGACCAGGTTGGATGGAGCTTGGAGCCCCTGATGCAGTGGGAGGTGTCCCTGCACGCGATGGGACTGGATGGGCTTTGAGGTCCTCTCCAACCCAACCCATTCCATGGTTTTCCTGGCCGTGGGGACTCTGCCTTTTTATTTGGCATCAACAGGTCTAACATTCATCATTTCTGAGCTTAAATAGCGACCGTGCCTTCTCAAATCATCGTAAAGCCCCAGCAGGGAACTGCCGAACCGAAGAGCACAACCAGTATTTCGCGTCTGCGGAAACATGGGTTTCGCGGTTAAGGATTTGCAGCATTCCTGCCTATGAGACCATAGATGCTCCTGGCCCAGAAGAACTGGGACCAAACACAATCATAGAATCACCAGGTTGGAAAAGACCCATCGGATCATCGAGTCCAACCATTCCTATCAAATACATAGAATCTAAACCGTGCCCCTCAATGCGAAGAGTCTTAAATGAAGCCACTTACTTGTATGTTCCTTTTGAGGATCTCCCTGGTCAGCTGAACCTTTCCAGTGCTTGGATCCACCCCGGCAAGGGGCACCATGACCTCTCCAATCACATCATCTCGAGAAAAGCGATCGAAGCTCAGTATGAGGAAGTGAAGGACCAGATCCTGAAGCTGGCTGTACGGGATCCCATAGAAGGTGAAGGTTTCATCGAAGACCGGGTCTAGCGTCTTGCGGAGCACACGAGTCTTCACTCGATGCCTTTTATCTGGAAGAATTGTCATCTTGATGTAAGGGTCAGAGCTCTGAGTGTGCTCGTCCATCACTGGCAGCCCGTGAGCCTCCTGGATGGTGACTACCAGCGCTTTTTTAGGGAAGTTGTAGTCCACTGAGAAAGTCAGTTCACCCAACGTGACGTCATCCCCTGGAGAAGACGGGGAGGAGGTTTTACTTCCTCCCGGAGTGAGGCTTTGATCTGGACTTAGTTCATCTCCATAATCCACTTTTATTGGGAGTTGGTCGACGTGAGGGACTGCGTTTGACCCATCTGGAGCCTTATCAGAGCCTATTAAACCAGATTCAGCGGCGTCCACCAAGAGGTTTCCCCTTCCAGCCTCCTTAGGAGTTCCATTCTTGTCTCTCCGGATTCGGTTAATTTTCTTCTTGTTACTCAAGGTCTCCGGGTAGATACTGATGCCTTTCAGCATGTGAATGAATTTATACGGTGGGGTTTTGTGCTTCTTTTCTGCTTGCTGGTGACAGCATGTCCAGACAAAAACTGTTACGGAGACAGACACCACGAGGACGGTAGCACCGATGAGGCCGGCCACGACGGGAGAGACATCTGTGGAGAAGACAAGGCAGTCAGTACCCTTGTACCTCTGTGGGGCCAGCTGGAGATCATGGAATCGTAGAATATTAAGGTTGGAAAAGACCTCTAAGACCATCAAGTCCAACCATTAACACAATACCAAAAAAACAACTAAACCATGTCCTGAAGCGCCACATCTACATGTTTTTTTAGCCCCTCCAGGGGTGAGGAGTCCACTGCTGCCCTGGGCAGCCTCTTCCGAATTATTTTATGATTCTAGATTGTAATTTATATCTTCCCAGGTGGGAGAAGTCTCTATCCACAGACACGCCTGACCTACGCGTCACGTGCCAAGAATCCCAAACCACCGATTGCCAAATCAAGCTCCCACACTGCCGGCAGCTCCGGAAGCATACGGATTCTTGATCTACAGGAAGCACTCTCGTGGGTTTCTTTTTCTTTTTAGAAACATTACACAATTCTATTTTAACAACGGGAAGGGAGTAATTAACACAGCCATAACACTGGCTCTGGAATTATCCTTTATGAATGATTTTTAACACATCCCTTTGGCCCGAAACAGTTGGGGTTTGTCCCTTACGGCAGATACGGAGCCGATGGGAAACACAACGTTTCACGCAGAAATCCAGCGTCCAAACCCAACGACAGAAATTCCCGTATTTGGATTTAGGGATTATTTGATATTTTCTAGAGCTTATGTCAACCCTGCTCATCAGTAATGACAAGCCCGAATGAAAAAAGCACCGGGTTTATTTTTAGCAACCGTGCCAGTGTTTTCTATTTATAACGGTTGACTCTGGAGAAGCATTTCCAAAACAGAACAAAACCAGTGGTGCTGAGCTCCCCAGCATCTTGTATTGACCTCCTCAAGCAATCCCAGCCAAGAGCCACCCGGACGATAAAAAGGTGGAGCAGATGGAAGATGAGGAGAGACCAAAAAAGTGGGATCTGTTCAGCCTTAAAGGGAGAGAAAAACGGATGGATCTTCTTGCCGTCTTCATGTTCTTGATGGAAGATGATGGGGAAGGTAGAATCAGGCTCTTATTACAACTTATTATCCTAATACTGGTTTAATCATCACCAAAGGATTGTGTTTCATAGAATAATAGAATGGTTTCAATTGGAATGGACCTCAGGCCCATCCAGTTCCACCCCTGCCCTCTTCATCAGGGAGAGCAGGGACAGGAAGAGGGGGAGGAACGGTTTTGAGCTGAAAGGTGGAGATTGAGATGAGATCTTAGGGAGAAACGTTTTGCTGTGAGGGTGGGGAGGCGCTGGCCCAGGTTGCCCAGAGCAGGGGTGGCTGCCCCATCCCTGGAGGGGTCCAAGGCCAGGTTGGATGGGGCTTGGAGCCCCTGATGCAGTGGGAGGTGTCCCTGCCCAGGGCAGGGGTGGGACTGGATGGGCTTTGAGGTCCCTTCCAACCCAAACCAGTTTGTGATTCTATGAAGATTCTATGATATGAGGCGAGCAGTCTCTACAGAACTCAGCCAAACACAGGTAGTAAAAGCGTCCATGACAGGTAAAAAAGAACTATTGCCAAAATTCCTTTCCTATTCTGATCTTCTTTTTGTGTGTATCTTGTATTTCTATTGTGCCTTCAGAAAATCAGCACTCATACCTTTAATTCCTTCAGATATGATGGACAATTTTTGAAGAAGCGATGAGTTTTCCTCCATGGAATTATCTTAACTCTTAAATTTGCATCCCATAATGTTCTATGGGAAAGAGGTCCTGAGCTCATTGGGCAGCATGAGAAAGCAAGAGCTTTTATTCTGAGCCCGCTGGCCCACGTTCATTCGCTGCCTGTTCTTGCATCAGAAGAGACAGGGAGCAATTGTCCCGTGCTCTGTGCTGCTCGTGCCACCCCTCTATTCCCGGCTGAAGACTCCTACTTATGTAATCATTCCATAGATCCATTAGTCCTGTCTCCATAACTCATAATCATGGAATAACTCATAATCATGGAATGGTTTGGGTTGGAAGGGACCTCAAAGCCCATCCAGTCCCACCCCTGCCCTGGGCAGGGACACCTCCCACTGGATCAGGGGCTCCAAACCCCATCCAACCTGGCCTTGGACACGTCCAGGGATGGGGCAGCCACCCCTGCTGTGGGCAACCTGGGCCAGGGCCTCCCCACCGTCACCACGAAGAATTTCCTCCTAAGATCTCTTTTCAATCTCCCCTCTTTCAGCTGGAAAACGTTTCCCCTCATCCTGTCCCTGCCCTCCCTGATCCAGAGCCCCTCCCCAGCTTTCCTGGAGCCCCTTTCAGCACTGGAAGCTGCTCTAAGGTCTCCACGGAGCCTTCTCTTCTCCAGGCTGAACAACCCCAACTCTCTCAGCCTGGCCTCACACAGGAGGTTCTCCAGCCCTCAGATCTTCTCCGTGGCCCCCTCTGGTCTTGCTCCAACAGCTCCATGTCCTCCCTGTGCTGAGGACTCCAGAACTGGACACAGGACTCCAGGTTGGTCTCACCAGAGTGGAGTAGAGAGTAATTCCTTACAGCTGAAAACCACACCGATGTAGAGCAGCCTAATCCCAGTTATAGTTAAGTTTCCTCAACTACCTAAACTCTCTGCCGTATTCAACATCCACGTTCCGGCACCGCAGCCTCTCCCTTCTCCGAAGGAGCAGACCGCACTCTCCTATCCAGATTCTGTAGAAGAGATCTTTGCTCTGACATGGAGCTGGGATTCAACAGAAACAAACCCAACTTTCAGGTACATGAAATTATTTTTTCAATTAATGAAAATATCCTTTTACAACTGTTGTTTGCTAGTGACACCCTGATGGCTGATGGTGGCCAGATGGCTCCTGGATTCCAGGAAACACAGAAGGTAAAGGCTGAGTAGACACAGCATAGTTAGAAGAAGGGATGGTCCATGGAGTGCTGTTACCAAGCACTTCAGAATTCCAGGGAATCGCGGCAGCCATGCTTTGAGCACAGGGCCCAGTGGTCACTGAGAGGATGCTCAGGAACCAGGGCAATGCCTGGGAGGATGCCTGGGGGCTGGGAGGATGCCTGGAAGGATGCCCGGGAGCCAGGGCTAGGAGGATGCCTGGGCTGGGGGCAGTGCTGGGAGAGGCCTCGGGGATGGTGCCAGGGTGAGCCTGGAGGCCAGGGGATACTCAAGAGGCCAGGAGAATGCTCAGAGACTGGAAGGATGCTCGGGGGCTAGAAGGATGCTCGGGGGCTAGGAGGATACTTGGGAGGATGCTCAGAGACCGGGAAGATGCTAAGGAGCCAGGAGGATGCTTGGAGACTGGGAGGATGCTCAGGGGCTCAAGAGGATGCTTGGGAGGATGCTCAGAGGCTGAGAAGATGCTTAGAGGCCAGGGGGATGCTTGGGGGCCGTGAGGATGCTTGAGAAGATGCTCAGAGGATACTCGGGGGCCAGGAGGATGCTTAGGGGCTGGGAGGATGCTCAGGAGCTGGGAGGATGCTTGGAGCATGGAAGGATGCTTGGGGGCTGGGAGGATGCTGGGGGGATGCTTGCGGGCCAGGAAGAGGCTCGGGGTCTGGGAGGATGCTCAGGAGGATGCTCGAAGACTGGGAGGATGCTCAAGGGCTGGGAGGATGCTCCGAGACTGTGAGGATGCTCATAGACTGGGAGGATGCTCGAGGGCTGGGAGGATGCTCGGGAGGATGCTCAAGAGCCAGGAGGATGCTCAGAGGCTGGGAGGATGCTCAGGGGATGCTTGGAGGCCAGGAGGATGCTCAAGGGCTGGGAGGATGCCCCGGGGGCTGGGAGGGTGCTTGGAGGCCGGGAGAACGCTCAGGAGGATGCTCGGAAACTGGGAGGATGCTTGGAGGCCGGGAGGATGCTCGGGAGGATGCTCAGAGACTGGGAGGATGCTTGGAGGCCGGGATGATGCTTGGGAGGATGCTCGAGGGCTGGGAGGATGCTCGGGGCTTGGGAGGATGCTTGGGGGATGCTTGGAGGCCGGGAGGATGCTCGGGGGCTAGGAGGGTGCTTGGAGGCCGGGAGAATGCTCAGGAGGATGCTCGGAAACTGGGAGGATGCTCGGAGACTGGGTAGATGCTTGGAGGCCGGGAGGATGCTCAGAGACTGGGAGGATGCTTGGAGGCCGGGATGATGCTTGGGAGGATGCTCGGGAGCTGGGAGGATGCTCGGGGGTTGGGAGGATGCTCGGGAGGATGCTCGGGGGCTGGGAGGAGGCTCGAGAGGATGCTCGGGAGCTGGAAGGATGCTCGGGGCCGGTGCCCGGAGCCGGGAGGAGCCCCGGGGCCGGGGCCAACGCTGCGCCGCCCGCCCCTCACCCACCGGGCTGCGGAAAAACGGCGCCTGGGCACGGCTGGAACGCGGCCCCGACCCCCCCCAACCCCGAGCCCGGGGGCGACGGGAGCGGCGGGTGCGGCTCCTCCGCCGTCCCCGCCTCGCCGCCCCCGGGGCTCCCCGGTGCCGCAGCCGCCCCGGCCCCGGGGGAGGAGGCGCAAACAAAGGGGCCGGGGCGCGGCGCAGCCCGGCACAGACATCACGTCATGCGGCGGGGACGCCTCTCCCGGGGCTCCCCGGACCCCCTCGAGGCTCCGCTGCCCGCGGGGGCCCCGGGGCTAAGCGCTGCACCGGCCCGGGGGGCGGCGGGGGTGGGGGGTGATGATGGGGAGAGGAACCGGTCCCGGCGCCGGGAACCGCCGGGGAGCCCCCCGAGCCGCACTCACCGAAGCCGGGGTGGACGCTGGTGATCTCCGCCATGGCTCGGAGCCCCCTGCGGAGGAGCCGCGGTCCCGGTGTCCCCCCCCCCGGCTCCGAGGATGCTCGCAGCCCGGGATGCAGGCGATGCCGAGCGGTCCCCGGTGCAGGCTCCGCCCCCCCCGCCCCGCCCCGGTGACTCGGCAAGCGGCGCCGCCGACACCGAAAATGCCGGCGAATCAACTCTCCTAAGAGTCGTCTCGGAGTTTTGGGAAGCAAACAGCCTTTAATCAAGGCTGGGGAACGCGGGGGAGTCCTCCCCATCCGTGCTGCGCGGCCAGGCGGGAGCTGGGACCGGAGAGATTGCCCCTCGTAGAGTCATAGAGTCACCAGGTTGGAAGAGACCCACCGGATCATCGAGTCCAACCATTCCCATCAATCACTGACCCATGTCCCTCAGCACCTCGTCCACCCGGCCCTTAAACCCCTCCAGGGAAGGGGACTCAACCCCCTCCCTGGGCAGCCTCTGCCAGGGCCCAATCACCCTTGCCGTGAAATATTTTGTCCTCATGTCCAGGCTGACCCTCCCCTGGTGGAGCTTGAGACCATTCCCTCTCGGCCTGTCCCCTGGCCCTTGGGAGAAGAGCCCAGCTCCCTCCTCTCCACAACCTCCTCTCAGGGAGTTGCAGAGAGCAATGAGGTCTCCCCTCAGCCTCCTCTTCTCCAGGCTGAACCCCCCCAGCTGTCTCAGCCGCTCCTCTTCTTCTCCAGCCCCCTCCCCAGCTTCGTTGCTCTTCTCTGCACTCGCTCCAGAGCCTCAACATCCTTCTTGTGGGGAGGGGCCCACAACTGACCCCAGGATTCGAGGAGCGGTCTCACCATCACCATGTGTAGGGATAAATCTTCCCAAAAATCTTATTCTATTCCTTTCCAAGGACTCGTTTTAATGTTATTAGGAACTTCACCATCTCTTGCTAATTTGGAGCTGGCTCCGGCTCTGCTTGACCTTGCATTTGAGATGGGGAAAGGTTGCAAACAGAGGGGATGCTGGAAGACACATCTGAACAAGAACATAAGACATAAAATGTCTGGAAAAATGCTATAAAAAAGCCATGTTATCAGAGGAACATACCATCTAACTTTCAAAAAATAGAGAAGCGTGGCCAGTAGGGTGAGTGGGGTGATTCTGCCCCTCTATTCCTCTCTTGTGAGACCTCATCTGGAGTCTTGTATATAGTTCTGGAATCCTTAACAGAAGAAGGAGATGGAACTTTTGGAACGGGTCCGGAGGAGGCTACAAGGATGATGTGAGGGCTGGAGAACCTTCCCTATGAGGCCAGGCTGAGAGAGTTGGGGTTGTTCAGCCTGGAGAAGAGAAGGCTCTGAGGAGATCTTATAGCGACCTTCCAGTCGTGAAGGGGCTACAAGAAAGCTGGGGAGGGGCTGTTTTCAAATGCTTGTGGTGACAGGATGAGGGGGAATGGGGATAAACTGGAGAGGGGCAGGTTTAGACTGGACATAAGGAGGAATTTCTTGACAATGAGAGCGGGGAGGCCCTGGAACAGCTCACTCCATCCCTGGAGGGGTTCAAGGTCAGGTTGGATGGGGCTTGGAGCCCCTGATGCAGTGGGAGGTGTCCCTGCCCATGGCAGGGGTGGGACTGGATGGGTTTTGAGGTCCCTTCCAACCCAAACCATTCCATGATTCCATGAGTTATGGAGACAGAACTAATGGATGCATGGAATCATCACATCAGTTGGAGCCTTCAGCCAGGATTCAAGGGGTGGCATGCTCAGCCCAGAGGACAATTGCTCCCTGTGCTCTGCCATGCAAGCCCAGGCGGGCATGAGCGCGGTCTGGCAGGCTCAGAATAAAAGCTCTGGCATCCCTCAAGCCGCACAATGAGCTCAGGAGCTCTTTCCCACAGCACGGGGCGGGGAGCCCCGAGCAGTGGGCACGACGCCCAGAGGCGACGACCAAAGATGGCGGCCGCCCCTCCTCCTCCTCCTCCTCCTCCTCCCCCTCCTCCCGCACCACGTGACGCCGGGGCCACCAACATGGCGGCCGCCCCCTCCCTCCATTCACGTGACGGTGGGGCCGTCAACATGGCGGCCACACCCTCCCCCCCGCCACCTTCTCCCGCCCTCCCATCCACGTGACCCCCGGGCCCCCAACATGGCGGCCGCCCCCTCTCTCCATTCACGTGACGGTGGGGCCGTCAACATGGCGGCCACCCCCGCCGCCTTCTCCCGCCCTCCCATCCACGTGACCTCCCGGGCCGCCAACATGGCGGCCGCTCGCCCCGCGGCCAAGATGGCGGCGCGGCGCAGGCGCAGCGGCCTCTCCCGGCGCCTTCCGCTTCCCGAAAAGGAGGAGGAGGAGCGGGTGGGATGTCGCTCTCGCTCAAGATGCTGCCCTGCAAGAAGAGGAGAGCGGCGGCGGCGGCGGGGCCGCAGAGCCCGCGGGAGGGCGGCGAGGAGCCCGGCTCCGCCTCGGCGGGCGCTGCGGGAGGAGCCGCCGCCGCCGCCGCCAGGACGGTGCCTCGAGGCTGCGGGATGAGCAGCGGGGAGGCCTCGGTGCGGGAGGGGAGGCGGGCGGCGGGGGCGAGGGAGGCAGCGGGGACGAAGGAGGCGCCGGGAGTGAGGGTGGTGCCGGTTCCATGGGAGGCACCGGGAATGAAGGAGGCACCGGGTGCCAAGGGGACACAGGGAACGAAGGGGACACCGGGGGTGAGGGAGGCACCGGGAGCGAAGGGGACACCGGCCACAAAGGGGATACTGGACATCAAGGAGGCACCGGGAGCGAAGGGGACAGTGGACATCAAGGAGGCACCGGGAACGAAGGAGGCACCGGGAACGAAGGGGACACCGGACATCATGGAGGCACCGAGCACAAAGGGGACACCGGGCATCACGGAGACACCGGGCCCAAAAGGGACACAGGGTACAAAGGTGGCACCGGGCACGAAGGGGACGCTGGACATGAAGGGGACCCTGGGCATCAGGGAGGCCCCAGGCACGAAGGGAACGAAGGAGGCACCGGGAACGAAGGGGACACCGGGCACGAAGGGGGCCCCGGACATCAAGGAGGCCCCGGTGGGCGCGAAGGAGGCCGCAGCGGGCATGGAGGCGGCAGCGGACGCCAAGGAGGCTCCGCTGGTTGCCAAGGAGGCACCGGGCACGAAGGAGCCGAGCGCTGCCGGGCTGCTCCTCGCTGGGAGCTCCGAGGGGGCCGAAGGTAATGGGGGCAGGGGGGTGTTGGTACTGAAAATGGCAGCAAGTCAGCTTTCTAAGAGTCATTTTGGAGTTTTAGAAAGTAAACACCCTCTAATCGAGTCTGGGCAGCGCGAGGGAGTGATCTCCTTCAGCCAGGCTAGAGCTGGGACACGAGATTTCCCATCTCCAGGCATGTGGATAAATTTTCCCAGATGTTTTATGCCTATTCCTTTCTAAGTCCTCATTTTAGTGTTATGAACTTCACACCGGTCACATCTCTTGGTAATTTGTAGCTGACTCCAGCTCTCTGCGACCTCGCATTTGAGATGAGGGAAGAGTGCAAACAGGTGATGGTAGAAGACGCATCTATTTATCCTTAAGTGAGCTGAAATAAGTGGTTGTTCCCTCTTTCCCCATATTACCCACCTTTTTCTCTTTTCCTGGCATGCAACTTTGTCTCTGAACTCTGTGAGGCAGGAGAATTGATCTGGCAAAAAAGTGTGGGGGGCGTTGGGGGCTTTTTTCCTCTCTCTCCGGAGCATCCGGGTCTGATTTTTCTGTGCAGCGATGCAAAACTTCTGTGCTGCTAGGGAGCTGCTTTCAGGGAGCGATAAGGTGCTTTTGTACTGAATTAAGGTGTTGGTGAGCCCGTACATTTCCACTATTTTCTAACAGGCTTTTTAGCTTTTTAGCTCCTTCTGACCCCAGGCTGCAGCGTATGGTGACAGCGCTTCCTTCTCTGCTTGTGAGAAGCAGCGTCGGGCTCTCGTCTTGCTGTGATTAACTCGCTGGTTTGACTAAAAGCTGATTTTCTGTTGGGGAGTTGGAACAGAGATCAGTTCGTGGTTGTTTTCTAGGCTTGCATCACTTCTGTGACCGCGCAGGGTAGGAGTGAGAGAGCACGCAGCCACCCTGCTAGCAATATTTTGGCTTTAGGTGGGCTCAGAGCAGCTGTGGAGCTGCCTCCTAATGTTGTGGTCACCTATGCCTGCCCTCACCTCTTGATTCCTGCTGTTGCGATTGTGTTTGAAACAAATCATTGGGTTTTTTTTTTGTGATGGGATCATTTGACAGGAACGATTTTGTGTGTAGCTGTGCAGAACTGATAGTGGAGGGAGGAAGACTGGAATAGCTGGAGGTAGGAATATTTTTGCATGGATTTGTCCAGCAGGATGGGGCTGTTGTCGCGTTCACTGTTGTCTGGATTGCTTTAACAGGCTGGATTAGACTCGTGCAGCTGATTAATAGACCTGAATGGGTCCCAAGAAGCTTTTGTAATTGCAGCAGCCTCGGAGCCTTGCTCACCCGTGTCTGTGAGGCACATGGACTACAGCTTAATGTGTCCTTTTTACAGGGAAAGCGCCTGAGTTGTCCACAGAGGTTCAAGTGGATTCGCAGGGAGATCTGTATGCAACAGAAAACCAGTCTGCGGTGCAGGAGTCTCCGATGAGAAGTTCTTTGCAGGTGGCTGTTAGAAATCCTACCGTGATGAAGCCACCGAAGAACCCCAGGGCTGGTGAGTGGCTGCAGTAGTCAGGGGAGGAAAATGTAGATTTAAGGCTGTTTAATTCCTTTGGGTAAGCTTTCTGCAAGGAACAGACCTGTGACTTGACACAGTAGGTGCCCAGCTCTGGAGCTGTGTATGGTGAAATGCTCTTTAGGTGAAATGTTTTCATCCTGCGCTCCTTAATTCAGTGGCTGAATAAACCGCAGATTTCCAAGTGAAACTCACTGGAGCTGATCTCTAACGCCACTTGAGAGACACTTTTAAGTCCTGGAAGCAGTAACCTGCTCTTGCTGTGTGGTGCATGGACTTCTGCAACTGTTTTAATCTTGATGCAACACCTCTTCTGGAAAAGGCATAAAAAAGGCTGCTGAGGCCATTCTGTGAAATCGTTTCGGGAGAGATGGGAAGATGTAGATTTGATATGAGAAAGAAATTCTTCATGATGAGGGTGGGGAGGCCCTGGCCCAGGTTGCCCAGAGCAGTGGTGGCTGCCCCATCCCTGGAGGGGTTCAAGGCCAGGTTGGATGGGGCTTGGAGCCCCTGAGGCAGTGGGAGGTGGCAGGGGTGAAACTGGATGGGCTTTAAGGTCCCTTCCAGCTCAAACCATTCCATGATTCTATGATTTTCTTGACCAAAGGGACTTGCTCAGGTCCTGCAGAACTGGAATCTGTCGTTCAAGAGCTGTTGCTTGTTCTTAGGGCCTTTTCTATTTGAGTGAGCTCCTTATCAGCCATTGGGAAGCTGCTGCCGCATCAGTATCTGTAGAATTCTGCCTTTTCCTTTTTCAACTTATACATTAAGAATGTGAAGTATCTGAATTTTTTAGATTCCATTTTTATTAATTTTCAGAGGAGCAAGACGGAGAGGATGTTGAGAGAAGGAAGAGGAGAAGGAAGGCAACCAAACGGAAAAGAGAAGGGAAAAGTCAGGAAGAGGAAGGATCTTTGACCTGTGACATCAAGCTGGATGATACCCTTGATCGCACCTTAGAAGATGGAGCTAAACAGCATAACCTGACAGTTGTGAACGTGCGGAACATCCTGCACGTGAGTGTGGTGGGACTGGGAATGGAGAAATGCTTTATCTCACAAATAGCAGCACTTGATTTCATGAATGGAGCAGACTGGGTAGGCACTTGTGTCCTAATCTCTTCTTAAGAAGCTCTAAAGAGAGAACCACGGGGTGTTTGTATGAGTTACTTGGACTTGGCTTCGTTAGTAGGTTAGTTACCTGGACTTGGCTTTGTTTCCTGGAGGTGTTTAAGGGACCCTGGAGGGGTTTAAGGGGCGGGTGGACGAGGCATTGAGGGACATGGTTTAGTATTTGATAGGAATGGTTGGACTCGATGATCTGATGGGTCTTTTCCAACCTGGTGATTCTATGATTCTATTGATCTGACTGCTGTTTATTTACAGTAGCAAACAAGTCTGATTTACTGTACCCTAACAGCAGTAATGGGAGTAGTTGAACTAAAATGCAAATGTTTTTATCACTGCTCTGCTTGCTTTGCATTCTCTTGTCTGATCTGTGAACCCCCCGTGGCAGGGGTGGAACTGGATGGGCTTTGAGGTCCCTTCCAACCCAAACTTATGTGATTCTATTATAGTATCATTACAAAGTGTATTGTACACTGAATGTTTCTCCCGTTATAGTTCTGACTAGTTGATTTTAACCTTAAGTCTGTTTCCTTTTAACAAATGGAATGTGAAAGAGATTTTCTCTGTGTTCCTATAGGAAGTGATCACAAACGAGCACGTGGTTGCCATGATGAAAGCAGCCATCAGCGAGACAGAGGATATCCCTTTGTTTGTAAGTAAAGAGCTTTTTCAGTTTGTTTTCTTTTTAAAGTTGTTCCAAATGGTTGATACCTTCACCACTGGGTCATCCTGGTCTGTGGTGTGGAGACAACAGGTAGAGCAGGTGGCACCACAATTTGTTTCATTAATTAAAGTTGAAGTGCGTAGTGTCTGGGTATCAGCGTAAATTACGGAGCAGAATTATGAGGGTTTCTTTTTGGTGACAGGCTGGGAGAGTTGGAATTGTTCATCCTGGAGAAGAGAAAGCTCCAGAGAGACCTTAGAGCAGCTTCCAGTGCTGGGAGGGGCTCCATGAGAGCTGGGGTGGGACTTTGAGGTCCCTTCCAACCCAAACCTTCTGTGGTTTGATGTCACTCTGATCATATCTGAAAAGTAAAGACTTTAAAAATGAGAACAGTCTTGTAATAAAGAGTTTGCAGTTAAGGAAAATGGCTGAATAAGTTGCTGTTGTCTTGTTTTAAACTTTCAGGAGCCCAAAATGACTCGTTCCAAACTGAAGGAAGTTGTGGAGAAAGGAGTGGTAAGTGTTTCATCTCCTTTTACTATTGAACTCTCCCCCTGCCTGAACGGCTTTATGCTTCTTTCAGAAGACCTAAAGTCACTTTTATGTGATTTATTCTTAAAAATTAAAGAGTTAAAACAATGTTAAAGGATTCATTTTAGATGAACGGAATATAACTAGGTCAGGATTAGGAAATGCAGTGAATTCACAGTCTCCATCACACAAAAGTTCCTGCCTGCAGAGATCAGGGGCAGTTTTGAAAGCCTTTATTTGAAGTCTGCTGTTGCTCGGCTGCTTTAGAGAGCAAAGACCCAAGCTCTTTTGGTGGAATGATTGCCTCAGCTGTCACCAAGACAGTTAAAAGTGTTTTCCCTCTCTTCAGGTGATCCCAACATGGAATATTTCTCCAATTAAGAAGGCAAATGAGGTGAAGGTAAGTGAATGACTGCTGGGAAATTGGAGACTGTACTGGAGGTGCCTTTTGGAGCAAGGAACCTTTTGGTGGGGTGGAGTGGGCCAGTGTCTGATGTGTTGTGGCCAGGAAGGGGCTGGAGAACAGGCCTTATGAGGAGCGGCTGAGAGAGCTGGGGGGGTTTAGCCTGGAGAAGAGGAGGCTGAGGGGAGACCTCATTGCTCTCTGCAACTCCCTGAGAGGAGGTTGTGGAGAGGAGGGAGCTGGGCTCTTCTCCCAAGGGCCAGGGGACAGGACGAGAGGGAATGGCCTCAAGCTCCACCAGGGGAGGGTCAGGATGGACATTAGGAAAAATGTTTCCCAGAAAGGGTGATTGGGCAGTGTCCGAGGCTGCCCAGGGAGGGGGTTGAGTCCCCTTCCCTGGAGGGGTTTAAGGGCCGGGTGGACGAGGTGCTGAGGGACATGGGTTAGTGATTGATGGGAATGGTTGGACTCGATGATCCGGTGGGTCTCTTCCAACCTGGTGGTTCTATGATTCCATGCCCAGGCCTGGCGCTGTGAGGTCCCCTCCCTGGGACTGTTCTGTTCACTCTAGAGCTGCCTGGAAACACAGCTTGGGTCTTAGTTTTCTTTCCTGAGCTCTGCCTGTTCCAAAAGATTTGTTATCAAGGTGTGTGTAGGGTTCAGTGATGTAGCAGGAGGCCATTCACATCCCAGAAACCTGGCTTGAGATAGTGTCTGCTCATGCAGGGTTTCAGTCATGTAAGTGCTAAATCATTTGTGCCTGTTCTTGCACTTTTTCCAACTGCTTTACCAATCTTTTAATTTCTTTGGTTTCCTCACCCCTTTTCAGTAGCCTCCTTCCCTTCCGAGCTGCAGGGTGTTTCCTCAGTTAGAAATCTTGGAACTGGCAGTGCAGCTCTTTATCTTCCTGGAAAAAACAATCACTTTTCTTCTGTTCTGTTGCAGCCTCCTCAGTTTGTGGACATTCCTCTCGAGGAAGACGATTCATCTGATGAAGAATACCAGCCTGATGATGAGGATGAGGATGAGACTGCAGAAGAGGTAAACGCAACCTGCAGTTCTGTTCAGTCTGTGTGTTTGAGGCAGTGGAATCCTCTCTGTATGTTAACACTTGAAAACTTGTAAGTCATCCTGGACCTTCTAGTAGTCTTTTTTTCAATGCTGTTTTATTAATTTGGCTAAAAAAAACTAGTCTTCGGACTATTAGTTGAAGCAGTGTTTGACTGTGGTATTTGTTTGATTGCATTCTGCATCTTTTGTGCTGTAGAGCTTACTGGAGAGCGATGTGGAGAGCACTGCTTCTTCTCCTCGAGGAGCAAAACGATCCAGGACCAGGCGCTCCTCTGATGAAGAGGGAGGGACGCTCGGCGAGGTAAACTTGCAAGAGGGTTCTTACTTTCTTTAGAAGCACCTTTCAGTTATTATTCTGAAATTATTAATGCAGAAAAACTTATTATTGCATAATGTGGTGACATTGCAGGTGCTGTGGGGCCATAAGATTCCACTGCAATGGTTCCTGCACAAAGTGCAACCTTTGCAGGAAGAGTTTACTCTAAAACAAACACAAGTGCTTAAAAAGAAGCGCTGGCAATGGAAACAAATGGCTCTTCTTCAGATAATGGTTATTTTTCTGATTTGTTTTCGAGAGGAGTGCTTTCTGCGCTTGGCTGAGGAGGAGAAGGTGATTTTGATAAAAGAAGAAAGGTGTTTGTGGTGACTGTATGCGCTGTCACGTCAGTAGGAGCCTGTGCAGTGTGATAAGAGTTGAATACCAGCAGGCAAAAATGAGAAAGCGCCTGTGAGAACTGTCCACTGACAGTGGAATTGGAGAAGAGCAGTGGTGTATTGATATTTCCACCTTCTTCTTACCATGGGTTTGCTTTTGGGAGGGTTGGGAATGTGCTACGATTACTGGTGTTCAGATTTATCAGCTCTGTTAATGGTGAGACTGATACTCAGACCTTATGAATGTCTCTTTTCCTGCAAGTCTCTTGAATAGTAAATGTATTTGTACTCCTGAAAGTCAAAGTGAGGCTGATATGAAGAACCCATTTCCTTCTGTGAAGTGTTTCTCTCCTTTCTGTCGTGCTAGACTCTAGTCAAGCAGAAAAGAGACTTACGCTGCCCTTGGAAATGTATCTTCTTGTTCTAAATAAAACCTTTTAACACAAAGGCCTTTTGAATTAGGTGGAGAAGGTTCCTACGCCTGTTGTGAGACATATTAGTGCTGAAGTTGTTCCCATGGGACCTCCTCCACCACCTAAACCAAAGCAAAACAAAGACAGCACGTTCATGGAGAAGCTGCACGCGGTGGATGAAGAATTGGCTTCAAGCCCAGTGTGCATGGATTCCTACCAGGTACCAGCTTTAGTTTGAGTAAAATTTGTTAGAAAGGAGGTAGCTTTCTGGTTTTCTCTGCTATTTTATTGCATTCTGCTCCCTTTTTATAGCATTAAATAATAAGTTGATTCTCCATAATGTGTAGACGCTCGCCCTGTGAGAGAATGGATAATAGGAAGAGATCATAGAATTGCTTGGTTGGAAAAGACCTTTGAGACGATTGAGTCCAACCATCCTTGTCCAGTACTGAACCATCTCTGAGCACCTCATTTACTTGCCTTTTAAATACGTCCCCGAGCAAGAGTTTAGCGTGAGATAAATGAACAATAATATAAACAGTAATGGTTTAGTAGCGAGTGTAATGATAATTTAGCTTTATCAAACCAACAAAGTAAATGATTCTTTGAAGCAGGAACCTAATATTTGTGATATTGGACTTTTGTCTTGGTTGAAAACCTCGGAGAAACTGAGAAGAGCAAAGACATTGTAATTCCATTGTGCTTTTTCTTCACCTTTCAGCCTCTGGAAGACAGCCTCATTGCCTTCCGAACCCGATCCAAGAGACCGCTGAAGGATGTTCCTCTGGGGCAGCTGGAGGCTGAGCTCCGAGCCCCAGATATCACGCCTGATATGTACGATCCCAACACTGCGGATGATGAAGAATGGAAAAGGTGGCTTGGAGGACTCATGAACGATGATGTGGAGAATGAAGGTGTGTGACAGATGTGGTGGTGGGAGCTGGGGGTTACGTTGAAGACCTGGAGCTTTTTCTTTCTGTTTATACCTGTTGGTCTTGGCTGCAGCCAGTGTCCTGTTTAGTGATGCACACGTGTTTTCCATGCCCTCAGCTTTCCTCATCTTCTTTATGGACCTTGATGAGGGGTTCTAAACTTCACGTGTCTCACTTGTAAACATTTATGAGCCAGCTCGTGCAGTAACTGGCCACTATAAACAAAAGTTATGCATTCCAGTCCATAATCCATCATGCTGTAACATGAAGCTCATAGCACTGATGCACCTCAGTCTATTTGTGTCATGCTTCTCATTAGGGATATGATAGGACGAGATAGGAAATGGCCTCAGGTTTTGCCAGGGGAGGTTTAGATTGGATATTTGGGAAAATTTCTTCACTGATTGGGTTCTCGGGCACTGGTAGAGGCTACCTGGGGCAGTGGTGGAGTTCCCATCCCTGGACAAGGTGCTCAGGGACACGTGGTGGACACGTGGTTGGACTTTATAATCTCCAAAGTCTTTTCCAACCAAATGGTTTTGTGATTCTATGAATATATGGTTCAGGGGAAGGGAAATGACGGCTCAAAACTTGCTTCTTGCTAGATGAAGCAGATGATGACGACGACCCTGAGTACAACTTCCTGGAGGATCTGGATGAACCAGATACAGAAGACTTCAGGAATGATCGTGCTGTGAGAATTACCAGTAAGTCCTTAGAGAATCCAACCTCCGTTCTTGTTAGGATTAGTAATTAATGTTGAAAAATGAGTGGTTTGTCGCAAAGATTTTGCAGCGTAGGCTGATTGAAAAAAAGCTGCAGAAGGACTTGAACAGTTTTTTCTGTGCAAACTGGCTTTCTGTGAATGCTGAGAGGATCTGGCTAGAGCTGGTGTGCCCTCAGAGGCCACTTAACCCCAGAGAAAAGACTGAAGAGCAATACTTGAGTGATAGTGCAGCCTTTCATAAAGCTTGAGCCAACTCAGAATTGAGCGCTTGCCTTGTGACTTGAGTGTATATATCAGGTTGTGCCAGGAGAGGTTCAGATTAGACATTAGGAAAAATTACTTTACTAAAATGGTTACCAGGCACAAGAACTGTTGCCCAGGGAGGTGGTTTAATCATCATCCCTGGACGTATTTAAAAACCGGGCAGATGAGCTGCTCAGGGGTGGTTCAGTAGTGGACAGGGGTGGTTGAACTCAATGGTCTCAAAGGCTTCTCCAGCCAAGCGATTCTGTGATTCAAGGGGAGAGTTTCCCTTTGCAAGCATGTTCCTTAAATGAGTTGATGTTATGACAGGATTGCAAAGTGTTTCTTGGGAGAGGAATCTTCATACTTCTTAATTTTTCTTGCAGAAAAGGAAGTGAATGAACTGATGGAGGAGCTGTTTGAGACCGTAAGTGAGACTTTTAGCCTTGAGGAATGCATACAGGCACTTCCCCAAGTCCCTGTGGAGATCAGTGCCTGTGCTAAGATCAGTGTGAGCTTCGTTAGCTGAAGATGTAAATACTACTTGATTTTTTGATTCCTGACTGTTGCTACACGCTTGCTATCAGTTTCAGGACGAGATGGGTTTCTCGAACATGGAGGATGAAGGTCCAGAGGATGAGGATAATGTATCAGAGTCACGGCCAAATTTCAATACACCGCAAGCACTTAGGTAGGATCATGTGGTTATGGTCATGAAATTAAAGCAATAACAACTCTCTGTTGTGATAAAAATCCTCTGGTTCCCTCAGCTGTACTGTGCCCTCCACCAAAGAGGTGATGCTTTCTTAGCTGCTTTGAAATCTCTGAGCTGTTTTAATGAGTTTGAACGTTTTGACCTTCTTTTTCTTTCTGTAACCTTTGATTTCACTAAATGTGATGCATCTGAAGATGATGATGATAAAAATGCCCCATCCCTGGAGGGGTTCAAGGCCAGGTTGGATGGGACCTTGGGCAGCCTGGTCTAGTGGGATGTGTCCCTTCCCATGGCAGGGGGGTTGGGACTGGATGATTTTTAAGGTCCCTTCCAACCCAAACTATTCTATGATTCTAAAATGTAACTGCTCAGAAAAAGACAGCAAAAATGGCTGCACTAAAAGATTGATGGGAGCTGTTCTATATCAGCTGAAAAAGCCAAAATCTCTCAGAATCGTGATCTGTTCCAATGAGGCAGCATCTCTAGTGGGGGAGTCTGTTCTGTTCTTTCATCTCCATGCTATATGTACTGTCCCTATGGAAAAGGACCACATAAGGTAGCTGAGGCCTCAGTCTGAAACCATAAAAAGTTTGGATATTGTCTTCTGATGATTTTGGGGATGGGTTATAGTTGGAACAGTGCCTTGAAGAGGAAAAGGTCCAAAGTGCTTCTTTCTAGGTAGCAGTGCCACTCCATTTAACTGATTACAGAGCCTGAATGGTGTCTCCTTGTTTATGGGGCAGATCAGCTCAAGATCAAGCTGTATCTGTTTGGGAAAGGAGCTAAAACAAAGGCTGGAGTTACGTGATGCTCTCTCTGGGATGAGCAGTGCCAGAGGGGAGCGTAGCAACTCTTAAACCAGCTACAGTCTAAAAGCAGGGAAACTTCATGCTCTGTTTGTATGGGTTTGTTTATAATAATCACAGAATCATTTGGTTGGAAAAGACCCTCGAGATTGTGGAGTCCAACCCTTGTTCTCCAGCCCCTTCCTCACTTCTATTCCCTTCTCTGGACACGCTCCAGCTCCTCAATGTCTTTTCTTGTAGTGAGGGGCCCAAATTACATGGTCAAAGTGTTGAGTAGCACAAGGATTGTGGTTCTTAAACTGTGCATTCACAGTAGAGTGAAGTATTCTCAATACATGGAAATGGTTGTTAAATCACATCCTTATTGTCTTCCTGATCTTAATCAGATTTGAAGAGCCTCTGGCCAATTTACTGAACGAACAACACCGGACGGTGAAGGAACAGCTTGAGCAGTTGAGAATGAAGAAATCCTCCATCAAACCACCCCAAGAGATGGAAAAATCAAAACCTCAAAATGAGAAGCCTCTTCAGAGCCTCGTTCTGGACAGTATGCAAAGGAGGAGGCTCCAGCAGCAAATGCAGCAGGTAATAAGGTGTTATTTGGTGTGGCCTAATGAATATTTGCCCTGTGCTGCGCAGGGAGGGGAAAACCAATGGTATAGCAAGCACTTTGGCTGCTTCCTTGAGGAAGCAAGGCAGAAAAGCTGTGTTTGAAGCTTTAGCAGGTGATATTCACGTGTCTGATTCCACACTGAAAGGCAGTTTAAATTGAATGCAAAGTAGAGCTTATTTCCTGGCATCTCTTTCTCTCATGTGACACTCCTGCCTTGGCCATCCTTGATTTCTGACTGTTACCTGTCAAAATCCTCTTTTCACCTTCTTTGTAACATTCTCAGAAAGTAATAAAGCGTACTGGCTTTGTTCTGAAGAAATAATTAAGTATTTAATTAGAAAAAGAAAACCCTTTCTGTGTTGATGGTTATGGTATGGGACTTTGGCACAAAAGCAAGGGAACTGCCCTAAGATTTTCTTGGTGATGTGTTCAAAATCTGGGTAATAAACTTCTTGCCAGTGGATATTTCCCCAGAGCTTCTATTGCTTAAAAGGTTATTTGGAGTCAGAATGTGGTTTTGGGGCTGCTGAGGGGATTTGTTGTGCGTCTATATTTATGCTTTCTGGTTTCTTGGATTTCTGATGCACTAAAAAAACCCTATTTGTCTGGTTTTATTCTTCAAGCATGTTCAGCTTCTGACTCAAATCCATCTCCTTGCAAGTTCCAACCCAGCTTTAGGTTCTGAGGCCAGTACTACCAGGATGTTTTTGGTAAGGATATGTCTAAACTTGGAGCTATGTGAATTTTAATGATTGCTGGTCACTGAAAACATTTAGAGAGCTTAATTTATTTAATTGTTCCCAGTAAATCGACACAGACTCGATAAAGGAATAATGGAACAGGAGCAGGGTCACAGAATGCCAGGTTGGACAGGAACTTGGGGGTCACCTGATCCAACCTTTTATGTCATATATAGCTTAAAAGAGATGACCCAGCACCCTGTCAAGCTGAGCCTTGAAAGTGTCCAGCGTAGAGGAATCCACCACTTCCCTGAGGAGATTATTGAGTTAACAAAGAGCAGTGGTGGCTGCCCCATCCCTGGAGGGGTTCAAGGGCGGGTTTGATGAGGCTTGGAGGCCCCTGATCCAGTAGAAGGGATTGGAAGTGGATGGGCTTTGAGGTCCCTTCCAACCCAACCCATCATCTTCTGTGTTGGACTTTGCAGAGCGAGCTTGGTAACTTTGCTCGAAGCTCCACGCTGCTCCGTCAGCCCTTCAATCCCAAGTTTCAGACGATGTTCCAGCCGTGTAACTTGAAGGGAGCTCTGCAGCTCATCGAAGATTTCCACGCCCAAGTCCAAATTGACTGGAGCCCTCGCAAAGCGGTGAAGAAGAGCGGTACGTGCGGGACGGGGCAGGAGCTTGGGGACGTGTCAGGGAGGGGACAGGAGGCATGGGATGGACTGGGTGGAGTGGGATCAGGAGGTGTAGGATGGAGTAGAGCCGTGGTGCTTTTGGGTTTGGACCCAGTCAAAAGCCTTTTTTTAGGCAGTGCTGTCCAGGCTGGGGACAGGAGGTGGGAAAGCATTTGTAGTGGGAGTTATTTCATGCTGCATCCAGATGGGATGTGGTTCCGACTGCTGTTTGGCATGAAATTCTTTTTTTTTCCATTTTGGGAGGTATTTTTAGATAAAACCATTCACTTCAGTGACTTTTTGCTTCTTGTGCTTTACTGTGTTGCAAGCTTGTCATGTGAGCTGTTGACTTTCGTATGATATTGTAATCCTGCCATGTTTCGAGCAGCAGAAATCTATTGGGAAACTATTAAACTGGAAATAAATGTTCCAAGCGCTGGAACTGTTCCGTTTGCTGGAGTATTTTAGTAAAGAAAAGCTCCAAACTATTGGTTTCAAATATTTGGTTTGTGATTTTTCTGCTACCTAGAGAGTGAACAGAGATCTTTACAAGTGTTTTTTCAGTATAGAGCGAAATATAAGATGTAAAGGCATTTTACCTTTTGCTGATGTAAACTTAAAGGCAAAAACTAGAAACGGCAAATTCTAAAAACCAGGGAGAAAAATCTCTCCTTGTTTGCAGTGAAGAGAGTAAAAGAAACAGGGTTTGCAAGAAGTCAGTTGTGAAAAACCTTACTGGTCTGTGTAGACCCCCATCTTTATCTCTTAATTCTTTTCACAGCCAATGAATTTCCATGTTTGCCAAAGCAAGTGGCTTGGATTTTGGCAACAAGGAGCGTCTTTATGTATCCAGAGTTACTGCCAATATGTTCCTTGAAAGCAAACCCTCCCCGAGACAAGATTATCTTCACCAAGGCGGAGGACAAGTAGGTGCTTAGAAATATTGAGTAAAACCTACAAAGCGAGACCTGTTTGTGGAAGAGAATTTCTAGGATGCAGAGTTTCAGAATATCTGCATTGTCCAACAGCACATCCAAACCACAACCTGCCCTCCTGCCTAGATTTTTTTTATAGAATCCTAGGATGTCCTGAGTTGGAAGGGACCCTCGGGGATCATTGGAGTCCAACTCCTGTCCCTGCACAGGACTCCTCAACCTTCACACTGTGGGTCCTAGGGCATTGGCCAAATGCTTCTGGAATGTTGTCATGGTTGGGGCTGTGGTTGTGTCCCTAGGACTCTGTTCCAGTGCTCCACCACCCTCTAGGGGGAAGAACCTTCTCCTAATGTCCAACCTAACCCTCCCCTGGCATCTTCCTGCTGTTCCCTTGGGTCAGAGACAGCTCAGCACCTGCTCCTCCTCCCCTTGTGAGGAAGCTGGTGACCACAATGAGGTCTCCCTTCCGTCTCCTCCAGGCTTCACAGACCCAGTGACTTCAGCTGCTCCTCACATGGTTTCCTCTCTAACCCCTTCAACTCTGTGCCCTCCTCTGGACGCTCTCCAGGAGCTTTAGATCCTTTTTATCCTGTGATGCCTCCAATTCTCAAGGTGGGGCTGCTCCAGAGCAGGACAATACCCTCCCTTGCCTGGCTGGCTATGCTGTGCTTGATGCCTTCAGAACACGGTTGCCCCCTTGGCTACCAGGGTGCACGCTGTGGCTCATGTCCACCTTGTCATCACCCAGGACCCCCTGATCCCTTCCCGCAGGGCTGCTCTCTAGCTTCTCACTCCCCAGACTGTCTGTGCATCTGGGGTTGCCGTGTCCCAGGTGCAAAATCCAACGCTTTCGCTTGTTAAACTCCATGTGGCTGGCGATGGCCCAGCTCTCCAGTTGGTCCAGATCCCTTTGCAGGCCTCTCTGCCCTCAAGAGTGTCAACAGCTCCCTGAAATCCAGAAAAATTACATCAACTGTTTTTCCTTGGTCACCTCAGTGGGTAACTTTGTTTAGAAATCAAGCTCATCAGGCAGGACCTTCTCCTTATAAACCCTTACTGGCTGGGACCAATGACTGTGTTGTCTTTTATCTTTTCCCCTTCTTTCTTCAGTTTATTGGCTTTAGGTTTGAAACATTTTGAAGGGACCGAATTTCCGAAGCCTTTGATCAGCAAATATCTCTTGCCAACAAAAACCGCGCACCAGCTTACAGTACGGATCAAGAATCTCAATATGAATCGAGCCCCTGACAATATCATTCGAGTAAGTGATGCCTTCAGGTGGGGGTTTGGCATTCACCAGAGTTCTGTATCTGGTTGGTGTTTGTTACGCTGTTTATTCCAGGGACCTTTCTGTATGTCAAGGTTTAGCCCCGACCCAGCTAAAAACTGAGCAGTTGGGCTCCCAATTCTCTCCCCCCTACCCACTCCCAGGGAAAGGGAAATGAGAGGAGAAGACTTGAAGGCTGAAAACTAAAACTACAGTTTTAAATGAAATAATGATGATGAAAATAATAAGTAATAAAATATATACAAATATATGAAATTGCACCCCCCTACCCCTCGATGACTATATCATAGAATCACCAGGTTGGAAGAGACCCACCGGATCATCGAGTCCAACCATTCCCATCAATCACTAACCCATGTCCCTCAGCGCCTCGTACACACGTCCCTTAAACCCCTCCAGGGAAGGGGACTCAATGACCCTTTGGAGAGTCTGATCCGAGTGATCGCTCAGTTTTATCCCGAGTATGCCACGTATGGGTTGGAATCCTCTATTGTCACTTTGGGGTCACCTCTCCTGTCCAGCTCTTCCTCCAAGCGTGACCTCACTGCAATCGTCTTGTCTTGTGTTCTCTCCTCTCTCCACACAGTACTACAAAAAGACAAAGCAGTTGCCCATTCTCTTCAAGTGTTGCGAGGAAATCCAGCCCAGCGATTGGAAGCCGCCTGTGGAGAGGGAAGAACATCGCCTGCCGTTTTGGCTAAAGGTAGTTTCTGCTCTTCTGCATCCCATCTAGGGGTTTTTGTTGTGATGTTGATTTCTTTGGATTTGTTTTTTTTCATAAAATCACGGTTTGGGTTGGAAGGGACCTTAAAGCCCACCCAGTCCCACCCCTGCCATGGGCAGGGACACCTCCCACTGGATCAGGGGCTCCAAGCCCCATCCAACCTGGCCTTGAACCCCTCCAGGGATGGGGCAGCCACCACTGCTCTGGGCAGCCTGGGCCAGGGCCTCCCCACCCTCACAGCAAAGCATTTCTCCCCAAGATCTCATCTCTATCTCCCCTCTTTCAGCTCAAACCCGTTCCCCCTCATCCTCTCCCTGCACTCCCTGCTCAAGAGCCCCTCCCCAGCTTTCCTGGAGCTCCTTTCAGTCCTTGGATGCCGCTATAAGGTCTTCCTAGAGCCTTTCCTTCTCTGGGCTGAGCAACCCCAATTCTCTCAGCCTGTCCTCCTGTGGAAGGACAGGCTTTTATTTTTTCTTTTTCTGTATAGCCAAGGTCCAGAGTGAGTTGTGTGGTTGCCCATTTTGTTACAGTGAAGCTTCCTTCCCAGAAAATCTTGTATTTACTTAAGGAACCGTTATAAGCAAGTTTAATTTTGGTTCTTCCAGGCTCTCAGATTCTTTTGAGGGCTTTGGAGTAAAACTCGTGAATATCGAATAATATACGGTAGCGTAGAGTAAATGAAAAATGCTTTACCTTTAGAAGCAAGATGTTCTCTCTCACCTTCTGTGGTGCTTTGAGGATGGGGATAAAGGAATGAATAGACTGGACTAACAAACTCTTGTTCCCTTCAGGCCAGCTTGCCCTCCATTCAAGGGGAATTGAAGCAACTGGCAGAAGATTCCAGGGAGACGCCGGGTTCACCTAATGCAGATTCTGTCATATTGGGGCCTGGAAAGGAAACTTCAGACGCAGAATATGATGAAAAGTACCCTCTGCTCATGCCGAAGGGACTGGTATTAACCTTGAAGCCCCTTGCCAATCGCTTCTCTAGGAGAGCATGGAGGAGGCAGAGGTCTTCGGCTCTGAAGCCTGTCCTCATTCGACCGAGTCCTTGCCTACAGCCCGGTTCCAACACCATCAACGTGCAGGAACCTGTGAAGTTGTCCCAGTCGGAAGCTCCTCCCAGCAAGGTTATGGTTCAGATTCCTCGTCTTATCCAGCCAGCTACGGTTACACAGACGGTGCAGGGAGTGCAGCCTTTGAATGTTCCCGCAGTGGTAGGAAACGGGGATGGCTTGGAATTTCAGAACGTGCTCCCCGCTTCGCATTCGGACTCTAGACAAGCTTTCCCAGCTGCTGTCCCATCACCTCTAGTGTCCCCAAATCCAGTAACTTTACAGCCAAAACTGGTGTTGCCAGCTTTGGCCGGAGCAAAAATACGCAAACCTTGTGCCCGTAAGGGGCACCAAAAGAAAAAAGCAACAAAATCTGCCCCACTGGTAAAGACTTCGCCTTTGATTCAGCCCTCTCCTGTCATCCTCACTGTGCCTGCGACCACCGTGAAGGTGGTGAATATCGGCAACGGCTGCAACATGATCCAGCCCATAAATCCAACAGTTGCTAGAGGCACTCAGGCTATTCCAGTTACAACCTTGCTGGTCAATCCATCCCCTTTCTCCTGTCCATTAAATCAGCCTCTAGTCACTTCTTCGATCCCTTCGCTGATAGTTTCTCCTAATCCTGTTGGTCTTTCTGCATCATCTGTTGGGGAAAATGAAGAACAGTTGAATCTGGTTTCTTCCTGCCCTGCTGGAAACAGCAAAAATTCCTATCCCATGGTGGAGCCCAAGGTTGAACCCCCCGAGCTGTACGTTTCCTGCTCCACTTCTTCCCCTGCGGAGGAATGTGGCATGAATCCTGCCTCTTCAAACCCTGGTGCTCAGGAGAAACTAAATAAGAGTGACTGCTGCAGCTGGACAGTGGTGGGAGGAGATGAAGGCGGTTCTGAGCCATTATCTGTGGAGCTTTTGCCTTGTTTAGAAGATCCAGATGAAGTGAAAATGGAGCCTGAAGATTCAAATGATGCTACCAAGGAAGTAAATCCAGTACCAAAGAGGGATCTTGTATCCGCTGAAGTGAAGGAGGAATTCCTGCTGGGTCTTGGCCAGGAGCTGGACATGGAGGCTGCATGTTCATGTTCAAACGACCTGAAAGAAATGAAAAAGGAACACGTGTCGTGTGATGAGAAGGGAGAAGAACAGGGCTGGGCCTTGCGGTCTTCTCCTCGTGGCGAACAGCAGGTGGATGCAGGTGGTGTTGCTGGACCACAAGTAAGTAGTGAGTCTCCAAAGAATCTTTCTTACGCAGCAGATGTGGAGGCAGAATTCAGTAGCCCCCTGGGAAGGCCAGAGGATTCCTCCAGTCTAGACGGCCAGTCTGTTGGGACACCAGCTGGCCCTGAAACTGGAGGAGAGAGAGAAGGACAAGAAGAGGAGGAAGAAGACGACTTTGATGACTTCACGCAAGATGAGGATGAAGAAATGTCATCAGCCTCAGAAGAATCAATTCTTTCAGTGCCAGAGCTTCAGGTAAAAGCAAACAAAACTTCTAAGGGGTGACCTTAAAGCAGCCTTTCCAATGCCTGAAGGAGGTCTACAAGACTGGGGAGGGATGTTTTACAAGTGGTAGGATGAGGGGGAATGGCTTTAAATTGGAAGGGGAAATATATAGATTAGACATTAGGAAGAAATGTTTTCCTTGAGGGTGAGGAGGTCCTGGCCTAGGTGGCCCAGGGAAGCTGTGGGTGGCCCATCCCTGGAGGTGTTCAAGGCCAGGTTAGAGCTGGGAGATGTTGGTTTGGTTGTTAGGATTCTGATGGAGCGTGCTGGTTGCTGAATAACGTTAAAATAAATGCTAAAAGAAAACAATGTGATGGGTTTTTTTTGTTGTTCCTTTCTAAGGAGACAATGGAAAAACTTACTTGGCTTGCAACAGAGAGACGTCTAAGCCAAGAGGGGGACTCTGAAGAAGACAATTCCCAGGAAGAGAACTCTGAGCCTGAGGAAGAGGAGGAGGAGGAAGTGGAAGGAATAGAGAGTTTGCAGAAAGACGATGAAACATGTGGAGATACATCAGAGGAACCGAAATCTGCCTTCACCTTGACAAAGACAGCCCCGCAGGTGGAAGCCCACCGGCTGCCGGCAGGTACGTTCTGTGAGATGCTTTTGATACGTGAGGAAGTGGAGTGGAAGCTCTGTCTGGGTTTAATTTCACTTGGCAGGTTTGAGCTTAATGATGCTTTCTGCGTGGAAATTAAATCTTGCAGCGCAGTCAGGGGTCTTTGAGAACATCTCGTCGTGCATGTGAATTGAGCGTCTTTAGTCTGTCGTAATGCATTTATGCTTCAAGAATTTCATAGAATCGTGGAATGGGTTGGGTTGGAAGGGACCTTAAAGATTATCTGGTTCCAACCCCCTATTGTCAGCAGGGACACCTCCCACTGCATCAGGGGCTCCAAGCTCCATCCATCCTGTCCTTGAACCCCTCCAGGGATGGGGCAGCCACCACTTCTCTGGGCAACCTGGGCCAGGGCCTCTCCACCCTCACAGCAAAACATTTCTTCTTAATGTCTCATCTAAATCTTCCCCCTTCCAATTTAAAGCCATTCCCTCTCGTCCTGTCACTCCAGGCCCTTGTAAAAATCCCCTCCCCAGTTTTCCTGGAACCCCTTTCCATACTGGAAGCTGCTCTAAGGTCTCCCTGGAGCCTTGTTTTCACCAGGCTGAACAGCCCCAACTGTCTTTATCCTGCCCTTGGATCATCTTCGTGGCCCTATGTGCAGGTGTAAGATTTGTGGTTTGTGTCTGCTAATAACCAATATCTGTATAAGAACAACATTAACTGGTCAAGTCTTTGAATTTTTTTTATAAGGTGAACATGAGCAAGAAGGATATTGCTTGTACACTGACAGTTAACTCCTTGCTAACTCTGAAACCTGAGGATTCTAGCCCGATGTTGATGTAGAAGAGCAGCTCTCTGCCAGCCCAGGGAATATACAGAAAGTCCTGATACAGCTTGCATTGTGCTTCCTCACAGGAGAAAATATGAAAGCCCCTGGGAAGAGCAAGAGCTCCCACAGAACCAGAAATAAGAGGGGACGGGCTCGTGCTAGCAAAGATACATCCAAGCTGCTCCTCTTGTACGATGAAGACATCCTGGAGAGAGATCCCCTGAGGGAGCAGAAGGATCTAGCGTTTGCTCAAGCCTATCTGACCAGGGTAAGCCAGACCAGTGTGTGATCCGTGAATGGGAATCATAGAATCATAGAATTACCAGGTTGGAAAAGACCCATCGGATCATCGAGTCCAACCATTCCTATCAAAGACTAATATTGGAATATCGGGCACGGTTGTTCTAACACTGTTTACACCTTAGCCGTGTACCTGCCAGGTGGATCTAGGTGTGCTGGAGCTTTGCGATGGAATTTTCTTTCTTTATAGCACCCCATTTGTTGGCCTTTTAGTTACTGAGCTGTTTCCTTGCCTTTGCTCTTCCTCTTCCTCCCATCTCCTGCCTATGGAGGTGGCGAAGGAGCTGCTCTGGGGTGCTTAGCTGCAGGCAACCCCCAACACCAGATCTGTCTTCGTTTCCGAATTTCGTAATCATCTTGGATTTGGTTCCTTTCTCTCAGTTGAAATTTGTCTTTAAGGAATAGGCTTGGTGTTTGCTGAGTAAAACTGGTAGCACTGTGCGAATTCGGAGAAGCAGGAGATTAAAGATTACTATATTAATATTAAATTGATGTTATGGAGTCCAATAAAGGCTTGTTGCTCTTTGCAGGTGCGTGAAGCCTTGCAGCACATTCCTGGGAAGTACGAAGACTTCCTTCGCGTCATCTATGAGTTTGAGATTAGCACAGACAAGCGAACAGCTGTGGATCTCTATTCCACTCTGCAGAAACTGTTGCACGACTGGCCACAGCTGCTCACAGATTTTGCAGCCTTTCTTTTACCGGAACAAGCTCTGGAGTGTGGGCTGGTAGGTAGAGTGAAAGGAGACGAGATTTTAAGCAGATAATGCCTGTGGTAGTGAAAGAATAAGGAATTCTTAGGGCGTGAAGAGTAAACAGCTGGTAAATCGTTTAGTTACCTTGCTGGTTTATTAATCAGAATTGAAAAGTCTATAGAATAGTTTGTTTTCAGTCATAGACTCGAAGAGTCATAGAATCTCGTGGTTGGAAAACCAAGAAACCTGTGAGATCTTTGGGTCCAACCATCCCTGTCCACTACTGAACCATCTCTGAGCACTTCATCCTCAAGGGTTGGTGACTCAACCGTCTCCCTGAGCAGCCGTTCCAGTGCCTGAGAAGCTTTTTGGTGAAGAAAACTTTCCTGATGTCTAATCTGAACCTCCCCTGGAGCAACTTGAGGCCATTTCCTCTCATCCTATTGCCTCTCACTTAGAGGAGACCAACACCCACCTTGCTACAACATAGTATCAGCCTTTCACATTTACATGAAAGAACCCGACTGCACAGGCAAAGAGAGTGCAGGGACAGGATGAGGGGGAACAGTTTTAGTCTCAACACGGGGAGATTTAGATGAGATCTTAGGAAGAAATCTGTTACTGTGGGGGCAGTGAGGCCCTGGCACAAGCTGCCCAGAGAGGTTGTGGCTGCCCCATCTCTGGAGGTGTCCAAGGCCAGGTTGGATGGGGCTTGGAGGCCCTGATCCGTTCTGAGGTGTCTCAGGATTCCAGGTGACTCTTTTTCTTTTTGCTCAGTTTGAAGAGCAGCAAGCATTTGAAAAGAGCCGCAAGTTCCTCAGGCAGCTAGAGATCTGTTTTGCTGAAAATCCTGCCCATCATCAGAAGATCATCAAAGTTCTGCAGAGCTGTGCGGACTGCCTCCCCCAGGAGATCGCAGAGGTAACCAGGCATCCAGCCACCTTCTTTTGCCCCCAAACCCCTGAGAACATCATGAGCTGCTCTTCTTCCCTGTCACGTGTGCTGCTTCTTGAGACCAATAGAGTTTAGCAAGTGCAATCTGCTCAGGGGAGAATTGAAGCTGCCTCTCTGAGTGCCTTTACAATTAACTGGCCTGTGTGAGTCTCCTCTCTCCTACCTTGCTTTTCTCACCTTGCAGGTGAAATTGTAGCTCGGTGCCTTAGGCAGAGTCTTCTGAGGATTTTGGAGAAACATTTTTCTACTAATTTGATAGCTGGATGTAGAATGAGCTCAAAATATTCATGAAGTAGCACCAGAGCAAGCATAAACTTCCATCCTGGAGCTCTAAGAAGTCTTGATGTTCCAGCTGCTTTGAGAAACCCTTCAGAGAAGAACGTGATGGCACGGAACAAAATGCTACTGCTCATTTTCTCTATATTTTTCTCTTTCAGCTGAAGACTCAAATGTGGCAGCTGTTGAAAGGACACGACCACTTGCAGGATGAGTTCTCGGTTTTCTTCGATCACTTACGGCCCTCAGCCAGCCGCATGGGAGATTTTGAGGAGATCAACTGGACAGAAGAGAAGGAATATGAGGTGGAGCAATCTTTTCCCTAAGACCAGCAAAGATAAAAGCAGAGATACTAGAAATGTTTGAATTTGAACTCAAATAGGGCTGCATTTCCAGCGAGAGGCAAGCTGCAGGGTGGGAACGCTGTTGGGGGGCTGAAGTGAAGTTTTTTTCACACTTTTTTTACAGCGTTTGTGTTTCTTCTAACAGAATTGAGCCGCTCGTGTCCTGGAACTGAGCTCAGTGTTAAGAAATTCATGGGGAAAATGAACCTTGCTCTGTCACAATAGAGCAGTTGTTGTGTGTTTCTTTTTTTTGCAGTTTGATGGGTTTGAGGAGGTGTCTTTGCCAGATGTAGAAGAGGAGGAGGAACCACCCAAGATGCATGCGGCCTCCAAAAATAAGAAGCGGAAAGAGATCGGAGGCCAGAACAATGACAAAGTGGGCCTGGGGTATCTCACTAGTCCACATATCTGGACTCTGAGCAAATGCATGCCCGCGAGGATAAATGTGTGTTTACGTGGCGACAGCTTAAAAAGATTTGAAGCAAGGGGATTGAAATGTTTCTATTGTGCTTTGCTTGCTAGTGTAATTGCTTTAGTTCTCTGGGTTTCGCGCAGAGTGTCCCTCAGCCCTTCCCGACTCCCGCTGGCCTTTGCCTTCCCCTGATTGTCACCTCAGTGTCTGCGCGCGATTGTCAGCTGGAGTGTGTTTGTTTTCAGGAGGTCGAGTGGGTAGATGGGATGAAGGAATGTTCGTGTTCCTGCCACGAAGGGAGCAGCGATCTCAAGCTGAAGAAGAGCAAAAGGAGGACCTGCAGCCATTGTAGTAGTAAGGTTAGTGAATAGGCTGAGTTATCGGAGCGGTGAGGGGGAGCAGAGCCAACACCCCCAGTTCTGATGATTTATTATCAAGCCCCAGGCCTCACGTCTCTAAAATAAAACGTGCAGGAAGAAAGTAAATCAAATAATACCAGAATTGCTCTTCAGAGCCTTGACTGCACTACCTGGCCTTCCTTTTTTTCTCCTGCTCAGTTCCTCCTGCCCCTCCTTGCTGTGCTGAGCGGTGTTAGTTTGAGTTAGTTTGAGCTCCACCAGGGGAGGTTCAGGCTGGACATCAGGAAAAAATTTTTCACAGAAAGGGTGGTTGGGCAGCGGCAGAGGCTGCCCAGGGAGGGGGTTGAGTCCCCTTCCCTGGAGGGGTTTAAGGGCCGGGTGGATGAGGTGCTGAGGGACATGGGTTAGTGATTGATGGGAATGGTCGGACTCGATGATCCGGTGGGTCTCTTCCAACCTGGTGATTCTATGATTCTAAATGCAAACGTGTTCCCAAAGTGAAGCTTTTCTTAGGGTCCAGGGATACATAAGAGGCAACGGCTGAGGTGTGAGGTTTGTGTTGATACCCCACGCCTCAAATTGTATTGATTTGCCTCTGTATGGCTCGATCCGCAGGTGTGTGAAAACAAATATTACAAAAATAAAGATTCCCAAGAGCTGACTGCCAGCCTTGTTCATCAAGAATCGAGTCCTCAGCCTGAAGGGAAGGATTCCACAGTGCCTAGGGACCCTGCAGAAGAAATCCTGGAGAACAGAGATGAGGGAGAGGATGTCCAGGGCAGAACAAAAGCCGTATCCAGGAAGGTGGATTCTCTGGCGTCAGGTATGTGAGAGCCTTGTGGTATGACTGGGTCTGTTGTTCATTCTCCCTGAGAGGAGGTTGTGGAGAGGAGGGAGCTGGGCTCTTCTCCCAAGGGACAAGGGACAGGATGAGAGGGAATGGCCTCAAGCTCCACCAGGGGAGGGTCAGGCTGGACAGCAGGAAAAAATATTTCATGGAAAGGGTGATTGGGCAGTGTCCGAGGCTGCCCAGGGAGGGGGTTGAGTCCCCTTCCCTGGAGGTGTTTAAGGGCCAGGTGGACGAGGTGCTGAGGGACATGGGTTAGTGATTGATGGGAATGGTTGGACTCCATAATCTGATGGGTCTCTTCCAACCTGGTGATTCTGTGATTCTATGATATAGGCTGCAGGATGCTGCCAGGATGGCTAAACCGCAGCTGGAATTACAAAGCTGCCCCCAAACTCTTCTTATTTACAGATAATAGACTAACAATTGGTCTGAATTTGTTTGGATTTCTTATCAGGATCTCACCTGGAAGGGAAGAATCCCTCTAGCAGACATGTGTCTTCTGGAAAAGCTCCTGGAGCCTGTGTCGGTGCTGCTGTGGATGCTGCAAAGGACAGGGACTCTTTAGCCACCGTCCCTAAATGGACACATCTACAAAAAACTGCTCTAGAACTACCTCAAGAAACCAAAGACTGTCCTTGTCCCATGAGAACTGAGAACGAGGGGCTAAACCAGCAGCATCGAGGTTGCGCTGATGCTCTTGGCCCGAGCAGCGATCTGCTGCCACCGCCAAGAAAAGGTTTAGTGGGAGCCGGTTCCTCTCCCTGTGAGAGTTCGTGTCAGACTCAAGGGCTTCGTTCTGATTCATCGGATAAACCCTCTGCTTTTGGTTGTGCTTCAAAATCGGGGCTGAAAGACTTTGAGGGACCTCCTTTGCCTCTAGAAGGCAAAGCTGACGCAAAGCAGGGTTGGATAACTGTGGGTAGGAAACCACCGCTGGGTAAGAGCAGCGGCTCGCGGTCCCCTGATAACAACGTTCTGGAAGCAGATGATACGAACCGCGCTGGAACTCCTCCTGAGAGCAGATTAAAGGCAGATGGAAAAACCAGCTTCCAGATGCCTCAGCATTCTGAGCAGCTGGAATACAGAGCGGTTGCGGCCTCCCCAGGGCAGAAGGAAGAGGAGCAGCAGCAGCAGCGAGTCACGGAAGCCACCGTGTGTGCCAAGAACAGCAAAGTCAGCTCGACTGGGGAGAAGGTTGTTCTCTGGACCAGGTATGTCTGCTTGAACTGCACCTCGCATCCTTCCTGCATTCAGTATTTGGTTTGGGCTTTCGTATTGCAAAATATCCTTTATTTCAATGTTATATTCCTGTTTTCTAACGTGTTCTGCCCCCTGCCTTTTTATGTTCCTGTCTTGCCTCTAAGCGTGGCCTGTTACAGCTGCCACCCTGTGAGAAGCCACCTGCTCGTGGCTGTGCGATCATTGTAGCACTCAAGGCTGGGAAAAAATTGTTTTTTTCTCCCTCAGAAAGCATAAAAATCGGAGCTTTGAGATCTATCTTGGGATTGGATGTGATAAGGGCAGTAAAGGAACCTCTATAAGGGAGATGATTCTGTTCCTCTCTTGTGAGACCTCATCTGGAGTCGTGTGTCCAGTGCTGGAATCCTCAACATTAGGAGGAGATGGAGCTGTTGGAAGGGGTCCAGAGGAGGCCACGGAGATGATCCGAGAGCTGGAGAACCTCCTGTATGAGGACAGGCTGAGCGAGTTGGGCTTCTTCAGCCTGGAGATGAGAAGGTTCTGAGGAGACCTTATAGTGACCTTCCAGAACCTGAAAGGGCTCCAAGAAAGCTGTTTGTGAAGTCTTGTAGCGATAGGATGAGGGACGATGGGGATAAACTGGAGAGGGGCAGATTTAGACTGGACATAAGGAGGAATTTCCTCACCATGAGAGTGATGAGGCCCGGGAACAGGCTGCCCGGGGAAGCTGTGGCTGCTCCATCCCTGGAGGTGTCCAAGGCCAGGTTGGATGGGGCTTGGAGCCCCTGATCCAGTGGGAAGTGTCCCTGCCCATGGCAGGGGGGTTGGAATTGGGTGATCTTTAAGGTCCCTTCTAACCCAACCCATTCTATGATTCTATGATCATTCTCTTTCTCCGGGAACAGCCTTTATGTGGTGGTTGGTGTTTGCCAACGCTCATTTTCGGCTCGTTTTACAACCCTCGTGCTGCTTTGCAGGGAGGCTGACAGGGTCATCCTCACCACCTGCCAGGAGAAAGGAGCCCAGCCCGAAACCTTCCAGGCCATCTCGCAGAAGCTGGGGAACAAGACTGCGAGTGAGGTGAGGGGCTGGTGCGGGAACGCTTGTGTCTTCCACAAGACATGGTCCAGCGAAGGAGAGAAAGTTTGTTGAGGTATTTGGCTCCCAAACTTGACGGAGGAGTCGCTTTGTCCCAGCCCTCCCCACGCCTCCACCCAGGAATCTCCCCAAACTGCCAGTTTTTACCTGCGAATCAGTAGAATAGAACTGTTCTTCCGAAGAAAATGGAACCACCCGTGCTCTTGCATTCCTCTTTCCAATTAAATCTTGCATAAAACCTGCTTTTATGTTTAGGATGAGAAGAAATGGCCTCAAGTTGCACTGAGGGAGCTTTGGATTGGATACGGGGAAAGATTTCTTCACCGAAAGGGTTTTTGGGACGTGGAAGGGGCTGCCTAGGGCAGTGGCGGAGTGGTTGGAGGGATTTAAAAGACGAATAGATGAAGAACTTAGAGAGGGACAGGGATGGTTGGGCTCGATCTCAAAGATCTTTTCCAACCAAATGATTAAAAAAGCCACAATCACAAACCGCTCTGAACTTGGTAATAGGAAATTTCTACTTTGAACCACCTCTGAGGTACTAATCATCTCAAATTTCCCTCCTTCTTAAGGTATCCCACAGGTTCAGAGAACTGATGAGGCTGTTTCACACGTCGTGTGATGGGAGCTCGGAAGATGAGGAGGATGCAACCAGTACCAGTAACACGGACCAGCTGTCGGATAAAGATCTTTTGCTTTCTGAGGAGGAGCCCGATGACTAAGGGCTTTCTGGCTGAATTAAGCGACTGTATCGGGAGCCGTTTTTCAGTTTGCTGCTAGCCGGGTGCCGTGGGTAAAGGCAGAATGTTTGTACAGGTACTTCTGCAGCACCTTTTGTTGTTGTTGGCTTTCCTGCTACGTTCCTGAGAGTTGGGTGAGAATGAAGAAGACTGGAGGGGGGTGGTAACTCCTCTAGAACCTGTGTGGGAGCTTCAGCAGTGGATGCTGAACTTGGGCTGCAGGGCAGCCCATGGGACCCTGTAAATATTGTACCATAAAATGGTTTGGGTTGGAAGGGACCCTAACGATCACCCAGTTCCCCCTCATCCTCTCCCTACAGCCCCTGCTCAAGAGCCCCTCCCCAGCTTTCCTGGAGCCCCTTTCAGCACTGGAAGCAGCTCTACGGTCTCCCAGGAGCCTTCTCCAGGCTGAGCGACCCCAATTCTCTCAGCCTGGCCTCATAGCAGAGGTGCTCCAGCCCTTGGATCATCTCCATGGCCTCCTCTGGGCCCTTTCCAACACAGTCTTTATGTTGGGGATTCCAGAACTGAACACAGGGCTCCACACGAGAGGAGGAGAGAGAGAGAATCCCCTCCCATGCCCTGCTGGCCCCTCTTCTTTTGATGCAGCCCAAGACACGGTTGGTTTCTGGGTTGCAAGCACCTTGCCCGCTCATGTCAAGCTTTGTATCTACCATCCCCACCCCAAGTTCTTCTTCTCTGAGCTGCTCTCAATCACGTTGTCCCCCGTCCTGTATTGAAACCATAAGATTGCCCCAAACCAGATGCAGGACCTTGCACTTTGCTGTGTTGAACCTCGTGAGGGTCACACAGCCCCACTTCTTCAGCCTGTCCAGGTCCTTCTGGATGACGTCTGTCGTGACAGCCGCGTGGTGGCATCTGTGAACTTGCTGAGGGTGCCCTTGATCTCGCTGTGTTATTGATGAAGATATTAAACAGCCCTGGTCTAAGTAGAGAGCCCTGAGGGACACCCCTCATCTCCATCTGGACATGGAGCTGTTGACCATTTATCTCTGGATGCAACCATCCACCCAGCTCCTTATCCATTGAAGAGCACCCCCATGAAATCCATCTCCAATTTAGAGAGAAGGATGGTGTGGGGACAGTGTCAAAGTCCAGATCCGTGACATCTGTTGCTTTCCCCCTCCCAGAAAGCCACTAGGCTGGTCGGGCTGTACTTGCCGTGGATGGAGCTTTGCTGGCTGTTCCATATCACCTCCCTCCCCTTAAGCAGAGCTTCTAGGATCTGCT
Source organism: Phaenicophaeus curvirostris (assembly GCF_032191515.1). NCBI lineage: Eukaryota > Metazoa > Chordata > Aves > Cuculiformes > Cuculidae > Phaenicophaeus > Phaenicophaeus curvirostris. The sequence goes on along the minus strand of NC_091420.1, from coordinate 2,314,765 downwards.
CCATGATCTTCTGGAGCCCAGAGGGGAGGCTGACAGCTCAGGAGGACCCTGTTGTAGCATACGATGTCTGTTTTCATGTGAACATACACAAGCCTTTTAGTGAGTTTTCCTTGTGTTGAGTGTACGTGGGAAAGTTCCGCTCTCAATTCTCTATTTATTGTGTGATCTCATTCTAATTCTCCACATACAAAGTCAAAAAAAAAACCCCAAATGTACAAAACCAGCCCAGAAACGCAGCTTTGTTCCTTCCCAAAGCACCCGTGAGTACCTGGACAACTTCAGCCACCCTCAAACTGTGCAGAAATGAAGAACAAAGACCAGTGGGGCCAGTGTTAAAACCCATCCCTTTATTTCAGAAGTGATCTTAAGGCTCTTCTTGCTCTCCTCTCTCTCGTGATAAAGACGAGTTAGTCTGAATCCTCTTCATCTTCAGATTCGCTCCCTTCCAGCTCAGTCTCGTAGCACTGCGACAAAGTTCTCAGCTCCTCCAAGGCCTCCTGGAACTCATCCTGCTCGACTCCGGCAGAGAAGAAGCTGGCGAATCGCCGCGCGTTCAGCTTCTTTACATCCATGTACAAGCTGGTGAGGAGCGTGTGCAGCACCGGGGAGGCCTGCAGGGCCGCCAGGACAGGGATGCTCTCCACAGCTGCAGAGAAAACACCTTTTTTGGTTCAACACACCCATCAAAACCTGGTGCCGTGCCCTATTTTGCTTTACTTAACTCTGTGCAGCATCAGAGTCGCTTCACGCTCATCAGTTTTGCCTTAAAAACACCTACAAGAGTTTTGGGTTTGGTTTTTTTTCCAGAATCTCTTCATTGAATCATTTTGTTGGAAAAGACCTTTGAGATCATTGAATCCAGCTCTCCCTGAGCACCTCATTCACCTGGCTTTTAAACCCCTCCAGGGATGGAGACTCCACCACTGGCCTGGGAAGCCTCTGCTAGGGCCCAAGAACCTTTTCAGTGAAGAAATTCAATCTAAACCTCTCGTGGCACAACTTGAGGCCATTTCCTCTTACTCTAGTGCTTGTTCCTTGGGAGAAGAGCCCAGCACCCACCTGGCTCCAACCTCCTCTCCAGGAGCTGCAGAGAGCGATGAGGTCTCTCCTCAGCCTCCTCTTCTCCAGACCAAACAGCCCCAGGGCCCTCAGCTGCTCCTAGAACCCCTGTTCTCCAGCTCCATTCCCTTCTCCGGACGCTCTCCAGCCCCTCAAGGCCTTTCTTGGAGTGAGGGACCCAAAACTGAACCCAGAATTTGAGCAGCCTCACTAGTGCTGAGCACAGAGGCACAATCCCTTCCCTGCTCCTGCTGGCCACACCGTTTCTGATCCAAGCCAGGATGCTGGTGGCCTTCTTGGCCACCTGGGCCACCGCTGCCTCCTGTTCATCCACTGCTGACCAGCACCACCAGGTTCTTTTTCCACCAGCAGCTTTCCAGCTGCTCTTCCCCAAGCCTGGAGCTGCGGGGGGTTGTTGTGACCCAAGTGGAGGATGCAGCACTCGGCCTGGTTGAACCTTCTACCCCTGTCAGATGCCACTGCTGCAAAGCTGGGTTCAAGAGGACTCGGTACCTGCTGCGGAAGGCGGAGGTTTATCCCGGAGGAAGCCTTGTTGGGTCAGGAGAGGAGAGAAGAACTGGGGGTACGGCGGCAGGGTGCGACACGGCTGCTCGAGCACGTGGGCTGCGCTGCGGGGATGAAGGCAACGTTAGCCAACCCTCCCTCTGCCTTCAGCTCCCCGTTCCAAACCAACCCAGCCCCTTCCCAACCTGAGGGCGCCCGGGAAGAGGGTGTGGAGGTATCGCTGCAGGGTCTGCTCGGCGCTCTCGCAGGCGTGGAGCGGGGAAGGCGGCTGCGTCCTCGCGGAGCTGCTGCAAAGAAGACCATCCAGGCTGAAAACATCAGCACCTTCCATTGCGTTTTAGCTGCTTTCATAGAATCGTAGAATCACCAGGTTGGAAAGGACCCACCGGATCATCGAGTCCAACCATTCCCATCAATCACTAACCCATGTCCCTCAGCACCTCGTCCACCCGGCCCTTAAACCCCTCCAGGGAAGGGGACTCAACCCCCTCCCTGGGCAGCCTCGGACACTGCCCAATCACCCTTTCCATGAAGTATTTTTTCCTGCTGTCCATCCTGACCCTCCCCTGGTGGAGCTTGAGGCCATTCCCTCTCGTCCTGTCCCTTGGGAGAAGAGCCCAGCTCCCTCCTCTCCACAACCTCCTCTCAGGGAGTTGCAGAGAGCAATGAGGTCTCCCCTCAGCCTCCTCTTCTCCAGGCTAAACCCCCCCAGCTCTCTCAGCCGCTCCTCTTCTTCTCCAGCCCCCTCCCCAGCTTCGTTGCTCTTCTCTGCACTCGCTCCAGAGCCTCAACATCCTTCTTGTGGGGAGGGGCCCACAACTGACCCCAGGATTCGAGGAGCGGTCTCCCCAGGGCCGAGGCCAGAGGGAGAAGAACCTCCCTGGCCCTGCTGGCCACGCCGGGTCTGATCCAAGCCAAGATGCCCTTGGCCTTCTTGGCCCCCTGGGCCCCTGCTGGCTCCTGTTCAACCAAGCCCCCCAGGTCCTTCTCCTCCAGGCAGTTTCCAGCCTCCTTCGGAGCACAGGAGCGGCCAGATTGCCAACAGGATCGGGAGTGGCTTTTGTGAGACGTGGTGCTGGAGTTGGGAAGGGAAGAGCGCGGTTCGAACGCCCGTTACCTAACGTGACTTTCGTTGCCGATTCCTCGTAGCACGACGGACTGAGCGAAACAGGAGCGAAGCCTTCGCTCTCTCCACGCAACCAGCAGCTTCCAGGGCACGTCCTGCCCGTGGGAGCACAAAGCATCGGCAAGCGAGCAGCCGGGCCGGGCCGGGAAGGGAAGAGAAGCCCAGGCAGCCACAACCTGCGGGTTGGAGCGGGGACAGGTCACCACGTGGAGCAGCTTCTTGCGTCCTGGAACGTGGGGATGGGGGGAGCTGCTCGTACCTTTCTCCCGGAGAAGTTGAGAGTTTCAGCGAGGTGCATCATGGAGCCTTGGGAGGAAGAGAGCCGGTACGGCACGGTGAGGGTGTCGAGCGCCGCGGCCAGCACCGCGCTGCTGTGGAAATTCAGGGACGCCTGCGGGGGGAGAGACTGAGGAGCTCAATCCCATCCTTAAATGATTTTTTTTGTGTATTTAAGCAGTTTATGTGCTCGTATGGAGGCTGCGTTTCAGTTATTCCAGGGTTTGGATAAGTCATTTGAGAGTTTGGATAAGTTATTCTAGGATCTGGATAAATTATTCCAGGGTCTGGATGAGTTATTCTAGGGTTTGGATAAATTATTCCAGGGTTAGGATAAGTTACACCAGGGTCTGGATAAGTTATTCCAGGGTTTGGATAAATTATTCCAGGGTTTGGATAAATTATTCCAGGGTTTGGATAAATTACATCAGGGTCTGGATAAATTACATCAGGGTCTGGATAAGTTATTCCAGGGTCTGGATAAGTCATTTGAGAGTTTGGATAAGTTATTCTAGGATCTGGATAAGTTATTCCAGGGTTTGGATAAGTTATTCTAGGATCTGGATAAGTTACACCAGGGTCTGGATAAGTTACACCAGGGTCTGGATAAGTTATTTGAGGGTTTGGATAAGTTATTCTACGGTCTGGATAAATTTTTCCAGGGTTTGGATGAGTTATTCTAGGGTCTGGATAAATTATTCCAGGGTTTGGATAAATTATTTAAGGATTTGGATAAGTTATTCTAGGATCTGGATAAGTTATTCTAGGGTTTGGATAATTTATTTGAGGGTTTGGATAAGTTATTCTAGGGTCTGGATAAATTATTCCAGGGTTTCGGTGAGTTATTCTAGGGTTTGGATAAATTATTTAAGGATTTGGATAAGTTATTGTAGGATCTAGATAAGTTATTCTAAGGTTTGGATAAATTACATCAGGGTCTGGATAAATTATTCCAGGATTTGGATGAGTTATTCTAGGATCTGGTTAAGTTATTCCTGGCTTTGGATAAATTACATTAGGATCTGGATAAGTTATTCCAGGGTTTGGATAAATTATTTGCAGGACGTACATCGTAGTTCAGGTACGGAAACGTCACCGGAGGCTGCGGCCGGAGCCCCAGGCTCCCGCTGAGCGACAGGGGGCAAAGCAGCGAGCTGTGCCGCGAGAGGTGGACGATGCCCAGGGCCACGTTCATCACTCTGTACAAGTTCTTGGGAGAATCCTGGGTGGGGGAAAAAAAAACAACCATCAGAATTTAAAGATGGAAACGAGACACGCAAGAAAGCTGGAGAGGGACTGTTCGTAAGGGCTTGTGCTGGGACAAGGGGGAATGGGGATAAAGTAGAGAGGGGCAGATTTAGGCTTGATATAAGGAAGAATTTCTTCACCATGAGGGCTCTGGAACAGGTTGCCCAGGGAAGATGTGGCTGCTCCATCCCTGGAGGGGTTCAAGGCCAGGTTGGATGGGGCTTGGAGCCCCTGATCCATGGGAGGTGTCCCTGCTCATGGCTGGGGTGGGACTGGATGGGCTTTGAGCTCCCTTCCAACCCAAACGATTCTATGATTCTATGGGACAGTTGAATCCAGCCTGAGCATGGGAGCGTCGCCTCGTTCCCTGCTGTTTACTTACACCCAGGTTACTCGTGCCCGGAGTCAGCCCCCACGTCAGGATCCCTTTTCCCGAGTACTCATCGTAGAGCAGTTCAGTCACCTTGGCACCAACTCCGGAGAATCCGTTGTGTAGGTCGCAGAGGACCTGAAACCCCTGTGTAAAACCAAAGCAGCAGCCAGGATTCTGCTTCATCCCAAAAAGAAAACGTCTTGAAAGAAAAGGGAGTTCATCCCAAGCCGCCAACCTGCAGATAATCACATTCTTCCACATAAAAGTGCAGCCGATCTTCCAGCTCCTCCAGGCAGCCGGGGTCCTGCAGCAGACTCTGACCTTGTCCGAAGGCTTCCAGACAACCACACTCCCTGAGAAAAAAAGGGAAATGCAGCTTTTTTTCTGTCCCCTCTTAATTTTTCCTTAAAGACTCTGCTGTGGAACACGGATTCGGAGTCGCCCCGCGGCCATACCCATCGTGCATGTACTGGCGGATGACGTAGACGCTCTTGGGATGCAAATGAACGTTGAGGTAATCGGACCAGAGCCGCTCGGTGCCGCCCGAGGAGGCGTCCTGGGAAGGAGCGAGTGGCGAAGGGGCAGGAGCCGCGCCTGGAATGAGAGATGAGGAGAGCAAAGGGCTGAGCAGCCGAGTGAGAGAAACAAACCCAGCTTTTCACCTCGTCCAGTTTCTTAACCTGTTGCTGCTCTCTGAGCAGGAAATCAATCTTCGCCCAGTTCCATGGAACGGCTTGGGTTGGAAGGGACCCCAAAGCCCATCCAGTTCCAACCCGTGTGGTGAGTAGGGACACCTCCTGCTGGATCAGGGGCTCCAAGCCCCATCCAACCTGGCCTTGAACCCCTCCAGGGATGGGGCAGCCACCTCTGCTCTGGGCAACCTGGGCCAGGGCCTCCTCACCCTCCCAGCAGAACATTTCTCCCCAAGATCTCATCTCAATCTCCCCTCTTACAGCTCAAAACCATTCCCCTCATCCGATCCCTGAGCTCCCTGATCAAGAGCCCCTCCCCAGCTTTCCTGGAGCCCCTTTCAGCACTAGAAGCTGCTCTAAGGTCTCTCTGGAGCCTTCTCTTCTCCAGACTGGACAACCCCAACTCTCCCAGCCTGGCCTCGTACAGGAGGTTCTCCAGCCCTCGGATCATCTCCGTGGCCTCCTCTGGGCTCGCTCCAACAGCTCCAGGTCCTTCTTATGCTGAGGACTCCAGAGCTGGACACAGGGCTCCAGGTGGGTTTCACAAAGTAGAGCAGAGGGGCAGAATCCCCTCCCTCCCTGCTGCTCCCACTGCTCTGGACGCAGCCCAGGACACAGTTGGTTTCAGGGCTGCGAGCACACGTTGCCTTCTTTTTCCTTCTTTTCCTTCTCCCTCCTGCTCGTTCCCCACTGAGTTGTCCGGCCCCACTGCAGCTCTGGTCCCAGCAGGGAAAACCAGAGCCCTGGGAAGCACAAACTGGTGAGAACGCCTGCACCCACCTGGAACCGGAGTGTGGGGGCTCCCTCGTCCTTCAGCAGCGCTTTCTTCCTGCAGAAAAAGCTCCGTTACGGGACGCGCTGCCAGGCAGGGAGCGGCAGCGAGCACCGGGGCGGAGGGAGCAAAGCTGAGCAGAGCCCAGGGCGCAACTGCGAGGGAGCTGGGACACCACACGGACACACGGACAACACGACACACGACCTGGGGGGCTGTTCTACCCACCCTGGGCCCGGACCCTGCCCCCCGGCTCTGCCCGCCCCGGGACCCCGCTCTTGGTCCTGCTCCACCTGACCTGGGACCCCGACCCTGGGACCCTGATCCTGGGACCCCGATCTTGGGACCCTGATCCTGGGACCCCAATCTTGGGACCCCGATCCTGGGACCCTGATCTTGGGACCCCGATCTTGGGACCCTGATCCTGGGACCCTGCTGTGCCCACCCTAGGCCTGGGATCCCAATCTTGGGACCCTGATCCTGGGACCCCGATCCTGGGACCCCGCTGTGCCCACCCCAGGCCTGGGACCCCGATCCTGGGACCCCGATCCTGGGACCCCGATCCTGGCTGATCCTGGGACCCCGATCTTGGGACCCCAATCCTGGGACCCCGGATCTTGGGACCTGCTGTGCCCACCCCAGCTCCGAGACCCCTATCCTGGTCCCAGATCCCCCCCCATGCTCCACTTGCTCTGGTCGCAGGACCCCCCCTCTGCAGTCACGGGTCCTCGCTTTGAACCCCCCCCAGCCCCGGGACCCCCCTCCTCGTCCCCGGGCCCCCCCGCTGCCCTCACCGCCCGGTCACCGTCCCTCGGCGCGGGGTCTCTCTCCAGGTAAGCGGCGACGGCTCCGTCCCTGCAAGAGAAACGGGGGCAGGTCCCGCCGTCCCCGCTGCCACCGGCCCCGCTCCGCACTCACCACGACGTCGCTGCCGTCCCCGTCCCCGCTGCCACCGGCCCCGCAGCCGCTACCGGCCCCACCGAGCCGCCTGCAGAGACAGAGAGACCGGGAGAACCGGGACTGGGACAGGCAAGGGGGGTCCCGGGAGGGAGCGGGACCAGGACCGGTGAGGGTGTCCCAGAGCGGGGTCCCGGGATGGGGACTGGGACGGGTGAGGAAGGTCCCGGAGCAGAGTGGGGACCGGGGCTTGGGGGGCAGAGCGGGACCAGAACGGGCTCGAGGGCCCCTGGAAGGGAGCGGGAACCGGGACCGGGAGGATGGAGTGGGACCGGGACTGGGGTCCCGGAGCAGAGCAGGGACGTGGACTGGGGCTCGGGGAGCGAAGAGCAGGACCAGGACCGGCGAGGGGGTCCCAGGACTGGGGTCCCGGAGGAGAGTGGGGACCGGGACGGGGGTCCTGGAGCAGAGCGGGGACCGGGAATGGGGTCCAGGAGCAGAGCGGGGACCGGGACCGGCGAGGGGGTCCCGGAGTGGGGCTCAGGGAGGCAGAGCGGGACCAGAACGGGCTCGGGGGTCCCCGGAAGGGAGCAGGGACCAGGAACGAGACCGGGGTCCCAGCGCAGAGCGAGGTCCCGGGACCAGGCGGGTGAGGAGGATCCCGGAGCGGGGCCCCGGGAGCAGGGCCGGGGGTTGGGAAGCGGAGGGGTTTGGCCCCCCAGGGCCGGTACCTTTCAGCTCCAGCGCCACCAGGCGGGGTGTGAGCCGCTCCCGGCCGCCCGGAGCCCGTTCGGAGCGGAGCAGCGTGGACGAACGGAGCTCGGCGGGGCCGCCGCCCGGGCCGGCCTGGGGACACGGTCAGAGCCACCGCACGGACACACCGGGGCCCCCCGGGCCGGTCCCGGTCCCCCGGCCACCCCCTCCCTCTCTCCGGTAGCCCCGTTCCCCCGTCCCACCCCGTCCCGTTCCCAGTCACGGCCCCCCCGCCATCCCGAAGAACCCTCCCGGCCCTCTATCCGGTTCCCCCGTGTCCCCCGGGCCCTCCATCCCTCTCTCCGGTCCCCGGTCCCGGTGCCCCCGGTCCCTCCCCATCCCTCTCTCGGTCCCGGTGCCCTCTGATCCTCCCTACTCCTCTGTCCGCTCCCACGTCCCGGCGCCCTCGGTCCCTCTCTCTGCTCCCAGGGTCCCGGTGCTCCTTCCCGGTCCCTCCCCATCCCTCTCTCCGGTCCCCGGTGTCCCCGATCCCTCTCTCGGTTCCCGGGTCCCGGTGCTCCCGGTCCCTTCCCCACCCCTCTCTCCGGTTCCCCCGATCCCTCTCTCCTCTTCCCCGTGCCCCCGGTCCCTTTCTCTGGTCCTCGATCCCAGTGCTCCCGGTCCACCCCCCACCCCGGGTCCCTGTTTCCGGTTCCCCCGCCCCCCTCTCTCTGCAGTCCCGCGTCCCGGTGCCCTCCCCCGGTTCCCCCCGGTGCCGGTTCCCACCTGCAGCCCCCACCACTGGGCCCCCACGCAGCCCGCGTAGTGTCCGAGCTGCAGCGTCACCGCCTCCCCCGGCATCGCCGCGCCGGAAGCGGAGAACACGGCGCCGGAAGTGGCGTCACGGCGGCACCGGAAGTGGCGCACATGGCGCCGGAAATGGCGTCACAGCGGCGCCCGCCCCGCTCCCCCCTCCCAGGCAAACACCGACACCGGCCCCCGGGCCTTCATTTCGCTCTTTATTCCGCTACAGCGGCCCCGCCAGGCGCTCGAGCTGCCACGGGTTGGAGCCGCTGAGGAAGCGCAGCTCCTCCTGCCCCTCGGCCGTGTGCGCTGGGGGAGAGGGGCCCGTCAGACACCCCCCTCCTCCTCCTCCCCCACCGGGAGCCCCGCACCTCAACGCCCCCCCGCTTCCATCCCCGCAAATCCCCCCGCACCCCGATTTCCACCCCCCGTAAGCCCCCTGGTCCCCGCATCCCCCCTCCCACACCCCAATTTCCCCATCCGTAACCCCCCCCAGACCCCACGTTCCCTCTCCAGCACCCCAATTTCCCCCCCATAACCCCCCTGTTCCCGCAGCCCCAGTCCTGCACCCCGATTTCCCCCCCCCATAAGCCCCTGGTCCCCGCATGCCCCCTCCTGCACCCCAATTTCCCCCTGTAATCCTCCCTGGTCCCCACACTCCCTCTCCAGCACCCCAATTTCCCCCCCCAGTAACCCCCCCTTCCCCCATCCCCAGTCCTGCACCCCGATTTGCCCCTGTAATCCCCCCCAGTCCCTACATCCCCCCTCCCACACCTCGATTTCACCCCCCAGTCCCCAAATCCCCCCAGCCCCGCACCCCGATTTCCCCCCATAACCTCTTTGTCCCTGCATCCCCCATCCCACACCCCAATTCCCCCCTCCCCCGTAACCCTCTATCCCCCCTCCCGCACCCCGATTCCCCCCTTTAACACTCCCAGTCCCCACATTCCCTCTCCAGCACCCCAATTCTCCCCCCTGTAACCCCCCCAGCCCCCACATCCCCCCTCCCACACCCCAATTTCCCCCCCGGTAACCCCCCAGTTCCCACATCCCCCCTCCCGCACCCCGATTTCGCCCCCCCCATAACCCCCTGGTCCCCGCATCCCCCCTCCCGCACCCCAATTTCCCCCCTCCCGCACCCCAATTTCCCCCCTGTAGCCCCCCCAGACCCCACGTTTCCTCTCCAGCACCCCAATTCTCCCCCCTGTAACCCCCCCAGTCCCCCCATCCCTCCTCCAGCACCCTGATTTCGCCCCCCATAACCCCCCTGGGTCCCCGCATCCCCCCTCCTGCCCCCCACTTTCCCTCCCATAACCCTCCCAGTCCCCACATTCCCTCTCCAGCACCCCGAATTCCCTCTCCAGCACCCCGAATCCCCTCGTCCTGCACCTCTCGGGTGCTGCAGCCAGCGGCAGTGCCGGTAGTAGCGGTAGCAGCTCTCGAACTCGGCCGCGCTGTAGTTGGGGACCAGGATGGGGACGAAGGGATCCAGCGCATCGAAGCCCTCCTGGGGAAGCAGAGAGTGAGCGCGGAGCAGCCCCCGGGGCTCGGAGGATGAAACCGCGGGGATGTTGATCCCGCTCCGTGAGCAGGACACGCGGCTCCCAGCCCGGGAAGCCTGTTTGTGTCCCGGTGAGGAGCCAGGGGAAGGGTCCAGCCTCACCTTCCCCAGCAGCTCCTGCGGCAAATACGCACAACGGGGTTTGAAGAGCGAGCCGGTCTGGCTGAGGGTCGTCACGACAGCGCCTCCGCTCTGGAAAGCGGAGCGGAAACCCTTTAGAATCAATCTGTAACAGCTCCACGAGGGAGGAATCCTCCTCCGTGATCCTACAAGTTGCTACAATTCCAGAATTCCCCACGCTGACACCGGTCCAAGGGTCCCGACTAACGCCCGGTGCGGGGGACACGCAGCTCGTGCTCCCCAGGCTGCGTTGAGATGCAGCGCTCGCCTCCAAACAGCTTTCTGTGCAAACAACCCATCTATTTAGCACTTTCCCACAGCCTTTTAAACCTGAAAACTCCTTGTCAGAGATGTTGGCATCCAGGGCATTGAAAACAGAGCAGGAGTTGCCTTCTTAGATTTAGGAATTGAAATGAAAACCCTCCTTAGTTCAAAGAATTCATTAATGGTTATTAAACCCTCAGGGTTGGCAGGGGAAGCAGGTCTGTTCTGACCTGATTTCTTCGGGTGATGCAGGAACCCTGCGCCTGTGATGTTATATTTGCAGCTTTAAACTTCCCAGCCCGCGGTTTTAATTGCTGGGAATAACGGACCCGGCCTACGGCCCCAACTCACCCAGTCGTTCCTCATCATCTTCCTCAGATTGTACACGAGCGTCAGCTCCTCTGGAGAAACCTGAAGGAGACCGCATCTTATTTTTGCCAGTAGTTTTTTATCCAAGACATAAATCCCCCTCCCCTGCTTTAAAGTAGACGGGAGGGGGTCATTTCCATCTCTTAGGCACGTTTTTTCTCTTTGCTTTTACTTTGTACTGTGATCCTGCCCCTAAATTCAGCGCCGGTGAGGCTGCACCTTGAATCCTGGGTTCACTTTTGGACCCTTCACTCCAAGAAAGACCTCGAGGGGCTGGAGCACGTCTGGAAATGGGGAAGGGGCTGGAGAACAGGGATTGTGGGAGCTGCTGAGGGCCCTGGGGCTGTTTGGCGTGGAGAAAAGGAGGCTGAGGGGAGACCTCATCATGCTCTGCAGCTCCTGGAGAGGAGGTTGGAGTGAGGTTGGTGCTGGCCACATAGTCATCGCTCTGGGGTTACTGTGGAACTCAACAATGACCAACACGCCCTCCCCGGCTCCCCCAACACAGATATAATCAGAGCGGGTCCCTCCTTACAGGACTTTTGTCTTCCTTCTTCAGCGTGGTCCTTCCCCAGAGCGCATTGACGCCGTCCACCGCCACGAGAAGTCGGAAGGAGCCAAGCTGACATTGCTGCTTTATCTCTTTCAGCACAACCCCAACAACATCGCTGGCGTTTCTCACACGAGCCAAACCCTTGAAAAGTAGGAAAAGGCACAGAACTCAGCTTGGGTTTCCTGTTAACATGGGATGTGGGCAACTCTGGGAACCGCCCGTTCTAAGAGGGAAGGAAGATAAAGGACAATTTGTTCTTTCAGAGGATCTGGTCCAAGGAACCAAGCATCAAAGCCGCACGAGCTTTCATATTCTGATTTTTGCTTCCCCCTCAAGTCCTCTCACAACTTCCAGATCCATCCCATCATCCACAGTGGCTTTCGTAGCCACCTTGTTGATGAGGAAATGCTTTGTTTGCCAGAACTTGTTTCTCTTAAGTTCTTTACAAGCAATTTGTCCCACAAACACAATGACACGAACATGGAACAAAAGGTAGAGACAAAGCCAGAAGTGGCTCCGATTCCTTACCTGCTCCACCACCTCACCCAGCGGTTTCCCCTCCTCCGTGCTGTCTCGTTTGCCCCACACGTATTTTCTTTGTGTTTTTATCTGTGGCAAGAGAATTACGATTAGAGTGGGGATTGAGCAGCGTGTAGGCGGCTTGGCAAGCCTGGAAGCCAAGATTCCTGGTTCTTTGCCAGCTCTTTGCGCTTCTCCAAAACAAGCAAATCTAGAATTCTTGTCAAGGTGTTCAAACATAGAATCGCTTGGTTGGAAAAGATCTTTCAGATCATCGAGTCCAACCATCCCTGTCCACTACTGAACCATCTCTGAGCACCTCATCCACCCATCTTGTAAATCCCTCCAGGGACGGGGACTCAACCACCCCCCTGGGCAGCCGTTCCAGTGCCCGAGAACCCTTTTGCTGAAGAAATTTTTCCTGATGGCCAATCTGAACCTGCCCTGGTGCAACTTGAGGACATTTCCTCTCGTCCCATCACCTGTCACTTGGGAGAAGAGACCAACACCCATCTCACTATCACTAGACAGTGATAAGGTCTCAGCCTCCTCTTCTCCAGGTTGAACAACTCCAGGTCCCTCAGCTACCTTCCCCAGCTCTGTTCCCTTCTCTGTCTGCGCTTCAGCTCCTCAAGGTCTTTCTTGGAGTGAGGGGTGCAAAACTGCATCCCGTTAAGAGACGAAGCTCAGGTGCACACAGGCCTGAGAAGAATCCCATGAGGATCCCATGAGGAGTTCTTAGCCACCAACCAAAACAACCTGACAGGCTCTACAAACCTCTTTTAGGAAGCGCTCGTTTGAGGTTTTGAAGTTCTTAAGCCAAAAAGATGCTTGCAAAGGCTGATCGAGCCGATCTTTGTTGTAGGAAGACTGCAAAAGCTCCTTGCAGTTTTTCACCCAGAGATGAGCTGTAAGAAAATAAAACCATTGCTTTTTTTATTTCACTCAAAAGAACTGCATGAGTTTGGTTTGGAAGGGACCTTAAAGAACATTCAGTTCCAACCCCCATGGATTGGGTTCCAAGTCCCATCCAACCTGGCCTTGAAGCCCTCCAGGGATGGAGCAGCCACAACTTCCCTGGGCAACCTGGGCCAGGGCCTCCCCACTCTCAGAGTGAAGAAACTCCTCCTCACATCCAGTCTAAATCTTCCCCTCTCCAGTTTATACCCATTTCCCCTTGACCTATCACCACAAGCCTTTGTGAACAGTCCCTCCCCAGCTTTCTTGTAGCTCCTTCAGGTACTGGAAGGTCCCTATAAGATCTCTTCGGAGCCTTCTCTTCTCCAGGCTGAACAACCCCAGCTCTCTCAGCCTGTCCTCCTACGGGAGGTTCTCCAGCCCTCAAATCATCCTTGTAGCCTCCTCTGGACCTGTTCCAACAGCTCCATCTCCTTCTTACATTGAGGATTCCAGCACTGGACACAAGACTCCAGATGAGGTCTCACAAGAGAGGAACAGAGGGGCAGAATCCCCCCTCTTGCCCTGCTGGCCACGCTGATTTTGATGCAGCCCAGGTTACAGTTGGCCTTAGGGCTGCGAGCACACCTTGCTGGCTCATATCAAGCTCCTTATCAATCCGTAGATAACCTGCTGTGCCATATCCCACACCCTTCTCTTGAAGTACCATAAAATCCTGGAATGCTTCAGGTTGGAAGGGACCTTAGAGGTCATCCAGTTCCAACCTCCTTGCCACCGGCAGGGACACCTTCCAGATCATCGTGTGTGTTTGATGCACTAACAGCTTTGATGTTCTTACCGTCTGGGATGTGTAGCACCAACCAGCCTTGCCTCGAGCAGTAGTGAACCACGTGACACAAAGTCATGGTTTTCCCGGTTCCTTTCTCACCATCTCCAACACCGACTGTCAAGGAAAGTCTCAGAATAAAAAGGAAAAATCTCAAAAAACCCCTCACTTCCATTTATACTTGACTATAATTCTTTCACAAGAGGAAGTTCAAAGGTCGTAAGAGCAAGGATGGCGTTCCATCCTTAAACAAGCCCAGCCTAAAGAGTTCCTTCTCTCCATGACCCCCACCCCACTAGATCAGAGCTGATGATTCCCATTCCCACAATTGTGCCGATGGCCCCGTTTGTGGATCTGTAAATGGCTTAGAATAAAAGCATCGAAGCTTCATGAACTTCTCCAACGAGCTCAGCACGTGGCAGGTCTGAAGACCAAACCGCAGTGGTGAGCGTGGGATCAAAACGTAACCGTCACCCGCCTGAACTCAGCTGCTGGTGTTCGACTTGCATCATCAGGTAATAAAAGATACAGATCACGTATCTGACAGCTGGGTGGGCGAAGTTGGAGTTTTTCAAGTAAGCGAAGAGTTCTAGAGCTGGTTTTCGCACCATCACGCAGGCTTCGTTGAAGGTCTTAATCTGAGAAAAGGAAAAGAATATGAACGCGCAGCAAAGTGCTGGCCCATTACAGCTGCTCCTGGCCTGGCGCTGTCTCCGATGGGTGCTCTGCAGGGTCAGAATCTCCACTGCTCTCCCCTTGTCAGCCAAGCCCATCACGTTGGCATAGGCACACAATGGCTTTCTTGTCCTTTGTGTGCCTGGAAATGGTTTCCAGGATCTGCTATTCCATCACCTTATAGAATCATGGAATGGTTGGGGTTGGAAGGGACCTCAAAGCCCATCCAGTTCCACCCTCTTCCATGGGCAGAGACATCTCCCACGGAATCAGAGGCTCCAAGCCCCATCCAACCTGGCCTTGAACCCCTCCAGGGATGGGGCAGCCACCACTGCTCTGGGCAACCTGGGCCAGGGCTTCATCACCCTCACCGTGAAGAATTTGTTCTTAATGTCCAATCTAAACCTTCCCCCTTCCAATTTAAAGCCATTCGCCCATGTCCTATCACTCCATGCTCTTGTAAATAGTCCCTCTCCGGCTTTCCTGGAGACCCTTTCAGTACTGGAAGCTGCTTTAAGGTCTCCCTAGAGCCTTCTCCTCTCCAGGCTGAACAACCCCAACTTTCTTCATCCTCAGCCTGTCCTTAGATGGGAGGCGCTCCAGCCCTCGGATCATCTCCACAGCCCACGTCTGGACTCCCTCCAACAGATCCATACCCTTCTCATGGTGAGGACTCTAGAACCTTCTCAGAGATCGAGGCCAGGCTGACCAGCCTGCTACTGAAACAAGTCCCCTTCCCTGGAGGGGTTTAAGGGCCGGGTGGACGAGGTGCTGAGGGACATGGGTCAGTGATTGATGGGAATGGTTGGAATCCATGATCCAGTGGGTCTTTTCCAACCTGGTGATTCTATGATTCTATGATAGGACGAAGTACCTGCTGCTGGAAGCGGGGGGGCAGTCCGTGTGGAAAAACAGCCTTCACCTCCTCCAGCGGGATGCTGTAGTGGCGACCCTCGTGGTGTTCCGTGTGGTTGGCCTGGAAAGAAAAGATGCAAACTGTAATACTTGGGAATATCCAATACCTCTTTGCTGGCTACAGAAGGCCTAGAGAGAATGGAAAGGGAAGGAAGGCTCGGTCAGGGTGAGTATCTGCTGACTTAGAGTCAGAAGAACTTGTGCGTTAAGGTAAAGCGGGACGTGCAGTATCGGGACATTCCTGGCAGATAGAATCATAGACTCATAGAATCACCAGGTTGGAAAAGACCCACCAGATCATCGAGTCCAACCGTTCCCATCAAACACTAAAGGTATTTGAGAGAGAGAGACGTCAATCTGTGTCCGAGCAGGATGTATTTCAGACTCCAGGCTGGATTCCCTGCATGTGTTGGACACAGGTTTCTGCTTGGCAGGTTATCTATGGCCTCAGACAGAGCAGCAGAGCTCCAGAGACCACTTTTATTCTCAGTTTCACCGCTGACTCGCTGCATAACCTTGGCCACATTCCTTCACTCTTCAGCTCCTGCGTCTGTAAAGTGGGTCAGGATCTTTATCCTCGTGTTTAGCCACTTGGAGTTTTGCTGATGGAAAGGTAAGTCGTATTAAAAATTCAGTTTTCGTCTGGTCTTCTCAATTAATTTTTAATGGCACTTGATGGGGTGCAGGCAGAGCTCTCGGGTTTGCAGACGCGGCGACTCCGAGGGACACGGAGCTGAGAAATTAATACGCAACGGCGGTTGTCGCCAAACATCAGGCACATAAAGTCAGAATGCCAAAGCCAGTTGCCTGGCAACGTAAGCAGCAAGCACAGGACAGCGGGGACAATCCCTGCCATCTGGACTCTTCTGTGCGATCTATAGAGACGCTGGCGTCACGTGAGCGAGATCATCTGCATGCTGCTGTTTCCATAGAGACCCCAGAGGAATCAGGCTTGAAAGACTCCAATTACAGAGGCAGAGAAAAGCACCTCAAAGGCTCTGAGGCTGGAATTATTGCTGCTGGAGGGCTGCGCTGCGCTGAGGTCATCTGGGGTGTGTTTTTTTATCCCCCTTGACAGCAAATTTAGGGAGGTTAGTCAGGGAAAAATAACCCTGAAGTTGAAATTAATGGTGTCTGATGACAAGCTAAGCCACATCTGAGCTTCTACGAGACCCAATCCGCCTCATCCGTGCCACTACAGAGAAGGAATCAATACTCATTCCCAGGAGCTTTCAGGCAGAGACCAGGCCTGCCCTGTTTAAACATTCCGATGGGTTGGGATCACGGTCTGGATGCCTGTTATTCAGCCTGGGTGCCCCTTTTCCTCGGAAACACCATCTCCACAAGCACTGCTGGCTCCAGCAGGTCCACGGGCAGCCTGATGGAACCTGCCTACTCACTATCTAACGATAACGACCGCGACAGTGACTCACCGGGTCGTTTTCGCTGGTGTAGAAAACCGCTCTTGGTCCTTCTGCGAGTGCTTGGACATCCTGGCTGGCAAGGGAACTTAAACAATCCTTGGCTGCCGTGTGGAGGGCGTAGCCATGGTCCAACTACGGAAAGAAAAAGCAAAGAGACAAGAAACTTCTCAGCAGTCAAAGGTCACTGGTAAAAAACTCAGGAAGCAGTTTGTTTTGTGCACTTATTGCAAGCACGTTATGATCAG
Organism: Phaenicophaeus curvirostris; assembly: GCF_032191515.1. Classification (NCBI taxonomy): domain Eukaryota; kingdom Metazoa; phylum Chordata; class Aves; order Cuculiformes; family Cuculidae; genus Phaenicophaeus; species Phaenicophaeus curvirostris. The sequence continues at coordinate 2,297,911 of NC_091420.1, read as the reverse complement.
GTCAAGGCAGGACGCGATACGGAACAGAATTTTCTGCCTTTAGCATAAAAAATCATCATTAGAACGTAAACCCACATGCTTTAGCATCACATCTCCCACTTAGATGTCTGCACTAAGCTGTTTCCACCCAGTTAAGTCACTGACCACCCCAAGTCCTCCAGAGAACCGAGCTCTGCAGGAGTTGCCCCCTTCAAGGCTGCTTCGGAGCACACGTACAGCCCCGAGGTCTTATTGCTGGGAAGGTCCCACGGAGTTTCGGCCTGCACTGATGAACAGCAGCTACTAACTTGCAAATTCAAGCTGTCTGGTAATCCATAATCACCTCAATTATTGAGGGATTAGTGCAGCGCTGCCCACTATTTGATATTTATAATTACCCTGAGTTTCCTAACTGCGTCCCTGCATACAGACCCTTTCATTAAAACACAGACGTGGCTGAGAAAACAAAACAGTCAGCTCAGCTGATTCTTTTTTTCACAGACAGACCACTGAAACACGCCTGTAAAGCAAGGAATCATAGAATCATAGAATAACCAGGTTGGAAGAGACCCACCGGATCATCGAGTCCAACCATTCCCATCAATCACTAACCCATGTCCCTCAGCACCTCGTCCACCTTAAACCCCTCCAGGGAAGGGGACTCAACCCCCTCCCTGGGCAGCCTCTGCCAGGGACCAATGACCCTTTCAGTGAAAAATTTCATCCTGATGTCCATCCTGACCCTCCCCTGGTGGAGCTTGAGGCCATTCCCTCTCGTCCTGTCCCCTGTCCCTTGGGAGAAGAGCCCAGCTCCCTCCTCTCCACAACCTCCTCTCAGGGAGTTGCAGAGAGCAATGAGGTCTCCCCTCAGCCTCCTCTTCTCCAGGCTAAACCCCCCCAGCTCTCTCAGCCGCTCGTAGTAGAAGGAAAAGTGTTTTATTATGTTATGGTGATAGAAACCATGAGCACTTGCCCATGACTAAAACCCCCATGAGCAGAACCGAGAGCCGCCCTTCACCTTCCTCACAGAGGAGCTGCAGGATCCAACAGCAAACAGAGCAAGCAGCTTCCTATTTTCATAGAATCGTGGAATGGTTTGGATGGGAAGAGACCTTAAAGATCACTCAGTTCTACCCCTGCTGTGGGCAGGGACACCTCCCACGGGATCAGGGGCTCCAAGCCCCATCCAACCTGGCCTTGAACCCCTCCAGGGATGCAGAATCCTCTGCTATTTGTTGGTTTGTGCTGATGAGAGTGGCAATAAATTGAAGTTTTGGGACAGGAACAGCCCCTGATGAAGTGGGAGGTGTCCCTGCCCATCACTGGGGGGTTGGAACTAGATGATCTTTAAGATCCCTTCCAACTCAAACTATTCAATGATTCTATGTGAAATCCAGAAGGGCTCAGAGGGAAGCCTGATGTCAAATTACCCCACATCCCTCCTGAATCCGCATTTCAGCGCTCACTCTCCCTTTAGGGAAGGAATTCATAGAACGGTTTGGGTTGGAAGAGACCTCAACGATCATCCCGTTCTAACCCTCCTGCCATTTACAGCTCCGTGGTGTAAATCCTAACGCATTCGTGAGGTTCTCGCATCATCTTTTCACGCTGTTTATCCCCGCGGCGTAGAGCGGATTTTAGAGCGCGTTTCCATCTGCCAAAGGAGGGAGCAGCCTGATGCGAATCCCTGAAATGGCAGCGAACCATCACGTGGTGCACGGAGATTAATCACAAAGTCATGTGCCATAAGGTGGAGCTGTTCCTACACGATTCCGCGCATCTTCGGCTCCAGAAAAGGCTGATTATTTTATCAAGGCTGCCATCGTTAAGTAAAACTCTGTACAACCAGAATCCCATCTCTGGCAACAAGGATTTTCACCACCAACCTCTAACGGTATCACCACGTGCCAGAAGAAAAGGTTTAAAGGCAACAGCAAAGAAAACAACTGGAATTCCGTGCCAGTAGGAAGTAATTTCAGGTTATAGAATGGTTTGGGTTGGAAGGGACCTCGAAGCCCACCCAGTCCCACCCCAGCCATGGGATGTCCCACAGATCAGGGGCTCCAAGCCCCATCCAACCTGGCCTTGAACCCCTCCAGGAATGGGGCAGCCACCCCTGCTCTGGGCAACCTGGTAAAAAACTTCAGTCTGCTAATGAGCGTCTTATTTAAGTCAAAAATTCAGGCTTGCTGGCACATCCTCTCTCCATCTAAGAGAGGAAAATTTAGGAGGAGGGACACACACAAGCTGTCTCTCTTTCCTTTGCCTGTATCACGGTTTGACCCAGCCACCTCATAACAGACACCACGTTTTGAGATGATTAATCTCACTTTTCACTGCTGTAAATTGTCAGTCTGGGGCTCAGGACAGTTGAAATACTGGAAGCAGCACCACGCTCTTCCACCACTTACCTTTCGAGGATGGCACACGAGTCCTCTCAGGCTTCTGAGCATTTTTTCTGCAGAGACAGAAGGGGACTTTTTAGGTTTTTAATAAAGTCTAATTGCATAGAATGACAAAACAACTGCACAGTGAAGGATGTTAAATTTGAAAAGATTCTTTACGAACTTTCCTCTAATCATAGAATCATAGAATCATAGAATCACCAGGTTGGAAGAGACCCATCGGATCATCGAGTCCAACCATTCCCATCAATCACTAACCCATGTCCCTCAGCACCTCGTCCACCCGGCCCTTAAACCCCTCCAGGGAAGGGGACTCAACCCCCTCCCTGGGCAGCCTCGGACACTGCCCAGTCACCCTTTCCAGGAAATATTTTTTCCTGATGTCCATCCTGACCCTCCCCTGGTGGAGCTTGAGGCCATTCCCTCTCGTCCTGTCCCCTGGCCCTTGGGAGAAGAGCCCAGCTCCCTCCTCTCCACAACCTCCTCTCAGGGAGTTGCAGAGAGCAATGAGGTCTCCCCTCAGCCTCCTCTTCTCCAGGCTAAACCCCCCCAGCTCTCTCAGCCGCTCCTCTTCTTCTCCAGCCCCCTCCCCAGCTTCGTTGCTCTTCTGCTGCTGCCTGCAGGAACCTGAGGCCAAACCCACAGCATTGGAACACAGAAACAACTCCGAGCTGAGCCGGGGGCTGTTGGGACACTGCCAGCGGTGCCTGACGAGGAAGCAACCAGCACCGGGGGCTCCTCTGAGGCGTCTGCTCCCCCCAAGGCCACGTTACCCCCCCCAACACCGGGCGCCCCCCCAGGCCCGCACTCACCGCAGCCGCGGAGACGGCGAATGACGCGCGGCCGCTACGGGTGCCGGACAGGGACAAGCCAGGCAGGGCCCGCCCGGCGCTGCCCCAGCGCGGCCAGGAGGGGGCGTGGCTCCTCAATGTGGGGGCGTGGCCTGAAGAAAGGGGCGTGGTCACACGGAAATAGGCTTGCCCTGGAGGGGGCGTGGTCACGAGGAGGGGGCGTGGCCACGAGGAGGGGGCGTGGCCTGGCGGGGCTCAGTGCTGGAATGGTTCCCGGGGGCGTGGTCTTCCGGGAGAGGGGGCGTGGCTTACCGGCATTCCCACAGGAGGACCCGGCCGCGTGGAGGGGGCGTGGCCTGTTATTTGGGGGCGTGACCATGGAGTCTTAGGGGCGTGGTCTGGCACATGGGGGCGTGACCATACAACTCGCGGGCGTATGAGCGTGAGTATGGGGGATGGGGCGTGGCTGAGCACGGCGGGCGTGGTCTACAACATAGGGGCGTGGCCTAGCACCCAAGGGGCGTGGTCTGACGACTGGGGGGCGTGGTCTAAACCAGCAGGCGTGCTCGAGCCAATGGGGCGTGGCCTGTCGCGTAGGGGGCGTGGCCTCAACGCGAGGGGCGGGGCTTGTGGCGGAGGGGGGCGGGGCTTGTGGCGGGGCGGGCGGGGCGCTCGCTCGCGGTGGAGCAGGAGCCGCCGCCATTTTGGTTTCGCCGCCTCGGCTCGGAGCAAGGGCCGAAGCGGCGGCCGCTCGGTCGGTCCGGGTCCCGGCCTGGCCCCCCCCCCCCACCCCCCCCACCCCGCGCGGGCGGCCGGGAGGGATGCGGCGCGGAGGAGCCCGACCTCGGCCCCGGCCGTGTTGGCGCTGACACGGTGAGGAGCGAGCGGGCGGGGAGCCCGCCTCAGGCCCGGAGCCGCCCCGGGCCCCGCGCCCCCGCCCCGGGCCGCGATCGCGGGGCAGCGGCGGCGGGCGGGGATCGCTGACAGCGGGGAGGGGGCGGGGATCGCTGACAGCCCCCGGGGGGGGTGGGGGGGGGGACCCGCCGTGACAGCAACGGGGGCCGCGGGGCTGGGCCTGCGCGCTGACAGCCGCGGCCTCACCTGACGGGAGAACCGGGAACGGGGCGGGGGGGGGGTCGCCTGCACCGGGCCCGGGGGGGCCCGGCTGGACCCGGCTGGACGGGGGAACGAGGAGGGGGAACGGGGCGCCGGGAGGGAGAACGGGGAGAGCGTGGAGGGGGAACGGGGGCCGGAGTGAACGGGGGAACCGAGGAGGGTAACGGGGGCACCGGGGAAGGGGGAACGGGGAGAGCGTGGAGGGGGAATGGGGGCCGGACTGAACGGGGGCACCGGGGAGGGTAACGGGGGAACCGAGGAGGGAGAACGGGGGCACCGGGGAAGGGGAACGGGGAAACGGGGAGGGAGAACGGGGGCACCGGGAAGGGGAATGGGGAGAGCGTGGAGGGGGAACGGGGGCCGGACTGAACGGGGGCACCGGGGAGGGTAACGGGGAAACGGGGAGGGAGAACGGGGGCACCGGGAAGGGGGAATGGAGAGGGTTAACGGGGCCACCGGAGGGGGAACGGGGAGAGCGTGGAGGGGTAACGGGGGCACCGGGGATGGGGAAAGGGGGAATGGGGTCCCGGTTGAACGAGGGAAAACGGGGGCACCCAGGGGTGAGGGAAAGGACGGGAAGGGGGGAGCCCGGCTGAATAGGGGCACCGGGGAGGGAGAAAGGGGGCACCGGAGGGGGAATGGAAAGGGTTAACGGGGGCACCGGGGAGGGAGAACGGGGCGGGGGGGAGTGCGGAGGGGGAATGGGGTCACCGGCGAGAGGAGACAGGGTCCAGGCTGAACGGGGGAGAACGGAAAAACGAGGGGAGAGGGGAGGGAGAGTGGGGTAACGGGGGCACCGGGGAGGGTAACGGGGGCACCAGGGAGGGTAACGGGGGCACCGAGGCACCGGAGGGGGAGAGTAGGGGAACGGGGGGGGGATCTGTCCTGCTGAGCGGGGGGAGAGCGGGGACACCGGGGAGGAGAGTGTGGGAAGAGGGGTCCCTGCTGAACGGGAACCGGGGAGGGAGAACAGGGGAACGGGGGCACCGGGGAGGGAGAGCTCGGGAAGGAGGGGGGGGTTGTGCCCCACTGAACAAGGGGGGACGGGGGCACCGGGCAGGGGGGGCTGTGCTGGCTGAGGAGGGAGAGCAGAGACACCAGGGAGGAGAGTGTGGGAATGGGGTTGAGGGAGTTTTGCTCCGCTGGACGGGTTGGGGGACACTGTACAGGGTTTGGGGATCCCTCCCCTGCTGAACAGGGGGCGGTGAGGGCACCGGGGAGAGGAGGTGAGGTGATCCCGAGCTGGGGGAGCACGGGGGTCTCACCAGGCTCTTTCTTCGGTTTCTGGGGCTGTTGGGATATTCCTGGGGCAGTGGCTGTAGAGTTTTGTGCTTGCGATGCCCCGCAAAAATCATCCTTCTGAGATGTTATTTCCATTGGATTTTTAATCCTATTTGATTGAGCAGTAGTTTGGGATTAGGCGGTCGAGCCTCAGGTGCTTTAGCATCACCCATCTCAGATCAGAACCCAAAACGTGTCGCCGTTCCTTTCTTTCTGTTGGATAGACTCCCAACTTCCTAACTTCAGTTTCTCACCCTTGGTTTGTGGTTCCTGCACCCTGGTAATTACCTAGCAGGGAACTAGAAACTACTTGGAATGTGGGTTTCTGTCCCATGGCCTCGGGACACACGTTTGCTCTCCTGGTAGTTGGATGTTGTCAGGAGCCAGAAAGGGAAGTTTGAGGTGGTGGGGACTCACTCGGGCTTTCCAATCTTGTCAGGAGAGATCTGGGGAGCCTGGATTGTGGGATGCTGGACATTAGGAAAAAATTTTTCATGGAAAGGGTGATTGGGCAGTGGCAGAGGCTGCCCAGGGAGGGGGTTGAGTCCCCTTCCCTGGAGGGGTTTAAGGGCCGGGTGGACGAGGTGCTGAGGGACATGGGTTAGTGATTGATGGGAACGGTTGGACTCGATGATCTGGTGGGTCTTTTCCAAACCTGGTTGTTCTATGATTCTGTGCGAGCGTTCTAACTCTCTGTGACTGAGCGTTCATACATTCCGATACTCCCAGTTCTCATTTTCCGGAGCAGCGTCCCTTTTTTGCACCTTGCATTGTTTATTGTGATTATCGTCCTAGCATCCATGTAGGTTGCACCTGCAAAAGCAGCATTTTCCGAGACCGTTTTCATTTGGGGTGAATCCTGTTTCCCGGGGTCATCCTTGAGGGCCTTGTTCCCATCCCCGGTGCCTCTGCTGCTGTGTGAACGAGGAGATTCAGCAGCTGGTTGAACATATGGGTAGAGATGGGCTCTAAAATTGTCATCTGTCTGCCTGCTCGAGTCCTTAAGAAGCGTTCTTCCTCAAAAATTAAAGCTCCAGTAGCTTTTCTCAACTGTGTAAGAGTATACGACGGATTTTTTTCCTGATTTTGAGGGGGTGTGAGTGCATCTTGGTTTTAAAGACAAAATTATCACAACTTCTTTGTGGATTTAGTTACATTTGATCACTACAGGCAGTCAACAGCCATCTAAAAAGCGCTCAATGTTTGAATGATAATAAAGAGTAAAATGATTGGAGTCATAATTTTTAAGCAGAAGCAGCTTGTTTGCAGAAGTTTAAACTATCTTTGAGGATACAAAAAGCGGTTTAAACCTTCAATGCGAGAGGCAGGCTTATTGATATAAATAATAATGTTGTTGTCACAAGAGGAAAATGGACATAGCATATAGAGTTACTGAATTATAGTTATTTTTAAATAGGTGTTGTTGTCAAATGGATTGTTAACTTCGGAAAGAACACCTTAATTCCTGCTGCCATTGGCAAGAGGTCAGCGTTTGCTGTGGTGGCTGCATTTCTTCCCCTTCAGGGCAGTCGTGTCATTCATCTCACAGCTTTCAAAAAGGAAAATAATATGAAACGCAAGCCTAATGTGATTATTCTGCAACAGTAAAATCAGTGTTGGTTCCTGACGCTCCGTATTGCGGCAGGACCTGGGGCCGGCCAAGCGCTGGGGGAGTTTGGCATGGTCTGCAGGTCGTGTCAGGAGTTACTGGGGAAATCAAAGAATCAGTGAGTGGTTTGGGTTGGAAGGGACCTCAAAGTCCATCCAGTCCCACCCCTGCTGTGGGCAGGGACACCTCCCACTGCATCAGGGGCGCCAAGCCCCATCCAACCTGGCCTTGAACCTCTCCAGGGATGGGGCAGCCACCACCGCTCTGGGCAACCTGGGCCAGGGCCTTCCTACTCTCAGTGTGAAGAATTTCTTCCTGATGTCTCATCTAATTCTTCCCCCTTCCAGTTTAAAGCCACCCCCCTGGTCCTCTCCCTGCATTCCCAGCTCAAGAGCCCCTTCCCAGCTTTCCTGGAGCCTCTTTCAGTACTGGAAGATGCTCCAAGGTCTCCCTGGAGCCTTCTCATCTCCAGGTTGAACAACCCCAGCTCTCTCAGCCTGTCCTCGTAGGAGAGGTGCTCCAGCCTGCAGATCATCTCCGTGGTCTCCTCTGGACCTGTTCCAACAGTTCCGTGTCCTCCTTACGCTGGGGATTCCAGACCTGGACACTGGGCTCCAGGTGGGGGGTCTCCTGAGAGCGGAGCAGAGGGGGAGAATCCCCTCCCTTGCCCTGCTGGCCACGCTGCTTTGGATTCGAGTTCACATTGTTGGCTCGTGTCAAACTTCTCATCAATCAGCACCCCAAGTCCTCTGCAGGGCTGCTCTCAATCACGTCATCCCCCAGCCAGGAAATACTGGATCACGGTGTCCCTTACGTTGTCTTTTACTAGGTGGGTAAAAATAACAGAGCTTTTTGTGCAGAAAAATCCATTGAAAGGCATCAGGCGTAGAGAGATTCCTCTCGGGAAGTTCCCGAGTCACAAATTTAGAGGCTGGGAGAATATTTTAGCAGAATTAGCACAGCGTACGTGTGGGTTTTTCTCTTTTCCCTAGGCAGTGAGTGTTGGCTGATGTTGGGACTCGCAACCTGAGGCTAAACACGCCTTTGGTCTGATCAAATACGGGGGTTTGTTATGCAATTTTTAGCAATTTCACATCAATTTGCATATGAAACAACAAAATTGTCGGGCAATCAAAATTCAGTCTGGTGTTCCCAGACCTCTGGTCAGGTAGGATGGCAGAGGGAAAGGGAAGAGACCGCGGAGGGAAAGGGAAGGTGGCAGAGGGAAAGGGAAGGTAGCAGGGGAAGCACTGCTCCCAGTTTTCCTCCCACTGAAGTGTCGTGTCTGCCTGCTACCTTGCTTCCTACAAAACCCGTGTCCTGCTGCCATGCTCTCAGCACAGGGCCCGCACTGGCTGTGCTGGGAATGCTGCTGTGGGATATTCTCCTCGACTGCACAGGTACTGCCTTGTGTTTGGACTGGATGATCCGGTGGGTCTCTTCCAACCTGGTTATTCTACGGTTATTCTATGATTCTATGTGTTGTAGCTGTTGGAAACACAGCTCAGAGACCCTGTTTGTGAAACGCACTATTTGTCACCTCAAACAGCACCAGCAGGAACTTTATTTTTGACAAACATCTCTAAACATCTGAGAAACCCTCGCTGAGGTGATCTAGGATCCTTGAACCTCAGTTATCGTGACTCCAGTGCTCTGGGTTGCTGTCTGGAGAAATACGGTGGGCGTTTTATGACACGTTTTATTCTTCTTTTGAGAAAGAACATCTGAGTGTGGTAGCTGTCTCCCCGAGCAGAAGAAAAGACTTGAGGTTCATGAGAGGGGATTTATAGAATCCTAGAATCGTTAGGTTGGAAAAGACCTTTGAGATTGAGTCCAACTGTCCCTGTCCACTACTGAACCAGATCCCTAAGCACTTCATCTACGCAGCTTTTAAATCCCTCCAGGGATGGACACTCTCCGTGCTCCCTTGGCAGCCTCTGCCAGCGCCTATAACTCTTCTGGTGAAGTAATTTTTCCTGATGTCTAATTTAAACCTCTCCTGGTGCAACTTGAGGCCGTTCCCTCTCGTCTGATTGTGGGATCCCACAGAGTTACTGGGATTCAGATACTCAGCTGAATTTGTTTAACATCCCCTGGAGCTGAAACAATGGAAAGAACCAAAAGAAAAAAATACTCATCTTCCAAATATAAAGTCACAGTATGTTTTCGTCAACAAAAAGCTGTAACAGGCGTGAAGATGACGCAGTGAATTGGACAGATGGAAAGAAAAATCTTTTATATTGCTAAGGGAATGGAGACACACAAAAATCTAGGAGCTGATGGCATAAGTCAACCCTAGGTATTTTTTTTCTGGTAAAGCAGGGGATCAGAAGAGCAGAAATCTTAGCAGATAATGGGCAAAAAGGGTTTTGGATGCGTCAAGAGGGGAATAAGAGTGAACAATAGGCATTAAAACTGTATATGGCATTAGAAAAGTCATTAATGAACACCATTTAGTCCTAGGTAGCACACGTCAAGCCGGATGTTAAAATGCTTCCCAATTAATCTTTTTAGGGAAGAAGAGTTATGGGAGGGATTTGAGATCTACTGAATCTACTGGATGAGAGAGGCAAGTTTGATGTGGTTTGCATCTTTGGGAGGTGGCTGGGACGTGTATTGATCAGGATTCGTAAGGCTGTGTAGAGGTTTGATCCTAGATGGGTCTTAATCTGGTAAAATTCCGATGAGCCAAAGATCGCGCGGATCAGTTTGCAAAATGTGGATTAGAGTCTCCAGGGAAATGACAGTTTCTTTCATCATAAAACATCTGATAAAAATGGTCAGATTGGCAGGCGCCCTTTCTGTGAATTCCAGTGGAGTAACTGGGGAGCCGGAGAGAAGGAGATCGCGGTGATCGAGGTAAAGTGATGGTTAGGCCCAGGATCAGCACTTTTGTTGTCTGTGTAGAGAGTATTTAATGGATAAAGTAAATGATCTGCTGTGTGTTTATGGGAGCCATAAGTTTTAAGCCTTTGTTCCTGGGGTGGTTACTGATTCCGTGTTAGCACAGAGCGGGATTGTAGCACCATTTGTCTCTTTTAACTCCCCGTGTGCGCTTGGACTTGGTCTTGGGTTTGAGAGGTGCCCAACAGCCTGTCAGATTCTCTCTTCTTGAACTTGAATAATCATAATTCATCTATTGGCTTAGAATTATTTCCCTAGTGGCCAGTGTTCCCTTGTGCATTGGCATGTGCGAAAAAGCCCATTTTTGGTGACTCAGTGTAGCCTAATGGACAGAACATTGGGCCGTGACCCAGGAGCAGTCGCTGCTTTGCTTTCTGGCCCCTCTGGCTCTTGGCTCTACCCAGTTTTTCTAGCTGTAAAATGGAGATTTTATCCAATTACCTCTGGTATGATGAGTAATAGCGGTGGTTTGGGTTTTTCGGGATGTTCTTGGTTGAAAAGTCATCGCTGCAGATACAAATCCCTTGTAATAACGTGCGCAGAAGATGTGGAAATCGGTTTCTCTGAGGATGCGGCTGATGAAGCCTTTCTAACGGTTTGCATTCTGTGTTCTCGGAGCATTTCTTCTCGCCTTGCTAATCCTGGCATCCATCTTCCAACCTGTGGCCGCTGCAGTTGCCTTCGTCCTCCCCCTTTTTTTACACAGACCTTCTGTTCACTGAGCCACCTCAAACGCCGCCTCCTCCAGGCTGGGTTTGCTGGTTCTTGTCAAGACCAGAGGCTGTGGGACCTGCCCTGTGGCAACGGGCTCCGGTCTGCATGCACCGACCTGCCAGGAGGCCAAATGTCACAGATAATTGCTGAGCTCACTGAAACCTTTTTGAAACCATTGAAACTCGCTTTGAAGTTCATTGAAATCTTTTCATAGCGTTCCTTAGAATTTAGCCTCAATAATTATAGGGAAGATGAGAACAGAAATTGTGCAGGTTTCGTTCCTGTGATGCTCTTTTCAGTACGTTGGAGTTATTCAGACCTGTTGCTGACCTACTTGGTTTTCAAAAGCGATGGAATTATTTAAACGATGAAGATATTTAAACACTTTTTGCTTAGAATGCCCCTCAAACAAGTATGTCCACTGGGGGGGTGGAAAAATAGGTTAATTATATACACCTAAGGGTGTCTCTGATGATGGATGTGTGGGCTGTGCTGTTCCTGTGCTCCGGGAAGAACATGATGGTGTGTGAATGTAGCTGGCGGGGTTTTTTCTTTTCTTCCATCCTACTTCCCGAATGGTAGGAAGCGTTCACTAGTAAGAAGATTTTGCGGCGTGTTTGTAAACTAATGCATACTCGGGTTCAGCTCAGGTGATTAAAATCGGATTGTCTCCAGGCTTGGCGTGCTTCATCAGAGGTTCTGCTGGCTGCGCCGTTCCTGAGCTGTGGCAGTGCTGGGAGCAGCTGGGCTCTGCTTTTAAATAAAAAAGTATTTTTATAGAATCACAGGGTGGTTTGTGCTGGAAGGGAACTCAAAGCCCATTCAGTTCCATCCTCCCACCGCATCAGGGGCTCCAAGCCCCATCCAACCTGGCCTTGAACCCCTCCAGGGATGGAGCAGCCACCCCTGCTCTGGGCAACCTGGGCCAGGGCCTCCCCACCCTCACAGGAAAACATTTCTCCTCAAGATCTCATATCAATCTCCCCTCTTGCAGCTTCAACTCTCTACAACTCTACAACTCTCTCCAACTACCTGAAAGGAGGTTGTGGAGAGGAGGGAGCTGGGCTCTTCTCCCAAGGGCCAGGGGACAGGACGAGAGGGAATGGCCTCAAGCTCCACCAGGGGAGGGTCAGGCTGGACAGCAGGAAAAAATATTTCCTGGAAAGGGTTATTTGGCACTTGCAGAGGCTGCCCAGGGAGGGGGTTGAGTCCCCTTCCCTGGAGGGGTTTAAGGGCCGGGTGGACGAGGTGCTGAGGGACATGGGTTAGTGATTGATGGGAATGGTTGGACTCGATGATCCAGTGGGTCTTTTCCAACCTGGTGATTCTATGATTCAGATCGTTCCCCCTCATCCTCTCCCTGCACTTTGTGATCAAGGGCCCCTCCCCTGTAACAATCAAAGTACAGCAGTTTGCTTTCTGATTGTTTTTAACATTCACAGCGATTCTGATTGAAAATCAAAGTTAACCTCTGTCTTTTCTTTCTACAGACTAAAAGATGCTGGCAGCCAGTAGTAGAATAGATCTTCTGTGGAACATATCTCTGTAAATCTTCCCCGACGTTACTCAAAGGCATATATTCCGCCTGTGATGGACCCTCGGAATACTGCTATGTTAGGCTTGGGTTCTGATTCTGAAGGGTTTTCTGGGAAAAGCCCCTCTGCGGTAAACATTGGCACGTTGGTGGGAAAAGGAGAAGCAGAGCTCGAAGGCTGCGCCAAGGAGGACGACGACAGCAAGAAGAAGAATCGAGAGGGGAGCAGCACAGAGAACGGGAAGAATGAGGCTCTGCCTGACTCGCAGCAACAGTTTTCAGTGAAAGAAACAAACTTTTCGGAGGGAAACTTGAAACTGAAGATCGGCCTTCAAGCAAAGCGAACGAAAAAGCCTCCCAAGAACCTCGAGAATTATGTGTGCCGGCCTGCTATAAAAACCAGCATCAAGCAACCCAGAAGGGCTCCAAAGAGTGGGAAGATGACAGATGAGAAGAACGAGCCCTATCCTTCGAAACAGGCGAGTGGTGTGTGTGTGTAGCACTCTGCAAGTCAGAGTGCATCACGACTGTATTTAAATGTTTCTGGCATCTCTGTATGATCATTTTCTACTGTTTTTTTCCATATAACCTCTGATATTAGAATTATAGCATGGGTTGGGAGGGACCTTAAAGCCCATCCAGTCCCACCCCTGCCATGGGCAGGGACACCTCCCACTGGATCAGGGGCTCCAAGCCCCATCCAACCTGGCCTTGAACCCCTCCAGGGATGGGGCAGCCACCTCTGCTCTGGGTGACCTGGGCCAGGGCCTCACCACCTTCATCACGAAGAGTCTTTTCCTAATGTCTAATATAAATCCTCCCCTTCCTAATTTAAAGCTGTTTTCGCTCGCCCTGCTACTATGGGCCCTTCTAAAAAGTCCCTCCCCAGCTTTCCTGGAGCCCCTTTCAGCACTGGAAGCTGCTCTAAGGTCTCCTCAGAGCCTTCTCTTCTCCAGGCTGAACAACCCCAACTCTCAGCCTGGCCTCGTATGGGAGATGCTCCAGCCCTCAGATCATCTCCATGGCCCTTCACAGGAAAAAAATGCTTTTTCTCTTTTACATCTTGTCAGCGTTGTGTTTTTTAACAGCAATGAGAAGTTATTCCCATGTTAGCTAGGAAGCGTAAATTAGGTAAATTAGTCATAGTCATAGCGTAATTCTTGATCTCTTTATAGAACAAAGCAGGGGTCTTGTCTCTGCTGCAGTGGGGCTGGGGATTTGCTGTGCTTGTCTCTAGTATCTGGATTTATACTTATTTATGATCTGGCAGTACTGTTGGTTCTGCTGTGGATCTGACGCTGTCCAATGAGCATTTTGAGCAATGTATGAAAAGTAAAAAGTACCTCTTGGTATGTTAGCAAACAGCCTGGTGATAAATGCATGGAAAGGCAGCGGCTTGAGGGACGTGCCAGGTATTTTCCAAATGTGAGGAGACAGCCTTGCCTTGAGGATGTCTTGTTTTTATCAAGAGAGACCTCATTGCTCTCTCCAACTCCCTGAGAGGAGGTTGTGGAGAGGAGGGAGCTGGGCTCTTCTCCCAAGGGCCAGGGGACAGGACGAGAGGGAATGGCCTCAAGCTCCACCAGGGGAGGGTCAGGCTGGACATCAGGAAAAAATATTTCCCGGAAAGGGTGATTGGGCAGTGTCCGAGGCTGCCCAGGGAGGGGGTTGAGTCCCCTTCCCTGGAGGGGTTTAAGGGCCGGGTGGACGAGGTGCTGAGGGACATGGGTTAGTGATTGATGGGAATGGTTGGACTCGATGATCGGACGGGTCTTTTCCAGCCTGGTTATTGTATGATTCTATGATTCTATGATCTGCATAATATAGCGTGTAAGAGCAGCAATAACAGATCAGGAAAACAGGAGACGTGGCAGGAATTACAAATGTGGTTGCACAGATGCTGAATTTTAGAAATGCTTTGTTATAGCACGCGATTTTCTCCAACGTACGTAGGAGTCCTGCTAACTAATACAGTGTTAGCGCATCCCTTCCACGCTCTGACTCCTTTTAGTACTCGACTCCTGATTTAAAACTGAATTTTGTCCCTCCACTCCTGGTTTTCTTGTACAGGTCTGTGTTTCCTACAAGGGCCTGTAGTGATAGGATGAAGGGGAATGGCTTTAAATTGGAAGGGAGAAGATGTATATTAGATATTAGGAAGAAATTCTTCACAATGAAGGTGGGGAGGCCCTGGCCCAGGCTGCCCAGAGCAGTGGTGGCTGCCCCATCCCTGGAGGGGTTCAAGGCCAGGTTGGATGGGGCTTGGAGCTCCTGATCCAGTGGGAGGTGTCCCTGCCCATGGTAGAGAGGGTGGAACTGGATGATCTTTAAGGTCCCTTCCAACCCAACCCATTCTATGAAATTAGAAAGCTGGGAAACAAATATTACTGATACGATTAAATATTATTGCTATTCTATATGGTAGCATCAATACAATATCAGTTTTTAATTCCAGCTGTTCGAAGTGGAGTTAACTCCTGCTCCTTGTCTGGGGAACAACCAGAACTCGTGGTGTGGAGAAGCGCAGCTTTGTTGCATTAAATTTGCATTACTTAAAATAGCTTCAAATCCCCAACTGACGATAATTCACTTTGGGTACTCTACTCGCTCTCTCAATTTGTACTGAAATGGGTTTCAAGTTGTTTAACTCTGGGTGTTCCCTGCTGCCATTCTGGCACTTCGGATCGTTAGAAGCAACGCTTTGCAGCATCCCACTGATTTGTAGCAAGTGTGATTAAAAACTGCATTTCCAGAAACAAATGGTAAACGTGTTTTAAACCCATGGCATGTTTTGAGTATAAAACCCAAGGGGTTTTTTCTTACTGCAATGAAATAAGCCAAGTTTTAGCGCTGCAAATTACACTTAAGAAAATGAAAGCGATCCCTTAATCCTTTTCTTGGAGAGGAAGGGAAAATAAGAAATATGGGACCGTTTCGGAGCAAGGTGTGGCCATACTTGCAGCTGTGAAATAAAGAATTTGAGTGTAAATGTAGCACTTGCAATGTACTCGGACAGAAAAAGGAGTAGTGGGAATCTTCTGGGAATATCAGTGTAAAAATTAAAACAGCAGGAAAATCCTTCATGCTTCTGGCTGATAGCCCTGCTGCTTTTTCAGTGTGGAAGGGACTCTCAAGCCTCGGGGCGTGGAGTTAACGGAGGAGTCATCTCCATTCTCCATTAATTTAAGACCTTAGGAAGAGATTCTTCACAATGAGGGTGGGGAGGCCCTGGCCCAGGTTGCCCAGAGCAGGGGTGGCTGCCCCATCCCTGGAGGGGTTCAAGGCCAGGTTGGATGGGGCTTGGAGCCCCTGATGCAGTGGGAGGTGTCCCTGCCCATGGCAGGGGCAGGACTGGATGGGCTTTGAGGTCCCTTCCGTGCTCCTATGATTCTCATCTGTGAGCGGATCAGTGAGATGTGGAGCTTGTATATTTTCCCACCAGAGATGTGTAGATAAAAGGTTTAAAAGTCTTTGGAACAGTGAATTGGAGAGTGGAGAAGACAGACTTCGAAAGGATTTGGGTTCTCTTGTTCTGACAGGATGAGAGGAAGTGGCCTCAAATTGTGCCAGGGGAGGTTTAGGCTGGACATTAGGAAAAAAATTCTGCATGGAAAGGGTCATTGGGCCCTGGCAGAGGCTGCCCAGGGAGGGGGTTGAGTCCCCTTCCCTGGAGGGGTTTAAGGGCCGGGTGGCCGAGGTGCTGAGGGACATGGGTTAGTGATTGATGGGAATGGTTGGACTCGATGATCCGGTGGGTCTCTTCCAACCTGGTGATTCTGCGATTCTACAATTCTATGATTTTACGGTTCCCCAGTGTTAAGAGAAACAAAATTAAGATGCTGCTCTAATAGCAACCCAGTGTTTAATTTGCTTCTTGATGCTGAAAAGGCAACTTGAGTTTCTTTCTGTCAGAAGCCCCGTGTGCCAGACGGAGGCTGCTGAGCCTTCGCACCCTGAACCTTAGACACAAACATTCGTTCTGCATCTATTTTAGCGTGTGAGGCTGTGAATGTTCTACCTGCACGGGCAGGGTCGGCGCAGCCAGCGACGTAGCAACGTTGCATGACAAGTTTTAGAAAACAGGGAGGCAAGAGGTGACAGTAAGAGCCTGCTGGAGTTCTGGAATAGTCCTGTTAGAGCCGGGGAGCAGGTTGGAACGTGCCCTTTCCCTCCATCTCTGTGTATCTTTGCAGAGCTCTACGCTGTAGCTCTCTCTGCTGCCCCTGGTTATGGAGGGAAGCGCTCCAGGAAAGCTTGCTGATGAAATCACAGCCACTCACTGAAAGCTTTCAAGCAAAAAAAAAAAAAAGTAACACAGCTAACAAAAGGTTTTGTTTGCTTTTGGAGTAGCTCAGGGATCTTTTCTGTAGGCTCTGGGACATAAGTTTTTGTCTTGGACTGATGAGACAAAGTCATTTTGTCCTGGTAGTTGGCTAAAACTTCCACTTAGCACAGCCTGAAAAGCCTTGGTGGTGAAAAGTAAACGGCAAATGCTTTCAATCCTTAATTCAGGAACTCGATTTTAATGGCTATAAATTGGAAGAAGGAAGATTTAGATTAGACATTGGGAAGAAATTCTTCACTATGAACGTGGAGAGGCTGTGGCCCAGGTTGCCCAGAGCAGGGGTGGCTTCTGGAACCTGGAAGTGTCCAAGGCCAGGTTGGATGGGGTTTGGAGCCCCTGATGCAGTGGGAGGTGCCCCTGCCCATGGCAGGAGGTGGGACTGGGTGGGCTTTGAGGTCCCTTCCAACCCAAACCATCTCATAGTTTCATGATTCTCACTTGAAATCATCCAGAACCCCCAGATCCCATCCCTGGAGGGGTTCAAGGCCAGGTTGGATGGGGCTTGGAGCCCCTGATCCAGCAGGAGGTGTCCCTGCCCATGGCAAGGGTGGGACTGGATGGGCTTTGAGGTCCCTTCCAACCCATTCTATGAGTCTATGAACTGATGTAGAAGATATCGATGCCCCAGCTGCCCGAGTGCTTTGTTGTTCCTCAGGGGGCTCCAGCCTGAAGTCCAGCAGCCGAAACAACAGGGGGTGAATGTGTGTGTGTGCGCACACGTATAAACCTCCTTATTGCTCGCTGGTCGTTCTCCAAAGAATTAACAAACAGAATTTTCATTAACAAGCTGTTTTCTTCTAATGATGTCAGCTTTTGGAAGCTGAGACTCTCCTGCGTTTCCTAATTGGCTCCTGTGCCAGAAGTGTGAATTCCACACTAGATGTGATACCAGAGATTCCTTGTTCCTGTGAAAGATTATCTGCTCTTCAGCTTTTTGGAAATACATACCGATAATAACAACAACAAATAATAAAATAAACCCTGGGACTGTGCTGCAGTGTAAAAATTAATGGTGGTTCTAGAGGGCTGGATTATAATCTATCAGTAGTTTATATCAAAATAAGTGGGAATTTTTATTCCTCCAATTAACGATGCAAGTTCCGAAACGTACATCCACTTAGGACGTGTAACAGTTGAAATTCAGCTCTGTGCAAAATTAAATTTGATGAAAACGGAGCTGGTTTATGTTATTGCTGAGGGCGATTCTTTTGTGGAGAGAGTTTTAAGCCACGCAGTTAGAGCTAAAGATTGCACAGGAATAACTGTTTTTGTTTTTAAAGCGCAAATTGACGTGATGTAACCTAGGCCTTTTGAACAGCCTTGCCCCTTGAGGAAACCTCCTGCCAGAAAGCCAGAGCAGCGTGGAGCAGGGCCTGAACTCTTGCTTTTGACTGAAAACACAAGGAATCCAAGCAAAACTGGGTTAGGCTTTTCCGTGGCAGAGCCAGCTCGCCCCACGACAGAAGCTTGAAGTGTGTGCCGGTCGACAGGCAGTGAGCAGGATGGATTGAACGCTTCCAAGATGTTTGGTTTGTTTTTTATGTGGGTGGTTTTTGTGGAGTTGAGCCCTTTTAGCCCCCTGATCCAGAGGAAAGTGTCAGGGATTGGAATTGGATGAGCTTTAAGGTCTCTTCCAACCCAGCCTGTTCTGTGACTAAAATCTGGCCTTGTGCTTTCTCTGATAACACAGCCGTGTGTGTTCTGGTCAGAGAGTGAAGCCGGGCGCTCTGCTCTGTGGAGCCACCAAAGCGGAGCGTACACGCGCTGCCTGTCAGCCCCACTTCCCGCTCCAGGAGCACCACGACAGCGGGAGGCTCGATGCCCACTCGCAGAGCCATGCCAGCTGCTGGAACTCTGCAACACTGAATCATAGAACAACCAGGTTGGATAAGACCCATCGGATCATCGAGTCCAACCATTCCCATCAATCACTAACCCATGGCCCTCAGCACCTCGTCCACCCGGCCCTTAAACCCCTCCAGGGAAGGGGACTCAACCCCCTCCCTGGGCAGCCTCGGACACTGCCCAATCACCCTTTCCGGGAAATATTTTTTCCTCATGTTCAGCCTGACCCTCCCCTGGTGGAGCTTGAGGCCATTCCCTCTCGTCCTGTCCCCTGGCCCTTGGGAGAAGAGCCCAGCTCCCTCCTCTCCACAACCTCCTCTCAGGGAGTTGCAGAGAGCAATGAGGTCTCCCCTCAGCCTCCTCTTCTCCAGGCTAAACCCCCCCAGCTCTCTCAGCCGCTCCTCTTCTTCTCCAGCCCCCTCCCCAGCTTCGTTGCTCTTCTCTGGACTCGCTCCAGAGCCTCAACATCCTTCTTGTGGGGAGGGGCCCACAACTGACCCCAGGATTCGAGGAGCGGTCTCCCCAGGGCCGAGGCCAGAGGGAGAAGAACCTCCCTGGCCCTGCTGGCCACGCCGGGTCTGATCCAAGCCAAGATGCCCTTGGCCTTCTTGGCCACTTGGGCCCCTGCTGGCTCCTGTTCGACCAACCCCCCCAGGTCCTTCTCCTCCAGGCACTTTCCATCCAGACTTCTCCTAGTCTGTAGCACTGAGCAGGGTTGTTGTGCCCCAAGTGCAGGACCCGGCGTTTGGCCTTGTTAAACCTCATCCCCTTGGTCTCAGCCCATGGATCCAGCCTGTTCAGATCCGCTTGCAGAGCCTCCTGACCCTCCAGCAGATCGACTGGACGTGTTGAAACTGCTCTGTGCGCGTTTGGGACTTCAGATCCACCTTCCCATCTCCTGGAGGGATCGTTCGGGCAGCAGAACCTATTTCAGTGGCGCGTGGCACCTTTTTTTATCTCCAGTGAAATGGGACACATCATGGATGCTCCCGGGCCTCCCAGCTGGAGGTTTGTGAGCTGCTGGGAGGTTTGTGAGCGTGAGGGTGGCTGGGCTGGGGGAAGTTCCTGGAATGTGAGGCTCCAGCGTGATTTACATAAGATTGCAGCTGCCACAGAAAAGCTGGGCTGCGTGCCAGCCTGTTCTCCATAGACCACAGGCTCTTTTACACTGCAGCTTTACAACCGGTAACCGAGCAGACTGGTGGGGTTTGTTCTGCTCCTGCGGCAGGTACAGGACCATCTGACCCCAGGTGATGCAGGTGGCCACACTCCTCCAGGAGGAGCCCTTTGATCATGGACTTCTCGCTGTTCATGGGAAATCCTGTTTGTTTTCTGGACGCCCCTTTGGGCTGGCAGAGCAGGGAGCGTAAGCAGCCAGGGAAATTCAGCTCATGGTACAACAAGGATTTTAGCGTGGACCTAGTAGAGACACAGAGAGTGACTGAGGCTGGTTTGAGATGTGTGGGGTCATCAGGACAGGAAGGACACGGATCTATTAGAGCAAATCCAGAGGAGGCCATGGAGATGATCCAAGGGCTGGAGCACCTCCCGTATGAGGACAGGCTGCGATAGTTGAGGTTGCTTAGCCTGGAGAAGAGAAGGCTCCAGGGAGACCTTAGAAGATGAAATACCGAAGAAAATTGCAAACTCTTTTTGGCTTTGTCTGCCATCTCAGCAGCTGTTTCTTGGTTTGGTTTTCATGTTCTTTGAAATCATTTTCAGCGTGCTTAGAAAATTCACTCGCCCTAGACGAGAAAGAAGCTTTCTAGGACAGATGCCTCCAGCTTTCAAAGAATCCTTGTTTGATGCTAAAGTCGTGTTTGCAAAATCCTGCCATCTTATTTAGATCAAAGCTGGAGCTCGGAAGGGTTTCCTTGTACATTTATTCATTTATTTATCTGTCTAATGAAACTTCAAAGCTCTTTGTTTGGAACAGAGGTGGGTAGGAAAAGGTGGAGCCTGGCAAGAGGCATCGGATACCCAGAAATGGCAGAATATGAGGATCCAGCAGTAGCTCTCGAGTAAGGGAGCAGACAATGCAGGAGAGGAGGCAGAGAGTGTATAAATGGTTTTGATTGGAAAAGACCTTTAAGATCATCGAGTCCAACCATCAGTCCAGCCCTTCTAAGTCCACCACTAGACCATGTCCCTAAGTACGACATATACTCATCTTTTAAACCGCTCTGGGGATGGTGACTCCACCACCACCACCAGCAGCCTCTTCCAATGCTTGACAACTCTTTCAGTAAAGAAATTCCTCCTAATACCCAACCTAAATCTCCCCTGGTGCACCACATGCAGGAATGAGAAGTTGCATTCCCATGTCAGTATTTAGGTGAATTTTTCAATTGTCTCTACATCTGCTGAACAACTAAGATTAAAATGTTGTTCCAAAGTTACTTTTGCAAATTTAGGGCTGTAGAAAATTGGATGTAACGCATCTTTCAGGTCCTTTCCAACCCAAACCATTCCATGAAATTTATTTGTCTTAAAATCAGTAGGATCATGTAGTGTGTGTTACGTAGTTGCCCTGTTCTGGAAAGCAGGTATTAATAGCCTCAACATAAAAGGTGTTACTCAGTCCATGTGCTCTGTTGCTAAAGAGATTTGTTTCTTATTAACTTTTAGGACCCTTCAAAGCCGTACAAGAAAGCTGGAGAAGTTGCGGCAGTTGAATTGCCTGTGGAAGAAGGTACTCAAGTAGAAACAAACCCTTTAGCTAAGAAAGTTTCCCCATTGCACTCTGAAATGACAGATTATATAAAGTCATCTCCTCCGACTCTTATCAGTAGCCATAATTCTGACTTAAAGGATAGAGCGCAAATTAACGGAGCAACAACTGTAACGGAAAAATTGGCTCAACTTATCGCAACTTGTCCTCCTTCAAAGTCTTCCAAAACAAAGCAGAAGAAACCTGGGAATGGAACCGCGTCTGGCTTGGTTAAAGACTCAACGAAGAAGCTGCCGGGAACCATTGCTGCGAGTGGGTTGGTTAATAAAGATTTGGTAAAGAAACTGCCAAGCTCTGGTATTGCTGTCGGAATGGTCAGTAAGGACTCAGGGAAGAAGCCATTAGGGATTGGTAGTGCAGCCATATTGGTTAACAAGGACTCTGGGAAAAAGCCACAAGGGATTGGCCCGTTAATTGGCTTGGTTAACAAGGACTCTGGAAAGAGGCCGCCAGGGATCAGCCCTCCGACTGGGTTGGTTAACAAGGACACTGGAAAGAAGCAGCCGGTGACCAGCTCTGCAGTTGGATTAATCAGCAAAGACGTCGGAAGGAAACTTCCGGGTGTCAGCACTCCAGCCGGATTGACTGGTAAGGAGTCTGTCAAGAAGCCAGTAGGAATTAGCACTCCAGCAGGATTGATTAATAAAGATGCTGGGAAGAAATTGTTGGGAATAAATAGTCCTACAGGCCTGGTTAATAAGGATTCTGGGAGAAAGCTGCCAGGGCCTGGCAGCATGACGGTTCTGGCTAACAAAGACTCTGGAAGGAAGACACCAGGGATTAGCAGCCCAGTAGGACCAGTTAACAAGGACTCTGGGAGGAAGATGCCAGGAATTAGCAGCCCGGTGGGATTGCTTAGCAAGGACTCTGGAAAGAAGCTAACGGGAATCGGCAGTCCGGCTGGTTTGGTTAACAAGGACTCTGGAACTCTGAAAACGGACTCTGTTTCGCCTGCCCCGGAGCCCTTTAAGCTTCCTTGCAATTCAAACCTCAGTAGCCTTGAAAGCCATGAGACTACGGACTTAGTGAAGGAAAATACGACGAGCAAAACCTTTGAGAAGCATATGATGAGGCCGAATAAAGAAAGTACGTTGGAGAAATTTTCAATTCGGAAAGAAATCGCTGATGTGGGCAAAGAGATGTTTAACGAAGGAATCTGCATTCCCCAGGATGCTTACTCAACCAGTGAAAAAGGGATTTATGAAACATCGAAGCATGAAAAGCAGCCTCCGGTTTATTGCACTTCACCAGACTTCAGAACAGGAGGCGCTTCAGACGTATCGACAGCGAAGTCTCCGTTCAGCGCAGTAGGAGAGGGGAATCTCCCGTCACCCTCACCCACGGTGTCTGTTACCACCTTAAACAGGAGCCTCTCCGCGACGTCTTCGCCGTTAGCGTCTAACCCGTTGCATTTAAGTTCCACGGCGGATCTCTTGGAAGGTATTTCAGATCAGATTGGTAAAACTCCATTTTCTTCTGATAGCACACTCCTGAATATCAACAGAACGTTGAACCACACGCTGAGCACCGATTTTAAAGGTGCTGATAAAGATTTGAATGATTCAAAATCCGTTTACGTAGAAACTTCACGAACTAGCCCTTCGACGGGGAAGAAGCCCATCTTGGCACCTGAAACAAGCATTCATGCTACTGTCACCCCATCAGTAGTCAGTTTTACGAGCTTGTTTAGCAGCAAACAGTTCCTAAAGATTGGGGCGATAGCTGCACCGGATAAATCCTGCCAAGGAGCGAAAAACCTGAGCGCTACTCAGCAATCCAAACCGTTAAAGAAAAGAAAAGGAAGGAAGCCACGATGGACTAAAGTGGTGTCGAGAAACGCCTGTCGGCCTCCAAAGGGTCTGGAACTAGAAAGGTCAGAGCTTTTTAAAAACATTTCGTACAGCGCGCTATCCAGCGGTAATTTGGAGCAGGCGAAATTCTTGAAAAACATAGGATCCTCTTCATTTGTGGAGCATGAATTTGTCAAACATCAGCTGCCAAAACTGACTGAACCCAACGGGCAGTCGCTTGCCCTCTTAGCTGAGACTGACAAGCAAACACAAAAGTTCTACAGTGCTCACAAGCAACCCTCTGGGTTGTGTATGTCGGATGACTTCTTGCCTGACATGTATAAACCCAAGAGGGGAAGACCAAAGTCCCAAGAGATGCCGGAGCTTGAAGGTCCCCCCAAAAGAACTCTGAAGATCCCAGCATCAAAAGTCTTTTCAGTGCAGTCAAAAGAAGAGCAAGAACCTCCAATTTTGCAGCCTGAAGTAGAAATTCCCTCTCTAAAACAGAGCCTGTCGGGACAGCCTTTTCCTAAGAAGAGAGGGAGACCTAAAAGACAGATCAGGTCGTCAATTAAAATGAAGCCACCTATTCTTTCTGTGGCACCTTTTGTTGGAACCGAGAACTCGAGCAAGATAGAGTCTGAAAGCGATCAGCATCGAGGTGGGGATTTCTTTGAGAGAAAGGACCAGCTCCGAGGGCCAGAAGAAGTCCAAAAACCAAATATTTGTAGCATGACTGATTTGGAAGTAGACGCAGACAGAAAAGTTGCCAAGAGAAATAATGGACAGTTAATGAAAACAATTATTCGAAAAATAAATAAAATGAAAACTCTGAAGCGAAAGAAACTTCTGAATCAGATTCTCTCTAGCACCGTCGAGCCAAATAACAAAGGGAAAGTGCAATCTAAACTCCACAACACGGTGTCCACTCTTGCTGCCACATTTGGTTCGAAACTGGGCCAGCAAATAAACGTCAGCAAGAAAGGAACCATTTATATAGGAAAAAGGAGAGGAAGGAAGCCTAAAGCTGTCCTGAACGGGATTTTAACTGGCAGCTCGGCCGGTTTGGCAGTCCTCGAGAAGTCTGCGCAGCAAGCTCCTGGTACGTCGCTAGGACAGGTACTTCCCCACTTGCTGCCTTCAGCAGGTACCACCGCTGAGATCCTTCCGTCTCCAGTTTGCTCGCAGTCTTCTGCGGTGAGCGGGGGCCAGAGCCCTGTCAGCAGCGACGCGGGATTCATCGAGCCCAGCTCCGTGCCGTACTTACACATCCACTCCAGGCAGGGGAGCGTCGTTCAGACGCTCGCCATGAAGAAGGCTGCGAAGGGAAGGAGGAGATTGTCGCCACCGACGCTGCTGCCCAACTCTCCCTCGCACCTGAGCGAGCTGACGTCGCTGAAAGAAGCCACTCCGTCCCCCATCAGCGAGTCGCACAGCGACGAGACGATCCCCAGCGACAGCGGGATAGGAACAGACAACAACAGCACTTCAGATCGAGCGGAGAAGTTCTGCGGGCAGAAGAAGAAAAGGCATTCGTTTGATCACGTTTCCCTTCTTCCCCCTGAAACCTCCACCGTTTTAAGCAATCTAAAGGAAAAACATAAACACAAGTGCAAGCGCCGCAGCCACGACTACCTGAGCTACGATAAAATGAAGAGACAGAAGCGAAAAAGGAAAAAGAAGTATCCTCAGCTTCGAGGCAGGCAGGACCCAGACTTCCTCGCTGAATTAGAAGAGTTAATAAGTCGCTTAAGTGAAATTAGAATAACCCACAGGAGTCACCATTTCATACCCCGCGATTTGCTGCCTA
Source organism: Phaenicophaeus curvirostris (assembly GCF_032191515.1). NCBI lineage: Eukaryota > Metazoa > Chordata > Aves > Cuculiformes > Cuculidae > Phaenicophaeus > Phaenicophaeus curvirostris. The sequence continues at coordinate 2,273,057 of NC_091420.1, read as the reverse complement.
CCATCTTTAGGATCAACTTCAATAGTTTCTACACCCACCCCACTTTTCCTTTAGATCCTTTGCACTACATTAGAAAACCCGATCTAAAGAAAAAGAGAGGCCGGCCCCCCAAAATGCGGGAGGCCATGGCAGAAATGCCTTTTATGCATAGTCTGAGCTTTCCTCTCTCCGGCACCGGGTTCTATCCCTCCTACGGCATGCCTTACTCTCCTTCTCCCCTCGCTGCTGCTCCCATCGGCTTAGGTTATTATGGAAGGTACCCTCCAACTCTTTATCCTCCTCCACCTTCTCCCTCTTTCACCACCCCCCTGCCGCCGCCCTCCTACATGCATACAGGCCATTTGCTGCTCAATCCCACCAAATATCACAAGAAGAAGCATAAACTTTTGCGCCAGGAGGCTTTCCTGACGACAAGCAGGACTCCGCTCTTGTCCATGAGCACGTACCCCAGCGTTCCACCCGAAATGGCTTACGGCTGGATGCTCGAACATAAGCATCGACATCGCCATAAGCACCGAGAACACCGTTCTTCGGAGCAGCCGCAGGTTTCCATGGATGCTCTAACGGCCAATAGCTCTTCGAGAACGGTTCTGGAGTCCTTGAAGCGCTACAGGTTTGGCAAGGAGGCTGTTGGTGAGAGGTACAAACATAAAGAGAAACACAGATGTCACATGTCTTGTCCCCACTTGTCACCGTCCAAGAGTTTGCTAAGCAGAGATGAACAGTGGGTCAGGAGGGAGCCTTCCGAGTCCAATTCGTTAGCGCTGGGACTGCAGACGCCGTTACAGATAGACTGTTCAGAAAACTCCCCGGGGCTGTCCCTGGGGGGATTCACTCCAAGCGCCGAGCCGGCCAGCAGCGACGAACACACGAATCTTTTCACAAGTGCAATAGGAAGCTGCAGAGTCACAAACTCTACCAGCACCAATGGACGTAAAAAATTACCTGACAGCCCTGGCCTCTTCAGTGCCCAGGACACCTCCCTCAGCCGGCCGCCCAGGAAGGAGCCGCTGCCTTCTGTGGAGAAGGCGCTGCCGCCGCTGGCAGGTAAGGGAGCTCTGATTGTGGTACCTTCCCAGGCCTCGCTGTTCTGTGTTGTACCAAACGTGCGCGTGTCCCTTCAGCTCTGCTGGAATCCCTGCGTGTTGGGTTTCAGCGCTGAGTTTCCTGTCGCTCTGCAGCGCGCTGTTCCATGTCCAGGCTGGTGTCATCTCTCCAGAGCTGCTTTGGGGGTTGTGTCAGTCCCTGCTCCCACGGGATCTGTCTTCCTTCGTTACAGCAGTATGTAAAGTTATGCTGAGGATGCTTTCTCATTAAAAGGTCTTATCTTTTCCACGCAATTGTAACTTTCTGGAGAAATGAGTTAAAATTGCTCATGGTTTTTGGTACTGTAACAGCCACGTTTCTGTTTGAAGCTCAGTTGATTTGGTTTAGCTATCGGTACCACTGTTAGAATCATAGAATTGTAGAATCATAGAATCACCAGGTTGGAAGAAACCCACTGGATCATCGAGTCCAACCATTCCCATCAATCACTAACCCATGTCCCTCAGCACCTCGTCCACCCGGCCCTTCAACCCCTCCAAGGAAGGGGACTCAACCCCCTCCCTGGGCAGCCTCGGACACTGCCCAATCACCCTTTCCATGAAATATTTTTTCCTGCTGTCCAGCCTGACCCTCCCCTGGTGGAGCTTGAGGCCATTCCCTCTCGTCCTGTCCCCTGGCCCTTGGGAGAAGAGCCCAGCTCCCTCCTCTCCACAACCTCCTCTCAGGGAGTTGCAGAGAGCAATGAGGTCTCCCCTCAGCCTCCTCTTCTCCGGGCCTGTAACAGTTGTAACAGTTCTCTTTAAGAAAATGTTTCCTTCTCCTTTTATAACTCTATTTTAGTTATTTTGATAATCTCTGCTACAGTAAACCATTTGGCCCCTGGCTCGAGGCCTCGCAGGGCCTCAGAACAGTCGCTAAAGGCTGCGGGGAAGGCCCAAGACCAAACCTTGTAATGATGGGTTACTGCACTTGGGCCACAAAAACCTTATGCATTGCTCCAGGCTCAGGGAAGAGCAACTGGAGAGCTGCCCAGAGGAAATGGACCTGAGGGTGTTGGTTGACAGCAGCTGAACGTGAGTCAGCAGTGGCCCAGGTGGCCAAGAAGGCCACCAGCATCCTGGCTTGGATCAGCCATGGGGTGATCTTTCTGCTGGACTGAGTGTTGGTGAGGCCTCACCTCGAATCCCGGATTGAGTTTTGGGCCCCTCACTACAAGAAGGACATTGAGAGGCTGGAGTGTGTCCAGAGAAGGGACGGGGCTGGAGAACAGGGGTTGTGGGAGCGGCTGAGGGCCCTGCGGCTGCTTAGTCTGGAGGCTGAGGGGAGACCTCATCGCTCTCTGCAGCTCCTGGAAAGAAGGTTGTTGTGAGGTGGGTACTGGGCTCTTCTCCAAAGAAACGAGTGATGGGATGAGAGGAAGTATGTAGCATAGCAAGGCAGGGTTCCTAAAGTTAAAAAAGAGCAATCGTAGTTTGACTATTTAGCATCCTCTGTGTGTTGTATCGGCGCTGCCAGACTGAAATGATGGTTTTTGTGCTTTTTTCTTCCCTGATCTGCTTTTCAGGCACTTTGCCAACACAGGACAAACCTTCCCAGAGGCAGACGGAGAGCACAAGCTGCAGCCCTTCCAGAAAGAGATCAACATCTGAGAGCACATCTTCTACAGGCAAGTACTATCAGGTGGCCTTGGTGTCAGGATCGCTGCTGTAATGAGAACTCTGCTGCTCCAGAGAGCTGAGACAGCATCGCTCCGAGAGCTTCAGCAGTAGCAGCGTGTTCGTGGCTGACAGAGTTGGAATTGCTCAGCCTGGAGAAGAAAAGGCTCCGGGGAGACCTTAAAGCACCTTCCAGTATTGAAAAAGGCTCCAGGAAAGCTGGAGAGGGACTTTTTACGAGGGTATGGAGTGATAGGATGACAGGGGATGGCTTTAAATTGGAAAGGAGAAGATTTAGATTAGACATTAGGAGGAAATTCTTCACAATGAGGGTGGGGAGGCCCAGGTTGCCCAGAGCAGTGGTGGCTGCCCCATCCTTGGAGGTGTTCAAGGCCAGATTGGATGCTTGGAGCCTTTTGATGCAGTGGGAGGTGTCCCTGCCCATGGCCTGGATGGTCTTTAAGGTCCCTTCCAACCCGAACACTCTGAGATACCACAGCTGATTGAACTTTGTAGTAAACATCCCTACATTGGTGCTCACAGAAGTACTTGTTCTGATTTCCAGAGAGGAAGAACATGCTGGAGCTGCTATTTCTCCTCCTTTTAAAGAGATATTTGCAAGAGATGCTTTATTCAGTGTATGCTGAAGAAAAGCATCTGCAGTGAAGCAGCGTCCCCTCCTTTTCCTGTTGATCTCATTAATTTTTCCTTTACTGACTCATCGTAGCAGGGCAGCTGCCGTTGTTGTACATTTGAGTAGGGAGCTGGTAAAGGTTCAGGCAGATTTGGTGCAGGAGAGCGTAGGAATGGAATGAATCACAAGTTTATCAACATCAAAGTCACTGAATTGATGATGCAGCTGAAAAGACCCGTCCTTGTCTGTTTTCCATGGATCTGGAATGCGTGTGGGATTTCAGTGTGTTTGTCAGAACTGCTCTCTTACCCGGGGCTGCAGCTGTTCTGGGATCAGAGCCCTCAGTTGTCGCAGCCTTTGAGATCGGTTTCCAAACAGCACGAGAGAAGCTCAAGGACGCCCATCGGACTCCGTGGCCGCACGTGCTGTGCTGCGTAGCGTGGTTATCCGCGGATAGCGCAGCTGCTTACGGAGCTCGCTGCGAAACAGATGGTGTTTCTGTGAGGAGCCTCTGCTGCCTCCTGGTCCGTCTGTAAAGGCCAAACGAAAACAAAGAGTGATTTATCTGTATTCTTCTCAATGGAAGCCGAGACGGTGAATCCTTCCAGTTCTCTCCGAGTTGTTGAGGTTGCTGGGTTTGGCGAGGGATTACAGCACCTTGGTTCCCTTTTCACCCTGTAGGAAGAATATTGTTCACCAGAGGAATGAGAGGGCTTGTGCTCTCCATCCTTTAAATCATGTGCTCTACCAAATGCATTTTCATTTGCGCTTGCAAACTCGTGACTCTGGAATCCCGATGAGGAATACATTTCTCCGGAGAACCACACTGCGAGCGGTGAGCACCAGGACTAGGAAACACTTCTCCTAACCTGTTTGTGCTTTATCTTTGTCAGTCAGTGAGTAAGCAAATGATAGAAACCCTTGAGAGAAACACTTTGTTGTCTCCTCTTGAAGTTCCCTTCACACTGGTTTGTCTCTCCAGTCGACATCCAGGGTCCACTCATTCACATAGATCTCATCTCAATAATTGACCATAATTACAGTAACATTTTATGGATTCTCGTGTGTGATGGTGATATATTTATGAGGAGATAGCGTCCGCTTTATTCCAGAAAGAACAGGGTTTCTTCTGATTATACATTATCACTAAGAACCAGCAGAGCAGCTTTGGGAAGCCCTTCGTTTGAAACAAATCCCTTTTTAATACAGCATAATCTATATGCTTGACCTGGAAATTCTCCTTTTCAAACAACAGTCTGCAGCTCTAAAGTGTGTAAAATTCAGTTTACGAAGTGATATCTAACTTCCCTTCCTGTGTAAATCAGCCTTTCTCTTTTGTCCAGATACTTTGATTTACCTTTATCCAAGCCTGATCTTTATTGCAGTCATAGAATCATGGAATAGTGTGGGTTGGAAGACACCTTAAAGATCATCTAGTTCCACCCCTGCCATGGGCAGGGATACCTCCTACTGGATCAGGGGCTCCAAGCCCCATCCAACCTGGCCTTGAACCCCTCCAGGGATGGGGCAGCCAAAACTTCCCTGGGCAGCCTGTTTTTCAGTGCCTCCCCACTCTCATAGTGAAGAAATTCCTCCTTATGTCCAATCTAAATCTGCCCCTCTCCAGTTTATCCCCGTTGCTCCTCGTCCTGTCACTCCAGGCCCTTGTAAGAAGCCCCTCCCCAGCTTTCTTGTAGCCCTTTCAAGTACTGGAAGGTCTCTCTAAGGTCTCCTTGGAGCCTTGTCTTCTCCAGGCTGAACAAACCCAACTCTCTCAGCCTGTCCTTGTATGGGAGGTGCTCCAAATTTGCGTTACGTAAACCTGCTTCGAGTCCCCGACCCAACCCCTTCCATTATTTTGTTATTTTGTGAATAGAAAGAAACTTGAGAAGCGTTCTGGACTGGGTGTGCGTAGGGAATTCTCACGTTACTCTTCGCCATTAGAAACAGGGCATCGTGTGTGAATAAAAAGGAGATAATTATGTATTAAAATCGCTGATATGAAACGTAACCTTTCACTTCTTCACATCGCTGGGTCCCTCTCCTGTTAGAACAGGAATCGCAGTCTTGTTGCTGAACGTTCTGGGTTATTATAGGATGCTAAGAGGCTGAGGGTCCATCCAGCTGTTGGAGGCTCCTTCCAGCCTCGTTTGATCTTCTCTCCAGTCTGTTTCAGCGCCTCTTGTTTGTGTTTCAGTGGTTGGAGCCCCCGCCCGGGGAGCGCGGCAGGCGCCCGGCGAGGATTCCGTGGACACCTTACTGCAGCGCATGGCGCAGCACGAGAGCCCGGCCGCTTTGGATAAAACCCTAGAAGCTGTCATCGCAAACGTGTCTGTTCCACCATCGGCCAGTCCTGCTCGGAACCACAGCAGGGAGAGAGCTCTGGGCAAACAGGACAACCTCGCAGCACCCGCAGTTCCCAGCAGCTCCTGCAGCGACAGCGTTTCGCTCCTCTCGGACAGGCTCCCGAGCAGCTACTCGCAGCATCATCTCAAGAGAAGCGTGGTCGAAGCCATGCAGCGACAAGCAAGGAAAATGTGCAATTACAACAAGATCTTGGCGACAAAAAAAAATCTTGACCACGTCAATAAAATTCTTAAAGCCAAAAAACTGCAAAGGCAGTCACGGACAGGGAATAACTTTGTGAAGCGCAGGCCGGGGAGGCCTCGGAAATACCCGATGCAGGCTGTCGTCTCGATGCAGGCTTTCCAGGCGGCTCGACTGGTCAGTCAAGAGTTAGAGAAGAGAGAAGAAAGCAGCAGCCCCTTACACCTCGGCCCTGATACCATCACGGATGTGATCGAAGCCGTGGTGCAAAGTGTGAACTTGAATCCGGATCATCAGAAAGGCTGGAAGAGAAAGAGGTGGCTTGCAGAGGAGCAGGCCAGGAAGCGACAGAAGCCTTTGCCGGAAGATGAACAGGAGAGCAATAAAAGGTAATTCTCTAACACATTTGTCCCCTCACTGTAGTTGTTGCTGATGTCCCGGTTTAGCCCACCAGCCCCAGCCAGGTCAGCAGCTTTAAAAGTGTTTAAAAGACAGGCAGACAAGGTTCTCAGGGATGGTTTAGTAGCAGACAGGTATGGTCGGACTCTGTGATCTCAAAGGTCTTTTCCAACCAAGGGATTCTATGACATGTCAGCTCTTGGGGTGCTTGTGGTCTTCCTAAGGTTCTGAGCACCCCCAAAAATAGGGTGGAATCTCAGGAAAAGTTTGGTTTGTATCTCAAATAAGACAAGTTTTATGATTGTGTAACGAGTTTACTAATAAGGTATCGTAGAGAAGTTGTTCCTTCGTAATGTGCAGAACAAGGAACTGTAAGAGCTACGCGTGCCCTGGGAATCTCAGCACGTGACAAATGTGTGTTACAAACACCAGAAAACCCGACTGTGGGGTGCAATCAGCTGATAAACAGCAAATAAAGAGTAAAACCACTGCAGCAAGGAGGAGTCCAGGTGGGCACCTCAAGGTGCAGTCACTGGCTGGCACAGAAACCTGCCTCTGGGCTAATCTTCTTGTGCTTGTCCCTGAAGTCACCAAAACAAAGAGATCAAACTCTTCATCCCTATGTTTTGAGGCTAGTTCTTAAGAATCCCCATCTGTCTGTGCTCCAGGAGCGCCTGCTGCAGTGTAGGTATTGAAATGCAGAGAATGTTGCTGGAACCACACGTTCCAAGGGTGCGTTGTGGCTCTCCGGAAGGCTGAGGAAAGCTTTACCACACCTTGTTTTGGGAATACAAAAGCAGATAGCAAAGCCACCTTCTAAATTTCTCACCTGAGGCTCGGAGGGATAAACTTTAGCAGTACAAATAACGTTCTTTTTGTAATAATTAATTGCTATAAAGAGCTCTGCCACGGTTTACGATAATCCCTGACCCCCTCTTGAGCATGACCACTGGACTGCAGCTACTTTAAATAGCTGCAATCTCTGGTAATTCAGAAACCCAGATCCTTTTTTTCTGCTGTTGTGCAGCAGAAAAATGAAATACGGTAAAGTAATCTTTATGGTAAGAAATGAGGTAAGATAATCTTTACTGTTTCTTGCAGTTTTTCTGAGGCAGTCACTGAACCTGCCAGCCCACACGATGCCCCTGGGAAACCGCCTGAACCCGAGAATCCTGAACAACCTTTGCCTTCTCTCACCCAACGTGAGAAGAAAGCTCCTCGACCCCCAAAGAAGAAGTACCAGAAGGCTGGGCTCTACTCTGACGTGTACAAAACAACAGAGTAAGTAGAAGCACCGTAAACCTACTGTCTGATATTCCTGTGGAAGCTGGCTCGTTGCAGCTAGGGCTGTAACGAGCTGCTGCTAATGAGGAGCTGAAATAAAACCATCAACTTAACTCATGCCTGTGAAAAATTACATGCGTGATAACTGTCAGAATCTGACACAGTGAAGATGTAAAATGTAACCCCAGAATGCAGCCTCCAGCAATCTGAAAGCGTTTCTGAGTGTCAGCCTTGAAGAAGGCGAGAACTTCGTTTCACAGTGCTAATGATCATGGCAGTATGAGTGCTGGAGAGCTGGAGGTGCTCAGGTACAGAGTCTGTTGTCTGCATAAAAGGACCATTAGTTTTCTATTTTTATTCACTGAATGATGACGACGGGTCATCTTTTGTGTGAAAGCGTTTCATTTGTGCACCCTGCTCATGCACGGTGAAGTGAACCCCACTTTCTGTGAGATGTTTAGAGCAAAAATCCAGCTTTCTTTTGGTTTTCTCACTGGTTGGCTCAGAACCTGGTACCCACAAGAGAGCAAACATTTCTTGTTTCGCGTAAACAGCCCACGCTTGCTCCCAGTTCTGGTTTCATACTTTTTCTCCACCTGTTGGAACAAATGTGTTGAAGTCATAGAATCGTAGAATAGTTTGGGTTGGAAGGGACCTTAAAGATCATCCAGTTCCACCCCTGCCGTGGGCAGGGACACCTCCCACTGCATCAGGGGCTCCAAGCTCCATCCAACCTGGCCTTGAACCCCTCCAGGGATGGAGCAGCCACAACTTCCCTGGGCAGCCTGTTCCAGTTCCTCCCCACTCTCATGGTGAAGAAATTCTTCCTTATGTCCAGCCTAAATCTTCCCCTCTCCAGTTTATTCCCGTTGCCCCTCATCCTATCACCACAAGCCTTTGTGAGCAGTCCCTCCCCAGCTTTCTTGTAGCCCCTTCAGGTACTGGAAGGTTGCTGTAAGATCTCCTCAGAGCCTTCTCTTCTCCAGGCTGAACAACCCCAACTCCCTCAGCCTGTCCTCATACGGGAGGTGCTCCAGCCCTCAGATCATCTTTGTAGACCTCCTCTGGACCCGTTCCAAAAGGTCTCTACCTGAAATGAGCTACAAGGAAGCCAGGGAGGGACTTTTTACAAGGGCACGTGGGGATAGAATCAGGGGGAATGGCTTTAAATTGGAAGGGGGAAGTTAGAACATGAACGCAACTCTTGGTTGCAGGGCACCCTCTAGTGATGGCACAGTTGTGTGCTAGCGCTGCCTCAGCTAAGCAGGCTCCGCAGTCTGGTCATGAGCGTGTGCTTGGCGGTTTCTCTGTCGCTTGCAGCATTCAATTGCAGACACTTTGCCTTAAAAACCATTTTTCCTTCTCTTTTCCATCTTTCTTTTCCATCTTCTTTTTCCTCTGGACTAGGCCCTGGTGAGACCGCTCCTCGAATCCTGGGGTCAGTTGTGGGCCCCTCCCCACAAGAAGGATGTTGAGGCTCTGGAGCGAGTGCAGAGAAGAGCAACGAAGCTGGGGAGGGGGGCTGGAGAGCAAGGATTACGAGGAATGGCTGAGGGACCTGGGGGTGTTTAGCCTGGAGGATGCCGAGGGAGACCTTATTTCTCTCTCCAGCTCCATGAGAGGAGGTTGTGGAGAGGAGGGAGCTGGGCTCTTCTCCCAAGGGACAGGAGACAGGGCGAGAGGGAATGGCCTCAAGCTCCACCAGGGGAGGTTTAGGCTGAACATCAGGAAAAACTTTTTCCCAGAAAAGGTGATTGGGCAGTGTCCGAGGCTGCCCAGGGAGGAGGTTGAGTCCCCTTCCCTGGAGGGGTTTAAGGGCCGGGTGGACGAGGTGCTGAGGGACATGGGTTAGTGATTGATGGGAATGGTTGGTCTTGATGATCCAGTGGGTCTTTTCCAACCTGGTAATTCTATGATTCTTAAACACTTCCATTAGAAAATCCGCAGTAGTGGAAGTTCTGCTGAGGTTACCGTTACTGCTTGCAGCCCCTCTCGATCAGTTGCATCCAGCTGAATACAGCAGAACCGAAAACATGGGTTGTGTCACTGCCGGCTTGAGTTGACTGGAAGAGAGTCATAGAATCATAGAATTGTTTAGTTGGAAAAGAACTTAGAGATCATTGAGTCCAATCATCCCTGTCCAGCATTAAACCATCCCTGAGCATCTCGTCCACCCATCTTCTTAATCTCTCCAGGGATGGAGACTCTGCTGCCTCCCTGGCACAGTCTCTGCCACTGCCTGACAACCCTTTTGGTGAAGAAATTTTCCTGATGTCGAATCTGAACCTGCCCTGGAGCAAACTGGAGGCCGTTTCCTCTCGTCTCACCACTTGTGTCCCTGCCCATGGCAGGGGAGTGGAACTGGATGGGCTTTGAGGTCCCTTCCAACCCAAACTATTGCATGACTCTATGACTCTTCTCTTGCTTTTCTTGATGAACTGTCCTCTCAAGAAGCAGCACGTGGCTATTTGTTCGTGGCACATTAAGAAAGTGGGCACTGAATGTGAATAACATGTCAAATACCCAAGCAAGCAACATCAGATATGGTTTATAGACCTTGTTTTATTTTTCTAACCTCAGTTGTGTATCACATACTAGGAATTAAAGTTGATGGTGTCCCATTAGGTGTTCCCTGAATGGCAACATATCATGAAGTTTGAGTTGGATGTGATGGGAGCATTTAGCAAGCAACCTGGAAATCATTTTTGTGCCATTTCTTTATTCTCTTGTTCTAGACATCCGTGCCTTAATGAAAACAGAGAATGGGGGTCTGCAAATGTCGGGTGTTCCTCACTGATTTTTCTTGTCGCTGTCATCCACAGTCCCAAGAGCCGCCTGATACAACTGAAGAAAGAAAAGCTGGAGTACACGCCTGGAGAGCACGAGCACGGATTGTTTCCAGCCCCTATCCACGTCGGTGGGTACTTCACGTGGGGTTTAGTTGTTGGGAAACAAGGATTGCACTTAGGTGACATGAAAATGCTCTGCTGGACTTCACAACCTCTCTGCCTCTGTCCCCTTGCCAGATCGCTTTCATCTTTTGGCATACGAGCGTTGCCAAAGGCCACACTCATTGTTCTTCAGGGCAAAAGTTGGACTCGAGAGGCTTTTCTTTTATTTTTTTTACCAATGAACTTTGTCCTCTTTTATTGTTTACCAGTCTAGTTTAGAACCTGCTTTAATTGCCATAATACTTCTGCCTAAATGCAGTACAATGGTCTCCTTTTCACACTGATATTTTGTTACACCTCAAAAACTGAGCAAGCAGTAACAAATCCCTCCATGTCCCCGTGCACTTTGTGGTGTTTGAGCAAGGGTGAAAACAAGGGAGAATGTCAAATTCAGTTGTAATTGAAGTGTTTGTTTCATCCACATTTTGAGTTCTCAAATAGAAGAGAAGTGAGGTTTAGGGTTCATCTTCTGCAGCACAAAGCCATAACCTAAGGTTGGAATGAGGGGCATTTTGAATGGAACAGGCTGCCCAGGGAAAAGGTTGAGTCCTCATCCCTGGAAGTGTTTAAAAGCCAGGTGGATGAAGTGCTTAGGGATATGGTTTAGTAGTGGACAGGTACGATTGAGCTCAATCTCAAAGGTCTTTTCTAACCAAACGATTCTGATAATGAATTGTGGAGTTCCAGGATTCCCAACTCCAGTCCTTGGGGCCAGGCTGCTTGGGGGGTTGGTCATGAACTGCTAGATGAAGCTTTTTGCAACTCATATCATTTCCTAGGACATTGATTTATTTTCCAGGTAACTGTTTCAGCATTTAAAATACTGTGATTTCTTACTTCAAGCACTATCATGCTCTTCATGAGTTTGGGAGATGCCACACTGTTCAGTACCAATGTTTGTCTCATCAAATGCAAACGTTTAATTGGTTTCTTTTCTTTAACTGAACTTTTTTGACTTCCAGAGAGAGGTTCCGTGTGAATCAAGAGTGTTGTTAAAGTCTCAAAAACATGACCTTCCTCAATTCCTTTTTTGAACTGGGTCAAATAACGCTGTTGTATGACTCAACCATCTGTCGGGACGCTCGAGTTCAGTTCGCAGTGCCACGATCCTGTTCTCTTTTCTCTCTTTTCTCCTCATGAGGCCCCAACCCCACATCCTGCACTTGGGGCACAACAACCCTGAGCAGCTCCAGCCTAGGAGAAGTCTGGCTGGAAACTGCCTGGAGGAGAAGGACCTGGGGGTGTTGGTTGAACAGGAGCCAGCAGGGGCCCAGGTGGCCAAGAAGGCCAAGGGCATCTTGGCTTGGATCAGACCCGGAGTGGCCAGCAGGGCCAGGGAGGTTCTTCTCCCTCTGGACTCGGATTGATAGGAATGGTTGGACTCAATGATCTAGCGGGTCTCTTCCAACCTGGTGATTCTATGTTTCTATGATTTGTTTGTGCTCGCAGACACAAACAGGCTGTGCTGAAGATAAAGCTGCCTCGATTACTCCCCATCGTGTAGCTTGAGAGGGATTTAACTGCAGCGCAGAGGTAGGAGGGTTAGGGCTCTGCCAGGTGACTGCACGTGTGCCCACTCGACGAGGGCTGGAGGGACCTTCGCTGCGCTCTGGGCTCGGTTCCAGGGCACGTGAAAGAGCCTTTTGTTTCGCCCGCTGAGGTCAGAGAAGTGAAAGCAAATTTCCAGCAGATTTAGCTCTTTCTTGAAACCTGCTATGGATGAATAAAGCATTGAAAATGAAAAGTAATTTAGGAGTAAATTGGAAGGAAAGCCTTCCAGTTGTTGTTTTCCAGTGGCGTGTGAATTCCCATGAAAGTGCAGCCTGTGGCTGGAGGGGAAGGTAAAGGCCACGGTTAACGTTTAGAGCAGCTGGGGAAATAAGAGCCGGGACTGGCACTTCATCCTTCCTCGCTTTCCCCACTGTGATTTTGTGGCACAGTATTCCAGCAAAATGATACAAGAAGGTTTTAATCGTGGCTGGAACTAACCTAGGGCTTGTGTGAGCCCTCAGGTCTTGTGTTAACAGTACAGACAGAGTCGATTTACCTCTTTTGGGAAGGGTTATGATGACAGAAGATCTTGGAATAGAGATGAAATAGGCACTGAAAGCAGTAACTCCTGTTTAAAGTGAGTTTCAGTTATTGCTGAAAATAGACATGGCCTGGAAATCTTCCTGAAGCATTTAGGAATGTGTTTGCCCAGTCGGAATTCATTCCTAAATCTGTTTTTGTAAAGGTTGTAGGAAAGGTCTTTTCCGCCCTAAACGATTCTGTGAATGGGCTTGGATGTTTTTCCAGTTTGGTTTCTTTGAGTACAATGTGGTTATTTACCACCTTGCAGGGATCGTGCACCCTGATTTCTTTAAGGTGTATTTCTTCTCCCTCTGTTGAGGCTCTGGAGCGAGTCCAGAGAAGAGCAACGAAGCTGGGGAGGGGGCTGGAGAAGAAGAGGAGCGGCTGAGAGAGGTGGAGAAGCCTGGAGGAGGCTGAGGAGACCTCAATGCTCTTTACAACCACCTGAAAGGAGGTTATGGAGAGGAGGGAGCTGGGCTCTTCTCCCAAGGGCCAGGGGCCAGGACGAGAGGGAATGGCCTCAAGCTCCACCAGGGGAGGGTCAGGCTGGACATCAGGATGAAATATTTCATGGGAAGGGTCATTGGGCAGTGTCCGAGGCTGCCCAGGGAGGGGGTTGAGTCCCCTTCCCTGGAGGGGTTTAAGGGCCAGGTGGACGAGGTGCTGAGGGACATGGGTTAGTGATTGATGGGAATGGTTGGACTTGATGACCTGGTGGGTCTTTTCCAACCTGGTGATTCTGTGATTCTCTGTGGTCAATCACTGCACTTGTATAGACACAGAGCAGCTTGGGAGTTAGTGTCAGCTTTGAGATCTCCACGCAGAAGTTACGGGTGCTCTCTGTAAGGCACGGGGTCCGTTTGCTTCGTTATTTGCTGTTGTCCCTCAGCAAACACCTCCAGGGTTTCTGGCACTGCTCGTAGAGTTTCCGTGACTGCTGGAGTTCAGCGACATCCGTAGTTTGGTGGCATCCGTAACGCGCGGTCACCAAGCAGAAGGCAGCTCCTCGATGCCGTCTGCCTCACCAGGCACCTCCCACCCGCTCCAGCAGCGAGCGCGATGTCGAGAAAGGCTTAAGCCTGACAGCAGTCAAGCACAAACAGACAAAATGTTCTGGGAGGCTTCTGCTCTTCTGCCTTTTTCACTTGCAGGCATCCAGAGGCCCTGTCAGTTGGGCGGCGTGCCGGGGGGCAGCCCGTGTTCCTCCGGGGAATCTGTTGGAATGAGTGTGTGTGACTTACAGACCTTTCTGTTTCAGGGAAGTATCTCAGACAAAAGCGGATTGACTTCCAGCTGCCTTACGACATCCTCTGGCAGTGGAAACACAATCAGGTACAAGATAAAAAGTTACTGCTTGCCAAGATTATCATCACAAGTCTTAGACTGAAAAAGCTTGGGGTCTCACATGAAAGTTGGGTTTATATATTTATATATAAATATATTTTTATATATATTGGTTCAACAAGGCCAAGTGCCAAGTACTGCCATTGGGACACAACAACCCCGCGCAGCTCCAGGCTTGGGGAAGAGCAGCTGGAAAGCTGCCTGGTGGAAAAGGACCTGGGGGTGTTGGGCAGCAGCAGTGGGACATGAGCCAGCAGTGGCCCAGGTGGCCAAGAAGGCCAATGGTATCTTGGCTTGGATCAGACACGGCGTGGCCAGCAGGAGCAGGGAAGGGATTGTGCCTCTGTGCTCAGCAGCGGTGAGGCCACACCTAGAATCCTGAGTTCAATTTTGGGCCACTTACTCCCAAGACGGATTTTGAAGGGCTGGGGAGCGTCCAGAGGAGGAAACGGAGTTGGGGAAGGGGCTGGAGAACAGGGGTTATGAGAGGTGGCTGAGAGAGCTGGGGGGGTTTAGCCTGGAGAAGAGGAGGCTGAGGGGAGACCTCATTGCTCTCTGCAACTCCCTGAGAGGAGGTTGTGGAGAGGAGGGAGCTGGGCTCTTCTCCCAAGGGCCAGGGGACAGGACGAGAGGGAATGGCCTCAAGCTCCACCAGGGGAGGGTCAGGCTGGACATTAGGAAAAAATATTTCATGGAAAGGGTGATTGGGCAGTGTCTGAGGCTGCCCAGGGAGGGGGTTGAGTCCCCTTCCCTGGAGGGGTTTAAAAGACAAGTAGATGAGTTGATTAGGGACCTAGTTCAGTAGTGGACAGGGAGGGTTGGACTCAACAATCTCAAAGGTTTTTTCCAACCAAGTGATTCTATGATACAACCTGTACATTGATGAATATTCTTGTTGCTACCACTGTATGAGAGGGAAAAAAAAGGATTTGCATATGTATTTAATGGGAATAATTTCCATTATTACATCTCTTGCAAAATAGCAACCCGATAGATGGGTCTGTGTGGGAAACAGCCAGGAGTTTTGCTTCAGACTCTTATTTTGGTAGCTCCTGCCTTCCACCCTGATCTGGTTTCAGACGCCTCGGGAGAATTCCGATGTACTGCCAGCAGCACGAGAAATCTCAGGCCTTATTTTTCTTGGCTCAATCCCAGCGGAGTGGAATTTATTTTTCACTTGCAAGCTGAAATTTTTCGTCCTGAGGAAAAGAGAGAAACTGTTGAACAGTCGCATTCTTTTTGAAGAGCTTTAAATGTGTGCAAAACCTAAAAATAGGAATGGTTCTTTTTTTCTCAGAGAAGTTTCCACCGAGCGATTTGACACAGATTTGAGGCTGGAGGCTAAATCTGCCCCCGGCTCCACTGTAAGAAAGAGCTCTCAGATGTGTAAATTATGAGTGTAAATTGGCAAGAAGAATTCCTGTGTGGCTGTGGCTCTGGTTGCTCTTTGTGATGCCACCAA
Organism: Phaenicophaeus curvirostris; assembly: GCF_032191515.1. Lineage (NCBI taxonomy): Eukaryota > Metazoa > Chordata > Aves > Cuculiformes > Cuculidae > Phaenicophaeus > Phaenicophaeus curvirostris. The sequence continues at coordinate 2,257,661 of NC_091420.1, read as the reverse complement.
GATATCGTCGTGAAGTAGCAGTTGATGTTGACATTTCAGCCGAGAGCAGTTCCTTGCCTTGTATTGAAGTTTACTCACATCTGCTTATCTGATCCATTCAATATTACATAAATAATAAATATATGTGATCTATGCACCTCTCCTGCGAAGCTGAGAGGCCACACGGATGATCCAAGGGCTGGAGCTCCTGCAAGGAGAGACAAGCTGGGAGAGTTGGGGTTGTTCAGCCTGGAGAAGAGAAGGCTCCAAGGAGACCTTAGAGCAACTTCCAGCATGGAAAGGGGCTCCAGGAGAGTTGGGGAGGGACTTTTGATCAGGGAGTGCAGGGAGAGGATGAGGGAAATGGGTTTGAGCTGCAAGAGGGGAGATTGAGATGAGATCTTGGGGAGAAATGTTCTGCTGTGAGGGTGGGGAGGCCCTGGAACAGGTTGCCCAGAGCAGGGGTGGCTGCCCCATCCCTGGAGGGGTTCAAGGCCGGGTTGGATGGGACTTGCAGCCCCTGAGGCAGTGGGAGGTGTCCCTGCCCAGGGCAGGGGTGGGACTGGATGGACTGAGGGAGCCTGAGCCCAGAGAAGAGAAAACAAACGTATTTTCTCGTAATGATTATAAACCAGAATTTCCCTGATTCTTCTGAATAACCAGTGCGCTCAAACGATATATTAATATTTATTTTTCTCTTCCTTTTAGTTGTATAAAAAGCCAGATGTCCCACTTTACAAAAAAATCCGTTCTAGTAAGTAAAATCCTATTCCTGAAATGCCTTAACTGGAATTTTCATTACACCCCTCCTTTCTGTCCTCCTCCTCCTCATCTACCAAAGATATTTCCACCTTCTCTTGTTGCTTTATTTAGAATGAAACGTTGTAGATGAACACTTCTGGTTTTTCACCTGATAAGAATTCTTTTCCCTGTTTGGGTGTGGTTTTGTTTCCTCTCCAGATGTCTATGTGGATGTCAAACCTCTGTCTGGCTACGAGGCCACCACCTGCAACTGTAAGAAGCCAGATGATGACAGCGGAAAGGGCTGCATGGAGGATTGTCTGAACAGGTGAGGAACAGCTTAACCGACTAGAATAAAAGAACCGTAGAATCCTGGAATGGGTTGGGTTGGAAGGGACCTCAAAGCCCATCCAGTCCCACCCCTGCCACGGGCAGGGACACCTCCCACTGGACCAGGGGCTCCAAGCCCCATCCAACCTGGCCTTGAACCCCTCCAGGGATGGGGCAGCCACCACTGCTCTGGGCAGCCTGTTCCAGGGCCTCCCCACCCTCATCAGGAAGAATTTCTTCCTAATGTCTAATCTAAATCTCCCCCTTTCCAATATAAAGTCAGTCCTTGTCATCCTATCACTCCAGGCCCTGATTGTTTCACATCAACTCATAATATCTTAAGAAGTGACTCGTGCTGGGTGCAACCCCAGCAATACATGATTGTTACAGAGCACACAGGGAAAAACTAGAAGAGGAAAGATTTAGACTGGATATTAGGAAGAGATTTTTCACCCTGAGCGTGCTGAAACACTGGCACATGTTGCCCAGAGAGGTGGTGGCTGCCTTATCCCTCAAAACCTTCAAGGCCAGGTTGGATGGGGCTCTGGGCAACCTGATCTAGTGGGAGCTGTCCCTGCTCGCTGCAAAGGGGTTGGAACTGGATGTCTGACCTTCATGGTCCCTTCCAACCCAAACCATTCTATGGTTCTATAAAATTTCTGCCAGGTTGGATGGGGCTCTGAGCAACCTGATCTAGTGGGAGGTGTCCCTGCTCGCTGCAAAGGGGTTGGAACTGGATGTCTGACCTTCGTGGTCCCTTCCAACCCAAACCATTCTATGGTTCCATAAAATTTCTGCTGCCGATGTGCTCCCCCATCTCTCTCGTCAGAGGAAAATCCCTTTAAAAGCTCCATTTTGCGATTTGAGTAGCAGCGAGAGCCAAGCACTGAGTCTGCGTGTGAATTATACCTTGAAAACAGGAAATATTTTAGTTCTTTAATAGAAGAATTGTCTTTTTCCTGTTTTATTCTCCCCCCCTCACTGTAATATAGATCTGAAAGTATGCTACCCACCTTCCTTTAACTTCTTTCTTTCTATTTTAGGATGATCTTTGCGGAATGTTCACCCAACACCTGCCCTTGCGGTGAACAGTGTTGTAATCAGAGGATACAGCGGCACGAGTGGGTGCAGTGCCTGGAGAGGTTCCGAGCCGAGGAGAAAGGATGGGGTATTCGTACCAAAGAGCCCCTGAAAGCAGGACAGTTTATCATTGAATATCTGGGAGAAGTTGTTAGTGAGCAAGAATTCAGGTAGAAATATTTATTTGCTGCTTTAGAGTGGGAAGGCTCAATAAATGACTTGAGTGTCTGTTGTGCTGAGAAATCCTTGGATGGAAATGAAGGGGAGAGCGAGGGGGCAATTCAGAATTCAGCTTTTCTTGATCAACCCTTTTTTCTCAGTCGAATAGAGTAGAACTATCAGTGTTTGGAATGCGTCATCTGCCCTGTAAATGCCAAATGCCACGAGCGAATGTGAATTTGATCTAATTCTGAGCGTTGTTGCAGGATTTGACCTGGGCCAGGTAGTACTGAGGAGCAGAAAGGGACAGGAAGGGCAAAGAGCTCTGCAGGGATGTCTGAAGGAAAAAGAACAAGCAACAAGAACGATGTTGAGGCTCTGGAGCGAGTGCAGAGAAGAGCAACGAAGCTGGGGACGGGGCTGGAGAAGAAGAGGAGCGGCTGAGAGAGCTGGGGGGGTTGAGCCTGGAGAAGAGGAGGCTGAGGGGAGACCTCATTGCTCTCTGCAACTCCCTGAGAGGAGGTTGTGGAGAGGAGGGAGCTGGGCTCTTCTCCCAAGGGCCAGGGGACAGGACGAGAGGGAATGGCCTCAAGCTCCACCAGGGGAGGGTCAGGCTGAACGTTAGGAGGAAATGTTTCATGGAAAGGGTGATTGGGCAGTGTCCGAGGCTGCCCAGGGAGGGGGTTGAGTCCCCTTCCCTGGAGGGGTTTAAGGGCCGGGTGGACAAGGTGCTGAGGGCCATGGGTTAGTGATTGATGGGAATGGTTGGACTCGATGATCCGGTGGATCTCTTCCAATCTGGTGATTCTGTGATTCTAAGAGCATTAGAAACCAAGGAAAGAAAGAAACTAATCGTGTTAACCTCATAGCACGAGGGGATAGTTTGGACTGCGGGGTCATCATCCTTGCTGCTCTTAGAGCTCCGTCAGGAGATAAACGCAGCCGTCTGGCACTCGTTATTGTTGCTCTCTTGCTACAAAGAAGGAGCTGTAAACCAGGGCTGTCGCTTCAGAAATTGTGTCCAGTCTCAGATGATGAAAGAGCGAGGCTGATTGTTGTACTTGTACATGTAGACGAGCCAGCAGTGACCCAAGTGGCCAAGAAAACCAGTAGCAGCTTGGCCTGTATCAGAGCCAGCGTGGCCAGCAGGAGCAGGGAAGGGATTGCGCCCCTGTACTCGGCGCTGGTGAGGCTGCACCTCGAATCCTGTGTTCAGGAACGGCTGCCCAGGGAGGTGGCTGAGTGTCCATCCCTGGAGATATTTAAAAAATGAGTAGATGAAGTGTTCAGAGATGGTTCAGTAGTGGACAGGGATGGTTGGACTCAATCTCAAAGGTCTTTTCAAACCGAACGATTCTATGATTCTATGATATACGCACCAAAGAATGGATACTTGCATTTTCTCTTCCATACACAGGTTCTCAGCATGAATTGTATACAAATAATCTGCAGAACCCAACAGGGAGCATTCCAGAAGAGCAAATTTCTAAATTCTAATCCAAGCTCTGTCAATGGCCTTGACTTATAAAAATAGGTATAATAATGGTTTTCCTCCATCTCTAGGTGTACAGTTCTATAAAGTGTAAAAGATTATAATTGCTTTTTCTTCAAAAACCCTTTCTTGGAACTCTTGAATGCTTTACGTTACCTGAATGCTCACGTTACTCCCTGTTTGCTTTGCAGCAATGCGGGGAATGACAACTAATTTTCTTGCGTTGCTTCCTAGGAACCGGATGATTGAACAGTATCATAATCACAGCGATCATTACTGCCTGAATTTAGACAGTGGAATGGTGATAGATAGCTATCGGATGGGCAACGAGGCTCGTTTTATCAACCACAGCTGTAACCCTAACTGTGAGATGCAGAAATGGTAAGAAAGATACCTTCTCTTTACTTGAAGGCAGGTGTACAAGTGGCTAAGATAGAGACAGCCAGAGCGTCTGTTCAATGTCTTTATCAATGACCTGGATGAAGGCATCGAGTGCAGCCTTAGCAAGTTTGTGGGTGACACTAAGCTGGGTGGAAGCTGGATCTGCTGGAGGGTCGGGAGGCTCCAAAGGGATCTGAACAGGCTGGATCCATGGGCTGAGACCAATGGCAGGAGGGTTAACGAGGCCAAATGGCGGGTCCTGCCCTTGGGGCACAACAACCCTGAGGAGCTCCAGCCTAGGAGAAGTCTGGCTGGAAAGTGCCTGGAGGAGAAGGACCTGGGGGGGTTGGTTGAACAGGAGCCAGCAGGGGCCCAGGTGGCCAAGAAGGCCAAGGGCATCTTGGCTTGGATCAGCCACGGCGTGGCCAGCAGGGCCAGGGAGGTTCTTCTCCCTCTGGACTCGGCCCTGGGGAGACCGCTCCTCGAATCCTGGGGTCAGTGCTGGGCCCCTCCCCACAAGAAGGATGTTGAGGCTCTGGAGCGAGTCCAGAGACGAGCAACGAAGCTGGGGAGGGGGCTGGAGAAGAAGAGGAGCGGCTGAGAGAGCTGGGGGGGTTTAGCCTGGAGAAGAGGAGGCTGAGGGGAGACCTCATTGCTCTCTGCAACTCCCTGAGAGGCGGTTGTGGAGAGGAGGGAGCTGGGCTCTTCTCCCAAGGGCCAGGGGACAGGACGAGAGGGAATGGCCTCAAGCTCCACCAGAGAAGGATCAGGCTGGACATCAGGAAAAAATGTTTCATGGAAAGGGTGATTGGGCAGTGTCCGAGGCTGCCCAGGGAGGGGGTTGAGTCCCCTTCCCTGGAGGGGTTTAAGGGCCGGGTGGACGAGGTGCTGAGGGACATGGGTTAGTGATTGATGGGAATGGTTGGACTCGATGATCCGGTGGGTCTTCCAACCTGGTGAGTCTATGATTCTATCTAAGAGATCTAAAATCAGGGAGGGGAATCGAGCTGAACAGTGTAAGTAATACTTACTATTGTCCACATTAGGCATCAGAAAACATTTCTTCACCAAAAGGGTTCTCAGGCACTGTCAGAGGCTGCCCAGGGAGGTGGATGAGTCTCCATCCCTGGAGGGGTTTAAAAGACGGGTTATTAGTTGTTCAGGGATGGTTTAGTAGTGGACAGGGACAGTTGAACTTGATCTCAAAGGTCTTTTCCAACCAAGTGATTCTAGGATTCTATAAGCCAGGGCACAGCAGAAGTGTTGCTCCCTGTCTCCAACACTTCCAAAGACAATTTTCTTTGTAATTATTTGGACTATCTTCCTGTCTTTCCCCTTCAGGTCTGTGAATGGTGTTTACCGGATTGGACTGTACGCGCTTAAAGACATTCCTGCCGGCACCGAATTGACTTACGACTACAATTTTCATTCATTTAATGTTGAAAAACAGGTAAAGATCACGATGAAGACTTTGAACTAACAGTTCTGTGAAGCTGAAGGTTGATTAACAAAACCTGTTGTGTTGTATTTGATGAAGCGGGTTCTTTATAATATTGGGAAATGAATGGTTGGACTTGATGATCCGGTGGGTCTCTTCCAACCTGGTGATTCTATGATTCTATGAATGTTCTCAGTTTTGTTTAAAAGTGTTTCTCTTTTAATTCATTCTCCCAAAGCAACTCTGCAAGTGTGGTTTTGACAAGTGCAGAGGAATAATTGGGGGGAAAAGTCAGCGAATGAATGGACTTTCAAACAAAAGCAATCAGCCCGTGAGCACCCACAGAAGGACTGGACGGTCGAAAGAGAAAAGGAAGTCAAAGCACAAACTAAAGAAGAGAGTAAGTAGTAAAGACACCTTTTATTTTTCATGGAGAAAGGTTAATAGGAAATTACTTTCTGCCATCAGACTGAAAAATATGCATTTGATGTTTAAACTTCAGAGCAATACTGCAGGTTCTGTCTCAGGAACTACTTTGACTGCTTTGCTGAGTTCTTGGCCCGGTTTTTCCTGTCTATCAGAATTATCTGTTTTCCAGAGGGGCCACAGCTCGGAGGAGCCCAGTGAAAGCGTGAACGCGCCAACGAGGCTGACGCCGCAGCTTCAGATGAAGCCCATGTCTAACAGAGAAAGGTAAGGAACGGCTGCAGCGGGTTTTCCCTCAGCAATGGAGAGGAGCGAAACTGGCTTGGGGGTTTTTTATCAGATCCTAGAATGTCCGAGTAAGTTTTTACTTCTCCTTTAACCAGCTGGGGTGGCATTACTCTCCACTAACATCAGAACTGTACCTCAGTAGCGAGTCCAGAGAAGAGCAACGAAGCTGGGGAGGGGGCTGGAGAAGAAGAGGAGCGGCTGAGAGAGCTGGGGGGGTTTAGCCTGGAGAAGAGGAGGCTGAGGGGAGACCTCATTGCTCTCTGCAACTCCCTGAGAGGAGGTTGTGGAGAGGAGGGAGCTGGGCTCTTCTCCCAAGGGCCAGGGGACAGGCCGAGAGGGAATGGCCTCAAGCTCCACCAGGGGAGGGTCAGGCTGAACGTTAGGAGGAAATGTTTCATGGAAAGGGTGATTGGTCCCTGGCAGAGGCTGCCCAGGGAGGGGGTTGAGTCCCCTTCCGTGGAGGGGTTTAAGGGCCGGGTGGACGAGGTGCTGAGGGACATGGGTTAGTGATTGCTGGGAATGGTTGGACTCGATGATCCGATGGGTCTCTTCCAACCTGGTTATCCTATGATTCTATGATTCAATATCTCTCTTTTTCCCCGCACTAAGGAATACATTTTACGGTAAGAAGGTGATTCTTGAATGCTTTTCTCATTCCTGTAGGAATTTTGTGCTGAAACATCATGTCTTTTTGGTACGGAACTGGGAAAAGATTCGACAGAAACAAGAGGAAGTGAAGCACGTCAGTGACAACATCCACACCACGTCGCTCTACAACCGCTGGAACGGGATCTGCCGGGACGACGGCAACATTAAATCTGGTGAGGCCACACGAGGTCCTCAGGATGCTCCTTTGAGAACCTGTAGGGCAATGAAGGGTTTAGGCAAACCACGTGTAAATCCAGTGTAGAGTCGCTACAAGATCCACGCGCCTGTTGTAATGCAGGGAATGCTGTACAGATAATATCTATGTGTGTGTACCCTTATTTTTACACAGCAAGGTAATACGGAAGCTCTTTCACTGATTGAGTGTATTTTTTGCCCTGTTGGATTCTGCAATTTCCTCTGAAACACGTAATGCTATTTAATTAGCAGTGAGAACTTTGTGCCCCGTCCCTGGAGGGGTTCAAGGCCATGTTGGATGGGGCTTGGAGCCCCTGATGCAGTGGGAGGTGTCCCTGCCCATGGCAGGGGTGGGACTGGGTGGGCTTTGAGGTCCCTTCCAACCCAAACCATTCTACGATTTTACTCTATAAACCCTTTTTCTGGTCGCTGGGTTCGTTTGTGTTCCTACAGCAGCGCTGGTATCTCTCCAGCCCTAGTAGAGGTTGTCATAGAATCACCAGGTTGGAAGAGACCCACCGGCTCATCGAGTCCAACCGTTCCCATCAATCACTAACCCATGACCCTCAGCACCTCGTCCACCCGGCCCTTAAACCCCTCCAGGGAAGGGGACTCAACCCCCTCCCTGGGCAGCCTCGGACGCTGCCCAGTGACCCTTTCTGGGAAACATTTTTTGTGATGTCCAGCCTGAGCCTCCCCTGGTGGAGCTTGAGGCCATTCCCTCTCATCCTGTCCCCTGGCCCTTGGGAGAAGAGCCCAGCTCCCTCCTCTCCACAACCTCCTCTCAGGGAGTTGCAGAGAGCAATGAGGTCTCCCCTCAGCCTCCTCTTCTCCAGGCTAAACCCCCCCAGCTCTCTCAGCCGCTCCTCTTCTTCTCCAGCCCCCTCCCCAGCTTCGTTGCTCTTCTCTGGACTCTCTCCAGAGCCTCAACATCCTTCTTGTGGGGAGGGGCCCAGCACTGACCCCAGGATTTGAGGAGCGGTCTCCCCAGGGCCGAGTCCAGAGGGAGAAGAACCTCCCTGGCCCTGCTGGCCACGCCGTGGCTGATCCAAGCCAAGATGCCCTTGGCCTTCTTGGCCACCTGGGCCCCTGCTGGCTCCTGTTCAACCAGCCCCTCCAGGTCCTTCTCCTCCAGGCAGCTTTCCAGCCAGACTTCTCTTAGTCTGGAGCTACACAGGGACCCTTATAGAGAGGGTCTGGTTTCTGCCATCTGTATCCTTGACCAGACACAGCTGCACTGACTTTGAAAACTGTCATTTATCCTCATAATTTGAGGGATTTTGAGGCCTTTAGAGAACAAAGCCTTTTGGCACGCAGTCAGTTACAGGAATGGGACAAAATATGTCTAGGAGAAAAGCTGTGTTAATCCTGTTCCAAAAATAGCTGTGTGGTCATAGGACTGTAACCTTCGCAGCCGTTCCGGATTTGTTCCCCACCGTCAGGTACACAAGAAGCTGGGAAGGGAGTGTTCTGGGTGAATTCAACGCATTTGTTCTAGCAACATAAAATACTTCAATAACCAGCGTAACCGTTTAGATGAGCTGTAAGAAGTGAGAGCCGACTTGGGAACGTGAAACCAAAGCCTTTTACTGTTAGAATAGCTTAGAAAAGATGGTAGTTTTATTCATTATGGTATCATGGTATGGTTTGGGTTGGAAGGGACCTTAAAGATCATCCAGTTCCACTCCTGCCATGGGCAGGGACACCTCCCACTGCATCAGGGGCTCCAAGCTCCATCCAACCTGGCCTTGAACCCCTCCAGGGATGGGGCAGCCACAGCTTCCCTGGGCAACCTGTTTTCAGTGCCTCCCCACTCCCATGGTGAAGAAATTCCTCCTTATGTCCAGTCTAAATCTGCCCCTCTCCAGTTTATCCCCATTGCTCCTCGTCCTATCACTCCAGGCCCTTGTGAATAGTCCCTCCCCAGCTTTCCTGTAGCCCTTTCAGGTACTGGAAGGTCGCTCTAAGGTCTCCTTGGAGCCTTCTCTCCTCCAGGCTGAACAACCAGGAGGTGGAGTTGCTGAATCAGAAAAGATGCTGTAATTGGATCTGTAATTTTTTGTTCAGAGCTAATTCTTTTTTGCCCTCTTTCAGATGTCTTCATGACCCAGTTTTCAGCCCTTCAGACCTCCCGCTCTGTGAGAACACGGCGCTTGGCCGCAGCTGAAGAGAATCTTGAAGTGGCTCGTGCTGCCCGCCTAGCACAGATCTTCAAGGAAATATGTGATAGCATTATATCCTATAAAGGCGAAGGTAATGCACCTAAAAACATTTTCATGAGACTTTTTCAACCTCTGGAACAATGGACTTTCTAAATAGAAAGTAGAAAAAAATTCCTTTCTTCAGGACATTAAAAAAGATTCCTTTTTTTTCCTTTCTCCTGCTACCAGTAATCACTTTTTTTATCTTCATCCCTTTCCTCTGCCACCAGAATCTGCTGGCATCGCTATCCTTTTAAATTGATTTTTCAGGAGTTCAGCAAAATGATACAATTGACAGAATTGCAAGGAAACTGTCCTCCCTTTTATACTTACAGTTCGATTACAGCAACCGCCTCGAACTGCAAAAGCATTTCAGTTCCCTGGGCCTCAGACGATAAAAAGCCTTTTTTGACCTAGACTGGATGTTGTTAGTTACTTGTCTTTTAAGTTTTACTCCATTTAATGTTACTGAACTGTGTTCCTCTTGCAGACCCCTCCAGGCAGGCACTTGCTGCTCCCCTCCTGAACCTTCCCCCAAAGAAAAAGTAAGTGCTTGCTTCTCGGAGCAACCCTCACTTGTCCAGAATGGATTCGCACAGCTTTGAAATGCTAGTGGAAAGGATGATGTGCGAAGGCCACATGCCGGGTCCTGCACTTGGGGCACAACAACCCTGAGCAGCTCCAGCCTAGGAGAAGTCTGGCTGGAAACTGCCTGGAGGAGAAGGACCTGGGGGGTTGGTTGAACAGGAGCCAGCAGGGGCCCAGGGGGCCAAGAAGGCCAAGGGCATCTTGGCTTGGATCAGACCCGGCGTGGCCAGCAGGGCCAGGGAGGTTCTTCTCCCTCTGGCCTCGGCCCTGGGGAGACCGCTCCTCGAATCCTGGGGTCAGTTGTGGGCCCCTCCCCACAAGAAGGATGTTGAGGCTCTGGAGCGAGTGCAGAGAAGAGCAACGAAGCTGGGGAGGGGGCTGGAGAAGAAGAGGAGCGGCTGAGAGAGCTGGGGGGGTTTAGCCTGGAGAAGAGGAGGCTGAGGGGAGACCTCATTGCTCTCTGCAACTCCCTGAGAGGAGGTTGTGGAGAGGAGGGAGCTGGGCTCTTCTCCCAAGGGCCAGGGGACAGGCCGAGAGGGAATGGCCTCAAGCTCCACCAGGGGAGGCTCAGGCTGAACGTTAGGAGGAAATATTTCATGGAAAGGGTGATTGGGCAGTGTCCAAGGCTGCCCAGGGAGGGGGTTGAGTCCCCTTCCCTGGAGGGGTTTCAGGGCCGGGTGGACGAGGTGCTGAGGGACATGGGTTAGTGATTGATGGGAATGGTTGGACTCGATGATCCGGTGGGTCTCTTCCAACCTGGTGATTCTATGAAATTATTCTGTTTTAGAAACGCAGACTATTATGAGAAGATCTCTGACCCGTTGGACCTTACCACGATTGAGAAGCAAATCTTGACTGGCTATTATAAAACGGTGGAAGCTTTCGATGGGGACATGCTGAAGGTCTTCCGGAATGCTGAGGTGAGGCTCACTCTAGCCTTGAAACTGTGGCATAGACAGTAGGGATATGGCCTCAAGTTGTGGTGCGGGAGATTTAGATTGGATATTAGGAAAAATTCCTTTGCTGGAAGAGCGGTGAAGCCCTGGTAGAGGCTGCCCAGGGCAGTGGCAGAATCCCCATCCCTGGAGGGGTTCAAACAACATATAGATGTGGAGCTTCAGGACACACAGAATCGTAGCATCATTTGGTTGGAGAAGACCTTTGAGATCATCAAGTCCAGCCATACCTGTCCACTACCAAACCATGGTTTAGTAGGCATGGTGGGATTAGGTTGTGTTGATGGTTGGACTTGATGATCTTAGAGGTCTTTTCCAACCTTAATGATTCTGGGATACTATTCTATTCCCTAGTTCAATGCTTTTCCTGATGAGTTACAGTAAGAAAATAAGAAAAATTCTTTAAAGAAGGAGAACTTGTGATGATCCATTTCTGAGGAACAGGCATTGATGGCAACTCATGCTTCAGCTTACCCGAGTGATTTGTGGTTGAGAAAAGGTTGAGAACACATGTGAATCGCTAACCCAAAGGCATTTCAGTGCCTTGTGGAAGAGGTAACTTGTCCTTCAGTGTCACATGTGAGCAAAACGGAGCTGCTGTTGTTGGAAACAGGAGGTGGATGAGCAGCTGGATACCACACTGGTGGCCGTGGTGAAGACCGAAGGGTGCGAGGAGGCAATGGGAATGTTCCGAAAGTGTGGAATCTGGGAAAACAACATTTTGTTTCCTTGGTTTTTTATTCCTTCAGAAATATTACGGCAGAAAATCTCCGACTGGGCGGGACGTGTGCCGGCTGCGCAAGGCCTATTATAATGCTCGCCACGAGGCGTCTGCCCAGATCGATGAAATCGTGGGAGAAACAGCGAGCGAAGCTGACAGCAGCGAGACATCGGTCTGTGAAAAAGAAAACGGGCACGAGAAGGACGAGGACGTGATCCGTTGCATTTGTGGCCTTTACAAAGATGAAGGACTCATGATCCAGTGTGAAAAGTGCATGGTGAGGCAGGGGGAACGCAAAGCGAAGACAAGATCCTTGTGCAACTGTTTGTCTTCTGCCAGTGTGAAATAGTTCAAAGAAAATCTTGAATGCCTTTTGGGGAATCTTCTTTCCTTGCTTTCCTTGATGTTTTTGAGAAGGTGTGGTTTGTAAATGGAAACTCCTGGGAATTTCTAACTGGGTCGTATCTGTTCTCCTAGGTCTGGCAGCACTGTGACTGTATGGGGGTCAATTCCGACGTGGAACATTACTTGTGCGAGCAGTGCGAACCCCGATCTGTGAACAGGGTAAGAAAAGTCTCTTCATTACCATAGTTGTGAACTAAAGCAGCTCCTGCCTTTCCAGAAAGGCTGGGGAGGGGCTCTTGATCAGGGAGTGCAGGAAGAAGACGAGGGGGAACGATTTGAAGCTGAAAGAGGGGAGATTGAGATGAAATCTTGAGGAGAAATGTTCTCCTGGGAGGATGGGGAGGCCCTGGCGCAGGTTACCCAGAGCAGGGGTGGCTGCCCCATCCCTGGAGGGGTTCAAGGCCAGGTTGGATGGGGCTTGGAGCCCCTGATGCAGTGGGAGGTGTCCCTGCCCTTGGCAGAGGGTGGAACTGGATGGGTTTGAGATCCCTTCCAACCCAAACCAGTCCATGATTCCTTGGTTTAGGTTTAATCACATTCAGCATCATTTCTTCTCTATCCACTTCTGTGTATTTCCACAAGGACCGCAGCCCCATTCTTGCGCTGATTATGGTGGGAATCTCCACATTTCCTTCCTTTTCTTCTTTCATCCAGGAGGTTCCCATGATTCCTCGTCCCCATTATGCCCAGCCTGGCTGTGTTTATTACATCTGCTTATTACGGGATGATCTGCTGCTGCGCCAAGGTATGTGCTGACGCCGGTGGCTGCTGGGATTTACATCAGATAAGAATGTACCGAGATATTTGCCATCTCCCTGCTTGAAATGCTTTTATCTTTTTACAAGTAGAAAGCTGTGCTCTCTGCTATTATGGGAGCGACGCACAGTAAGAGTTCTCACAGGCTGGTTGATGAAGAAACACTAATTACCGTTAGCACAGACGAGGCTTTCCTCCTGGCTAGAGGAGGAAGATGCTGAGCCAACTTCTCTGCCTTTACTTCTAGACGTTAGGCCTTCAGTGTTTTACTGCAGAGCAGTCGTTAAAACATCCAACTCATTGCTTCTTTCTTCCCTGAAGTGTGTCTTTCTGGACATGGCTTCAAAGCCCTCAGCCTTTTAGAGGCAGCTACGCAGCCACACAATTCAGTTCACTGATTGTTACTTTCTTTATTTCATCGTACAGATACACGCAAGGTAAGAAAGTAGAATTATTTAGGGAAGAATTATCAAGAGAACGGCTCTTGAATGAGTCGAACCAGCTGTATCTTTGCTAGACGGGAGTGGGAGAATCGTCAAGACAGTGGAGAATTAAAAAATGGGTTGAAACTCGTTTATTCTTTATCCCCTCAGCAGAATTGTGGACTCTGCGATCAGCCTTCCTTTCTCCTGCTGCCCTGCAGTGTCTGTCCTGTCTAGAGTTCAGCCAATTGGTTTTCTCATTCCTTCTTTTCTGCTGGATTCCATGCTGGGGAGTAACAGGGAGTAACTCACTTTCTGGGGTTGCCTCACTCTGGGGTTGCTTTTGTGTCCCGTTAGCTGGGGTTTGTTGGAACTTCCAGCGAGGTCATTTTTGTCGTGACGCATTCTATTTCACTTGCCTACATCTAGGACATCCCACTAGATCAGGTTACCCCATCCAGCCTGGCCTTAAACACCTCGAGGGGGTTTAAAAATGGATCTTGGAAAGCCTGCGTCGCCACAAACTGTCATCTGTGATTATCTCTGACACAGCAGCAAGAGCAGCCACATTTCTGCCTTGAAAACACAGAGCTCAAAGCTCCCTTTCCCAGACAGAGGACGAGCTGTTTCAGTAGTTAATAACATCTGGATAAACTGGAATTGAAATCAAACTTCCTTATACTTAGTGAGGTGTGGAATAACCAAAGGCTTGGGCTTCTCCATCAGTGATTCATTTTCTTAATAATAATCTATCTTCTCCCTTAAATTTTAAGGATTTATTCTTTAAACCTGGCAGCTATCACTGATATCACTAATCAGCATGTGTTTTGTTACATATTGTGCCATCTGTCGTGGTTTTATCTTGATTTATTACCCGGGCAGACAATCCAAATGATTGTTTTTTACTGCAAAGCCTTTTGAAGATGATCCCAGCGAGATTTCCTCCCTTTGCAGCTTCTGCACTGGTTTCACGTCGGTTCAACATGAGGAAGCTGCGTTGTGTTAGTTTTCATGAAACCGTTTACTCCTCTGGTTTTGATGTGCTGGGCTCGGGGAGTCACAGGTCTGTATTTTGTACCTGTCGCCAGGTGATTGCGTTTACCTGATGCGAGACAGCCGGAGAACTCCTGATGGACACCCCGTCCGGCAGTCCTATCGGCTCCTGTCCCACATCAACAGGGAGAAACTCGATATTTTCCGCATTGAAAAACTCTGGAAAAATGAGAAGTAAGTTCAAGGCATCTTTGGAATTTGAGATGTTCTGTAGACCTGTCGGAGCACAGTAACTGTTTGAAGCCTTGTCGTGGTTTACAGATGCCGGGCATGGCTCAGCTGCAAAGGCTTGATGATTCCCCACTTATCTCTGCTTTTACTCCACAACTTCAAAGTGAAAACATAGAATCATAGAATAGTTTGGGTTGAAAGAGACCTTAAAGATCATCCAGTTCCACCTCCTGCCATGGGCAGGGACACCTCCCACTGCATCAGGGGCTCCAAGCCTCATCCCACCTGGTCTTGAACCCCTCCAGGGATGGGGCAGCCACAACTTCCCTGGGCAACCTGTTCCAGGGCCTCCCCACTCTCAGAATGAAGAAATTCCTCCTTATGTCCAGTCTAAATTGGCCCCTCCCCAATTTATCCCCATTACCCCTCGTCCTGTCGCTACAGGCCTTTGTAAAAAGTCCCTCCCCAGCTTTCCTGGAGCCCCTTTCAGCACTGGAAGCTGCTCTAAGGTCTCCTTGGAGCCTTCTCCAGGCTGAACAACCCCGACTCTCTCAGCCTGGCCTCGTACACGAGGTGCTCCAGTCCATGCGAGGCTGGAGGTTTAAGCAGGGGAGAAGAGGTAGAAGTTGATGCACTTTCCTCACTGTTGGAGTAGGCTGAGAATCCCCACTGAGAGCTGAACTGGTTGGCTAACGACGGCTGATGTGCTCGGGCACAATTAATAGCATGTTCACCGTAGACAGCAGCCCAGTAAGCCTGCTGGGTTCATAAAAATCACACTGGGAGTATGAAAACCCCCACTGGGAGTGGGGATAAAGTTGAATGTGTAATATTCATCGCTTTTCATCACGGTCATTGCAGAAGTACAGGGTAAAGAATTCAAAATGAACGCAGGGCATTGAGTAAAGTCGTTTCATGGGCTTATAGAAACAGCCTTTTTTTTTTTGTTTCCCCCTTCTGTTTCTCTCTTTCTCTTACCTTTACGCCTTCAGAGAGGAGCGGTTTGCATTTGGTCATCATTATTTCCGTCCGCATGAAACGCATCATTCCCCCTCGCGAAAGTTCTATCACAATGAGCTCTTCCGGGTGCCATTGTATGAAATTATCCCCTTAGAGGCTGTGGTGGGAACGTGCTGCGTTCTTGACCTGTACACCTACTGTAAAGGTAAGAATCCTTCCTGGGGTGAGAAATGGAGTGTCATACCCCTGGCACCGGTGTTCCATGGGTGTCAGAGCTGAGGGAGCGCTCTTGCTTTAGCGCTCGGACAGTCGTATCTAAGAGGGACAGCAGCAGGGTGGGATTGTGGTGGGCAAGGAAGAGAGAGTGGTGGCAGTTGATCATAGAATCATGGAATCACCAGGTTGGAAGAGACCCATCGGGTCATCGAGTCCAACCATTCCCATCAATCACTAACCCATGTCCCTCAGCACCTCGTCCACCCGGCCCTTAAACCCCTCCAGGGAAGGGGACTCAACCCCCTCCCTGGGCAGCCTCGGACACTGCCCAATGACCCTTTCCAAGAAATATTTTTTTCCTGCTGTCCATCCTGACCCTCCCCTGGTGGAGCTTGAGGCCATTCCCTCTCGTCCTGTCCCCTGGCCCTTGGGAGAAGAGCCCAGCTCCCTCCTCTCCACAACCTCCTCTCAGGGAGTTGCAGAGAGCAATGAGGTCTCCCCTCAGCCTCCTCTTCTCCAGGCTAAACCGCCCCAGCTCTCTCAGCCGCTCCTCTTCTTCTCCAGCCCCCTCCCCAGCTTCGTTGCTCTTCTCTGCACTCGCTCCAGAGCCTCAACATCCTTCTTGTGGGGAGGGGCCCAGCACTGACCCCAGGATTCGAGGAGCGGTCTCCCCAGGGCCGAGGCCAGAGGGAGAAGAACCTCCCTGGCCCTGCTGGCCACGCCGGGTCTGATCCAAGCCAAGATGTCCTTGGCCTTGTTGGCCCCCTGGGCCCCTGCTGGCTCCTGTTCAACCAACCCCCCCAGGTCCTTCTCCTCCAGGCACTTTCCAGCCAGACTTCTCCTAGTCTGGAGCTGCTCAGGGTTGTTGTGCCCCAAGTACAGGACCCGCCATTTGGCCTTGTTAAACCTCATGCCATAAACCTCATAATAGCATTTGTACAAGTTGGGGTGCTATTTGAGTAGAATATACAGGTTTTCCTCTAAAATCAAAATAGCTGTGTGCCCACTATTGTGATTTTGGAGCAAGGAAAACAAATAAAAATGCCTGTCATCCCACTGAACAGCTCTGACAGCCCCTGCCCCACTGACACTGCGCACAGCTCATTCTTGCTCTGCTGTACCCCGAGTTTCTTCTCGAATCTGGGTCACATTTTCTCCCGTGTGCTTTGATTTGAACCTGTAGGGAGGCCAAAAGGTGTGAAGGAGCAAGATGTGTATATCTGTGATTACCGCCTCGATAAATCAGCTCATCTCTTCTACAAGATCCACCGCAATCGTTACCCCGTCTGCACCAAGCCCTATGCCTTTGACCACTTCCCCAAGAGACTCACGCCCAAGAGAGACTTTTCAGTAAGTGTCTTTTCTTTCAGCATCCTGATTTTTCCCTAGAAGACTGGATGTGTTTTTGGAAAGCCCCTGGCTCTCTGTTTATGAATGAAACTTGGTAAACCGAAGGAAGCCGACACACAGTCTGGATGAGAAGCTGGCTAGAAAGAAAGCTTGGAAATGAAAATTGACTGCAGGCAGAGAATGTGCAGTTCAAAAGCAAACAGATGTTGGAGGAATGGTTGTATAAGTTGGGAGGTTGTGGTTTCTGACTGAAATCTAGACGCTGGTTTCATTTCAGCCACTCCCAAGTGAAGGAAATGATAAAAATTCACTTTTCGGTCGCAATTCCGCGACTGTAAAACAATTGTGTGCGTTTCAGAGAATCACACAGCCCAGCAGGAGTTTGCTAGCTTGTCTGTGTTGGGTTGGCTTCTCTTTGGAGTGATTACTCTGTCTTTTAATCACTTGCTTAAACCATAGTTTTCAGCAGTACCTTTGAACAGCGATTCTCAATACAGAAAAGCAGCGTTCTCATATTTCCATTTCCACTCACCACTGAACTGCAGTTTCCCTTAACATCCTCCATCTGAATAGCTATTCATTCCACACTCTCGTTTTCTCCTGTTCCATGGAAGCAGCAGCTCTTGGCTCTGCGCATCCTCCCGCACCAGATCCAGCAAATCTTTCCAAGTAAGCCCTTCCCTTCCTGGAAGCCGAGATATTTTTTTTGTAGTAAGCTTAGAGATGGTTCCAAACCTCTGCTGTGCAGAAAACAAAGGTGATTTTCATCATGATGGTCTGTGGCTTGAAATTTATTTAGAAGATATAAAGAATCAGATAGAGCCAAACTTACTAATTTGTCCTTATTACACCTTTTCCTTTGAATTCATCTGATGGGCCAGCCCCGCGCTGGCATTTCCCGAGTGTCAGACAGTCAAATCCTGCACTGGGACGTCATCCAACGCTTTCTTCCACTCTAAATTCTATTTGATATTAACCATAAGCCTTATTGTCGTTACAGCCTCATTATGTACCAGACAACTACAAGAGAAATGGAGGCAGGTGAGTCTTTTACCCGACTGTTCATTGAGAAGAGACGAAGCAATCGTGTTGTTTTTCAAGCGTCCATTCCTTTTCCTGCCCATTTCCCCTGGGTGCTCTGGAAATCAATTATTTAAAGCAATCCTCTAAACTTTTAAAGAGATAGGAGGGAAGGAGTGAGGAGGAGTAGAAGATAGAAGCAGGCTTAGTGTTCATTAATAATGGATGTAAGGAACTACAGGAGCCATTTTGAACATTAGCAGAAGCAGCTGAATGTGGGAGATGGCAGAGCCGGAGAAGAGCATCCAACCTTCCTGCACAAAGAGATTAGATCCTCAAACACGCTTCCCATGTTCGCGTTGCAATAAAAGCCGGGCCCAGTGAGCTCAGTGACTTTAAAAATACCCCCCCAAGAGCTGTGGCTGTAGCAGAGAAACATCAGCAAGTGCTGAGCTCAACCCTTGTGGAAGAGTAAAACCTCTACAAATTGATATAAAAATTCAGTTTGTTTTTAGAAGGCTGCTTGTGAGGTTCTGCAAACAAGGCGATAGGAACACAGCCTCCTGTGGGTCGTAAGCAGGGGGTTTGAATGTGAACACTGAGTCAACGGATACTTCAGAAAGTCCCTTTTCTTCTGCGAAGTCCTATCGCCTTTCAGGTGAGCGTCTGATAAATGGTGGTATTGAAACCCTTCTTTCCCTTCTAGATCGTCGTGGAAAACAGATCGCTCAAAACCCCAGATGAAAGACTTAAACCAAGAAGAAGATTCCCTTCCACTTATTGAGGAGGTATTAGGAAACCAGGATCAACCTGCGAACGAGCTGCCCAGGCTGGAGGAGGCAGAGAAGGAGCCGGCGCCCAGCGAGAGCTGCGACGCTGATAAAAAGGTGGAAGAAAGCAATGCTGACACAAGGCAGCCCTGCACTCCAGAGGAACGGCGGCATGTGCAGCGAGAGAGACTGAACCAGATCCTGCTAAACCTCTTAGAGAAAATCCCAGGGAAAAACGGTGAGCTTCTCCGCCGTGGTTCCACAATAGCTTTTCTTCTCCAGGTTCGGCTCGAATTCGCTTCAGACCTTGGTGATAAGTCGCTTTTGCCTGGCGATATTGCCTTGGACATCATGAATAAGATCGGTTTTCCTTGCTTTAATGTTTTCTTTTGCAATGGTAGCTGCTTCCACTGGTTCCAGCTGAAATTTCTCTCCATGACACTGGTCTATAGGGTCTATTTAGTAACCACAAAACTTTCTGAAGGCAATTCCCCCCCTCCAATCATTCCATGTTTTCAGCTGAGGAAAGAAAGACTGAAGAGAATTGGGAAAGTCTCTTCTGACCTTTATTGAGCTTTCCACTGGGTTGTAAGTAGCTTGTGTAGGTACCGTCCTGAGCTGCTGAATCACAGAATCATGGAATGGTTTAGGGTTGGAAGAGACCTCAAAGCCTATCCAGTCCCACCCCTGCCGTGAGCAGTGACACCTCCCACTGCATCAGGGGCTCCAAGCCCCATCCAACCTGGCCTTGAACCCCTCCAGGGATGGGGCAGCCACCCCTGCTCTGGGCAACCTGTTCCAGGGCCTCCCCACCCTCACAGCAAAACATTTCTCCCTAAAATCTCATCTCAATCTCCCCTCTTGCAGCTGAAACCATTCCGCCTCATCTTATCCCTGCCCTCCCTGATAAAAAGCCCTGATTAAGAACGTGTGCAGCAGTTGCCATGGTCTGGTTTTAATTTAAAGCCTAGGATGAGTTCTCTCCGGTATTTTTGTCTTCTGTGAGTTAATGCAGAACAATCTGGGTTAGAAGGAACCTTGGAGATCACCTGGTCCAACCATAGAATCACAGAATCACCAGGTTGGAAAAGACCCACTGGATCATCGAGTCCAACCATTCCCATCAATCACTAACCCATGTCCCTCAGCACCTCGGCCACCCGGCCCTTAAACCCCTCCAGGGAAGGGGACTCAACCCCCTCCCTGGGCAGCCTCGGACACTGCCCAGTGACCATTTCCGGGGAACATTTCTTCCTGATGTCCAGCCTGACCCTCCCCTGGTGGAGCTTGAGGCCATTCCCTCTCGTCCTGTCCCCTGTCCCTTGGGAGAAGAGCCCAGCTCCCTCCTCTCCACAACCTCCTCTCAGGGAGTTGCAGAGAGCAATGAGGTCTCCCCTCAGCCTCCTCTTCTCCAGCCTAAACCCCCCCAGCTCTCTCAGCCGCTCCTCTTCTTCTCCAGCCCCCTCCCCAGCTTCGTTGCTCTTCTCTGGACTCGCTCCAGAGCCTCAACATCCTTCTTGTGGGGAGGGGCCCACAACTGACCCCAGGATTCGAGGAGCGGTCTCCCCAGGGCCGAGCCCAGAGGGAGAAGAACCTCCCTGGCCCTGCTGGCCACGCCGGGTCTGATCCAAGCCAAGATGCCCTTGGCCTTCTTGGCCACCTGGGCCACTGCTGGCAGTGACTCAAAGCAGGGCAGACTCCAAACTTCCATCAGGTTCCTCAGCCCCTGACCCAGCGGAGCGTTGGATTTGGGTCGAAACATCCTCGAAGGAACCTTGAATCGGGAAACGGGGAAGCTCTTAACTTTATCACCGTCTTCACCCACGGCCTGTGTTCTCTTGCAGCTATCGACGTCACCTACTTGCTGGAGGAGGGCTCCGGCCGCAAACTGAGGCGACGCACTCTCGCCATCCCGGAGAGCAGCTTCAGGAAGTGACGCCCGCGAGGAGAAGCTGTGGGTCTGGAGTCTGCGACAAGGGCTGCCGAGGGCTGCGGGCAGGAACCCACCTTCCTCCGCACCAGCCACGGAGGGGAGAGGGCAGCAGCAAACTGACAAATGACAAAACAGTTAGCACTTAGATGTCTGGGCCGGCCGCGAGCTGCCCTGCCCTGCTCTGCGGTGCTCGTCTGGTGTGTGTGTTGTTGGGCGTGCCTTGTATCGATGTTAGGTACTGCGCAAAACCTCGTGGTTATTGTCCGAGATGGTCAAATTTTAATTTATTTTTTGCTTGATATTCCCACTCAGAGGGGAAAAAAAAAAAAAAAAAAAAATCACAACTAAGAAACGAATGGGGAGGCAAGAAGGAGAAAGACTGACTCACTCTGGTTGAGAAGATTCCCCACGGTCACCCGATCAACCTGTGATTGTACGAGACGCCGGTGGCCCCGCGGGCCGTGCCGGGGAACGGGATCCAGCTGGGAGAGCGGAGGCCCCGGGGCTTCAACGGTAACGGCCGCCCTGACTCGTGGCCTCCGATTTGCACAAGTTCCAGGAAGAGAGACGCGTTCCCGACCGCGCCACGGGCTTCCCCGTGGGCCAGCGGGCCCGCGCTCCGGCCTGCGGCGAGGAGACCTCGCGCTGAGGCGGGCGGGGAGGGCGCGGGGGCTCGGCCAGGGGGTGTTTTATTTCCACTTTTTTTTCTGCAGAGAAGTTTTATAAAGCAAGTCAGCTCCTGCCGACACCATTGCTGTGGGGTTTTTTGATAAGCTGTGGTTCTTGTGCGTCCCGTGTGTTGTGCGACTTAAATCCTGTTAAAAGATAAAAAAAAGCAAAAAAAAAAACAAAACCACCAAAAAAAACAAGGAAACCTTCACTACATGAACCGTCGAGCAGTATTCCGAGCGAGTATTTGTCGTGAACTGTAGGATATATCAACTTCTAACACTAATTCTTGTGTTCTGGTTGTACAGCTGAACCTGTCCGTCTCTTAAATTAAGAGGCAGTATATCCCGCACCGCCCGCGCTCTCTGCTTTTTCTTCGCCGCCGCAGCCCGTTCCTGCCCGCCGCAGCCCCCGGGGGTGGCTCGAAGGGGCCGAGCCCGGCGGGGCCACCAGGTACCAGCCCCACGGTTGCCACCGGCCGCCCTTGGCGGCGAGGGAAGAGCGAGGGTGGTCGGCATATGCTGCCCCTTGCTTTGCTTTTCTTGTCCTTCCGACGTACATACGCATAGAAGGTCCCGTTTTAGCTGTTCTTATAAAAAAAATCCAGTTTTCAATGTGCCAAGTTGTATATATCTGCTGCGTGGATGTAAAGCAATACGGTAGTTCCATGTTCCTTTTGAACGGACCAAGCTCGTCCTAATGTACATTGTTATTATTATAATTATTTTACTCTTAGTGGAACACGCCTCATTCCATTAACTTTTTCTGTGTTGATTTCAAAAGAAGAAAAAAAAAAAACCCGCGCAAAAAAAAAAAAACCCACGAAGAAAGGAAAAAAAAAAAACAACCCTTTGAGAAAAAATATTTTATTAAAAAAAAACGCAAAAAAAAAGAAATAAGAAAATAGTTTGGAATATTTTCTTACTGTAGAGAAGCACTGTACAGTCCCAGGAACCCTGAGTATTAAAATACTCGTGCGTGTAGTAGGAATATCGCATGTCCGACCCCCTGGAGTTGTCTCATTTAAGTTTCAAACAGAAATCGTTGTCTGAAATGGTGTTAAACACTAAAAAAAAAAAAGAAGTCGTTAAAGAAAATAAAGTGCGTACAGAAGCGAGACACTAGCTCTGTCGTTTTATCTTTCTTTTGTTGAAAGACTAAAAAGAAAACAAACAAAAAAAAAAAATGTTTTTTAGACAATCAAATGTTAGGTAAGTGCAAAAGACTTGGTTTTTCTTACTTGGTGTAGAAATTAATGACTTTTTTTAATTTTTCGGTTATTTTATAACAACGAGGAGACCGCTGTGGGCACCAGGAGCGCTGTTCGGAGACCAGGAAGCACTACATTACTGCAAATAGCTACGAACTCTTAGTCTGCATGGGTGTAGGCTGTGTGATTGCTGAAAATAAATGCTGCTAATATATTTCCTTTTTACAAAGCATATCTAAATAGATCATTGTTTTGATGTTAATCTTTGTAAATTATGTATTACCAATTTTAACATTGGATGTAATTGCATAAAAAGGAAAAAAAAAAAAAAAAAAGCCTGCATCTCAATCCTGAGAGAGTCTAGTATTAAATGGAAAATCTTTTCCTAGCAACGCCTCGTGGGGTTTTCTTTCTCTGGCTCTTCAGGTTCCTTCTCTCTCGCCTCCCGACTCCCTTGCAGGGTCGCAGCCAGTTCCCTGGTGGAGCTTGAGGCCATTCCCTCTCGTCCTGTCCCCTGGCCCTTGGGAGAAGAGCCCAGCTCCCTCCTCTCCACAACCTCCTCTCAGGGAGTTGCAGAGAGCAATGAGGTCTCCTCTCAGCCTCCTCTCCCTGCTCCAGAGCCCCTCTCCAGCTTTCCTGGAGCCCCTTTCAGCGCTGGAAGCTGCTCTGAGGTCTCCTTGGAGCCTTCTCCATGCTGAACAACCTCCACTCTCCCAGCCTGGCCTCAGCCGGGAGGTGCTCCAGCTCTTGGATCATCCCCGTGGCCTCCTCTGGACTCCCAACAGCTCCATGTCCTTCTTACGTTGGGGACTCCAGAGCTGGACACGGAGCTCCAGGTTGGGTCTCAGCAGAGCAGCCTAGAGGGGGGGGACGTCCCTCCCTCGCTCTGCTGTCTATAAACACGCATGTAAACAACTCCCACCGACTTCCACTGCCACCCACATTCCAGGGTTATTTCTGGCCTGGTGACCCCAGCCGCCTCATAGACTCATCGAATCACCAGGTTGGAAGAGACCCACCGGATCATTGAGTCCAACCATTCCCATCAATCACTAAACCTCTTCCCACCCCGTACCGGAGCGCGGGGGCCGGGGGGCCGAGCCTTCAGCAGCGTTTGCTCACAGCCAGCACCCAACCCAGCCAAGGTCCCCTCCTCAGGGACAAGTCCGAGGCCACCTCCAGCCCCTGCTCCCCACCACGATCCATTCACGTGAGCCACAATCTTTATTTCCAGCTTTTTTTTCCTTCCTGGAATAAGCTCGTTCCTGTGGTTACGACTATTTACAGAGGGTTGGGCCGCCAGCCCTGGAGCAAAGCGGGACACAGCGAGGTGGTGGTGGGACACGAGGGCACAGGGACAACACCAAGGACCGCGGGGACGAGGCCCTTCGCTCCCCAGCGCCGGCGTGGGCAGCGGTGAGGTGAGCGGAGGCGAAAGCAGATCCCCCGCGGGAGTCCCGGCCGGCGGCGGCTGCCGGGCTGTGCTCACGGCAATGTCATGCGAAGGAGCAGCGGTGACGGGGCAGGAGCCCCTCGGAACCAGCACCCAGCAGAAGGTCCTTCAGGGAGGTGGCCCTGACTCCATCGAGCTCGGCCGCTTCCTCGGCTCTCGCCGCCTCCTCACAAAATTAAGGACGTGTAGCCGACGGGAACTAGGCCAGTGCTGTTTCCATGGCAGCAGCGGATCCAGTCTTCATCCACGGTGGAGAGAAGCTGCAGGATGTCCCCTTTTTGGAAGCTCAGGTGCCCATCGGCCGCGCCCGTGTGGTCACACAGCGCCCGGACTGCCCTGCACAACAAACACGACGGGGATTCAGGGAATCGTAGAATCACCAGGTTGGAAAAGACCCATTGGATCATGGAGTCCAACCATTCCTATCAAAGACTAACCCATGTCCCTCAGCACCTCATCCACCCGGCCCTTAAATCCCACCAGGGTTCCAGAGCCTCAACATCCTTCTTGTGGGGAGGGGCCCACAACTGACCCCAGGATTCGAGGAGTGGTCTCCCCAGGGCCGAGGCCAGAGGGAGAAGAACCTCCCTGGCCCTGCTGGCCACGCCGGCTCGGATCCAAGCCAAGATGCCCTTGGCCTTCTTGGCCCCCTGGGCCCCTGCTGGCTCCTGTTCAACCAACCCCCCCAGGTCCTTCTCCTCCAGGCACTTTCCAGCCAGACTTCTCCTAGGCTGGAGCTGCTCAGGGTTGTTGTGCCCCAAGTGCAGGACCCGCCATTTGGCCTCGTTAACCCTCCTGCCGTTGGTCTCAGCCCATGGATCCAGCCTGTTCAGATCCCTTTGGAGCCTCCCGACCCTCCAGCAGATCCAGCTTCCACCCAGCTCAGTGTCACCCACAAACTTGCTCAGGGTGCATCGATGCCTGCATCCAGGTCATTGATGAAGACACTGAACGGGGCTGGACCCAGCACTGAGCCCTGGGGCCACCACTTGTCACTGGCCTCCAGCTGGAGTTAACTCCATCTCCCACCACTCTCTGGGCCCTCTCCAAGGATTCACCTCTCCAAGGAGCCCAGGTAGCCCCAAGAGAGGCTCCTACAGGACTTGATGCTCACGCACAGATCCTCCCCTCCCAAAACATCCGGCGATGAATTGGATTGAGAACGAAGATCGGTGCCAGCCTTTCCCTCGAGAGGCGTGGAGGTGATCCAGACTAAGCCTGGGAACATTCCCCGCTTCTCTGACCCCACCAGCAGCTTCCCAGCCCCACCACGACCGCGTCTACGTTACCTGTGGGGCTGGGCTGAGCCGGGCACGTTCCTCAGCGGCTGCTCTGGAGCTCGGCTCTTCTCGGGCGCCAACCCCTTCACCACCACAGCCAGGACACGCGCGCTGGGGGACAACCAGCTAGAAGGTCTCCTGCCACAAAGCAAAGGAAAAACCACAAGTTCATGGGGAGAGCCTTTCCCCACTCATTCTGCTCAGGTAAAGAGCCCCACCGAGCCTCCACCGTGAGCTCCTGCTGCTCTAAAGGACTGATGCAACGTGGCAGCAGCAGCGCTTGGGATGCTCCTGAATCCCAGGAGCACAAAACAGGGATAACGGGCAGTACAAGACACTCTGGGAGGCCAGAGAACCTCGTGGTGTGCTCTCTGGTCACTGCCTGGGATAAAACATCTTCCTTGCCCCACCTGGGCCTTACCTGGACCTCACGGAGACAGAGTCAGGACTGGGAAGGGAGCTCCTGGCTGAGGGATTGGTGGCTCCAAAGAGGCGGCTCATCCAGCTGCCCTTCTCCAGGCCAGGAGGACCACCCGCTGCCGGCTCAGAAGGTGCCGTCCCGTTCTTCTTTGCGGGAGGCTCTGGGGAAGCAGCCAGAAGATTCTCTCCAGCAGCATCCGCATCCGGGGGGGCGCCAGCTCCAGCAGGCAGGACGAGCTCTTCAGGAGAAGAGGTCCCAGAGGTGTCAGCGCTGCTGCTGGGCCTTGGACTGGGGAGTTCAGGGACAGCTTTGGTCTGAAGGAGCTGCAGCTCCGTGCCTCGAGGCTCATTCACGGATATTTGGGGTCGCACAGCCTGGCCGGGGCTGGAATCCCCCACACCCGCCTGCAGCTTGGTCCACCAGACGAAAGAGGATTTTTCCTTGCTAGGAGCAGCGTAAATCCTAGAGGCCTGGCTCAGCTGGCCCCACCAGCCGCCGAGGCCGGTTCCAGCGTCCTGAGGTCCTGCCGGGGGCTCGTGTTTCTCCGGGGAGCCGTGAGCTCCCAGCAAAGCGCGACCGAGCTGGTCTCCCCAGCGCAGAACGTGCTGGAAGGTTTGCTGGAGGGCAGCCCCGACCTGGGCGCCAGCGACCAGCGCTTGGGGCTGAGCCCCGGTGCTGCCCTCGGCCCCCGTTACCCTCCCCACGGCGTCGGGGGGAATCTCCTCCTCCAGGTTGGCCCCTGCGGCTCCGCTCTGGCCCCCCGGGGAAGGTGGAACAGGCCCCCGCGCCGAAGCCGAGCGATGGGGAGGAGACAGGGGCGATTCCAGCT
The DNA here is from genome assembly GCF_032191515.1 of Phaenicophaeus curvirostris. Taxonomy (NCBI): domain Eukaryota; kingdom Metazoa; phylum Chordata; class Aves; order Cuculiformes; family Cuculidae; genus Phaenicophaeus; species Phaenicophaeus curvirostris. Next base: position 2,231,120 of record NC_091420.1, on the reverse strand, counting down.
GGCGAGACAAAGGTCTGACGTCCACGGAGAGGTGGTGGTGTTCGAAGAGCAGGTCGAGGTGGAAAGTCAGCACCGAGAGCGGCTGGATGAGCAGCAGCAGCTCGTCAGCGAGGTGGGGGAGAGGACCTTGGCTCAGAGCGAAGAAGGCGGTGGGTGAATACAGCACGGAGATGACACCTAAGAGACATGGACAGCTCAGAATGACTGTGCTCCCAACCCCTCCCAGAGCAGCAAGTGGGTCCCAGCAGATCCGAGCAGCTTCCACTCGCAGCTGTTCTGCGGATCTGCTGCGGAAAATGATGCTTTTATCCGCTACGGGAATCTCTGCCAAGCACAGCGGCTGGAACAGCTACAGGATTATCTCCTCAGCAACAGCAGGAGCTTCTGGGTGCCGTGTCCTTACCTGGGCTCTTCTGCAGGTGAGAGATCCACAGTTCCAACTGCTTGATGCTAAACAGGACAAAAAAAACTCAAATCAGAGCTCAGGACCCGGCTCCAACAAGGCCAGGAGGGCCAAGAGGGCCAGAAGAACCAGCACTCACTTCAAGAGGCCGAGGATAAAGGCATGAAACTTCTGTCTGGAGTTGTTGAGAGGAGCCAGCCCGGCCACGTGCCAGCACAGGGACTGGAGGGAGCGGGCGTTGGGCCCTGCAAAACACACACCAACAGTCACTGCTCTGGGGACACACACCTTCCGCGAGTCTGGGCTGGAAAAGGAGCCCAGGCACCTCGAGATGATGAGCCCAACACCTCCAGGAACACGTTCCCTTCATACGAGAAGTAGTTACTACTACAAGAAGTGGAATATTTTGATTCAAGCTAAAGTAAAGTTCCATCTAAGTAATTGTATTTTTTGAAAGTTAGACAGAATGTCTCTCTGATAGGATGTTTTCTTTCATAGAATCATAGAATCACCAGGTCGGAAAAGAATAGAATAGAATAGGCAAAAGATTCCTGGGAGAATTTATCCATACGCATGTAAATGGGAAATCTCTTATGTCTCAGCTCTTGTCTCATTGCACACGACTGATGGAGATCAGTCCCTTGTGCTCCTCAGGCTTGATTAGAGGGTGTTTGCTTCCTAAAACTCCAAAATGAGTCTTAGAGACTTTATTTGATGGTGGTTTTGGTATCACCTTCGCACTAACCTGTCTTCACAGAGGCTTCCACCACGCTCCAGGGGGAATTTTTCCTCTGGCCGGTGATAACATCCTTCTGGAATGGCTTCAGCCCGTCCTCCACCAAGGCATAGAGCGCAGGGCAGAGGGTGTGAAGCAGCAGGTAACCCACGTCTGGGCTGAGCCGGCTGTCGCCCAGCTGCGCCTGAAGCAGGGAGACACAAGGAAATTACATGGAGAGGGATGGCAGTGCCTGATCTTAGAATCACAGAATCACCAGGTTGGAAGAGACCCAATGAATCATCGAGTCCAACCATTCCATCAATCACTAACCCATGTCCCTCAGCACCTCGTCCACCCGGCCCTTAAACCCCTCCAGGGAAGGGGACTCAACCCCCTCCCTGGGCAGCCTCGGACACTGCCCAATCACCTTTGCCGGGAAAATAATTTTCCTGCTGTCCAGCCTGACCCTCCCCTGGTGGAGCTTGAGGCCATTCCCTCTCGTCCTGTCCCCTGGCCCTTGGGAGAAGAGCCCAGCTCCCTCCTCTCCACAACCTCCTCTCAGGGAGTTGCAGAGAGCAATGAGGTCTCCCCTCAGCCTCCTCTTCTCCAGGCTAAACCCCCCCAGCTCTCTCAGCCGCTCCTCTTCTTCTCCAGCCCCCTCCCCAGCTTCGTTGCTCTTCTCTGCACTCGCTCCAGAGCCTCAACATCCTTCTTGTGGGGAGGGGCCCACAACTGACCCCAGGATTTGAGGATTCGAGCTCCTAGTCTGGAGCTGCTCAGGGTTGTTGTGCCCCAAGGGCAGGACCCGCCATTTGGCCTCGTTAACCCTCCTGCCGTTGGTCTCAGCCCATGGATCCAGCCTGTTCAGATCCCTTTGGAGCCTCCCGACCCTCCAGCAGATTCAGCTTCCACCCAGCTTAGTGTCACCTGCAAACTCGCTCAGGGTACACTTGATGCCTTCATCCAGGTCATCGATAAAGACATTGAACGGGGCTGGACCCAGCCCTGAGCCCTGGGGAATCCTGAGCGTGTGGATCACCCTAGAGCTCCCAAACCCCTCCAGCTCATGACCCACCCTCGCTGCTGCCCACCCAACCTCTCACCTTCTGCACCAGGTTCCGTGCGGTGCTGAAGTGGGCGATGATCTTATCCACGGCGGTGCTGACGGCGATCAACAGGGCTGTGGAACAATGGAAAGTTGGGAGAGTTGGGGTTGTTCAGCCTGGAGAAGAGAAGGCTCCAAGGAGACCTTAGAGCAGCTTCTGGCACTGAAAGGAGCTCCAGGAAAGCTGGGGAGGGGCTCTGGATCAGGGAGGGTAGGGAGAGGGTAAGGGGGATGGTTTTGAACTGAAAGAGGGGAAATTGGGATGAGATCTTAGGGAGAAATGTTTTGCTGTGAGGGTGGGGAGGCCCAGGCCCAGGTTGCCCAGAGCAGGGGTGGCTGCCCCATCCCTGGAGGGGTTCAAGGCCAGGTTGGATGGGGCTTGGAGCCCCTGATGCAGCGGGAGGTGTCCCCACCCAGGGCAGGGGTGGGACTGGACGGGCTTTGAGGTCCCTTCCCACCCAACCCATTCCACCAAAGGGTGCACCGTGCAGCTGGCCGAGATCAACCAGCCACGGCCACAGCGCCGGACACCGAGGCCTTCGAGGAGTGGGCAGGAAGGCCCAGGCTAACGGAACATCCCAGGCTGTTGCCATGGGAACCAGGAGTTCTTGGGCACAGGGATGAAGGATGAAGCGAAGACAGAGACACGGGCAGGAGACCTCTGGGGTGAGGTGGCTCAAAACCAGCCCCAGCCCCATCCTCCTGAGCCTGTCCCCAGCCCCAGAATCATAGAATAACCAGGTTAGAAGAGACCCACCGAATCATCGAGTCCAACCATTCCAGGTTCCCTTCCCAAGCCCTGAGCCTGTCCCCACCCCTGGGGGTCCCGTTCTGAGCCCATTCCCAGCCCCAGGGATCCCAAACCCCAAGCCGTGGGGGTCCTGGAGCCCAAAGCCGCTCCCTATCCCCGGGGGGTCCCATTCTGACCCTCCCCCAAACCCCAAGGCCATCCTCAGCCCTGGGGGTCCCATTCCAAGCCCCCCACCCAAACCCGGGGGTCCCAAACCCCAAGCCCACCCCCAGCCCCAGGGCCCAAGCCCCGAGAGTCTCATTCCAAGCCCTGACTCCCCACCAGCCCTTGGGGTCCCGAAGCCCAAAGCTGCTCCCCAGCCCTGGGAGGGGTCCCATTCCAAGCCCCCCCTCCCAAACCCGGGGGTCCCAAACCCCAAGGCCACCCCCAACCCCAGGGTCCCAAGCCCTGAGTTCATCCACAACCTCGGGGGGCTCATTCCAAGCCCTGAGCCCCTTCCCCAACCCCAGGGTCCCAAGCCCTGAGTCCATCCACAGCCTCAGGGGGCTCATTCCAAGCCCTGAGCCCCCTCCCCAGCCTCAGGATCCCATCCCAAACCCCAAGGCCACCCCCAGCCCCAGGGTCCCAAGCCCTGAGTCCATCCACAACGTCAGGGGTCTCATTCCAAGCCCTGAGCCCCCTCCCCAACCCCAGGGTCCAAGCCCTGAGTCCATCCACAACCTCAGGGGGCTCATTCCAAGCCCTGAGCCCCCTCCCCAGCCCCAGGCTCCCATCCCAAACCCCAAGGCCTCCCCCAGCCCTGAGGGCCCCAGAGCCCCCCCAGCCCCGGGGTCCCAAGCCCCGAGGGGCTCGTTCCAAGCCCTCAGCCGCCGGGGGTCCCATTTGGAGCCTTTCCCCAGCCCCGGGGGTCCCGTTCCCAGCCCCCCCCCCCCCCACCCCCCAACACCCCGTCCCCCGGTACCTTTCTGCCGCTCCCCCCGGTACCGGGCGGGTCCCCCCGGGGCTGCGGGCGGTTCGGCTCTGCCTGCGGGGACCAGGGCGGCGGCGCCGTGAGGGGAGGGCTCGGCCGGGCTCCCCCGGGAGCCACCGGGGCCGCGATCGCCCATGGAGCCCGAGGGGAGGGCCGGGAAGAGGGAAGGGCCCCGCGGGGCGGCGCCGGCCCGGGGCGGGGAACGGGAACCGGGCCCCACACGAGAGGCCTGCCCGGCTCCCCGGGGATCAGCCCCCCTTGTCGGCCCCCACCCCACGGCTCCCCTTGTCCTGCTCGGCTCCCCAGGGCCTGGTTCCCCTTGTCCCACCCAGCTCCCCCTGTCCTGCTCAGCCCCCCAGGGCTCAGCTCCCCCTATCCCACCCAGCTCCCTGTTTCCCACTCAGCTCCCATGTCCTGCTCAGCTTCCCAGGGCCTGGTTCCTCTCATCCCACTCAGCTCCCCTTACCTGGCTCAGCTCCCCAGGGCTCAGCTGCCCCTGTCCCACCCAGCTCCCCCTGTCCTGCTCAGCCCCCAAGGGCTCAGCTCCCCATCTCCCACCCAGCTCCCCGTTTCCCACCCAGCTTCCCTTGTCCTGCTCAGCTTCTCAGGGCCTGGTTCCTCTCATCCCACTCAGCTCCCCTAGTCCCACTCAGCTCCCCAGGGCTCAGCTCCCCCTGTCCTGCTTGGCTCCCCACGAATCAGCCTCCCCCTGTCCCACCCAGCTCCCTGTTTCCCACTCAGCCTCCCAGGGCCCGGTTCCTCTTGTCCCACCCAGCTCCCCTTACCTGGCTCAGCTCCCCCTGTCCCACTCAGCTCCCTAGGGCTTGGCTCCCCTTACCCAGCTCAGCTCTTCAGGCCTTTGTCCCCTTGTTCCGCTCAGCTCCCCCAACCTCAGCTCCAGTTCTCCTATGCAGCTTCCCAGGGCTCAGCTCCCCTTGTCCTGCTTGGCTTCGCCTGTCCCACTCGGCTTCCTGGGGCTCAGCTCCTCTTGTCCTACTCAGCTCCCTTCGTCCCACTCGGCTCCCCAGGGCTTTGCTCCCCTTACCCAGCTCAGCTCCCCAGGGCTCAGCTCCTCTTGTCTTGCTTGGTTCCCCTTGTCCCCCTCACCTCCCTGGGGCTCAGCTCCCATTGTCCCCCTCAGCTCCCCAGGGCTTGGCTCCCCTTACCCAGCTCTGCTCCCCAGGGCTTGGTTCCCCTTGTCCCCCTCAGCTCCCCAGGGCTTGGCTCCCCTCATCCCCCTCAGCTCCCCAGGGCTCGGCTCCCCTTGCCCTGCTCGGTCCCTTCCAAGACGAGCCCCCTGCCCCATCGCAGAGGAGCAGACCCCAGTCCTTACCCTCCTGGCAGGCGGCCTCTCCTCTCTCTCCCGTCCCCGGCACCCAAGGCTCCCTGCCGGTTCCCCCGAGCCTCGGAACGGGGGCTCCTCCATCGCAGCCCGAGCCCAGCCCCTTCTCTCCGGGCAGGCAGCTTCGCGCTGGCATCCCCCCTTCCTCTGTGTTTCCCGGCGGTCCCTCCGCGATGGGCTGCAACCCCGGCTGGGATCTCCTCCTCTTCAGCTGGTGGCTTTCCGTCGGTGCCATTGAGTGTCCACCCGGGGCCGTGGGTGGCAGCCAACATGAGCCCTCGCTGCCTCCGGCCGCGGCGAGAGGTGCCGAGGGGTGCCGAGAGGCCACGGGCTGTGCCCGCTCGCCGCCTGGCTGCCCCTTGGGCTTGTTGGAGACGCTGCGGTACCGCAGCTCCTTGAACGTGGTCACCTCTCGCTGCCTGGAGCTGGCTGCTCTCACCGGCCAGTCCTGGGGCTGCGCCGGCTCGTGGCCCGCGGCGCCGGAGAGGAGCTCGCTGGAAGGTGGCAGCTCCGTGTCTGGGGAGAAGACGATCAACCAGTCGCTCCGGTCGATCTTAGGCTGGGCGAGAGCAGGCACGGCAGCGTTTCTCTTCCTCTTCTGGGCCAGCTCGTGGAAGGAGGTGATGGTTTTCTTGCTCGTGTCTCTGCAGAGCTCACCGGAACCGGGCTCCGGCACCATGGTCAAGAGCGGCTGCTCTTCTCGCTGCGCGCTGAGAACCTGCATGCGTCTCCGGGGCCTGGGGGGCACAGGCGGGGGGACGCTGCCAGCCCGGGGCTGCGGCTTGGGAGCGTCGCTCCCAGCGGCATCGGGGTTGGGGAGGGAGTTGCAGTTGGGGTCTAGGTTGGCGCAGACGTTGATGGTTTCCTGCTCCGCCGTGCCGGGAGAAGCCTCGTCGCGCTGGGAGCGGAGCGAGCCGCCGCTGCAGAGGCTGTCGGGGCTCTCTCCAGCCAAGGTGTCTGGGCTCTGGAGCGCCATGGGGTTGAAGTTGGCATCTCTTCCATCACACGTCCTACTCTGCTCAGCCAACAGCTGGTCATCTTCTCCGGGAATGACGTTGGGTTGATTTTCAGGGGATGGGGTCTCTTCTCTAGAGAACCCTTTGTAGTACACGGAGACCGGGGAGTCATCCAAGCTGAAATCCGAGCAGCTGCTGACAGAGGAGCAGGAGGAGGAAGCCAAATCGCAAGGAGGGTCACAAGGGGAAGCCACCTCCTCCTCCCCAGCGTGCAGGGAGGTGAAATCCTCTTGAGCCGCCTGGTTCTGGAGCTCCGACGTCACCGGCTGCTGAGCGTGGGAATCGCAACAGCGACATTTCAAGGAGGGGTTGTTGGAATTGGCATCCACTTGCTCACGGTTCTCTGGGCAGTCGCTGCAGCCCGTCTGGTCGTCTCCAACCATGGAAGTCGAGGTCTCTTGGAGCTCCGGGTGCCGGGAGAGGTGCAGCCCCAGCGAGATGTGCTGCAGGTGGATGTGGTTGAGGTTGCAGAGCAAACCCTTCTTGGGAGCCAGCATGATGCTGCCTCACTGGTGGCACCGAGGCCCCTCAGAGAACCCTTCAGCTCCTCTCTTCAGACCATCCAGCTCCCTACAAACATCAAACACCCTTTCAGTCTGCGGGGGAGAAGGCAGCAGCACAAACACGGAGAGGAACCGTGTCTCAGAGATGCCATCAAGGAGAAGATGCCCTTGAAGCCTCAGCCGGGGGCTCCTGGCCAAGGGCGGGTGGCATCGCCGGCACTCGGAGCCGGGGTACAGCGGTGAGGGGGTGCCCAGCACCCATCCGAACACTGGACCGGCTGCAGGGCCCTGCTGCAACACCCAGCCCTGCCGCTGCAGTGAGGAGCACTCCAGCCCCGCAGCCCCTGCAGCCCCCGGAGCTCTGACCGTGGCTGGGCTTAGGCAGCGGGCTCTGACCTGAGCCCCAGCATCCCAGGCTCCAAACATCCCCGACCCCGACCATCTCCAGCCCCGGGCATCCCCCAACCCTCAGCATCCCCTGATCCTCAGCATCCCCAGCCCCAACATCCCCACCCCGAGCATCCCCCAATCCTCAGCATCCCAGGCTCCCAACACCCGGTGATCTCCAGCATCCCCCCTCCAGCAGCCCCCCGCCCTGAGCATCCCTCAATCCTGAGCATCCCCACCTCAAGCATCCCCAGCGTCAGCATCCTCCACCCTAAGAATCCCCACCCCGAGCATCTCCCAGCCCCAACAACCCCCACCCCGAGCATCCCCCAATCCTGAGCATCCCCAGCCCCAACAACCCCCACCCCGAGCATCCCTTGATCCTGAGCACCTCCCAGCCCCATTATCCCCTGATCCTAAGCATCCCTCACCCCCAGCATCCCCACCCCGAGCATCCCCAGCCCCAACACCCCCACCTCGAGCATCCCCAGCCCCAACACCCGCACCCCGAGCATCCCCCACCCTAAGAATCCCCACCCCGAGCATCCCTCATCCTAAGAATCCCCACCCCGAGCATCCCCAGCCCCAACACCCCACCCCGAGCATCCCCAGCCCCAACACCCCACCCCGAGCATCCCCAGCCCCAACACCCCCACCCCGAGCATCCTCAGCCCCAACACTCCCACCTCGAGCATCCCCAGCCCCAACACCCCCACCCCGAGCATCCCTCACCCCCAACACCCCCACCCCGAGCATCCCCAGCCCCAACACCCCCACCCCGAGCATCCCCCAGCCCCAACACCCCCACCCCGAGCATCCCTCACTCCCAGCACCCCCACCCCGAGCATCCCCAGCCCCAACACCCCCACCCCTCGCATCCCCCAGCCCCAACACCCCCACCCCGAGCATCCCCAGCCCCCAAACCCCCAGCCCCCAAACCCCCACCCCTCGCATCCCCCCTCCCTTCGCATCCCCCACCCCTCGCACCTCGGGTCCCAGGGCTCTGCAGCCGAGATGCAGCCGCCCCTGCTGCCCCCCCGGTCCCCCAGTTCCCCCCCCCACCCCGCGGCCCCGTTCACCTCGTCGCGCTGCGGCGGCGACTGCGGCGCCGGGTGGGCGGGGGGGGGGGGAGGAGGAGCCGCCGCCCTGGCCCCGCCCCTCCGCCAGGGGGCGTGGCTTCGCGGCCCAGACCAATCAGAGCCGATGGGCGGGGCTTACGTGAGACCACGCCCTCTTTCGTCGATGGACTCGGCCTCGCCCAGCGACGTGAGCGGATTGGCTGCGGGGGCGGGGCTTTCTAGTCGCAGCTCCATATAAGGGAATGGGCGGGGCTTGCGAAAGCTCCGCCCACCAGGCGGAAACAGGCGTGGCTACAGCCGAGCCCCCGCCCCCCGTGCACCTCGAATAGGTGGGATGTGGGATAACGGAACAGCTGGGATGTGGGATAAAGGAACAGCTGGGATGTGGGATAAAGGAACAGCTGGGATGTGGGATAATGGAGCAGCTGGAATGTGGGATACGGGAACAGCTGGGATGCAGCACAGCTGGGATGTGGGATAATGGCACAGCTGGGACATGGGCACAGCTGGGATGCGGGATACAGGCACTGGGATGCACGGCTGGGATGTAGCACAGCTGGGATGCGGGATACAGGCGCTGGGATGCACGGCTGGGATGTAGCACAGCTGGGATGCGGGATACAGGCGCTGGGATGTAGCACAGCTGGGATATAGCACAGCTGGGATGTGGGATACAGGCGCTGGGATGTAGCACAGCTGGGATATAGCACAGCTGGGATGTAGGATATAGGCACTGAGATGCACAGCTGGGATGTAGCACAGCTGGGATGTGGGATACAGGCACTGAGATGCACAGCTGGGATGTAGCACAGCTGGGATGTGGGATACAGGCACTGGGATGCACAGCTGGGATACAGGTGCTGGGATGTAGGCACAGCAGGGACCTGGGATACAGGCACAGCCGGGATGTGGGATACCGGAACAGCTGGGACCTGGGATACGGGCACTCCCGCTCGCAGCCCAGCCCCCACCAGCAGCACGGCACCCACAGCCACTTCTCTTTATTTTCACCGGGGGGTCAGCGCCCTCCAGCCAGCGCCGGCCGCCCCCCACTCACCCTACTCCCCCCTCCAGCTCCAGTTAGGGGGTGGCCCCCAGCCCCTCAGCCCTGCAGTCCAGCTCCAGGTCCCCCTATCACTTCTGCCGCTTGTAGATCTTCTGTGCGAGGCCGAGGAAGATGGCCTTGGGGAGGTGGTGGGAGTGCTTTTGGATCAGCTCCTGCAGCCGCCGGTAGCTGCTCTCCTCGTATTCCTGAAAAGCAGCCCTCAAGCCCAGAGTCTCATAGAGCTCCTTGACCTTCGCCACCTTCTCGGGCTCCTTCCGGCCGTAGTTCTCCTGGGAAAACACCAGAAGAAGTCAGGTGGAAGCCCAGCTGGGGCCAGTCGCTCACGGTGGGGCTGGAGTCACCCCTTGTCCTCCTTGATGCCACTTCACGCTCTTCACAACCCCTCGTGCTCCCAGCCAGGTGGTGGCACAGGGGACTCCGGCACAGGGGACTCCGGCACAGGGCTTTCCAGGTGACGGCACCGCGCTCCCTCCCCATCGCACCCACAGGAAGGGAGCGAGAGGCTGGAGAGCAGCCCTGCAGAAAGGGACCTGGGGGTTCTGGCAAGTCAGATAGGAGCCAGCAGAGCGTCCTGGTAGCCAAGGGGGTAAGCATGTCCTGGGGGTCTTCTCCGCCAGCTGGGAGAGGGAGGGGACTGTCCCACTCTGCTCTGCACTGGAGCACTGGGTGCAGTGCCAGAAACTTTTAGCCAATGCCCTAGGACCCATGGGGTGAAGGTTGGGGTGTCCTGTGCAGGGACAGGAGTTGGACTCCACGTTCCTTCCAACTCAGGATATTCTAGGATTCTATGACCTCTCCCCCATCCTTCCAGGGTGTAATGTTACCTCCAGGATCTGCCTCTGCTCTGGCGTGACCCGGCGCAGACACTCCACCACCAGCCAGCTGCATTTGTTGTCCTGGATATCTGTGCCGACCTTCCCTGTCAGCTCTGGGTCCCCAAAGCAGTCCAGGTAATCATCCTGGACGAGGATGGAAAGACGTGAGCACCGGAGTCGGTGTCCTTCAAGCACCAAGGGACAGGGAGCCACCTCCTACCTGGATCTGAAAGAATTCACCCATCTCCAGCAAGATGGCTTTGGCGTTGTCATGCTCTTCTTTACTGTCAATGCCAGCCTAAGAGGGAGGAAAACAGGAATAAAGTAACTGCCCTTCACCTTCCTATGGAGCAACTCCCACCTGAGGCCAGGCTGAGAGAGTTGGGGCTGTTCAGCCTGGAGAAGAGAAGGCTCCAAGGAGACCTTAGAGCAGCTTCCAGTGCTGAAAGGGGCTCCAGGAAAGCTGGGGAGGGGCCCTGGATCAGGGAGTGAAGGGAAAGGATGAGGGAAACAGGTTTGAGCTGCAAGAGGGGAGATTGAGATGAGATCTTGGGGAGAAATGTTCTGCTGTGACGGTGGGGAGGCCCTGGAACAGGTTGCCCAGAGCAGGGGTGGCTGCCCCATCCCTGGAGGGTTCAAGGCTGGGTTGGATGGGGCTTGGAGCCCCTGATGCAGTGGGAGGTGTCCCTGCCCAGGGCAGGGGTGGGACTGGATGGGCTTTGAGGTCCCTTCCCACCCAAACCATCCCGTGATTCTATAATTCTCCCCAGCCCCCTGCCCTCCTCGGCAGCCTCACACCAAGGGTCCAGCCCCTCCCAAGACCCTTTCCATAAAACTCACCATGTACATGGCAGCGGCCACGGGCAGGTAGAAGGAATAAAACGCCGTCTTGTATTTAACAATCGCCTTGTACCTGCGGCAGAGGAGCCACCTTAAAGAACAAAGCCCAGGCCTCCCCCTCCCACCAGAGCTCTGCAGATCAAGCAGCATCTCCCTCCAAACCAGCTCCCCAGTGCCTCACAAACAACAGCAGCACTGGAGTGAGCCAGTTATCTCCCTCCAGCCCCATCCCCTTCTATCATTTGTTTAGCCTGGAGAAGAGGAGGCTGAGGGGAGACCTCATTGCTCTCTGCAACTCCCTGAGAGGAGGTTGTGGAGAGGAGGGAGCTGGGCTCTTCTCCCAAGGGCCAGGGGACAGGACGAGAGGGAATGGCCTCAAGCTCCACCAGGGGAGGGTCAGGCTGGACAGTAGGAAAAAATGTTCCCCAGAAATGGTCATTGGGCAGTGTCCGAGGCTGCCCAGGGAGGGGGTTGAGTCCCCTTCCCTGGAGGGGTTTAAGGGCCGGGTGGACGAGGTGCTGAGGGACATGGGTTAGTGATTGATGGGAATGGTTGGACTCAATGATCCAATGGGTCTTTTCCAACTTGGTGATTCTATGATTCTACGATCGCTTTACCTCTGCTCGCTGAAGCGATTCAAATCCACCTGGGAAATCGGAGCGGTGATGAGGTCCAGCGTCTGCCCGAGCTCAGTCTGGTAGCCAGTCTGCAAAGGGAAGGAAGGATTTAGAACCTTAGAATCATGGAATGGGTTGGGTTGGAAGGGACCTCGAAGCCCATCCAGTCCCACCCCTGCCCTGGGCAGGGACACCTCCCACTGGATCAGGGGCTCCAAGCTCCATCCAACCTGGCCTTCAACACCTCCAGGGATGGGGCAGCCTAAGATCTCATCTCAATCTCCCCTCTTGCAGCTCAAACCTGTTTCCCTCATCCTTTCCCTTCACTCCCTGATCCAGAGCCCCTCCCCAGCTTTCCTGGAGCCCCTTTCAGCACTGGAAGCTGCTCTAAGGTCTCCTCAGAGCCTTCTCTTCTCCAGGCTGAACAACCCCAACTTTCTCAGCCTGTTCTCACGTGGGAGGTGCTCCTTGGATCATCTCCATGGCCTCCTCTGGACCCACTCTACCACATTCACATCCTCCTATTTATCGGTCCAGGCAGGGGGATCACAGGGGCCAGGTTCACCTGTAGGAAGAGCTCCAGGAGATGCAGGTAGTAGGGGCGCTCCCCGCAGTACATCTTCAACAGCCGGTAGACAGATGACTCCAAGAGAAAGGCATCGTTGACGGCATCCAGGCCAATCCCCTCCTGCACCGAGAGGACCAGGAGGTGTCACAGGCGCTGTGTGACCCTGCAGGACCCCCGCTATCCCCCAGCAGAGCGGCCTCCCAAATGCTCCCACCTTCTTGTACCAGCAGAGCTGTCCTCGGCGGGTGAGGGACGCGTCCATGATGTCGTCAGCCACCAGGAAGAAGGCCTGGAACTGCGAGAAGAATCACAGAATCACCAGGTTGGAAGAAACCCACCGGATCATCTAGTCCAACCATTCCCATCAATCACTAACCCATGTCCCTCAGCACCTCGTCCACCCGGCCCTTAAACCCCTCCAGGGAAGGGGACTCAACCCCCTTCCTGGGCAGCCTCGGACACTGCCCAATCACCCTTTCTGTGAAAAATTTCTTCATAATGTCCATCCTGACCCTCCCCTGGTGGAGCTTGAGGCCATTCCCTCTCGGCCTGTCCCCTGTCCCTTGGGAGAAGAGCCCAGCTCCCTCCTCTCCACAACCTCCTCTCAGGGAGTTGCAGAGAGCAACGAGGTCTCCCCTCAGCCTCCTCTTCTCCAGGCTAAACCCCCCCAGCTCTCTCAGCCGCTCCTCTTCTTCTCCAGCCCCCTCCCCAGCTTCGTTGCTCTTCTCTGCACTCGCTCCAGAGCCTCAACATCCTTCTTGTGGGGAGGGGCCCAGCACTGACCCCAGGATTCGAGGAGCGGTCTCCCCAGGGCCGAGGCCAGAGGGAGAAGAACCTCCCTGGCCCTGCTGGCCACGCCGGGTCTGATCCAAGCCAAGATGCCCTTGGCCTTCTTGGCCCCCTGGGCCCCTGCTGGCTCATGTTCAGTCAGAAGGATGGGTTAGTGGGCAGGGGGGGCCCAGGGGTGGGAGAGGGGTCCCTCCGCCACCCAGCTCTCACCAGCTCGATGCACCAGCCCACGGCCAGGGCACAGCGGAGGCTGCTGGGATCCTGCTCCCCGGGGGCCGTCAGCTCCCGGTAAGCGGCCAGCACCGTCATTCCCCGGTTGCACTTCCCGCCCGGCGCGTTGTATTCCAGCACCTGTGAGAAGAGAGAGTTGTGAGCAGCGGGAGATGGAGAAAGAGCAGGAGAGAGGGAGAGGGACACGAGAGGAGAGGAGGGGGCAGTGGCAGAGGGGACAGCAGCAGGATGGGACGGGAGAATCATAGAATCACCAGGTTGGAAAAGACCCTCCGGATCATCGAGTCCAACCATTCCCATCAATCACTAACCCATGTCCTGTTCCAGGGGAACAAGAGAAGGACAGAAGAGAGGACAGAAAAGGAGACAGGAGGGGGATAGAAGAGGAGACAGACGAAGGGACAGGAGGGGGAGAGACGAGGGGACAGATGAGGGGGACAGATGAGGGGACAGATGAGGGGGGGGACAGGAGGGGGGGACAGACGAAGGGACAGAAGGGGGGACAGAAGGGGGGGACAGGAGGGGGGGACAGGAGGGGGGGACAGGAGGGGGGGGACAGGAGGGGGGGACAGGAGGGGGGGGACAGGAGGGGGGGACAGGAGGGGGGGCGACAGGACGGGGGGGGACAGGACGGGGGGGGGACAGAAAAGGAGACCTCTGAAGGGACAGGAGGGGGACAGACGAGGGGACAGGAGGGGGGGACAGAACGGGGGGGACAGACGAGGGGGGACAGACGAGGGGGGGATAGAAGGGGGGACAGAAGGGGGGGACAGGAGGTGGGGGAGCAGCCCCAGCCCTGACCCCAGCCCCCCCTCACCTCCTTCAGCCGGGCCACAGCATCGCCGACCTCCCGGTGCCCCAGGTCCCCCTCGGTCAGGTCGCGGACGACCTGCGGGAAGAAGCTCAGGAACTCGTCCCTGTCGGCGCCGCTCATGGTGACCGGGACAGCTGAGGAGCCGCCGCCGGCTCAGGGCTCTGAGGCGCCGCGCGGGGCTCGCCGGGAAATGTAGTTCGGAGCCGCGGAGGCTGCAGGGGTCAGCACCGCCCTCCGGACTACAACTCCCAGCGTACCCCGCGCCCGGGGTGGGGCCAGCAGCTGCCCCTGATTGGTCCGCTCCATGGTGCGAGGATGAGCCCAAGGAGGCGAAGCCAATAGGAGCGCGGGGGGGCGGGGCCGAGCGCTCTGATTGGCGGAGAGGGGGCATGGAGCGAGGGCTGGGATGGGTGTGAGAGGGCAGGGGGTTGTAGCGGGGATGCAGGAGGTGGGGGGTGCAGGGAGTTGTAGTGGGGTGCAGGGGGATGTAGGGGGGGTTGCAGTGGGGTGGGGGGTGCAGGAGGTTGTAGAGGGATGCAGGGGATGGGGGGTGCAGGGGGATGTAGGGGGTTGCAGTGGAGGTGGGGGGTGCAGGGGGTTGCAGTGGGGTGGGGGGTGCAAGGAGTTGCAGGGGGGTGCAGGGGATGCAGGGGGGTGGGGGGTGCAGGGAGTTGTAGGGGGGTGCAGGGGGTGCAGGGGGGTGGGGGATGCAGGGGGTTGCAGTGGGGTGGGGGGTGCAAGGAGTTGCAGGGGGGTGCAGGGAGTTGTAGGGGGGTGCAGGGGGTGCAGGGGGGTGGGGGATGTAGGGGGTTGCAGTGGGGTGGGGGGTGCAGGAGGTTGTAGAGGGATGCAGGGGATGGGGGGTGCAGGGGGATGTAGGGGGTTGCAGTGGGGTGGGGGGTGCAGGGGGTTGCAGTGGGGTGAGGGGTGCAGGGGGTTGTAGGGGGTTGCAGTGGGGTGAGGGGTGCAGGGGTTGTAGGGGGTTGCAGTGGGGTGAGGGGTGCAGGGGGTTGTAGGGGGGTGCAGGGGGATGTAGGGGGGGTGCAGGGGGGTGGAGGATGCAGGGGGGTGGGGGGGTGCAGGAGGTTGCAGTGGGGTGGGGGGTGCAGGGGGTTGCAGTGGGGGAGGGGGTTGCAGTGCAGTGGGGGGGTGCAGGGGGTTGCAGTGCGTGGAAGGGGAAGGCGAGGGGGCAGTGGGATGTGGGGGTGCAGGGGTGCAAGAGAGATGGAGGGCAACAGAGCTGGGGGACAGATGGGGGGTGCAGGAGGGTGCAGGGGTTCAGTGGAGCTGTGGGGGCAGGGGGGCAGCTGGGAGTGCAGTGGAGCTGGGGGGCGAGGGGGTGCAGTGGGGTGCGGGGGTGCAGAGGTGCAGGAGTGCAGCAGAACTCGGGGCAGCTGGGGGTGCAGTGGAGCTGGGGGGCATCTGGGGGGTTCAGGGGTGCGGTGGAGCTGGGGGGGCAGCTGAGGGGTTCAGGGGTGCGGTGGAGCTGGGGGGGCAGCTGAGGGGTTCAGGGGTGCAGTGGAGCTGGGGGGGCAGCTGGGGGGTGCAGGGATGCAGCAGAGCCGGGGATATCGGGTGCAGTGTGGGTGCAGGGGTGCAGTGGAGCTGGGGAAAGGGGGTGCAGCGTGGCTGCAGGGGTGCACTCTAGCTGGGGGGGGGCAGTTGGGGGGTTCAGGGGTGCTGTGGAGCTGGGGGGGCAGCTGAGGGTGCAGGGATGTGTCAGAGCTGGGATTATAGGGGTGCAGTGTGGGTGCAGGGGTGCAGTGGAGCTGGGGGGGCAGCTGGGGGTGCAGGGATGCAGCAAAGCTGGGGGTGTAGGGGTGCAGTGGGGCAGCTGGGGGGGGCAGGGATGGGTGGGGTGCTCCTCACACCTTTGGGAGCAGGTGAGGTCCCAGGTGTGGGTTGAGGTCTGGCTTCTCCATCGGCCTCGTGGCCTCGCTGGGGGGGTGCAGCTCTGCAGGGGCATCCCTCCACGGCTCGTCCTGCAGCTCCCTCCCCACCACTGATTGGCAATCTCCCACTTATCCACCGTAATCCTCTCATCTCCGCTAACCCCGGTTTAATCAATCTCTGCCTTGTTGCCTGCTAATCCCACCCCCCCCCCATCATTGTTGAAAGCCAGGAACGTGGGGGCTTCGGAGCTGAGATGCCCCACGCCCTGGTCAGGTGCCCTTGCAGAGCTGGGGCAGGGAGGGTGGAATTGGATGAGCTTTAAGGTCCCTTCCACCCCAAACTATTCTATCATTCTATGATTGTTTAATCTGGAGAAGAGGAGGCTGAGGGGAGACCTAATCGCTCGCCACAGCTCCTCGAAAGGAGGTTGTAGAGAGGTGGGTGCTGGTCTCTTCTCCCAAGTAACAAGGGATGAGATGAGAGGAAACTGCCTCTAGCTGCTCCAGGAGAGGTGACTCAACCCCCTCCCTGTTCCAGTGACCCTTAATGTGACAATTTTTTCCTGATGTTGAGCCTGAGGCTCCCCTGGTGGAGCTTGAGGCCATTCCCTCTCGTCCTGTCCCCTGGCCCTTGGGAGAAGAGCCCAGCTCCCTCCTCTCCACAACCTCCTCTCCGGGAGTTGCAGAGAGCAATGAGGTCTCCCCTCAGCCTCCTCTTCTCCAGGCTAAACCCCCCCAGCTCTCTCAGCCTGTCCTCGTACAGAAGGTTCTCCAGCCCTTGCATCATCCTTGTAGCCTCCTCTGGACTCGTTCCAACATCTCCATCTCCTTCTTCTGTTGAGGATCCCAGCACTGGACACAACCCTCCAGATGAGATCTCACAGGAGAGGAACAGAGGGGCAGAATCCCCTCCCCTTGGCGTGTTTGTAGTAAAAACCAAGCGTCTTTGGTTCTGGGATCAGGATGCTTGTAGTAAACGAGGAGAACGTATTTTGCACCTTGTCCCTCTGGCTTTCCCCGTGGGGCTGCGTCGCCGCAGGGCGCTGGCGGCTGCCCTGCCACCCGTGTGAATTAGGCTCCGTGACAAACGATGAGATCAGAGCTGATTACTGGTTTCTTGCTAATTTGATTATTTCAGATTACACCGAAGCCAGCCTGATTATAAGAGGGCGTGCAGGCTAACGGGCCCCAGCCCCAGCGTCCTGCTGCAGGACCGGGATGCAGCCAGCGCTCGGGTCTGGCTCTGCACGACCCACCAAGCCGCTCCGCAGCACACGGCGAGGCTGCCAGAAGCCAAAAGAGCATTTTCTTGCAAATACGATTCCATGTCTTGTGCCCAGCCACCAGCTCCCCACCATCCGCAGGGCTGGGCTGCTGGTGCAGCCTCCAGGGAGGTTCTTCTCCCTCTGGCCTCGGCCCTGGGGAGACCGCTCCTCGAATCCTGGGGTCAGTTCACCACAAGAAGGATGTTGAGGCTCTGGAGCGAGTCCAGAGAAGAGCAACGAAGCTGGGGAGGGGGCTGGAGAAGAAGAGGAGCGGCTGAGAGAGCTGGGGGGGTTTAGCCTGGAGAAGAGGAGGCTGAGGGGAGACCTCATTGCTCTCTGCAACTCCCTGAGAGGAGGTTGTGGAGAGGAGGGAGCTGGGCTCTTCTCCCAAGGGACAGGGGACAGGACGAGAGGGAATGGCCTCAAGCTCCACCAGGGGAGGGTCAGGATGGACAGCAGGAAAAAATATTTCATGGAAAGGGTGATTGGGCAGTGTCCGAGGCTGCCCAGGGAGGGGGTTGAGTCCCCTTCCCTGGAGGGGTTTAAGGGCCGGGTGGACGAGGTGCTGAGGGACATGGGTTAGTGACTGATGGGAATGGTTGGACTCGATGATCCGATGGGTCTTTTCCAACCTGGTGATTCTGTGATTCTATGAACGTCTCTATGAGGTTGGTGTAACCTTGCCAGGTGGGATTTTGAACATCAGTTTTGTATAAACAGACCATTTGCATCCTCGGTAGATGTTGTAGCTTTGTGGAAGATCTTCTACCCAGCGCCCAGTGCAGAATGGAAGCAATTCCTCCTCTCTAAACAAAACGCTTCGTTCTGGGAGCTTCTTCTTTTATTGGTTTTGGGTGACAGAGGGATGCATTTGGAACGAGGCTGAGCTGCAGCGTGGGTCGTTGTGCCACGGACGCCCCGGCCCCTCTCGCTCTGTGTGACCTTTATTTAATCCAGTTAATGCCCAGAGTCTGCTCTGCAATCAGGGAGGATCAAACATCCCCCTCCCCCTTGGTTAATGAACGGAAGGGAGATGGAAGGGGAAAATAACCACAGATTAAACATTAATCTGCCTACGGGGACGGGGTGAGTGAGGGGACCTGTTGGCTTTGGGCTCCCCGTGTCCAGCTCTGGAGTCCTCAGCGCAGGGAGGATATGGAGCTGTTGGAACGAGTCCTGAGGAGGCTACGGAGATGATGCAAGGGCTGGAGAAGCTCCTGTATGAGGAGAGACTGAGAGAGTTGGGGTTGTTGAGCCTGGAGAAGGTTCCGCGGAGACCTTAGAGCAGCTTCCAGTGCTGAAAGGGCTCCAGGAAAGCTGGGGAGGGACTTTTGGTCAAGGAGTGCAGGAAGAGGGGAATGTTTTTGAGCTGAAAGAGGGGAAATTGAGATGAGGTCTTGGGGAGAAATGTTTTGCTGTGAGGGTGGGGAGGCCAGGTTGCTCAGAGCAGGGGTGGCTGCCCCATCCCTGGAGGGGTTCAAGGCCAGGTTGGATGGGGCTTGGAGCCCCTGATGCAGTGGGAGGTGTCCCTGCCCATGACAGGGGTGGAAGTAGATGGGCTTTAATGTCCCTTCCAACCCAAATCATCTTCATGATTCTCACTTGACATCAACCAGAACCCCCAGATCCCATCCGTGGAGGGGTTCAAGACCAGATTGGATGGAGCTTGGAGCCCCTGATGCAGTGGGAGGTGTCCCTGCTCACCACATGGGTTGGAACTGGATGGGCTTTGAGGTTCCTTCCAACCCAACTCAACCCAACCCAACTCAACCCAACTCAACCCAACCCAACTCAACCCAACCCAACCCAACCCAACCCAACCCAACCCAACCCATTCCATGATTCTGTGGTGTTTCTATGACTTGTGGGGGCACCCCAAGATGCCTTTGCTGCTCCTGGTGCCAGGGAGAGCCAGGATCGGATCTGGTTTTTAGGCAGGAGGGGAACTGCCGCGTCCCCCCTTCCGATCCCACCCCCACCAGCAGGGCACTAGGAATGCCGAGCCCCAAGGATTCTCCCCAAGACCAACTCGGAATCTCTTCTTTATTATTTAAACCCATTATGTACACCGACCGAAAAATAAAAAAACGCTTTGAAATTCTCTGCAATATGAAAACTACAAGCTCTGTACATCGACTGCCGTGAGTGCAAGAGTGAAGAAGGGTCGTGGTCTTTGGTGGCTACGCTTGCGCCCACGCACGTTGCAGAGACACGCGGGTGGCATCCTCCCAACCCCTCCAGCCGCAATCTCACCTCCCCAAAAGGACGCGGTGCCGTGCTCGGTGCCGTCCGGGCTGGTCCACGTGCTCTGTGAGGAACATCTAGGATGACCACTAAAACATCTACATCGCGCAGTGTAAACACAGGCTACGCCACCCCGGCTGCAGACCCCTTCCCGAGGGGCTGCGGGGAGACATGGACCACAGGGATGGAGCAGGACGCAGGGCTGGGTGGGGAAAGAGGAGTTAAGTCCATGAAAAAAAAGGCAGTGTTGGACATCCCCTCCGCTGGGCTTCCTACCAGGCTGATGTGTCCCACAGGCTGGGCTGGCTGGAGGAACCCTGTGGTCTGGATTGGTCCTGACATCCCGAAATAACGATGGGGGAGAAGCGAAGACCTCACTTGGAGAAATTCAAGACCTTCTGCTGCGCTAGGGGGCTGGTGGAGCCCGCGTGGCAGCAGCGAAGCCCCAGAGCACGTCTCCAAGCCATGGTTCCTGACTCCAGAAGTGGGATGCAGCTGGCGCGGCGCGGCGGGGGCGGGAGGGGACACTACTCTAACCAGGATCGGGAACACGGTTGGTCCAAAAGCAACACTGGAAGCGGAGCTCAGCTGCTCGGCAGAGCCACGACTCGAACGCACATTGCTGACTACTGGCTCTGGAGGGGGTGGCCACTGGGACCCCTGCCCGCTCGGAGCTCCCAGAGGGTGAGGGGAGGCAGCTCCGTGCCCCCAGTTGTTGGCATCGCTTCAGGGGACCCTCTCACTCACTGGTGACTGGCATCTCCATCTGGAAATGGGAGCCCAGCGCAGGGAGCAGAGCTTGGGCTGAGCATCCTTCCAAGAGCTGGGTCTCCGGAGAACGCTGGAGCACGACGAAGGTCCAGGCCACTTGGGTGCGGGGCGAGATCCCAACCCCACCCCACGGGGACCCGGCACCCGAGGCAGGGTGCGCCCCGAAGCTGGGGAGCTGCTTGCTGGGAGCTCCATCTGCCCCCAACTCCACCGCTTGGGTCACAGTGAGCTCCCTGCTGCGGATCCCCAGGTCCTGGCACCCTGCTCCGAAGGATGCTCGCGCTCCGCCTGCCCAGGGAGCCCCCGCTGCGGGCTCCAGCCCCCTCGGCTGCGGGTCTGGGGGGGGCTGCCTCTCCTCCCACTCCCAAGAAGCGGAGATGCCGGGCAGAACTTTCTGGGGAGAGCACGGAGCAGCTGCTGCTGAAGCTACCGGCACCTCCAAGGAGGCGCGAGGGCGAGAGCGTGGGGCTTGTGGCCTCCACGGAGAAGACGCGGGGAGCTGGGTTCCCCAGGGAGGCTGGGGTTTGGACGAGGGTTCTGACCCACCTTGTTGACTCCTAGAGGAGCGCAAGGAGAGTTGGCGATGGAGCAAGGAGGGGAGAGCCCCCTCGTCACGCAGCCAGAAGCTCTGGGGCTGCTCCCCACTCATCCCTGCCGTCCCCCCATGCCCGGAGCGGCCAGTCCACGTCGCTGGGCTCCCACCTCACCTTCCCTGTGACGCAGCCGGGGCTGGGAGCCTTCTCCAGGCGCTCTGCCTCTCCTGCCACAGGGGCCACCGAGGTGCCCGGGTCCCTCCTGCCTGCGCTCGGTGCCGTCGACCCTCACATGTTGGACGGGAGTTTGGGTTTCCCCGTTTCCACCTCGGGGCCGAAAGCCACGGAGCCCTTGCGGGAGGGACCCGCTGCCTGCCTGGACGTGGCAACCGGGGACTGCGGGGTGGACGCTCCCGTCACGGGGCGATTGGGTTGAGCCAGCGATCCGGAAGGCATCGGCTGCGGGTGCCCTGGGATCGCGGGACATGGCTTGGCGAGGAGCCCAGCGACCGAAGGAGAAGATCTACGGGCCAGGTTCCCTGCAGATTTTCTGCCCTGCTGCAAGGAGCTCCCGTCGCTTTGCTGGGCCACTTTATTGGGGAGGGAAGGCTGGGAGGCCGAAAGGAGCCGGACGTCCTGGGTGAGCCGCCCCACGGGCAAGCCCTGGATGCTCCTGTGCTTCACCAGCTGCTGGGGCTGCATCAGGAGAGAGATGTGGGAGCCGGTGGCTCGCGACAGGCTGTAGTGGAGCGTTCTCCCTGCCGGCAGCGCCTGCTCCGAGCTGGGGGACGGAGCCCCTGCCGCCTGTTGCAGCAGTGAGGTGGAAACCGAGGCGCCCCGGGATTTGGAGAGCTGGGGTTGGGAACCAGCCGGAGGTTGCTTGGCCGCCGCCGGCTGCTCGCCCTTCGGCGTCGCGCGCGGCAGAGGCTGCGCCGCGTGGCTCGGTCTCTGGCTCCCGCTCTCCAGAGGCGCCTGGACCATGGGGGAGGAAGGCGACCCGGCAGCCGGCGTCTGGAGATGGGACTGCGCCCCGGACGGGGAGCTGACCGAGGAGGGGCGCGAGCCCCCCAGGCTGGGCTGGGAGCGACGCACGGGCTTGGCGAGCAGCGTGGCCTCCGGAGAGAGCGGGCTGGAGATGGACGAAGGAGGCAAGAAGATGTGGGCTTGGAGGCTGTGCTGGTGAGTCAAGGCGATGGCCACGTTGGTGGTGGCGGCCGCTGTTTGCAGGGGCGCGTGCACCAGCGGCTCCCAGATGACCGGCTTGCCGCTCAGCTCCCGGCCCATCGCCATCTGCTGCAGGTCCTGGATGTTGTGGGCCACGTCCTGGTCGTGCTTCACGATCTGCTGGATGATCTCGTTGTTCATGGGCCCCGCGCTGTGCTCGGCTCGCTTGCGGAGCAGGATGGAATTCTTCTTCCCTGGGTGGGAGGAAGAGGGGTCATCGCTCTGGGAGTGGAGGTGACAGCGGGGAAGGGACAGGAGAACCTCATCCGTGTGCCGAAGGGAAGCAAGACTTTGGGGATGGGTTGGGCAGGGGTAGAGGGAGAAGCAGGGATGAAACAGGGGAGTCCTGGCTCCAGAGGTTCCAGGCTAGGGGCTGGGGTCCTGCTCATCCTCCACGGGTGAGGGGATACGAAGACAAGCAGCTGGCCAACACCAGACAGCGCAAATATCAGAGAATCATAGAATCACCGGGTTGGAAAAGACCCATCGGATCAGCGTGTCCAACCTTTCCCAGCAATCACTAACCCATGTCCCTCAGCACCTCGTCCATCCGGCCCTTAAACCCCTCCAGGGAAGGGGACTCAACCCCCTCCCTGGGCAGCCTCGGACACTGCCCAATCACCCTTTTCCATGAAATATTTTTTCCTAATGTCCATCCTGACCCTGCCCTGGTGGAGCTGAGGCCATTCCCTCTCGTCCTGTCCCCATCACCCAGGGGATCCGTGATGCTGTTACTTGTGGGGCTAGAGGGGCTTTGTCCCCTGGCGGCCGTGCTGGACCCAGAAGCTGCTCCTCACCTATACGGTCCAGCCGGTCCATGGCCACGGTCTCGAAGGCTCTGCGCATCATGGGATACTCCTCCAGCACCTCGTTGAAGTTGTCCACCGACAAGGAGTAGAGGCGGCAGTAGGTGTCGGCTCGCACGCTGGCCGTGCGCCTGCCTCGTGTCAGCAGGCAGATTTCTGCAGGAAGAGATAAATTCGGGTGTGAGGATGATGCAGGAGGCTGAGGGGAGACCTCATTGCTCCCTGCAACTCCCTGAGAGGAGGTTGTGGAGAGGAGGGAGCTGGGCTCTTCTCCCAAGGGCCAGGGGACAGGACGAGAGGGAATGGCCTCAAGCTCCACCAGGGGAGGCTCAGGCTGGACAGCAGGAAAAAATATTTCATGGAAAGGGTGATTGGGCATTGGAACAGGGAGGGGGTTGAGTCCCGTTCCCTGGAGGGGTTTAAGGGCCGGGTGGACGAGGTGCTGAGGGACATGGGTTAGTGATTGATGGGAATGGTTGGACTCGATAATCCGGTGGGTCCTTTCCAACCTGGTGATTCTATGATTCTCTGACACGGAGCACAACTCCAGAGGAGAAACAGACCCAGTTTGAACAGCCACGACTGCGCCCTCAGCCCGGCACAGCTTCTTCTTCCCTTCCTTGACCATGGAGACACCCTTTGGCCATGGCTGCAGCAATCACCTGGCCCTTTTTCTCTCCCAAACCTGTGCTTGTAGCCTTCAAACTAGCTCAGATGCTCTGCTTTAAAGCACCCTCCTCCCCAGCCAGAGGTGGGGCGGGTGGATGCCCTCTACGCCCAAGCCAGGCAGAATTCAGGACTCACTGCTGGTTTCTTGGATTCAATTTGCTGGACAAGGTACCCCGTAAGTACAAAGGGTTGGACTTCTGAGCCCCAGAACCTGAGGTGAGGTGCACGGCAAGGCAAGAGGAGATGGATATAGAAACATCAGGGATGCCCCAGCTCCTGCCCCTTGGCTGCTCCCCGGGTCCCCCAGCCCAGCCTCACCCCCAAAGTAGGAGCCATCAGACAGCTTTGTCTCCTTGTTGCCCTTGGTGAGGATGCTGACCACCCCGTGCTGGATGAAGTACATCTTTTTGCCCACGGTGCCTTCACGGATGATGAAGTCCCCGGGCTGGAAGACCTCAAAGCGCAGCTTGGTCAGCATAGCGGTCACGAAGTTGGGGTCCGCGTTGGCAAACAGGGGCATGTTGGCCACCAGGTTGCGGCAGTTGAAGTTGATGATCTCCTGCGGGGCGAGGAGAAGGTCAGTAGAGACCCCAGCAAGCATCACCTTCCCTCTCACAAGTCACCAGCCCTGGAGGGGCTGCTCATACCTCTTTGAGCGGCTCACTGAGCTCCCCGAGGATGTTCTCCTCATCAAACATCTTGCCCTGGTAGCGGTGCTCGTAGTACTCGTGGATGCGTTGGCGCGTGTCCCCGGGTAGCTTGTGGAAGGACATGTACTGCTCCACCTGCTTGTACTGTGGGGACAAGGCAGAGCCACACGGGGCTGCGTTGAAGCGAGCTGCATCGTGCTGGAAGCCGGCAGCGATGCTGGGCAACGCTTCCCCTCTCCTGGAGTGAGAAGCAGCTCCTGACGGGGTTGGGATCCAGCCACCCCTGTCCCAAAAGCCACCTCGGGGGCAGGTGACAGCATCCCCGTGCGCTCGGGGCCCCAGGGCAGAGTCCAGGATGGGAGCCCCAACATCATGAATGGAGCATCTCAACCCACACTGCAGCATGACCCCCGTCCCACACCCCCGGGCAAGAGGAGAGGGCAGAGATCAGGAGCTGGACATCATCCCCCAGCACCCAGGGACTTGCTCCCCCAACCCTGCTGACCTTCTCCTGGTACTGGCGCCGCGACGAGTCCAGCGACTGGATGAGGGCGGTGGCGTGGCCGATGAACATGGCGTAGCAGGTGGCCCCCACGATCATGCTCAGCATGGTGAGCCAGACGTCGGTCATGCCCTCGGGCGCCTGCTGGCCGTAGCCGATGCAGAGCATGTGGCTCATGGCCTTGAACAGGGCGTGCGAGTACTGCTTCCCCCAGGAGTCGTTCTGCAAACGAGGGAATGGCCGCGGTGGAAGAAACTGCTGGGATGGACCATCCGAGCCCCTCTTCCCAGAGCCAGGGAGTCCAGAGACCCCCCCCAGTCATAGAATCATAGAATGGTTTGAGTTGGAAGGGATCTTAAAGATCGTCTAATTCCAACCCCCCTGCCATGGGCAGGGACACCTCCCACTGGACCAGGCTGCTCAAGGCACCATCCAACCTGGCCTTGAACACCTCCAGGGATGGGGCAGCCACAGCTTCCCTGGGTAACCTGGGTCAGGACCTCACTACCCTCATGGTGAAGGATCCTCTCCTTCTATCCACTCTAAATCTTCCCCTATCGAATTTAAAGCCATTCCCCCTTGTCCTATCACTACATGCCTGTTATAAGTCCCTCCCCAGCTTTCTTGTAGCCCCTTCAGATACTGGAAGGTCCCCATAAGGTCCCCCCAGAGCCTTCTCATCTCCAGGCTGAACAACCCCAACTCTCTCAGCCTGGCCTCATACGGGAGGTTCTCCAGCCCTTGGATCATTGTAGCCTCCTCTGGACCCATTCTAACAGCTCCATCTCCTTCTTATGTTGAGGATTCCAGAACTGCACCCAACCCTCCAGATGAGGTTCCATATCCAGGGCTGAGATGGGGAGGTGATGCAGAGATTCCCTCTACCCCATCTCACTGCTGTGACTGGAGAGACGCTGCTCGTGGATCCAGGCAGCTCCAGCCTTCAATTCCGAGATGTGTAACCAAACCCTTTCCTCCCCTGGTAGATGCGCGGCCGGCACAGCGCGCTCACCACCATGTGGTTGATGGAGACCCAGCAATCCTCGGGGAAATCCTGCAGCATGGGCACCAGGAACTGGAGGCAGCCATCCCAGTGACACAGCAGCAGCATCATGCCGATGAGGTTGAAGATCCTCACGACAGCACTGGCCAGGTCATACGTCATATGGAAGATCTGAGGAAGAGGCAGGAGATCACAGAATCATAGAATCACCAGGTTGGAAGAGACCCACTGGATCATCGACTCCAACCATTCCATCAATCACTAACCCATGTCCCTCAGCACCTCGTCCACCCCCCTTTCCATGAAAACATTTTTCCTGATGTTCAGCCTGACCCTCCCCTGGTGGAGCTTGAGGCCATTCCCTCTCGTCCTGTCCCCTGGCCCTTGGGAGAAGAGCCCAGCTCCCTCCTCTCCACAACCTCCTCTCAGGGAGTTGCAGAGAGCAATGAGGTCTCCCCTCAGCCTCCTCTTCTCCAGGCTAAACCCCCCCAGCTCTCTCAGCCGCTCCTCTTCTTCTCCAGCCCCCTCCCCAGCTTCGTTGCTCTTCTCTGCACTCGCTCCAGAGCCTCAACATCCTTCTTGTGGGGAGGGGCCCACAACTGACCCCAGGATTCGAGGAGCGGTCTCCCCAGGGCCGAGGCCAGAGGGAGAAGAACCTCCCTGGCCCTGCTGGCCACGCCGGGTCTGATCCAAGCCAAGATGCCCTTGGCCTTCTTGGCCACGTGGGCCCCTGCTGGCTCTTGTTCAACCAACCCCCCCAGGTCCTTCTCCTCCAGGCACTTTCCAGCCAGCCTTCTCCTAGTCTGGAGCTGCTCAGGGTTGTTGTGCCCCAAGGGCAGGACCCGCCATTTGGCCTCGTTAACCCTCCTGCCGTTGGTCTCAGCCCATGGATCCAGCCTGTTCAGATCCCTTTGGAGCCTCCTGACCCTCCAGCAGATCCAGCTTCCACCCAGCTCAGTGTCATCTGCAAACTCACTCAGGGTGCACTCGATGCCTTCATCCAGGTCGTTGATAAAGACATTGAATGGGGCTGGACCCCGCACTGAGCCCGGGGGACACCCCTCTTTTCCCAGAACAGCCCTCTGAACTCCTGCTCTCCAGCCAGCTGTACTCCACAGCCAGAGATCCCTGACCTTGGACCTTGGAGCTCCAAGAGTTTCTCACCTCCTCCCACTGGTGGATGTAGCGGATGAGGCGTGAGAGGCGCAGCAGGCGCAGGAGGCTGAGGATCTTGGTGAAGCGGACGATGCGCAAAGCCCGGGCTGTCTTGTAGACGTCAGAATCCACCTGAGTCTCCAGGTCAACGATGAGGAAGATGTAGTCAACTGGGATAGAGGAGATGAAGTCAACCAGGAACCAGCTCTTCAAGTACTTCATCTTGATGGTGTGAGGGTCAAGGATGATCTCCGTGTTGTCCTCCACCACAATTCCTGTCCGGAAGTTCAGCACCAGGTCAGCCAGGAAGAAAGTGTCCGAAAGCACGTTGAAAACAATCCAGGGAGGGGTATTCTCGTCCTTGAAGAAGGTGATGCCCACGGGTAAGATGATCAGATTCCCCACCATCAGGAGCAGCATGATGAGGTCCCAGTAAAACCTGCAGGGAGGGAGCGCGGGAGGCGAACAGGGCAGGGAGGAGTGGGAAGAAGCAGGACATAGCTGGTGAGAAAGAGAACCCGGGATCAAAATGGGAGAAACGAGCACATCCTGGAGAGATGGGCACTCAGGACATGTACGTGCATGTGACTAAGACCCTTCTGTGAGTACATGGGTGTGGGAAGAATCATAGAACCATAGAATCACCAGGTTGGAAGAGACCCATTGGATCATCGAGTCCAACCATTCCCATCAATCACTAACCCATGTCCCTCAGCACCTCGTCCACCCGGCCCTTAAACCCCTCCAGGGAAGGGGACTCAACCCCCTCCCTGGGCAGCCTCGGACACTGCCCAATCACCCTTTCCATGAAATATTTTTTCCTGCTGTCCATCCTGACCCTCCCCTGGCGGAGCTTGAGGCCATTCCCTCTCGGCCTGTCCCCTGGCCCTTGGGAGAAGAGCCCAGCTCCCTCCTCTCCACAACCTCCTCTCAGGGAGTTGCAGAGAGCAATGAGGTCTCCCCTCAGCCTCCTCCTCTCCACCAGTTCTTGAGGTGGAGCAGGGATAAGAGTCTCGGGGAGCAAACATCACTCTGTGCATGTAGGAAGGGAGCGCTGGAGCTCGAGGAGCTCGGCTGCCGCTCCTCCTTCTCCTCATGGCAATACATGCCCCCACCCCAGACTTGACATCTGCCCTGTGGGAAAGCGAGGAGGGTGTGGGTTTTGCTCCTTGGAGCTCCCTGCCTTCCACCGGCTCCCTGACACCATCCAGGCTGGCTTAGAGGGATTTAGAATCAGCTTTTCTGGTTATGCAAACCGAGTGCCGAGATTCTGGGGCGGCTGAGGGACTCGGGAGCCAGGGACGTCGTTTGGATTGTAGCCCGGGTGAGCCAGGCAGCGGCCAAGCAAGGACAGACAAGTTCCATCACCGCGGAGAAGGTGGGAGGAACAAATCTAACCTCAAAGGGGCTGGTGGTGAGGGCAGGGAAGGAGCTTTGCAGCCCTGGCCCTGCAGGACCCCCTAATCCACCTCCTTCTTCTGAGAGTGGACAAGCTTAGAGGCTTCAGAAGAAAAGCCAAGAGGCACCTGGAAGCAGTTTATTGAATCATAAAGGTTGGAAAAGACCTCAACGCTCATCCAGTCCAACCATCAGCCCAACACCACCAAGATGACCAAACCGTAGAATCATAGAATCATAGAATCACCAGGTTGGAAAAGACCCACCAGATCATGGAGTCCAACCATTCCCATCAATCACTAACCCATGTCCCAAAGCAGCACATCTACACAGTTTTTGAACCCCTCCAGGGATGGAGACTCCACCACTGCCCCAGGCAGCCTCTGCCAGGGCTTCACCACTCTCTCAGTAACGGAATATTTCCTTATATCCAATCTAAACCTCCCTTGGTGCAACTTGAGGCCATTTTCTCTCGTCCTATCACTTGATTAGTGCTTGGTTCAGCCATGAAATTCCACATCCCCATTCACATGCAAATGTGGCTGAGATGTTTTTAATCTTCACACGAACGTATCTTTATGGGTGCCTGGAGGAGCTTCCACCTTCAGGTGCCCCTGTTAGCCCAGCCCTGGCTCTAGGTGCAGACCTGAACCTCCAAGGGGTATCTCTGGGCAACTCTTAGGGCTTCGTGGATCCAAACTGGCTTTTGCCCATGACAAGAAGCCCACGGGTTTTTCTTACCCTGTGTTGTGATTCTGATTTAGGTGTAAAATTTTTAGAATCGTAGAATGGTTTGGGTTGGAAGGGACCTCAAAATCTATCCAGTCCCACCTCTGCCATGGGGACACCTCCCACTGCATCAGGGGCTCCAAGCCCCATCCAACCTGGCCTTGAACCCCTCCAGGGATGGAGCAGCCACCCCTGCTCTGGGCAACCTGGGCCAGGGCCTCCCCACCCTCACAGAAGAACATTTCTCCCTAAGATCTCATCTCAATCTCTTCTCTTGCAGCTCAAAACCATTCCACCTCATCCTGTCCCTGCCCTCCCTGATCCAGAGCCCCTTCCCAGCTTTCCTGGAGCCCCTTTCCCTGTCCTTTACTCTGTGTCGGGCTTAACACGCGGGTCCCTGATCTCAGTGGCCTTTCTGGATGCCCTTCATGTGATAAACACCGTAATCCTGCCGGCTGTCCACCTGCCAGCTCACTTCATGTCACCTTCAGCGCTGGGCACCCCGGCTTGGATCAGAGCCGGCGTGGCCAGCAGGGCCAGGGAGGTTCTTCTCCCTCTGGCCTCGGCCCTGGGGAGACCGCTCCTCGAATCCTGGGGTCAGTTGTGGGCCCCTCCCCACAAGAAGGATGTTGAGGCTCTGGAGCGAGTGCAGAGAAGAGCAACGAAGCTGGGGAGGGGGCTGGAGAAGAAGAGAAGCGGCTGAGAGAGCTGGGGGGGTTGGACTCGATGATCCGATGGGTCTCTTCCAACCTGGTGATTCTGTGATTCTATGACTCTAGGGCATCGGCTGCACGAGCCGCTCTCGTGGAGCTCAGGGTCGCCAACTTGGGGTTGGCTTCCTCAAGAAAAAGGCTCCAAGGGTTTGTAGCCCTCGGTGTGGAGCACGAGCAGCGATGACAGGAGGTGGCTACAGGTGCCACGGCCCTACGGAGGGTGATGTCTCCCCCGGGTTGGGGACACGGGCTGTGTCACAGCTCGCTGCGGAGATGACTTGCCTGGCAGCTTCATCCCCCATAGAGAAAACCCACCCTACATGACTCAACATCCCCGTGACACCCAGTTCCTCCCACATCCTCCGTCCCCGAGCTCTCCGTGCCATCCCGGTGACACCGTCAGCCAGGCCTCGGCGGGTGCCGTGCCGTCTGGCTTCCCGGTACCGGGAGATCACGGGGTCTTGTGTGTCCCCCACCCCCCCAAAAAAAACGGTGTCGAGAAGAAGCTTCGCAAGGAGGCGAAGGGGCAGCTCCTGCCTCCAACTCGCACACCGGAACCGGGGCGGCGGAGGTCACCGGCTCGGGACCGGGAGGGGCTGAGCAAGAAGAAAGTTGCCCGGTTCCTACGGGACAGACCGGGGATCGGGGGGGGTTGGCACCGGACCCGGGGCTCTCGGGGCGGGGAGGATGCACCGGGGCAGCTCTCCCGGTACCGAGGGGGATCCTAGATCGGGACAGCAGCTCCTCCGGTAATGGGGGATCCCAGACCGGAGGATCCCAGACCGGGGCAGCAGCTTCCCCGGTAACGGGGGGATCGCAGACTGGGGTAACTCCCCGGTAACGGGGGGACCCCAGACCGGGGGATCCCAGACTGGAGGATCCCAGACCGGGGGATCCCAGGCCGGAGGATCCGGGGATCAGGGGCAGCAGCTCCCCCGGTAATGGGGGGACCCCAGACCGGGGGATCCCAGACCAGGGGCAGCAGCTCCCTCGGTAACGGGGGGGATCCCAGACCGGAGCAGCTCCCCCGGTGGCGGTGGGAACCCACCTCCCCTGGCCCGGTAATGGAGGGATCCCAGACCGGGGGATCCCAGACCGGGGGGATCGCAGACTGGGGGAGCAGCTCCTCCGGTAACGGGGGGGATCCCAGACCAGGGACAGCAGCTGCCCCGGTAACGGGGGGATCCCAGACCGGGGGGATCCCAGACCAGGGACAGCAGCTCCCCCGGTGGCGGGGGGATCGCAGCCCGGGTCACCTCCGCCGGTGACGGCGCTACCCCGGTTCTCTCCGCCTCGGTGTCGGTGGGAACCCGTCTCCCCAGTCCCGGTGGCGTCGGGAACTCGCTCCCCGCCACCCCCCCGCCGCCAACCCCGGGTCCCGGCGCCGCCACCACCACTTGTTGCCCCGCGGGGCCGGTCGCCGCGTTCAGCACCACGGACAGCGGCGGCCCCGGGCGCAGCGGCGGCGGCGGCCCCGGGCGCGGGGCCCCGGGGGGGTCGCACCTGAAGTCGCTGTAGGGGTGGATGATCCAGGCACCGGCCGACTTGACCCGCTGCCGTTCGATCTCCACGGCCCGGTGGCTGCCGAACATGCGCAGCGAGAACTTGTTCACGGCCGGTTGCAGCATCGCCCCGAGCTGCCGCTGCACGAACGTCCCCGCCGCCGCCGCCGTCTCGCCCTCCGCCACGATCGGCTCCGTCGCTACCGGCGAGGCCGGCGCCCCCGCCGCCTCCCCATCCGCTACCGGCGGCTTCTCCCGCGGCTCGGGGCTCCGGCCCGCCGCCGCCGCCTCCATGCCGCCTCCTCCTCACGTTTCCTTCAAACGCCCTTGCCCGGGCGCCCTGCCCCGCGCCCCGCCGCACATGCCCGGCCCCGGGCGGCTGCTCTCTCGCTCGCCGCCCCGAGCCGCTCGGTAACCGGCTGTGCGCTCGCTCACCGGCGGCCGCGGCTCCCACGGAGCCCGCCTGTTGCTCCCCCGCCGGAGGCGCGGCGCCCGGGCCCCGCCGCCAGCGGAGGAGGCGCCGGCAGCACCGGGGCGGCGGCGGCGGCGAGCCGAGCGGCAGCGAGGCCCGGGAGGAGGAGGCGGCGGCGGCGGCGCGGGGACCCCGGGCGGGCGGGGCGGGGCGCGAGGGGCGGGGGCGCGGAGCGGTGGGCGTGGCCGTTTGGGTGATGGGCGGGGCCTAGCGCGGTGGGCGGGGCCTTGATGAGCAGAGAGCGAGGCGGTGGGCGGGGCTTAGAGCGGTGGGCGTGGCCCCGAGTGGCAGAGAACGGCGCGGTGGGCGGGGCTTACAGCGATAGGCGTGGCCTTGGTGAGCTGAGAGCGAGGGGGTGGGCGGGGCTTAGAGAGGTGGGCGTGGCCTCGATTTGCAGAGGGTGGTGCGGGGGCGTGGCTTAGAGCGGTAGGCGGGGCCTCGTTGAGCTGAGAGCGAGGCAGTGGGCGGGGCCTAGCTCGGTGGGCGGGGCCTTGACGAGCAGAGAGCTAGGCGGTGGGCGGGGCTTATATCGGTAGGCGTGGCCTTGATGAGCAGAGGGCGAGGCGGTGGGCGGGGCTTAGAGCGGTAGGCGTGGCCCTGGTGAGCAGATAGCGAGGCGGTGGGCGGGGCCTAGCTCGGTGGGCGGGGCCTTGACGCACGGAGAGCGACGCGGTGGGCGGGGCTTAGAGCGGTGGGCGGGGCCTCGATTGGCAGATGGCGACGCGGTGGGCGGGGATTAGAGCGGTAGGCGGGGCCGTGATAGGCTGAAATCGAGGCGGTGGGCGTGGCTTAGCGCAGTGGGCGTGGCCAAGATGGGGTGGGCGCGGCCGGGCCGGGCAGGGCGCGGTGGGCGTGGCGACGTGCGTGCGTCTGACGTAGCGCGTGCGTGCGTGCCTACGTGCGTGCGCGCGCGCGCGGCCTGGCGGGGGACCCGGATCGGCGGCGCACGGGGCGGCGGCGGCGGAGCCCGAGCAGCTGCTGTGCGGGGCCCGGTGTTCCCGGGGGCTCCATAGCCGCCATCACGGATTTCCTGTGGGATAAACGCACCGGGCTGGCTGCGAGGACGGTGCGGAGCGGGGCGCGGCGGCTGGGGGGGGCGGGGAGGGGTTGGGCCGCGGCCTCCGCGCCTGGCGGGGGCGGTGGCGGTGGCGGCCCCGGGGTAGGCCCGGCCCGGTGGGTCCTGGCGAGGCCGCAGCCCCGCGGCCTGGGCCTTGCGGAGGGGACGGGGGAAGGGGTGGATGGCCCCGAGGAAGTTAGGGGATTCGCTCTCTGCCGCCCCTTCCCGCAGCCCCGCTCTTTTTCCCGGTGGCCGAGCCCCGGTGTCGCCGCTTTCGGCGCGGCCCCGCGCCCGCTGGAGGCGCCGGCAGCCGCCGTCGCCGTCCCCAAACCGGTTCCGAAGGTGCTGACTGCGGAACGCCTCGATGGCGGCGCCGCCTCCCCGGTGCTCCGGGTCGCGCCTCCTCCCCCGCGCCGTCGCGTCCAGCCGGTAATTACAGGCAGGGAGTGGCCCCGGGGCAACCGGGAGAGGCCCCGCAGGGCCCGGGGGTGAAGCTCGCACTGGTCATCGCCTCCCGGGACGGTTTTGCTGTGCCAGAAACGCTAAGAGAGCGATTTGGGGGAGGAGAAACTCGGCTGGGAGGGCTGCTGATGAAGGAAGAACCCGTGGAGGTGATACAGGGCTTGCTGCTGGGTTCTCTAGAACCAAAATATGTTGCCAGAGCTAAAAATGTGTGCTCAGAACTCAAAAACCAAACGTATTCTGGGCTGCGTCCAGAACCAGGAGACCAGCAGGGTGAGGGGAAGGATTCTGCCCCTCTGCTCCGCTTTTGGGAGACCTCCCCTGTAGCCCTGCACTGGGTTCTTGGAATCCTCAGCGTGTGAAGGATCCAGATCGTTTGGAATGGGTCCAGGGAGGTCATGATGATGATCTGAGGGCTGGAGCGCCTACTGTGCGAGGCCAGGCTGGGAGAGTTGGGGTTGTTCAGCCTGGAGAAGAGAAGGCTCCAGGGAGACCTTAGAGCAGCTTCCAGTGCTGAAAGGGGCTGCAGGAGAAGCTGGGGAGGGGCTGTTGAGTGCAGAGATGAGGCAAGGGGAACAGTTTCAGCTGCAAGAGGGGAGATAGAGATGCAGTCTTGGGGAGAAATGTTTTGTTGAGAGGGTGGGGAGGCCCTGGCCCAGGTTGCCCAGAGCAGGTGTGGCTGCTCCATCCCTGGAGGGGTTCAAGGCCAGGTTGGATGGGCCTTGGAGCCCCTGATGCAGTGGGAGGTGTCCCTGCCCATGGCAGGAGCTGGCCACCCAAGGTCTCCAGTACGGATGCACGAGGACTTTGGATCAAGCACTGATGAGATCCTAGCCTTTATTTCACTGTCCTTCAGTTTGCTAGTGGCGCTTCTGCCCATCCTGGAACATATTCATTTAAAGAGAGGTGGTGGAAGCCCTGAAGGTGCAAATGGTGCTCCTGGAGCTGTGCCCAGTGGAGATGGGGGACAAAGAGGGGAAAGTAACCAGGGAAATGGAGCTGCGGCAGGCACAGGCTGTATAGAATCATAGAATCACCAGGTTGGAAAAGACCCATCGGATCATCGAGTCCAACCATTCCCATCAATCACTAACCCATGTCCCTCAGCACCTCGTCCACCCAGCCCTTAAACCCCTCCAGGGAAGGGGACTCAACCCCCTCCCTGGGCAGCCTCGGACACTGCCCAATCACCCTTTCCAGGAAATATTTTTTCCTGCTGTCCATCCTGACCCTCCCCTGGTGGAGCTTGAGGCCATTCCCTCTCGTCCTGTCCCCTGTCTCTTGGGAGAAGAGCCCAGCTCCCTCCTCTCCACAACCTCCTCTCAGGGAGTTGCAGAGAGCAATGAGGTCTCCCCTCAGCCTCCTCTTCTCCAGGCTAAACCCCCCCAGCTCTCTCAGCCGCTCCTCTTCTTCTCCAGCCCCTTCTCCAGCCTCGTTGCTCTTCTCTGCACTTGCTCCAGAGCCTCAACATCCTTCTTGTGGGGAGGGGCCTCTTGTATGGGGTTCTGGGATCTCTCAGAAGTTCGTGTTCTCCATCTCAAATCCCTCACTTGGACGTGCTGCTGATCATCTCCCCGCTCCTTGGCTGTGGATTGCGGTGGTTTCTCTCCCTCGTGGTTGCCTCCCGTGGTCACCACCGCGTTTCCTTGCAGATGCCTCACTCCCGGAGGTACCGCTCGTCGGAGCGCAGCAGCCGGGGCAGCTACCACGAGCGCTACAGAAGTCGCAAACACAAGAGACGGCGGACGCGGTCGCGATCGAGCAGCAGCGAGCGTGACCGGCGGCACCGGCGGGAAGACAGTTACCACGTTCGATCCAGGAGGTGAGTCTGCGAAAACAAGGCAAGACTTTGAGCCCTGCTGCTTTTCTTCAGCTCAGATTAGCTCCGATTCACGGGGACTTGGGCCTTGCTCTCTCCTGAGCTTCCAGGCGATGTTTTTAATCGCTCCTCTTGGCTTGCTTCCCCTCCCTAGCTACGACGACCACTCAGCTGACCGAAGGGCCTACGACCGGCGTTACTGTGACAGCTATCGGAGGAACGATTACAGCCGCGAGCGAGGGGAAGCCTACTATGAACCCGAGTACCATCATTCCTACGAGTACCGGCGCTCCCGGGACCGCGAGGGCAGCTACCGGAGCTGCAAAAGCAGCCGGCGTAAGCACAGGCGGAGGCGGCGCCGCAGCCGGTCCTTTAGTCGCTCCTCATCGGTGAGTATCCTGCTGCGCTGGGCCTCCCTGTAACCTTTCTCTCCCAGGTGGCGAGCTGGGTAAGTGGAAAACTCACTTTCTAATGCTCTTTCGGCCTCGGCTTGAGGAATGCGTAGGAAATCTTTGATGCAGACTGCGGTTCTGTCACCGTCCTGGTGTGTCTCGGCCGTGGCTGCCCCGTGCCAGCCGGTGCCGCAGGCTCTTCTGTAGCGCTGCCCGCTCAGAGGTGGGAGGAGGACAGGCCCCACGAGGCTGGCGTGTCCCCAGGGTGGTGCCACGCTCCTCAGCTCCCTTATCCCTGCAGAGTGCTGCTTTGATTCGGAGATGTTCATTCAGGAACCCCAGCCAAGCAGTCACGTATGCGAGGTTCAGCTGATCCTGGTCCCAGGCAGCTGGGTCCCTGCGGTGCCCGCTTCGGGCCTGTGTTCTGTGGAGGAAGCCCTGGTCTCCGAGGGCCACGTTCTGTGCCAAAGCAGGATCCTGAGGGGCTCAGCTGACGTGGGATGTTGTGCGAGGGGCTTGGCGCAGGAGCAGAGCTCAAACCGATATCAGTTCAGGTGCAGGCAGCAACCGTCAACAGGCTCTTCCCAGCAGTGTCCCTGGCTTTCTCTTCTCATCTGTTTCTGCTCTTCACCTTCCACTTCTGTCAGACCCCAGAAGCGTTCTCTGCTCTGTGTGTGGAGCTCTCAGTGTTGTCTGGTCTGTTCTGGCTGTGTCCAGGGATGGGTTTGGGGGCTGGATTCAGGTCCTGAGTCTGCTGGCTGGCTACTCCCAGGTGTGGGGATACTTAGCTGAAGAACCGAAGGCAGGAATTCTCTCTTCTCTGGCGTAAACCTCTTATCTGCCTCATCCCAGGCTGTCCCTGCTCCCTGTTGGGCCTCTGCTTCTCTCCTGGAAGTTAATCCTTCCAGGATCAGCTTCTCTGGGGGTGGGTTTAGGAAGAGGTGCCACATCTTCCCCAGGCAGATCCATAAAACTCTGACATTCTTTCTGATTTTTGGATGGATCGGTCTGAAATCTCTGAATTCATCTTTTGCTGCGTGTTGGGGCTGGGGGAAGCCAGGCGGGGGCGGTTGTTGGAATGGGATGGGGACCGTCTGCGTGGAGCAGCCCAGCCCCCTCGCTGGAGCTTTCCGCTGCCTTTCCAGGGAGC
The DNA here is from genome assembly GCF_032191515.1 of Phaenicophaeus curvirostris. NCBI lineage: Eukaryota > Metazoa > Chordata > Aves > Cuculiformes > Cuculidae > Phaenicophaeus > Phaenicophaeus curvirostris. The sequence goes on along the minus strand of NC_091420.1, from coordinate 2,194,698 downwards.
CTTTCCCCGCGGCCGCTGGGCACCCGGCTGCGGAGCTGGGCTCTCTCGCCGTTGCCCAGGACCCAACGGGCAGTGCTGTTCCTCTCTGAGCCCCCTGAGGAGCGCGAGGCCCCACTGCTCACACACCTCTGCTCTCTCACGCTGCTCGGGGGGGGTGCTGTTTGCAGGTTCTATTTTTTTTTTTCTTTTGGATTTTCTTTTTGGTTCTTCTTTTTTTTTTTGTTTTTCTTTTTTTTTTTTTTTTCGCTACAACGAAAAAAGCAAAACTGTTTTTTTCTTTTCTGAGCTAGTGTGTTGTTATCTTGACATGTTCCCTTGCAATATCCCTATCGTTATATATTCCTCTGTGCCGTATGAATTGGCTGGGAATCTCCTCCTGCAACCCCTCCTCAAACAACCATGTGAATTCCCAAACCAACCAATGCGTGACGCTGGCTGCTGCGCTGGTTTGAAAATGATTGGTGAATGATGAATTCCCTGTCTGCCTGGGCCAGCAGCGGAGTCGACAGAGCAGCAGAAGGGCCAAGAGTGTGGAGGACGACGACGAGGGGCATCTGATCTATCGCGTCGGCGACTGGCTACAAGAAAGATGTACAGCCAAATCGTAACATAATTTAGCTCTCTAGTTAAGCTCCCATCGCAGTCGCAGATCTGTCTTATCTTTCTGTTTCATTTTATTTTCATTGTTTATTAAAGAGACACCCTCTCCTTTGCCTTCCCCTTTTGTTAAAGCTACGTTTTTATATTTCGTATTGTTCCTCGAGTGCCAGGGAATTAGGGCAGTTGCCTTGTGCAGCCGGTGTCAGCCTTCCGCTGCTCCGGCCTCTCGAGCTGTGTGCAGGTTAGGTGTTGCAATGCATTCTCCTCTGCCTTGTGTATGCGCTGCACCCAGGTCGTGCTCACGCTCTCATCCTCTCCCCTCTCTTTCTCTTCCCTCCCAGATGAGATTATTAGCACCTTAGGGGAAGGCACGTTCGGCAGAGTGGTGCAGTGCATCGATCACCGGAGGTACGTCTGGGACGGGGAGGGATAAAGAGATTGCAGAGAGCGCCAGGGCCTCTTGTGGGAGCCTAGGGGTGAAAATGAGTCTCCGTTTCCAGCTGATCCTGGGTTTTCTGTGTCTTAGAGAGGGGTCGGGAGAGCTTTGAGGCTGTTTGTGAGGCGTGGATTTGGTGGGTGCTCCTTAACAGGCACCTTCCAAATGGAGCAAGGCTGCACGGCACAGAAACGTAGAATCATTAGGTTGGAAAAGGCCTTATGAGGAGTGGCTGAGAGAGCTGGGGGGGGTTAGCCTGGAGAAGAGGAGGCTGAGGGGAGACCTCATTGCTCTCTGCAACTCCCTGAGAGGAGGTTGTGGAGAGGAGGGAGCTGGGCTCTTCTCCCAAGGGACAGGACGAGAGGGAATGGCCTCAAGCTCCACCAGGGGAGGGTCAGGATGGACGTCAGGAAAAAATCTTTCCTGGAAAGGGTGATTGGGCAGTGTCCGAGGCTGCCCAGGGAGGGGGTTGAGTCCCCTTCCCTGGAGGGGTTTAAGGGCCGGGTGGACGAGGTGCTGAGGGCCATGGGTTAGTGATTGATGGAATGGTTGAACTCGCTGATCTGGTGGGTCTTTTCCAACCTGGTGATTCTGTGAAAAGACCTTGGAGATGATCAACTCCAACCTTACCTGTCTACTACTAAATTATGTCCCCAGGCACCTCATCTACCCGGCACCTCATCTACCTTCTAAACCCCTCCAGGGATGGTGACTCAACCCCCTCCCTGGGCAGCCTCTGTGCTTGAGAACCCTTTCTTTGAAGAAATTTTTCCTAATTTCCGATCTAAATTTCCCCTGATGCAGCTTGATGCTGGGTCAGAAAGGCCCTTCCGTAGGGCATGGGCTCGCTTACCCAGCGTGGGGCTGACCTCGCGCTTCCTTCCCTTTTTCCCCCAGGGGTGGTGCACGTGTTGCTCTCAAAATCATTAAAAACGTCGAGAAATACAAAGAGGCTGCTCGACTGGAGATTAACGTGCTGGAGAAAATCAACGAGAAGGATCCAGAGAATACAAAGTGAGTGTGCGTGTGCGCTGGTAAAATAAATGGAAGGGCAAGCCTTGCCTTAGCAGGGATGGGATGAGGGAGGGACTTGGTGTTGTGTGACTGGACTTGTCTGTAGCTAATTTATTGGAGGCAGATTAGCTCGTTGTGGGACAGAAACGGAGCGAGGAAAGGAGGAGCCTGGCTCAGGGATGACACAGCTAAGCGGTGCCTGCAGTTCTGTCCCGAATCAGGGTTTTTCTCTCAGTCTGTGTGTCAGGATGTTTGACTGGTTTGACTACCACGGCCACATGTGCATCTCCTTCGAGCTGCTGGGGCTCAGCACCTTTGATTTCCTGAAGGACAACAACTACCTGCCTTACCCCATCCACCAAGTGCGGCACATGGCCTACCAAGTGTGCCAGGCCGTGAAATGTAAGTGCTCCCTGCTCTTCTCTCCGCTGCTCCACCCGGAGAGCTCTGCAGCTCCCAATTTCTTTGCCAGTTCTGCAGCTGGGGGCCCAAAGCAGCAATTTTTTTTGCTGCGGTGCTGCTGTTCCAGTTCTTAGACTGAGCCTTCCTGCCCCTCCAGCAGCGTGTGTGCTTGGAACGAATCCTTTTTCTTTTCCTGATCATAATGTTTGCTGATGCATGTGGGCTGGCAGTAGCTCAGGGCAATTCAACATCCACCTCCACAAACATTCCGGTGATGGATGTGATAAATCTTTGTGGTTCTGTCGGAGCAGCTCGGCCTGGATGAGCCTTAGTGTTCACATCCAGTTCTAAACGTGGGCTAAAGTGGTGTCAATCAAACTGAATTAATGGTGTTGGCTCTTCAGGTGGGTGCAGCCTTCCCTCACTGCTCTTCCATCACCCCAACTCTTTGCTTCCTCAGTTCTGCACGACAACAAACTCACTCACACGGACCTCAAGCCGGAGAACATCCTCTTCGTTAACTCTGACTACGAGCTCTCCTACAACCTGGAGAAGGTAACGGCACTGCCGTTAGCGGTACCTTCTGGTATCCCTGTGGGTGGGAGTTGGAAACATGGCCCTGGGAGATGGAGGGTTGCTAAACAACATTCATAGTCTTGTTCAGGGCCTGCACCCTGCGTGAATGGCTTGTATAGTCTGTAAATGAGCCGTAGGGACCACGTGGTTACCTGCACCATGGTTTGTTTGGGGGCTGTGCCTCTGCTAATGTGCCCTTCGAAGCCTTCTCCTTCCCGTGTTGAAGCCTCAGTTGTGTAAGGAAGGGGCTAAGTCAGTATCTAGAAATTCCTGAGTGATTGATAGCGTTCTCCCACTCTTCTTGCAAAGAAACGCGATGAGCGGAGCGTGAAGAGCACGTCCATCCGAGTGGTGGACTTCGGCAGTGCCACGTTTGATCACGAGCATCACAGCACGATCGTCTCCACCAGGCATTACCGGGCCCCAGAAGTCATCCTGGGTAGGTACCACCTTGGTCTGTCTGCAGACGCCGGTGTTGGCCTCGAGTGCCCGGGCTGCTGCCTGTGGAATTGAGGGGTGTTTTGCCTCCACGTCATTCAATATCCATCCTGCATTTACCCTGGGAGATGAATCATACAATCAGCAGGTTGGAAAAGACCCACCGGATCGTCGAGTCCAACCATTCCTATCAAATGCTATCAAATACTAACACTAAATTATCAAATCCTAATGCTAAATGAGAAGCGTTTTATTTTACGTGCTCTACTCTGTTTTCTGGGAGGGTCAACAACTTCGAAGTTGATGCTTTGGCATCACTGCCAGCTGGGAATTTATTGCCACCAGCATGTTGAGAGCCTGGCTGGAATGGGAATGTTGTTTTTTTTTGCGGTCAATGGTTTGTTTTAGACGGACAAGGGGAAGGGCTTTGGGATTTTAGGCCGTAACGGGATGTTTTATTTAAAAAGCATTGTTTTTTAGAGCTCGGCTGGAGCCAGCCCTGTGACGTGTGGAGCATCGGCTGCATCATCTTTGAGTATTATGTGGGTTTCACCCTGTTCCAGGTGAGAATCGGGCGCTGGGCGGCTGCCTCACACCCGATGGCAGAGGCTGCTGGTTCTCGCGTACAGCCGGGCTCCCTCTGGGGTCGTGTAGAGGCGACTGAGGCCCAGCGAGGGGTTCCTGAGTACCCAGGGCTGGAGGCAGGACAACTGGAATCTGTTCCATGCCGTCCTTTTTACATTTCTCTCTCTCAGACACACGACAACCGGGAGCACCTGGCCATGATGGAGAGGATCTTGGGGCCAATTCCTTCTCGGATGATCCGGAAGACGAGGTGAGTAAGGCTGGTTGAGCACTGAAGGTTTGCCAGCTCTTTCCTGCTTTGATTTTCTCCGAGGGACCGAGCTTTGAAGCTGCTTGCTGAGCCGGTTCTGCTGCTACAGTCACCGGAGAAGCAGCTGGGGCAGAGCTATGGCTGTGAGATATTTTGTGCTTGGATGTAACCTCTTCCCACCTCTTACTCTGACAGGAAACAGAAGTATTTCTACCACGGTCGCCTGGACTGGGATGACAACACCTCTGCTGGCCGCTATGTTAGGGAAAACTGCAAACCGCTGCGGGTAAGGCAGGGAGGGCAGAAGCACCCGTGGGCTTCATCCTCTTCTCATTGCAGAGTCTTTTAGTGCCTGCCCTGGTTGTGAAGATTCCTCCTGTGGGCAAGGTTGGGCCACCAAAAGGCTCAGACCAGTGTCTTCCTGAAGGAGCCTTGGCTGTCCCAGACATAAACTAGGAAGATGGCAGCAGCCTGAGCTTAATCTGAAGTGGAGGAGGAGGAGGAGGAGGGCATGGAGACCTCAGGAAGTGCCTGGGAAGGATCTCGGGGAGGGTGGGAACTTGGCAGGTCTGCGCTTGGTTGAAGCGGCCTAGAGCTCAGGTCTAGGATCAGAGATAGTTCTGAACAAACCAGGCTTTCCAGGGGAAAGGGTCAGGCTGAAAATCAGGAAAAAATTTTTCGCAGAAAGGGTCACTGGAACAGGGAGGGGATTGAGTCCCTTTCCCTGGAGGGGTTTAAGGGCCGGGTGGACGAGGTGCTGAGGGACATGGGTTAGTGATTGATGGGAATGGTTGGACTCGATGATCCGGTGGGTCTCTTCCAACCTGGTGCTACTACGATTCTCACTGCTCAGCCCAGGGAATGCGTTACAACCGCGGCAGCGCAGCACCCTTGGCCCTCACCTCTTCGCTCCTTCTCCCCAGCGCTACCTGACCTCCGAGGCCGAGGACCACCACCGCCTTTTCGACCTCATCGAGAGCATGCTGGAGTACGAGCCCTCCAAGCGCATCACCCTCTCCGAAGCCCTCAAACACCCCTTCTTTGACGTGCTGGAGCTGGAGCCGAGCACGAAGCTGTGGGACTCTAGCCGGGACATCAGCCGGTGACGCCAGAGGAGGAGCCCACCTGCCCTCGGATTCTAGCCCCCGTGGAGGCCCGTCCGATTTCTAATTCAGACACTTGGTGCTTTTTTTTTATACCCGAGAACTCCCTGGACGAGTTTGTAAAGCTGTTAATATGTGAGATATTGTAAATATGGTCTCTGCCGGCCTCTATGTCCATGGTGTAAATTCCTCTTCCCATCTTGCTCCGTCTCCTGCCCTCCGCGCTGTAAATACTCCAGGACTCGCCGCTCTCCGTAGTTTCTCTGTTTTTCCTTGTAAGTTATGAAGCTGGTGGGACTGCATGGGAATTATTTTTTGGATCAATGTCATAGCCCATCCCCACACCAGAGTTTTATAAAGATTTTTTTGTACAGTCTTTGTGAAAAATAAAGATGAAGTGAATAAACCACCCGGGCTGGGGGTTGTTCTGCTAGGGCTGCGTTCCTGGTGTGCTACAGTCACACTGTAGCGTTAAAAAAAAAAAAAGGGGGGGGTTAGAAAAAAAAAAAAAGGGGGGTGTAAGAGAAATCTGGGGGGAAAGGAGAAATTGGGGAGACCTGGGAGACAGGGGAAGAGGGTGGGGACCTGGGGAAAAGGGGGACAGGGAGAAAAGAGGGATGGGGGTGGGGGGACATGGGGGGAACAGGAAGGGAAAGGGGGATGTGGATGGAAAAGGGGGAGGGGGGGGACTCAGGGGACGTGGGGGAAAAAGGGGATGGGGGGACAGGGGAGAAAAGGGAGGGATATAGGGAGAATGTGGGGGTAAAAGGAGGAATTGAGGAAGGGGGGGGACAAAGTAGGATGGGGAGGACTCGGGGGGACAGTGAGGCATGGGGGGGCAGGGGGAAAATGGGGATAGGGGAGACTTGGGGGGGTGTGGAAAGGGATCTAGGGAAAAGGGGGAGAGGGAGGAAAGAGGAATGGGGGGGACTAGGGAGGGAAAGGTGGATGGGAGGGTCCTGGGTGGAAAAAAGGGGGTGGGGGGAGGACTCAGGGGACATGGGGGAAAACGGGGATGGGGGGACAGGGGGAAATGGAGGGAGCTGGGGGGTCACAGGGGGGAAAAGGGGGGGCTGTGGGGAGAACATGAGGGGAAAAGGGGGATGAGAGGCCTGGGGGGAAAGGGGGAAAACGGAGGAACGGGGGGGGGACTCGAGGGACAAGGGGGCAAAGCGGGATCGGGGGGGGGGGGTGTAGGAGCCGCGCCGTCACGTGACCCCCCTCCGCGTCACGTGCCCGCGTCACGTGCCCGGCGCCGGGTGACGTCACTTTGCGGCGACCAATCGGCGCGCGGTGGCGGCGGCGGCTCCGGCGGCTCCGCTGGCTCCGCTACCGGGCCCGGCCCGGCCATGGCCCAACGCGGCGGCCCCGCCGTGCTCCCGGATAACCCCTTCCAGGTGCGGCCCGGGCTCCGCAGGCCGTTCCCGTTCCCCGCTTACCCCGCCCGCTCCCGCCGTGCCCGTGCCCTGCGCCCGTTGCTTGGGCCTATCCCCGCGCCTCCTGTCCGTTACCCGTTCCCCCCATCCGTTCCCATTCCCCCCATTCATTCCCGTTCGTTCTCCCCATCCGTTCCCGTTTTCCCCATCCGTTCCTCCCATCCGTTCCCATTCTCCCCATCCGTTTCCCTTACCACGCTCCCCCATTCGCTCGTGTTCCCCCCATCCGTTTCCCCCTTCCCCCAATCCGTTCCCGTTCCCCCAACCCATTCCCATTCTCCCCATCCATTCCTGTTCCCCCCACCCGTTCCCCCCATCCATTCCCAGTCTCCTCATCCGTTCCCATTCCCCCCAATCCGTTCCCGTTCCCCCACTCCCCGACCCGTTCCCATTTCCCCACCCATTCCAGTTCCCCGCTCCCTCACCCGTTCCTGTTCCCTGCTCCCCAATCCATTCCCCCATCCATTCCCGTTTCCCCGTTCCCCCATCCATTCCTGTTCCCTGCTCCCCGATCCATTCCCGTTTCCCTGCTCCCCTGACCATTCCTGTTCCCTCCATCCATTCCCGTTCCCCCTATTCGTTCCTTTTCCCCCTGTCCATTCCCGTTCCCCCGACCCGTTCCTCCATCCATTCCCATTCTCCCCATCCGTTCCCATTCCCCACTCCCCGATCTGTTCCCCGCTCCCTTCCCCGCTCCCCCATCCATTCCCGTTCCCCACTCACCCCATCCGTGTCTCTTCCAGGACCCCGCGATGCTGCAGCCCCGCTCGGACCCGGATCCCGCCACGCTGGACGCCTACAACCCCTTTGGGAACGACCCGGTGAGCGGGACGGGCGGAGCGGGCTGTGTCCCGCTTCCCGGCTCCGTTCCCGGCTCCTTTCCCGGTCGAAGCAGCCTCTCACGGTCCCCTCTGCCTCCTGCAGCCGCCACCGTACCAGGCCCCGTCGGCGGCTCCACCACCGGCCGCCGCGCCCCCGCGGAAAACCAGCCCCACCGAGCCCCGTAACTACGGCTCCTACGGCACCCAGGTACCGGGAGGGGACCGGGAGGGGACCGGGAGCCTCGTCTCCGTTGGGAACGGGCCCGGAGAGCCGGTGGCGGGAGCCCCAGGGCCTGCGCTTCCCGTAGGCCTCGGCAGCCGCCGCCACGGCCGAGCTGCTCAAGCGGCAGGAGGAGCTGAACCGGAAAGCCGAGGAGCTCGACCGGAGGGAGCGGGAGCTGCAGAACGCGGCCCTCGGCGGTTCCAGTGAGTGGGGGGCGGGGATGGGAACGGTTGGCAGGAGCGGGGAACGGGGATGGCTGGTGGGAATGGGGAACGGGGATGGGAATGGGGAACGGGGAACAGGGATGGGAATGGCTGATGGGAATGGGGAACAGGGATGGGAATGGCTGATGGGAACGGGGCTGGGAATGGGGAACGGGGCTGGGAATGGGGAACGGGGATGGGAATGGCTGATGGGAATGGGGAACGGGGATGGGAATGGCTGATGGAAATGGGGAACGGGGCTGGGAATGGCTGGTGGGAATGGGGCTGGGAATGGGGAACGGGGCTGGGAATGGCTGATGGGAATGGGGAACGGGGATGGGAATGGCTGGTGGGAATGTGGGACAGGGCTGGGAATGGCTGGTGGGAATGGGGAACGGGGCTGGGAATGGGGAACGGGGCTGGGAATGGCTGATGGGAATGGGGAACGGGGCTGGGAATGGCTGATGGGAATGGGGAACGGGGCTGGGAATGGCTAGTGGGAATGGGGAACGGGGCTGGGAATGGCTAGTGGGAACGGGGCTGGGAATGGGGAACGGGGATGGGAATGGCTGATGGGAATGGGGCTGGGAATGGGGAACGGGGATGGGAATGGCTGATGGGAATGGGGAACGGGGCTGGGAATGGCTGGTGGGAATGGGGAACGGGGATGGGAATGGCTGGTGGGGATGGGGAAGGGGGATGGGAATGGCTGGTGGGGATGGGGAAGGGGGATGGGAATGGCTGGTGGGGATGGGGAAGGGGGATGGGAATGGCTGGTGGGGATGGGGAATGGGGCTGGGAATGGCTGGTGGGGATGGGGAACGGGGATGGGAATGGCTGATGGGAATGTGGGACAGGGCTGGGAATGGCTGGTGGGAATGGGGAATGGGGATGGGAATGGCTGGTGGGAATGGCTGATGGGAATGGAGAACAGGGATAGGAATGGGGAACAGGGCTGGGAATGGGGAACAGGAATGGGAAAGGCTGGTGGGAATGGGGAACAGGGATGGGAATGGCCAGCGGGGAGCAGGGAACAGCAATGGGCCCAGCCTGGGGGAAGCAGGGAGCCCTCAATCCTTCGTGCCGCAGCGCTCCTACGCTCTTCTCCCCTCCTTCCCTCTGCAGCGAGGCCCAACAACTGGCCCCCGCTGCCGTCCTTCTGCCCCGTGAAGCCCTGCTTCTACCAGGACATCCCCGTGGAGATCCCTGCCGACTTCCAGAAGACGGTTTCGACCATGTATTACCTCTGGATGGGTGAGTCCAGGGGGAAAAGCTGCGAGCAGAGCCTGAGGACGTAGAGGAACAAGCGCTCTGAATGCAAGGGAACGCTCTGCTCGGGGGAAATCACAATTCCAGCTCTGCTCAGGTTTTGCGAGGCTGAGCCTGCGCGGTGGGGAAGGGGAGCGTGGCTCAGCGGCCTGATCCTGTCCTCTCTCGCAGCCAGCACCATCGCGCTCTTCCTGAACTTCTTGTCCTCGCTGGCCTGGTTCTGTGTGGAACCCTCGTCCGGTTCTGGGTTTGGCCTCTCCATTCTCTGGGCTCTCCTTTACACGCCTTGCTCCTTCGTCTGCTGGTACAGGCCCATGTACAAAGCTTTCAGGTGGGTATCTGCTTCGGCTTCTGGGCAACCAAAGCAGCTGGGAACCTGGGAAAGCTGAGCTGCTCCCTGTGGCGAGCGCCGCACTGAAGGCTCCTCGTGGCCTTTGGTTCTTGGGGATGTGGAGATTCTGCTCTGGGCCTCGTGTTCTCCTTGTCTGCCCCGCTTTGAAGAAGGGTTGAGAGTTCTTTTCTGTGGCCTAATCCTGCCTGTCTCTCTCTCTCTCTCTCTTTTCCAGGAGTGACAGTTCCTTCAACTTCTTTGTCTTCTTCTTCGTCTTCTTTGCCCAGAATGTGATGTACGTCTTGCAGGCGATTGGAATTCCAAACTGGGGCTTCTGGTGCGTGTTGTACTGGTCTGGAAGCATCTCAGCAGGGCAGAGGTGGGTGGGGAAGAGAGAACCTCTGAGTAATTGGCTCTTCTTTTGCAGTGGCTGGATACTGAGCCTGATAGCGCTGCGCCAGAACACAGCCGTGGCTGTGATGATGATCCTGGTGTCCTTGGTCTTCACAGCAGTGGCTGTGTTGGGCATTATTATGCTGAAAAAGGTGAGTTTGGATCAAATTTCATAGAATCGTAGAATCACCAGGTTGGAAAAGACCCATCGGATCATCGAGTCCAACCATTCCCATCAATCACTAACCCATGTCCCTCAGCACCTTGTCCACCCAGCCCTTAAACCCCTCCAGGGAAGGGGACTCAACCCTTTCCCTGTTCCAGTGACCCTTTCTGGGAAACATTTCATCCTGATGTCCATCCTGACCCTCCCCTGGTGGAGCTTGAGGCCATTCCCTCTCGTCCTGTCCCCTGGCCCTTGGGAGAAGAGCCCAGCTCCCTCCTCTCCACAACCTCCTCTCAGGGAGTTGCAGAGAGCAATGAGGTCTCCCCTCAGCCTCCTCTTCTCCAGGCTAAACCCCCCCAGCTCTCTCAGCCGCTCCTCTTCTTCTCCAGCCCTGCTTCTCCAGGGCTGCTGTGCTGGTTCTGAGCTCGTCGCTCTCTTCCAGATCCACTCTCTGTACCGCCGGACGGGCGCCAGCTTCCAGAAGGCGCAGGAGGAATTTGCCGCGGGGGTTTTCTCCAACCAAGCTGTGCGCACGGCAGCGGCCAACGCTGCCGCCGGTGCTGCCACCAACGCCTTCCGGGCGCCGTAGCCGGGAGGGAGCCCCGGCTTCTCCTCGCACGTGGGCTCTTTCGAAGGAAGAGGAAATCCAAAATTGCACTTTTCATTGGATCCCCGTGTGTCTGCATCAGCTCTCAGAGGCTGCCTCATCCCAGCTTGGAAGTGCTGGTGCCGGAATCGTCTGCTGCTCTAACCCATTTCCTCGCAGATTGGAGGTCGTTCTGGTTTGTGCTGGTCCCCTTCCCTCAGCAGACTGGGAGGTGCTGGGGCCTGTCATCGCTCTCCCTTCCAGCACTGGGAATCAAGACGTGTGACAGGGACCAAAACGGCTTCTTCCCTTCCCGGGGGTGCTCCCGTTTCCCTGCCTGCTGGTGGCACTTGTGTACCCTGGGACACAAAAGGTTCCCTGTGTGCCCAGTCCCTGGGTGCGCAGGGCTGGCTCTTCCCTGGAGGGGAATTTCCCTGCCTTCCCTTCAATGTGAGACCCGGTTTTCTCGTAAGAACATCATCCCGGTCTTCCCCCTCCGGGCTTGCTTGTTTGAGGTGAGGCTGGCTCTGTCCCCAGAGTACTGAGGGGGAGCGCTGCCCCTCCAGTCCCTCTCCTCATCCTCTTTTTCTCACCTTTGCTGGGCTGAGGGGGCTCCACGCGCAGGGAGAGGGAGAGCGGGGCCAGGACAGGGAGCGATGGGGCTCGGTGCCTTCAGCCTGTCCCCAAACGCAGCCATCTGGGATTACTAGGAGCTCCTGGTGCCTCCTCACCTCCCTCGAGCAGGCCAAGGACTTCTCCCTTCCCCTCCTCTGCTGCCCTGGGGCCTGGGATTGCTTGCACCCCCCTCCAGCTCTCTCCCAGCACCCTTCACCCCCCTCCCTTCCTCGGGAAGAGCCCATCCCCGTGCCCCTCTGTCCCTCCTCACCCCCTGGTGTCCCCCAACCCCTGTGTCATCGTCCTCGGTGATCCCAGGGCCTGGCACCGCTGCTGTGGGTCCCATTGAGTTGTGCTTTGCCCCATCTCCTCTTCGATGCTCCTGGGTTGGCGAGGGGCTTCGTGCCTTCATCCGCGGGGGCCACGAAGCATGCAGCCGACCCCCTGCAAGCCACGGACGGCTTGGCCCTGGCCTCCTGGCGTGGGGCTGGTGCTGGGTGACAGCGGTGGCCTCAGCTCTGGCCACCGTGGTCCAGGCTCTGACCCACCATGGTTGCAGCTCCAGCTTTGGTGGGCCATGCCCTGGTCGTGGTGGTCCCAGCTCTGGCCACCATGGTCCGTGCTCTAGCTCTGGTGGTCCCTGCTCTGGCCACCGTGGTCCCAGCTTGGGCTGCGATCCCTGCTCTGGCCACGGTCCCGCGTGTTGCTGTGCCCAACGCCAAGCCGCCTTCAGGTTTAATTTAAGGAATAAATGAAGTTTCACTCAGCGCCTCCTCCATCTCTGTGCGCTGGGAGGGGAAGAGTACTGGGGGATGGCCCAGCTCTGGTCACTATGGTCCATGCTCTGGACATGGTTCTGTTCCAGCTCTGGCTGTGGTGGTCCATGAGGTGGTTTTGATGGTCCCAGCTCTGGCTGTAGTGGTCCATGAGCCCATTGTGGTGGTCCCACCTATGACCACTGTCGTTCCAGGTCTGGTCACTGTGGTCCATGCTGTGGTTGATGCTCTGGCCACTGCAGCAGTCCATGTGCCTTTTGTGGTGGTCCCACCTATGGCCACTGCGGTTCCAGGTCTGGTCACTATGGTCCATGCTCCGGACACTGTAGTCTGCGCTCTAGCCATGGTGGTCCCAGCTCTATCTGCAGTGGTGCATGTGCCCACGGTGGTGGTCCCAGCTCTGGCCGCAGTGGTTCATGCCATGGCTGAATCCTGGGGTCAGTTGTGGGCCCCTCCCCACAAGAAGGATGTTGAGGCTCTGGAGCGAGTGCAGAGAAGAGCAACGAAGCTGGGGAGGGGGCTGGAGAAGAAGAGGAGCGGCTGAGAGAGCTGGGGGGGTTTAGCCTGGAGAAGAGGAGGCTGAGGGGAGACCTCATTGCTCTCTGCAACTCCCTGAGAGGAGGTTGTGGAGAGGAGGGAGCTGGGCTCTTCTCCCAAGGGCCAGGGGACAGGCCGAGAGGGAATGGCCTCAAGCTCCACCAGGGGAGGGTCAGGCTGGACATCAGGAAAAAATACTTCACAGAAAGGGTCACTGGAACAGGGAGGGGGTTGAGTCCCCTTCCCTGGAGGGGTTTAAGGGCCGGGTGGCCGAGGTGCTGAGGGACATGGGTTAGTGATTTATGGAATGGTTGGACTCGATGATCTGGTGGGTCTCTTCCAACCTGGTGATCCTGTGATGCTCTGGCCACCGCAGTGGTCCCTGTGCCCGTGGGGATGGTCCCAGCTCCAGCCGCGCTCCCGGAGCGCCCCGGGACTACAGCTCCCGGCGTGCCGTGCAGGGGCGGCCCCGGTGCGGGGCGGGCGCGGCCCCGGTTTCGCTCCTCGGGCTGCGGGGCCGGTACCCGGAGCTGCCCCGGGGCCGCGGGGGCCGCCGGCGGAGGCGATGCTCGCCCGCTCCCCTCGCTTTCCCCGGCCTCCCGGGCCCCCGACCCCCCCGAGGCGGTGACCCCGCCGGTACCGGAGGATGCTCGTGGGCGGCGGCCGCTCCGGGAGCCGCTGAGCCGGCCCGGTTCCCGCATCCCCGGGCCGCGGATCCCGGTCCCCGCGGGGCGGGATGGAGGAGGAGGAGGAGGAAGCGCCGGGGTCGCTTTCTACCTCCCGCCGGTGGCTTTAAGCCGCCGCTCCGGTCGGGATGCCGAGAGCCCGGTGAGGCTCCCGGGACGCCCCGCAAAGCCGGTGGCGGCTCCCGGGGCCGCGTGGCCGCGGGCGCTGCCCCCGGGGGGCAGGGAGGAGCCGCCCTCAGCATCCTCCGGGAGGAGAAAGGTGGAGCTCGCCCCGTTCCCGCAGAGCGGCCCGTTCCCGCATCCCACACCCCCCCCCCCCAAGCCCCGCACCCCCGGGGCCGGCTCCATCCTGGCTCGGGGCCGCCGGCTGCCTCGGGGGGGGGGGTCGGTAGCCCCCCCAGCTCGCCCCCCGGGGTAGCCATGCCCTCGCCCAGCGGGTCCAGCCGCTCGCTGACCGGCCGCGCGTCCCGCAGCATCACCCACCTCCGCGGGCGGCGGGGCTGGCTGCACGTCCTGCTGGCGCTGGGCTTCATCCAAGCCGTCCTGGGCATCCTCATCGTCACCTTCAGCCTGGTGGCCGCCACCCTCACGCCCTCCGCCAAGATCCGACACTCCTGCCCGTCCTGGGCCGGCTTCGCGGTGAGTGCGGGGCTCGGGGCGTCGTCCTGCGGGGTCCGCGATGTGATGCGCGGGGGGTGATCGAGCTCAATCCTGCTCTTCCAGGCTCCCTGCATGCTGAATGGGCCACTGGTCCCAAGGGATTGTAGCCCCGCTGCTCCCCCACCCTCTGGCTCTGGCTGCCGCGGAGCATTGTGGGAGAATCCCAGGGGTTCCCCCCGGCTGGCTGCGATGGGGACCCCGGGAGTGGTCCGGGGGGGCTGCATTGAGGTGTTTGGCTTCTGAGCAGCCCCCGAGCGGGCAGGGATTGGGGGGCAGGGGGGGTGGGGGTGCAGCAGCGCCGGGGTTGGGGGGGAGAACTGAACAGCCCTGCTCTGTTCCCAAGCCGAGCAGCGGGATGCTCTGCCTGCTGCGTCCACGGGGAGAGGGCAGGACCCCCGCAGGGCCCCCGCAGCACGGATCCCGGCCCGGGTTGGCTGCCCGCAGTCCCCAGGCTGCCCTGAATCAGCAGTTTCTCCCAGCTCGTTTTTCCCTGCGGCTCCCAGGCCGGCTCCCCACCTAGAGGGCTCCGGGCGGGGGGCTTAATCCAAGGCCAGGGGCTGCTCTGGGCCTCACTGCCTGGCAGGGACCCCTCCTCATCCTCATCCCTGGCCTTGTGTATCCGCAGCTGGCGCTGTCCGGGCTTGTGGGCATCGTCTCCTGGAAGCGGCCGCTCACCCTGGTGGTAGGTGTTGAGGGGGGAACCTTGGCAGAGGTGGGGGGCTGAGGGGCCTCACGTGCCCCTGGACACGCAGGGGTGTGTGTCTGCTCCCTGCCCCGCAGCCAGCCCCTCTCTTCCCCGCTGCAGGTGACCTTCTTCACGCTGCTGTCGGTGCTGGGCATCATGCTGAGCCTCGCCGGGTCCATCCTGTCCTGCCAGAACGCGCAGCTGGTGAAATCCCTGGAGAGCTGCGAGAGGGTGAGGCTGGAGAGGCTGCCCAGTGTCCCCTGGCTGCAGGGCTCTGGGGGTACTGGGAGCTGGGGAGTGGAGAATCATAGAATGCTTTGAGTTGGAAGGCTCCTCAAAGCCCACCCAGTCCCACCCCTGCCCTGGGCAGGGACACCTCCCACTGCATCAGGGGCTCCAAGCCCCATCCAACCTGCCCTTGAACCCCTCCAGGGATGGGGCAACCACAATGTTTCTGGGCAACCTGTTCCAGCTCCTCTCCACCCTCATTGTGAAGAATTTCCCCCTTATGTCTAGTCTTAATCTTCCCCTCTCTAATTTAAAGCCATTCCCCCTCATCCTATCGCAACATGCGTGTTAAAAGTCCCTCCCCAGCTTTCTTGTAGCCCCTTCAGATACTGGAAGGTTGCTAAAAGGTCGCCTTGTAGCCTTCTCTTCCCCAGGCTGAACAATCCCAGCTCTCTCAGCCTCACACAGGAGGTGCTCCAGCCCTCAGATCATCTTTGTAGCCTTTGTAGCTGGTGGGGGGGCTGGAGAAGAAAAGGAGCGGCTGAGAGAGCTGGGGGGGTTTAGCCTGGAGAAGAGGAGGCTGAGGGGAGACCTCATTGCTCTCTGCAACTCCCTGAGAGGAGGTTGTGGAGAGGAGGGAGCTGGGCTCTTCTCCCAAGGGCCAGGGGACAGGACGAGAGGGAATGGCCTCAAGTTCCACCAGGGGAGGGTCAGGCTGGACAGCAGGAAAAATATTTCATGGAAAGGATGATTGGGCAGTGTCAGAGGCTGCCCAGGGAGGGGGTTGAGTCCCCTTCCCTGGAGGGGTTTAAGGGCCGGGTGGACGAGGTGCTGAGGGACATGGGTTAGTGATTGATGGGAATGGTTGGACTTGATGATCCGGTGGGTCTCTTCCAACCTGGTGATTCTATGATTCCTCTGGACCCATTCCAACAGTTCCTATGCAGTGGGATGCACTGATGTCTCTCAGGGAAGAGCACGGCATCTGGAGGTCCCTCACAGCATCTGGAGGTCATTCATAGCTTTCCTTCTCCCCAGGAGAGGGACTCGTGCGTCTGCTGCCAGGCCCGCTTGGAGCCCCCACCTGCCTCGTGCAGCCGGCAGAGCGAGATGCTGACCATGTTCCCCAACCCCGACTGCCGGAGCATCCGCGTGGCACTCAAGGTTGGGGACCTGCGGCGAGGCGAGGGCTCCTTGTGGAGGGCCCTACAGGAGCCCACAGCTCGCCCTGCTCCTCTCCAGGACCTCCTCTTCAGCGTCTGCGGCTTGACCGTCTTCTCCACCATCATCTGCACGCTCTCCGCTGTCGTGTGCTGCATCCAGATCTTCTCCCTCGACATTGTCCATGTGGTGAGTCCCAGCCCTGGCCCAGGAGCAGATGAGGCTGAGGAGCTCTCCTAGGCTGAGGGAGACACTGAGGTGCTCCAGCCGGGTGTGGATTAAGGCTCAAGACAAGCAACCCTCGCTGGATCTCCAGGTAGGGGTGGGTCCCAGCTCTCCCTCCTCTCTCTCCCTGCAGCTGGTCCCCCAGCGCTCGAGCTCTGTGACTCTGGAATGCACATCCCCTCCTGACACCTTCCTGCAGAGTGTGATGGACTTCGAGGAGTTCGTGCCTCCGGTACCACCACCGCCCTACTACCCACCTGAATACACGTGCAGCTCCGAGACTGATGCTCAGAGGTACCTGGCTGCCGTGGGGCAGGAGCTGGGGGGGCCTCTTTGCCTCCCAGCAGGGCTCATCCCACCTGATGGGGTTTTTCTGCTCTTGATTCCACAGCATCACCTACAACGGCTCCATGGACAGCCCCGTGCCCCTCTACCCGACCGACTTTCCCCCCTCCTACGAGACCGTGATGGGGCTGCGGGGGGACAGCCAGGTGGGAGACGGGGGGCAGGGGATGAGCGAGCAGGGCTGGGCTCCTGCTCCTGCCTGTGCCTTGACCGCAGCGTCTCGCAGGCCACCCTGTTTGAGTCGCAGCTGACGGAGGCTTCGCACGCCTGCACCTGCGACCGCGTCCCCTCCATCGTGCTCAGCGGAGAAGGTGAGAGCCTTGGGCTTGGAGAGCGATGGCTTAGAGAGGGGCAGAGCAACAGAGCTGGGGAGGGGGCTGGAGAAGAAGAGGAGCGGCTGAGAGAGCTGGGGGGGTTTAGCCTGGAGAAGAGGAGGCTGAGGGGAGACCTCATTGCTCTCTGCAACTCCCTGAGAGGACGTTGTGGAGAGGAGGGAGCTGGGCTCTTCTCCCAAGGGCCAGGGGACAGGACGAGAGGGAATGGCCTCAAGCTCCACCAGGGGAGGGTCAGGCTGGACAGCAGGAAAGCTGCCCTATATTTCACGGAAAGGGTGATTGGGCAGTGTCCGAGGCTGCCCAGGGAGGGGGTGAGTCCCCTTCCCTGGAGGGGTTTAAGGGCCGGGTGGCCGAGGTGCTGAGGGACATGGGTTAGTGACTGATGGGAATGGTTGGACTTGCTGATCCGATGGGTCTTTTCCAACCTGGTGATTCTATGATTCTATGATTCTCTGATTCTCTGATTCTCTGCAGTGTCCATGGACAGCGGGTCCCTGATCATGTCCGAGATCATGGACATCCCTGGGGACAGCAGCCCCTCGGAGGATTCGTGCCTGCTGGAGCTTCAGGGCTCCATGCGCTCCGTTGACTACGTCCTTTTCCGTTCCATCCAGCGCAGCCGCGCGGACTATTGCCTGAGCGTGGACTGCGTGCAGTGCAGCCACCACGTGCGCAGCCCCACGTTGGGTTTGCAGGGTCCCTTCGAGGAGACGCCCCAGCCCCGGGTGCGGGGCGAGCGCTCCTACTCCTGCTCCACGGCTGAACCCCACCACGACGGCGTCTTGGTTGGCGGAGCCATCACCCACAGCTGCAATCGCCTGGAGGGGCTCGCTCGCTGCGCCGGCCCCTGCTTCCCCGAGGTGCGGCTCAAGGAGAAGGGCTCCTCGCCGCAGGGACGTGGGGGGAACCGCTCTGTTGCGCCGCGACGCAACAGCGAGACCTCCTGCCCCTCGTCCCCAGCGCCGGCGCTGAGCCAGCGCCCGCTGGTGAGGTCGCACAGCGATCCCGGGGTCCCGACGGCCACCCGTGCTGGTAGGTGACAACGGCTCTGGGGATGGGGACAGGGATGGGGACAGGGCTCTATCTCTCCAGCTCAGCCGGGGGGCGGCGCAAGTTTTGGCTGCGTTTTTCTGTGGCCAAGTGGGATTTGAGCTGGTTTGAGGTGGGCGGCTGTGCCAGGGGAGTGGGGGGAGGCTGGGGCTGGGGGGCTGCGCAGCCGCGCTGGGCGCTGCCAAAGCCTGAACGCTCTCTCCGCTCCCAGCAGATTTCAGGGAAGTACTTTATACCAAAGCACTGGAGGACAACGTGTCCAACTCCTCAGCGGATACAGGTCAGGGTGCTGGGATGTACTGGGAGATACAGACATCACGGCGGGGGGGGGGGAATCTTTGGAGATCCCACCCAGGTGGGGCAGGGTTGATGGAGCCCTGGGGTGGTACCGCTCCCTCTGGCTGGGGAGAGGGGACAGCAGGACCCCTGGGGGCTGCAGGGATGGGTCCCATCAGGAGCAGCATCATAGAATCCTAGAATCACCAGGTTGGAAAAGACCCAGCGGATCATCGAGTCCAACCATTCCCATCAATCACTAACCCATGTCCCTCAGCACCTCGTCCACCCAGCCCTTAAACCCCTCCAGGGAAGGGGACTCAACCCCCTCCCTGGGCAGCCTCGGACACTGCCCAATCACCCTTTCCGTGAAATATTTTTTCCTGATGTCCATCCTGACCCTCCCCTGGTGGAGCTTGAGGCCATTCCCTCTCGTCCTGTCCCCGGCCCTTGGGAGAAGAGCCCAGCTCCCTCCTCTCCACAACCTCCTCTCAGGGAGTTGCAGAGAGCAATGAGGTCTCCCCTCAGCCTCCTCTTCTCCAGGCTGAACCCCCCCAGCTCTCTCAGCCGCTCCTCTTCTTCTCCAGCCCCCTCCCCAGCTTCGTTGCTCTTCTCTGCACTCGCTCCAGAGCCTCAACATCCTTCTTGTGGGGAGGGGCCCACAACTGACCCCAGGATTCGAGGAGCGGTCTCCCCAGGGCCGAGTCCCGAGGGAGAAGAACCTCCCTGGCCCTGCTGGCCACGCCGGGTCTGATCCAAGCCAAGATGCCCTTGGCCTTCTTGGCCCCCTGGGCCCCCGCTGGCTCCTGTTCAACCAACCCCCCCAGGTCCTTCTCCTCCAGGCACTTTCCAGCCAGCCTTCTCCTAGGCTGGAGCTGCTCAGGGTTGTTGTGCCCCAAGTGCAGGACCCGCCATGTGGCCTCGTTAACCCTCCTGCCGTTGGTCTCAGCCCAGCATCTAACGGCAGCGTCTCCGCAGGGTTGTGCTCGGAAGCCTGCCTGCTCCGCCATTCGCACTGTGACTCCCCTCTGCTGCTCCGGGCCAGCTCGGTGGGGAAGAACAAGCTGCTGCCCTCCAAGAAGGTGACACAGCAGTTGTCGAAGACAACAACTCGCTCGCTGGGGGACCTCAAGGTCTGCCGTAGCACCCGTGGGCTGGTGGCCAGGTTCCTGCAGAGACCCAAGCGCAGCCCACCAGCGGGCATGGAGGTGCCCGGGCACAGCTCCCAGGGACACAAGCAGGTGAGGTCGGGCAACAGGGGCAGCCCCTTCCCAGCCCCATCCACACCCTCTCCCTTCTTCCAGTCAAAGAATCCTGGAATGGGTTGGGTTGGAAGTGACCTCAAAGCCCATCCAGTCCCACCCCTGCCACGGGCAGGGACACCTCCCACTGATTCAGGAACTCCAAGCCCCATCCAACCTGGCCTTGAACCCCTCCAGGGATGGGGCAGCCACCTCTGCTCTGGGCAACCTGGGCCAGGGCCTCCCCACCCTCACAGGAGAACATTTCTCCTAAGATCACATCTCAAACTCCCCTCTTGCAGCTCAAAACCATTCCCCCTCCTCCTATTTTCGCAATCCCAGATCAAGAGCCCCTCCCCAGCTTTTCTGGAGCCCCTTTCTGGACTGGAAGCTGCTCTAAAGTCTCCTTGGAGCCTTCTCTTCTCCAGGTTGAACCCAAACTCGCTCAGCCTGGCCTCATACGGGAGGTGCTCCAGCCCTCGGATCATCTCCGTGGCCTCCTCTGAACCTGTTCCAACAGCTCCATGTTCTTCCTGTGCTGGAATCCAGTTCCTACCAGCATCTCCCCACTGGCCCCTTCCAGGGTCTCTGGTCCCTGCTACCACTCACCCCACGGTGTTGGCTGCAGGCAGGGTGTGCGTGCGGAGCCTCCTTCCTGCAGCACTTGGCCTTCCTGGCACGGCAGCTCCTTCCCTTTGGCCCCACCAGAGCTGCGAGTGGGAAAAACCTGCGTTTCGCAAGGCTTTTTTCTCCCTGAATCACCTCAACCTGAAGGCAATTGCTGAGATGTCCCAACTTATGGGACACCAGAGTCCTTGCGCAGCACGAGAGGCCCTGACGAGAATGAGCCCATCCTTAATCACAGTGTGTACCGGTGACACACGCCTCCACCATCCTTCAACATCCGTGTCCTAGAATCACAGAATCACAGAAGGGGTTGGGTTGGTTGGAAGGGACCTCAAAACTCATTCAGTCCCACCCCTGCCACGGGCAGGGACACCTCCCACTGCACCAGGGGCTCCAAGCCCCATCCAACCTGGCCTTGAACCCCTCCAGGGATGGGGCAGCCACCCCTGCTCTGGGCAACCTGGGCCAGGGTCTCACCAACCTCGCAGGAGAACGTTTCTCTCTAAGATCTCATCTCAATCTCCCCTCTTGAAAACCGTTCCCCTCATCCTATTTTTGCAATCCCAGATCCAGAGCCCCTCCCCAGCTTTCCTTGAGCCTCCTTCAGTCCTGGAAGCTGCTCTAAGGTCTCCTTGGAGCCTTCTCTCCTCCAGGCTGAACGACCCCAACTCTCTCAGCCTGTTCTCCTACAGAAGGTTCTCCAGCTCTTTGATTATCTCCGTGCCCTCCTCTAGACCCCTTCCAACAGTTTCGTGTCTTTATGTTGGGGATTCCAGAACCGATCAAGGGCTCCAGGTGGGGTCTCCAGAGCAGAATCCCCTCCCTCCGTGCTGGCCACGCTTCTTTCAGATACAACCCAGGCCACGGTTGGTTTCTGGGCTTTTCACACGTTGCCGGCTCATCTTGAGCTTCTCATCCACCACCACCCCAAGCCTCAGAGCTGCTCCCAATCCACGTCATCCCCCATCCTGTATTGAAACCAGGGATTGTCCCAACTCCGGTGTAGGACCTTGGCCTTGTTGAACGTCCTGCAAACCAGGGGAGCCTTTCGCAGGGCTGCAGCACGTTCCCCTGGGGTTGCAGGTTCCCTGGAGCGCTTGGCCGGGAGCGGAGCAGCCGCACGAAGGGATCCACCTGCAGAGCTGCGGGGACCTGAGCTCCACCTCGTCCCTTCGACGGCTCCTGTCCGCCCGCCGGCTGGAGCGCGGCCGCCCGCGCAGCCTCAGCGGCACCTGCAAGGAGAGCGTCCTCTGACCGCGGGGACCCTCCGGGGACAGGGACAGGGGGGCCCGCGCGGGGACAGGACCCTCGGACACTGCTCGGACGTTGCTGCTTCCCCGGCGGGGCTGGGGACTCGGCCGAGCCCCTTCCCCAGGGGGGGCCGGGGCCAGGGGCTGGTCCCCTGGGGGCTGTTCGGCCTTGTCCCCTGCCCTGTCCCCTTGCCAGACAGGCCTGTCCCCTGCCCTGTCCCCTCTGCCAGACAGGCATGTCCCTTGCACTGGCCGTGCTGTCCCCTACCCTGTCCCCTCTGCCAGCTGTGCCTGTCCCCTGTTCTGTCCCCTCTGCCAGGCAGGCCTGTCCCCTGTTATGTCCCCTATTCTGTCCCCTCTGCCACCTAGGCCTGTCCCCTGTTTTGTCC
Source organism: Phaenicophaeus curvirostris (assembly GCF_032191515.1). NCBI lineage: Eukaryota > Metazoa > Chordata > Aves > Cuculiformes > Cuculidae > Phaenicophaeus > Phaenicophaeus curvirostris. The sequence goes on along the minus strand of NC_091420.1, from coordinate 2,172,780 downwards.
CCTGCCCTGTCCCCTCTGCCAGACAGGCCTGTCCCCTCTTTCGTCCCCTACTCTGTCCCCTCTGCCAGACAGGCCTGTCCCTTGCGCTGGCCGTGCTGTCCCCTGCTCTGTCCCCTCTGCCAGCTGTGCCTGTCCCCTGTTTTGTCCCCAGTTCTGTCCCTTCTGCCAGCCAGGCCTGTCCCCTGCCCTGTCCCCTGCACTGGCTGTGCTGTCCCCTATTCTGTCCCCTCTGCCAGACAGGCCTGTCCCCTCTTTTGTCCCCTGCGCTGGCCGTGCCTGTCTCCCCTGCCCTGTCCCCTCTGCCAGCTGTGCCTGTCCCCTGTTCTGTCCCCTACTCTGTCCCCTCTGCCAGACAGGCCTGTCCCTTGTGCTGGCTGTGCCTGTCCTGTACTCTGTCCCCTCTGCCAGGCAGGCCTGTCCCCTCTTTTGTCCCCTACTCTGTCCCCTCTGCCAGACAGGCCTGTCCCCTCTTTTGTCCCCTACTCTGTCCCCTCTGCCAGACAGGCCTGTCCCCTCTTTTGTCCCCTACTCTGTCCCCTCTGCCAGACAGGCCTGTCCCCTCTTTTGTCCCCTACTTTGTCCCCTCTGCCAGGCAGGCCTGTCCCGTTTTGTCCCCTACTCTGTCCCCTCTGCCAGCCGTGCCTGTCCCCTGCCCTGTCCCCTCTGCCAGCCGTGCCTGTCCCCTGTGCCAGCCGTGCCTGTCCCCTGCCCTGTCCCCCCATGTGCTGGCCATGCCTGTCCCCAACACTGGCTGTGCCTGTGCCTGTGCCTTGCCCTGTCCCTGTCCCCTGCCCTGTCCTTTGATTAGAATGGTTGGACTCGATGATCCCGTGGGTCTCTTCCAGCCTGGTGATTCTATGATTCTGCCCTGTCCCTTGCCCTGCCCTGTCCTGTCCCTGTCCCATGATGTGCCCTCTTCCTGCCCTTCCTTGTCCCCCGCCCTGTCCCTGCCCTGTCACCTGCTCTGTCCCCCTGTCCTGTGCCTTGCTGTGTTCCCTGTTCCCCCCACCTGTCCCCGTCCCCCCCTTGCCCTGTACCCCTCGTCCCTTGCTCTGTTCCCCATCCCCCTCTGTCCCCTCCACCTGTCCCCCCACCTGTCCCCGTCCTCCCCCTTGCCCTGTCTCCCCCAACCTGTCCCTTGTTCTGTCCCCTGTCCCCCCGACCCTGTCCCTTGTCCCTGACCTCAACCCTTGCTCTGTTCCTCCCCCTTGCCCTGTCCCCCCGTCCTCCCCTGTCCCCGTCTCCCCCTTGCCCTGTCCCCTGTCCCACTCTGTCCCTTGTTACCCCCTGTCCCTGTGCCCCCTATCCCCCAGTCCCTTGCTCTGTCCCCTGTCCCCTCCATCCCCTGTCCCCCCATCCCTTGCTCTGTCCCCCCATCCCTTGCTCCGTCCCCCCCATTCCCCAGTCCCTTGCTGTTCCCTGTACCCCCTTGTCCCCCCATCCCTTGCTCTGTCCCCTGTCCCCTCCATCCCCTGTCCCCCCATCCCTTGCTCTGTCCCCCCCATTCCCCAGTCCCTTGCTGTTCCCTGTACCCCCTTGTCCCCCCATCCCTTGCTCTGTCCCCTCCATCCCCTGTCCCCCCATCCATTGCTCTGTCCCCCTTGTCCCCTGTCCTCTATCCCCCCTCCCTTGCTCTGTCCCCTGTCCCCCTGCTCTGTCCCCTGTCCCCTATCCCCCCTCCCTTGCTCTGTCCCCTGTCCCCCCTGTCCCCCTGCTCTGTCCCCTGTCCCCTTCCCCCCCCGTCCCCTTTTCCCCCTTATCCCTTGCTCTCTGTCCCCTGTCCCCCCAGCCCTGTCCTTGTCCCTTTCCCTGTCCCTCCATCCCCCTCCCTCCCCCTGTCCCCCCATCCCTGCTTCTCGCCGCCCCCCCCCCCCCCCGCAGCCCCATAACGCGGGTTCCCCCACGGGAGGGGGCGGGGCTTCCGGGTCAGCTGACCGGTCACGTGACCTTGGGGGGGTGGGGCTTCCCGGTAGCGGCTCCGGGACGGCGGGGGGGGGTTGGGGGGGGGGGGGCGGGGCGGAGACCGGTACCCGATCCCCGATCCCCGATCCGGTGGCTGGTGCCAGCTCCGCTCTCCGCTCCGGTAACCGGGATCCGGTACCCGGTGCTCGATCCGGGATCCGGTGCCCGGTCCGGTCCCCGCAGCTCCGAGGGTCCGTGCTGCTCGACGGGGCCATGGGGGCTACCGGCACCGGGACCCTGCGCTGGCGGCTGCCGCTGCTGCTGCTGCTGCTGCTGCCACCGGGACGGCCCCGTGCGGCAGGTGAGGGGGGGCGGGGGGCATCGGGGAGGGGGGGCAGGGACGGGGAGGGGGGGGGCTGGGCTTTGGTGGCATCAGGGAGGGGGTGACAGGGATGGGGAAGGGGTGACAGTGGCCGGGAGGAGGTGTCAGTGGTGGGGAGGGGGTATCTGGGCTTTGGTGGCATCAGGGAGAGGGTGACAGTGTCAGGGAGAGGGTGACAGTGTCAGGGAGAGGGTGACAGTGTCAGGGAGGGGGTGACAGCAGCAGGGAGGGGGTGTCTGGGGTTTGGTGGCATCTGGGAGGGGGTGACATTGTCAGAGAGGGGATGTCTGGGGTTTGGTGGCATCAGGGAGGGGGTGACAGTGTCAGGGAGGGGGTGACAGCAGCAGGGAGGGGCAGTCTGGGCTTTGGTGGCATCAGAGAGGGGGTGACAGGGATGGGGAAGGGGTGACAGTGGCCGGGAGGTGGTGTCAGTGGTGGTGAGCAGGGGGTTGGGGTTTGGTGGCATCAGGGAGGGGGTGACAGTGTCAGGGAGGGGGGTGTCTGGGGTTTGGTGGCATCAGGGAGGGCGTGACAGGGATGGGGAAGGGGTGACAGTGGTGGGGAGGGTGTTTCTGGGGTTTGGTGGCATCAGGGAGGGGGTGACAGTGTCAAGAAGGGGTGACAGGGATGGGGAGGGGTGTCTGGGGTTTGGTGGCATCAAGGAGAGGGTGGCAGTGTCAGGGAGGGGGTGACAGCAGCAGGGAGGGGGGGTCTGGGCTTTGGTGGCATCAGGGAGGGGTTGACAGGGATGGGGAGGGGGTGACAGTGGTAGGGAGGGCGTGTCTGGGGTTTGGTGGCATCAGGGAGGGGGTGACAGTGGCGAGGAGGGGGTGTTTGGGGCTTGGTGGCATCAGGGAGGGTGTTTCTGGGGTTTGGTGGCATCAGGGAGGGGGTGACAGGGACGGGGAGGGGGTGACAGGGACAGGGCCTTGGTGGCATCATGAAGGGGTGACAGTGGCAGGGAGCGGGGTCTGGGGTTTGGTGGCATCAAGGACAGGGTGACAGGGACAGGGACTGGGATGTCTGGGGTTTGGTGGCATCAAGGACAGGGTGACAGGGACAGGGACTGGGATGTCTGGGGTTTGGTGGCATCAAGGACAGGGTGACAGGGACAGGGACTGGGATGTCTGGGGTTTGGTGGCATCAGGGAGAGGGTGTCTGGGGCTTGGTGGCATCAGGGAGGGGTGACAGTGGCAGGGAGCAGGGTCTGGGCTTTGGTGGCATCAGGGAGGGGGTGGCTGGGCTGGGGACTGGGATGTCTGGGACTTGGTGGCATCAAGGAGGGGGTGACAGGGGTGGGGAGGGGGCGTCTGGGGTTTGGTGGCATCAGGGAGGGGGTTGTGTCCCCACACTGGTGCCTGTCCCCTCCCTACCCGTGTCCCCAGGTGCCCGGCCCTGCAGCCCCAAGTTCTTCGGCCGCGATGCCATGGTTTGCGTCTGCGACTCCACGTACTGCGACTCGCTGGACCCCGTGGTCCTGCCGCCCCCGGGCACCTACGTCAAGTACGAGAGCAGCAAGGCCGGGAAACGCCTCGAGCGCAGCGAAGGCAGCTTCCAGCGCCACCTGAGCGCCCCAGGTACCCGCTGCGGCCCGGGGAAGAGGCCACAGACCCTCCCTGCTCCCCGTCGTCACGCTCGTCTCCCTCCCCGCAGATCTCGTCCTGACCGTGGACACGACCCAGCGCTTCCAGAAGTTGAAGGGCTTTGGCGGTTCCCTCACCGACGCGGCTGCCATCAACATCCTCTCCCTGCCTGAAGCAGCCCAGGAGCACCTCCTCCGCTCGTATTTCTCGGAGGAAGGTGAGAACGTCAGAGGGAGGGGGAAAAAGGGGTTGGTGGGGGCGCGATGGGGCTCTGCCTAGGAGCTGGTAAGGCTTGGAGACCTCCTGTGCCGATGCCCACCTCTGCCTGTCCCACCGTGCCTGCCAGGGCTGGAGTACAACCTCGTGCGGCTCCCCATGGCCAGCTGCGACTTCTCCCTCCACGCCTACACCTACGATGACGTTCCCTACGACTACGAGCTCGCTCACTTCAGCCTGCAAGAGGAGGACACGAAGCTGAAGGTGAAGGGTGGGAAGGGGGAGGATGGAAAGCTGCCTGGAGGAGAAGGACCTGGGGGGGTTGGTTGAACAAGAGCCAGCAGGGGCCCAGGTGGCCAAGAAGGCCAAGGGCATCTTGGCTTGGATCAGACCCGGCGTGGCCAGCAGGGCCAGGGAGGTTCTTCTCCCTCTGGCCTCGGCCCTGGGGAGACCGCTCCTCGAATCCTGGGGTCAGTTGTGGGCCCCTCCCCACAAGAAGGATGTTGAGGCTCTGGAGCGAGTGCAGAGAAGAGCAACGAAGCTGGGGAGGGGGCTGGAGAAGAAGAGGAGCGGCTGAGAGAGCTGGGGGGGTTTAGCCTGGAGAAGAGGAGGCTGAGGGGAGACCTCATTGCTCTCTGCAACTCCCTGAGAGGAGGTTGTGGAGAGGAGGGAGCTGGGCTCTTCTCCCAAGGGCCAGGACGAGAGGGAATGGCCTCAAGCTCCACCAGGGGAGGGTCAGGGTGGACATTAGGAAATATTTTTTCATGGAAGAGGTCACTGGGCAGTGTCCGAGGCTGCCCAGGGAGGGGGTTGAGTCCCCTTCCCTGGAGGGGTTTAAGGGCCGGGTGGACGAGGTGCTGAGGGACATGGGTTAGTGATTGATGGGAATGGTTGGACTCGCTGATCCTGAGGGTCTTTTCCAACCTGGTGATTCTGTGATTCTATGATTCTATGGAGTGGATGCAGGGAGGGGACACACAGACTCACATGTAGTGATCCCTCTGCCTCCTCCTGCAGATCCCCATCCTGCACCGAGTCTTGGCCATGAGCAAGCGGCCGCTGTCGCTCTACGCAAGCCCTTGGACCTCCCCAGCTTGGATGAAGACCAGCGAGACCTTTGTGGGGAAGGGCACGCTGAAGGGGCAGGCGGGGGACAAATACCACAAGACCTGGGCCAACTACTTTGTACGGTAAGGAGCTGCCGGGGCAGTGGTGGAGTCCCCATCCCTGGAGGTGTTCAAAATACGTATAGACGTGGTGCTTTGGAACATGGCTTAGTGGACACGTTGGTGTTGTGTTGATTCATAGAATTATAGAATCACCAGGTTGGAAGAGACCCACCGGATCATTGAGTCCAACCCTTGTTGGACTTGATCTTTGAGGTCGTTTCCAACCTCATTCTATGATTCTGTGAGCGCCTGGGGCAAGGGGATGGGGGAGGTTCCCAGGAGATCCTCAGTGGTGGTGCTGGGGACACCCCTTGGCTCACCCCTCTCCCCTACACCCAGGTTCCTGGATGAATACGCCAAGCACAACCTGACCTTCTGGGCAGTGACGGCGGAGAACGAGCCCTCAGCGGGGCTGATCAACAACTACCCCTTCCAGTGCTTGGGCTTCACGGCCGAGCAGCAACGGGACTTCATCGCGCGGGACCTGGGCCCCGCGTTGGCGAACAGCTCCCACCGGGACGTCCAGCTCATCATCCTCGATGACAACCGGCTCCACCTCCCGCACTGGGCCAAAGTGGTGAGCGGTGGGGTCCACCAGCACAGCCAGATCTCCAAATCTGTGTGGTTGCACATCATGGCAGCTTGGCTGCTCCATCCTGGTTGGGGTGATGGTTTTCTGCCGTCCAGGACCTCATGGTGGCTGATTCTTCTCCTTTCCAGGTCCTGGAGGATGAAGAAGCGGCTCGTTATGTCCATGGCATCGGCATCCACTGGTACCTGGACTTCATTGGTCCCATACAGGACACGGTGCTGCCCACTCATGAGCTCTTCCCTGACTACTTCATCCTGGCCACGGAAGCGAGCATCGGGGCTCATTTCTGGGAGAGGGATGTGATCCTAGGCTGCTGGGAGCGGGGGAACCAGTACAGCCACAGCATCCTGGCGGTGAGGCCCCACCACCAACCTGTGTGGTAGAATCATAGAATCACCAGGTTGGAAAGGACCCACCGGATCATCGAGTCCAGCCATTCCATCAATCACTAACCCATGTCCCTCAGCACCTCGTCCACCCGGCCCTTAAACCCCTCCAGGGAAGGGGACTCAACCCCCTCCCTGGGCAGCCTCGGACACTGCCCAATGACCCTTTCCATGAAATTTTTTTTCCTAATGTCCAGCCTAAACCTCCCCTTGCGGAGCTTGAGGCCATTTGGGAGGCTCTGGAGAGGGTTCCCAGCATGCTCCCTCTCCTGTTGGCTCCTCATTCCTTGGACAGACGTCTGAGCTGTCCCGTTACAGAACCTGAACCACTTTGTCACCGGTTGGACTGACTGGAACCTCGCCCTGGACCTGGAGGGGGGACCCAACTGGGTCAAGAATTACGTCGACAGCCCCATCATCGTGGACAGCAGTGAAGGCGTCTTCTACAAGCAGCCCATGTTCTACCACCTAGGCCACTTCAGGTGGGTCAGGGCTGCCTGGGCTCCACCTCCACGGTTGCAAGTAGCAGCTTGTTGAGAGGGGAGTAGAATCATAGAATCATAGAATAACCAGGTTGGAAGAGACCCACCGGATCAGGGTTGGTGGGAGGAGAGCTCTGCTGGGGTCTCACTCCCTTCCTGACGTTGCTTCTTGCAGTAAGTTCATCCCTGAGGGCTCCCAACGCGTGGGGCTTGTCGCTTCTAAAGAATCCAAGAAGACAGAGCTGGAGTACACGGCTTTCCTGCGTCCCGATGGCGCGATGGTGGTGGTGGTTCTGAACCGGTGAGTGGTGCAGCCCAGACCACGAGCGCGGGACCCCATCCTGCTGGACCACGAGGGTGCTTGTAGTTCATATCTAGGCTGAGACAGTTGGGGTTGTTGAGCCTGGAGAAGAGAAGGCTCCGAGGAGACCTAAGAGCAGCTTCCAGCACAGAAAGGGACTCCAGGAAAGCTGAGGAGGGGCTCTGGATCAGGGAGTGCAGGGAGAGGGTGGTGGGGAGTGATTTTGAGCTGAAAGAGGAGAGATTGAGATGAGATCTTGGGGAGAAATGTTTTGCTGTGAGGGTGGGGAGCCCAGGTTGCCCAGAGTAGGGGTGGCTGCCCCATCCCTGGAGGGGTTCAAGGCCAGGTTGGATGGGGCTTGGAGCCCCTGATGCAGTGGGAGGTGTCCCTGCCCAGGGCAGGGGTGGGACTGGATGGGCTTTGAGGTCCCTTCCAACCCAACCCATTCCATGATTCTATCCTGCTGGGCCTTGTGCGCTCTGACCCTGCTGCTCCTCACCTTCCAGGTCTCCTCAGAACATCACCTTCGGGCTGGCCGACACGGTTGGCCTCATCACGGCTGTGTCTCCAGCCAACTCCATCCAGACCTACCTGTGGCAGCAGCCGTGACGGGGCTGGGGGTGCCCGTGGCTGTCCAGGAGCCGGACCAAAGGAGCCCCAGCGCTGCCCTGGGGGGCTCGGGCCGAGGAACGAGGACAAGGTGGCTCAGCAGAAGGTGGCTCAGCTTGGTCTGTGCCGCGGCCGAGCCGTGCGAGCAGGAGGAGTGAGCCAGGCCGGGGAGCGCTCTGTGTGTGCAGGAGGGTTGGGGACCCCGAGGCCCCTCGGGCTGGAGATCCCGCAGGCTGTGACTGCTGTTTGCTGCTGCTCTGACATTAAATGCTGATGCTGCCTCGCTCTCTGTGGCTGGAAGAGAAGTGCCCGGGTCCCTCCCCTGCTCCCGGGCACCGTGGCTGGTTGCCACCCGGGCACGGAGCCCGAGGAAGTCCCGAGAGCTGCTCAGAGCACCGGGAGCCCCGTGAGATGTTTGCTCTCCGTGCCCACACCCTTGCTGCTCTCCCCCTACAGCTTCTCTCTGCTGGGGAGGGCCTCCAGGCACCAGTTTGCTCCCAGTTTCAAGCCTGTGCCTGCTGGCAGGGGCTGAGCCAAGCCCGGGTGCTCTCCCGCTGCTCTTGTGGGGCGGCTTTAGGCTCCGGGTTTACCTTGCATGCAGGTGCTCTGGGTCCTGGAGCAGCAGTGGGGGGCAAAATGCTTTGATGTCCATTTTGGTAGAAGCCTTGAGTGGGTTTTGTGGCCAAATTTCAGCTTTCTGGACTTTTCCTGCCAAGCTGGAGCCAGTTGCAACCTGATGCTAAGCTGGGAGGGTCACATCTTGCCCAGCCCAGGGTGCTGGATGCTCCCTGGGGCTCAGACTGGAGGCAAAACCAGTTCCAGGAGCGTGGGAGCGTGGTGGGTTGAGGGCACAAGCCAGCTCAGGATGGGGAGAGGGTGTCTGCAAGCTTCTCTGAGGGATTTGTAGGGAGAAGGACGCTGGCCAGGCTGCAGCGGCTCTGAGATGGGGTGCCCCGTCCCCCCAGGGATGGGGCAGCTGGGATGGAGTGTCGGGAAGGCTTGGGCTGCACCATGGGCTCAGCACCCACCGGGGAGCTGGGGCAGCTTGAGCAAGCAGGCACGGGACCGGAGATGGGTGCAGACACACCCAGAACGAGGGAGAGAGCTCGAAGGGTGGAGAGATAGGGCAGGGAAGTCGTGATTGCAGCTGCTGGGCTGATCCGGGTCAGCAGGGTTGAGCTGCAGCCTGGGGATCCCATCAGGGCCAAGAGCAGAGGTGCTGCGTGGGCTGAGCAGAACCCAGCACCAGCTCCAGCAGCACCTGGGGTGACCGGAGAGTGCGTGACAGGGTCACACTGGGAATTGGGCACGACCTGTGCCCCAGGGCTCAGTGCGGGGTCCAGCCCCGTTCAGTGATTTATCAACGACCTGGATGAAGGCATCGAGGGCACCCTGAGCAAGTTCGCGGGTGACACTGAGCTGGGTGGAAGCTGGATCTGCTGGAGGGTTTTGAGGGTCTCCAAAGGGATCTGAACAGGCTGGATCCATGGGCTGAGACCAACGGCAGGAGGGTTAACGAGGCCAAATGGCGGGTCCTGCACTTGGGGCACAACAACCCTGAGCAGCTCCAGCCTAGGAGAAGTCTGGCTGGAAAGTGCCTGGAGGAGAAGGACCTGGGGGGGTTGGTTGAACAGGAGCCAGCAGGGGCCCAGGTGGCCAAGAAGGCCAAGGGCATCTTGGCTTAGATCAGACCCGGTGTGGCCAGCAGGGCCAGGGAGGTTCTTCTCCCTCTGGCCTCGGCCCTGGGGAGACCGCTCCTCGAATCCTGGGGTCAGTTGTGGGCCCCTCCCCACAAGAAGGATGTTGAGGCTCTGGAGTGAGTGCAGAGAAGAGCAATGAAGCTGGGGAGGGGGCTGGAGAAGAAGAGGAGCAGCTGAGAGAGCTGGGGGGGTTTAGCCTGGAGAAGAGGAGGCTGAGGGGAGACCTCATTGCTCTCTGCAACTCCCTGAGAGGAGGTTGTGGAGAGGAGGGAGCTGGGCTCTTCTCCCAAGGGCCAGGGGACAGGACGAGAGGGAATGGCCTCAAGCTCCACCAGGGGAGGGTCAGGCTGGACATTAGGGAAAAGTTTTTTATGGAAAGGGTGATTGGGCAGTGTCCGAGGCTGCCCAGGGAGGGGGTTGAGTCCCCTTCCCTGGAGGGGTTTAAGAGCCGGGTGGCCGAGGTGCTGAGGGACATGGGTTAGTGATTGATGGGAATGGTTGGACTTGATGATCTGGTGGGTCTTTTCCAACCTGGCGATTCTGTGATTCTGTGATGCCCCTGGGGAGCCCTGGGACCCTGCAACCCTGGCTGTGCCAGAGTCTCGAGGCCAGCTGGCTGTACCGAGGGGCAAAATCATCCTGCTCCTGCCTGGAGGCTGTTTATCTTTGTCCACAAGAGGGAAATATTTCTCCAGGATCAACCACAAGCCCCGCTCCAAGCATCCCAGCATCCCCACTCTTCTCCCTGCTGCTTCCTTTAAGGTTTTACCAAGCCTGGTACTAAAAGTCAATGTCCAGATACTGAATCATCCCAGTCCCTGCTTGGGTCTGGAGGACCAGCTCGCTCCGGGTTAAACAGCGAGGAGGTGAATCCTCCAGCGTTGTTGGGCTTGGCTTGTGAACTCTTGGCTCGTTTTGGAGTGCGTGGTGGCTGCTTGGGACCCCCCAACAGCTGAGCTGGAACCTGTGACCACCAGCAAGGGCTGCGTCTCATCATGCTCATGGCTGAGCTCCAGCAGCTTGGACCTTGGAGCCTGAGCCTCTCGCATCGATGTTTTCAGAGTCGTGAGGGCGGCTCAGCCCTAACTCTGTGTTCCCAGGCTCTCCATCCCCACTATCCTGGCTAAGAGACAAAATTTACCCCCTGGCTTCTCCACCAGCTGCAGGACAGGAGGATTTGTTGGGGCTGCCCAGCATCTCCCATGCCAAGGCGTTGCCTTTGCCCCTGCTCTCACTTTTCCTGCTCAGCGGGGAGCTCTTATCAGCGCCTCCGCAGTGTTTTGGTTTCCTGGAGCTGCAGGGACCCAACCCATCTGTGGGGCTGCAGCCAGACAGGGGGGGCCGGCAGAACCGGACCCCAAAATGGGGCTGGAAGGAGCCTAAGGGGCATCTGGGGTGGCTGGCGGTAGGTCAGGAGGCAGGTGAGCCCCAGCAGGGGCTGCCTCATTAACCTCTTCCCCAAATTGAGGCTTATTAGCTTGGGTGTAGCACCCAGCCAATGCGTGAGTCACTGCCGAGCGTGGGAGACCCAGGAGCTTCCTTCTGGGGCCGCCTCTTCACCCTGGGAAGGGCAACTGGGCGCTGTCTGACCCCACCTGCCCCTTCTCTGGTGGCCTCGGTGCCCCAAGGCTCAGCTCCACGTGGCAGGCGGAGGCTGGAGGGTGGAAGGAACCCTCATGGCTTGACTTGGCCCCAAAGCTGCACCCGATATGCCAGAAAAGGAGAAAATCGGTCATGAATTGGGCTCCATCTGGAGAGGGATGAGCTAAGAGAGTGGTTTAACCCCAGGGTTTGATGCTCTTGGGCAGGCAGAGCAGAAGCTGGGAGCTGATGGCTCCGTGTCCCCAGGGTCACCCTTCTGGAGAGATGCCGAGGACATCCCTGCGGGGTTGGGTGCGTGTGTGTGTGTCCACGCTGTGGAGATGTCCTGGGTGATGTGAGCAGGATCAGACTGTGTCTGTGTCCGGCTGAGCTGGCCCAGTTCAGCCCTGGCTCTGTGGACTGAGAGGGTTGGTCTTGGAGAAGCAGGGAGCACCTGGAGTATTTTGTCTCCAGGCACAGAGGAGCAGAGCTTGGCTCCTGGTGTTGAGGCAGCACGTTCCCCTCCGTGGATTGACAGCGCAGCCCTGGCTGCTGCTGCTGGGGACCAAAACACAGCCAGAATCCTAGAACTGTTTGGTTGGAAAGAACTTTGGGATCAAGTCCTACCATCCGTGTTCATTACTGAACCATCGCTGAGCAACTCAGCAACCCAGCTCTTAAATCCCTCCAGGGATGGAGATGCCACCACTGCCCTGCGCAGCCTCCACCAATGCTTGAAAACCCTTTCAGTAATGATTTTTTTTCCTGATACCAAATCTAAGCATCCCCTGGTGCAACTTGATGCCGTTTCCTCTCATCCCATCACTTGTTCCTTGGGAGCAGAGCCCAGCACCCACCTGCCTCCAACCTCCCAGGAGCTGCAGAGAGCGATGAGGTCTCCCCTTAGCCTCTTCTTCTCCAGACTAAAGAGCTCCAGGTCCCTCAGCTGCTCCTCAAGCTGCTGCATTTCCCAGTTCGTTGCTTTTTACAGGGTGCTGAGCAACTCAGAAGGTTGGGACAGGGCATGGAAGGGCCCCCAGCTCCTGTTTGGCTGCACCAGGTGGGTCCTTTTGCTGCACGAGGCTGTGCAGCTACGTGTTCCATCCTCACCTGGGGCTCCTGGACCCTCCCCATGCAGCTCTTAGAGGGGAGATGGAGCAATAGGCATGGCTAGATCCCTCAAGGTAGGTAGAGTTCATTAGTCTACGGTGCTTACGAGCACCTATGGGTTCTGCTCTGCCTCCAAACATTCATCCAGACCCAGAAAAATATCAGATCTCCCTTCAGGGCATTGCGGTGGGTTCTTGGAGCTGCACCTCCCTGTGCTGGTGGGGCCTTTGGTGAGGCTGGAGTTCCCAGTGCGGTGTCCCAATCCTTGCAGGAGGTAAGAAGGGAGCCGGAGACGTGCGCCGGTCCAAAACCAAAGGTAGGGAAAGGCCAGGAGGAGAGCAAGGAGGAGCTGTGGGGGTGGGAGAGGGTGTGCTGCCGAGGGAGATCTCCAAGCAGCTCCCAGTACAGGTGAGGAGCTGCCTGAGGAGGGCTGGGAGCAGCACAGGTAGGTGGGTTGGGGGCTCCTGGCAGGGCTGGACTCACCTCCTGCAAGGTGAGGGTCTTCGCTGGGGGCCAAGGATGGAGCGTGTGGCAGGGAAGGAGGAGCAGAGAGGGTGGCACCGATCCTGCCTGGGAGCACGGGTGGCCTCGCCACCCCATCCTGCGCCCATGCCTGCCTCGGCTGAAGGTGCCCCCGCTCGCAGGCTCCGCTCCCCAGGATTCACCGAGGGCAAGAGGGGGACGCCGAGGGCCATGGGGGCTGCTGGTGGTGACCTGGGCTGGATGCTACCCCTGCTCCTGCTGCTGCTGCTGCGGGTTCTGCCCTGGGCTGCAGGTGAGAACGGGGACGTCGCGGGGGTGGCAGCGGGCACCGGGGTGTCCTGGGACGGGGTCAGGAGCCCAGAGACCGTGCAGGAGCTGGGGTGCTCAGGGAAGGGACAGGGACAGGAGCCTGGTGGCACTGCAGGAGCTGGGGTGCCATGGGACAGGGGTGACAGTGGAGGAGCTCAAGTGCCATGGGACAGGGGTGACACTGCAGGAGCTGAGGTGCCATGGGACAGGGGTGATTGTGGGGACGTCACGGGGGTGGCAGCGGGCACCAGGGTGTCCTGGGACGGGGTCAGGAGCCCAGAGACCATGCAGGAGCTGGGGTGCTCAGGGAAGGGACAGGGACAGGAGCCTGGTGGCACTGCAGGAGCTGGGGTGCATGGGACAGAGGTGACACTGCAGGAGGTGAAGTTCCATGGGACAGGGGTGACAGTGGAGGAGCTCAAGTGCCATGGGACAGGGGTGACACTGCAGGAGCTGAGGTGCCATGGGACAGGGGTGATTGTGGGGATGTCACGGGGGTGGCAGCGAGCACCGGGGTGTCCTGGGATGGGGTCAGGAGCCCAGAGGTGGTGCAGGAGCTGGGATGCTCAGGGAAGGGACAGGGACAGGAGCCTGGTGGCACTGCAGGAGCTGAGGAGCCGTGGGACAGGGGTGGCACTGCAGGAGCTGGGGTGCATGGGACAGCGGTGGCACTGCAGGAGGTGAAGTTCCATGGGACATGGGTGACAGTGGAGGAGCTCAAGTGCCATGGGACAGGGGTGACACTGCAGGAGCTGGGGTGCCGTGGGACAGGGGTGGCACTGCAGGAGCTGAGGTGACCAGGAAAGGGACAGGAGCCCTGAGGCAGCGTGGGGGCTGGGATGCCCAGGGAGGGGACACGGTGCAGAGCATGGAGGCAGCACCCAGGCTGGGTGGGAGAGCTCTGGCAGGGTTGTGTCCCCAGACACGCTGGTGCCTGTCCCCTCCCTACCCGCGTCCCCAGGTGCCCGGCCCTGCAGCCTCAAGTTCTTTGGCCGCAATGCCATGGTTTGCGTCTGCAACGCCACGTACTGCGACTTGCTGGACCCCGTGGTCCTGCCACCCCCGGGCACCTACATCATGTACGAGAGCAGCGAGGCCGGGAAACGCCTCGAGCGCAGCGAGGGCAGCTTCCAGCGCAGCCAGGACAGCTTCCAGCGCAGCCTGAGCGCCCCAGGTACCCGCTGCGGCTGGGAGGGTGGTGGGTGCCAGCGTTTCGAGCTGAGCCGGGGTCCCTCTTGCAGAGCTGCTGCTCACAGTCAACGTTTCGGTGCGATACCAGCATCTCAAAGGCTTCGGTGGGTCCCTCTCTGATGCCGCCGCTCTGAACATCCTGGCTCTGTCGCAGCCAGCCCAGGACAACCTGCTGCGCTCCTACTTCTCGGAGAGCGGTGAGGGATGCGGGCGCCGGCAGCACCGAGCTGCTCACGGGGTCCCAGGATGCATCTTCACCGCGTCCCTCGGAACCTGCTCTGGCGCTGCCTTATGCTTCTCCCGCTCCGCAGGAATCGAGTACAACCTCCTCCGGGTCCCCATGGCTTCCAGCGACTTCTCCCTGCGCCCCTACAGCTACGACGACGTCCCCGACGACTACGACTTGAAGCACTTCAGGCTGGTGGACGAGGATGTGAAGATGAAGGTGGGAGGCTGAAGCCATCGGCGCTCGTCCCTTGCCCCACTGGAGCTCGTGTGCGCGTCGGGACCCCTGTCACCAGGTGCCCAGGGTGGAGGGTGTGTGGGGACAGCCTGTGGGAGCTGGCACCTCCTCTGTGGCACGTCCTGGCACACCCTAGCTGGTGCTGGCAGGGTGCAGGACCAGGGTGCTGTGCCACGGCAAAGCATTCTGCTTTGGAAACCGTCACCTCTGGGCTGGCCAGGCGCACACTCTCCTGGATGGAAAACTGGTTGGATGGAGAGACCAGAGAGTGGTGGGAAGTGGAGTTAAATCCAGCTGGAGGCCAGTGACAAGTGGTGTCCCCAGGGCTCAGGGCTGGGTCCAGCCCCGTTCAATGTCTTTATCACTGACCTGGATGAAGGCATCGAGGGCACCCTGAGCAAGTTTGTGGGTGACACTGAGCTGGGTGGAAGCTGGATCTGCTGGAGGGTCGGGAGGCTCCAAAGGGATCTGAACAGGCTGGATCCATGGGCTGAGACCAACGGCAGGAGGGTTAACGAGGCCAAATGGCGGGTCCTGCCCTTGGGGCACAACAACCCTGAGCAGCTCCAGCCTAGGAGAAGTCTGGCTGGAAAGTGCCTGGAGGAGAAGGACCTGGGGGTTTAAGGGCCGGGTGGACGAGGTGCTGAGGGACATGGGTTAGTGATTGATGGGAATGGTTGGACTCGATGATCCGGAGGGTCTTTTCCATCCTGTTGATTCTACGATTCTATGGGATGGGGCTTGCAGGTTGGTGCTCCCTGCAGAGATCCCTTGAGTGCTCCCCATCCTCCCACCCTGGGTGTCATGGGTTTGGGGAGCTGCAGCGGAGCTGAGCTGGACCCTCTCCCCCTTGTTGCAGATCCCCATCCTGCACCGAATCTCGGCCATGACCAAGCGGCCGCTGTCATTCTACGCCAGCCCCTGGACGGCCCCGGCTTGGCTGAAGAGCAACAACGACGTCTCTGGGAAAGGGTCACTGAAGGGGCAGGCGGGGGACAAGTACCACAAGACCTGGGCCAACTACTTCATCAAGTACCATCCTGTGGGGCTGGGATTCTTGAGGAGCACCGGGAGCGGGTTTTTGTGGGAAGACCTAGTTGATGCTGCTCTCTTCTCCTTCCCCGCACCAGGTTTCTGGATGAATACGCCAAACGCAACGTGACCTTCTGGGCGGTGACGGTGCAGAACGAGCCCCTCGCTGCGCTCCTCACCCCCCCTGTGTTCCCCACCATCGTTTTCACCGCCACGCAGCAGCGAGATTTCATCGTCTCCGACCTGGGCCCCGCGCTCACCCGCAGCCCCCACCGCACCCAGCTCATCATCCTGGACGACCAGCGCATCCACCTCCCGCTCTGGGCCAAAGTGGTGAGGAGCAAAACCTGCTTTTAGTCAGCACCGGGGAGACCGCTCCTCGAATCCTGGGGTCAGTTGTGGGCCCCTCCCCACAAGAAGGATGTTGAGGCTCTGGAGCGAGTGCAGAGTAGAGCAACGAAGCTGGGGAGGGGGCTGGAGAAGAAGAGGAGCGGCTGAGAGAGCTGGGGGGGTTCAGCCTGGAGAAGAGGAGGCTGAGGGGAGACCTCATTGCTCTCTGCAACTCCCTGAGAGGAGGTTGTGGAGAGGAGGGAGCTGGGCTCTTCTCCCAAGGGCCAGGGGACAGGACGAGAGGGAATGGCCTCAAGCTCCATTGGGAGAGGTTCAGGCTGAACATGAGGAAAAAATATTTCTTGGAAAGGGTGATTGGGCAGTGTCAGAGGCTGCCCAGGGAGGGTGTTGAGTCCCCTTCCCTGGAGGGGTTTAAGGGCCGGGTGGATGAGGTGCTGAGGGACATGGGTTAGTGATTGATGGGAATGGTTGGACTCGATGATCCGGTGGGTCTCTTCCAACCTGGTTATTCTATGATTCTCCTGCTGCCCTTCTTGGCTCCTTCCTCTCCCTCCTCTCCGTGTCCCACCTGGGCTTTGGGTTTTCGCTGACATTGAAGCCAGCAGCTCCTCCCAGCCTTAGACAGAGCAGAAGCCAAACCAGGTCTGCTGGAGAACGAGCCGGAGGCAGCTAATTTGGCAGCAGCCGCCGCCTCCGTGTGTGCCAGGCTGCAGCAGAGCCGGGAGGTGGCATGTCTGTCCCAGATTCTTGGAGCGTGGCACGCGGCGGCGCTGCCAGCACGCCAGCTCCTTCTCTGGTTTGGCTGACGGGGGTTGTTCTTCACGATGCTGAAAAGCCGTTGGTGGGAATGACCTTAAACTAAAAGGAAAGAAGCCAAACTGGAGCAAGGCTGGAGCTGCAGGGGAGGGTGCAGCATGTCCCTTCCTCACCTCAAACCGGCAGCACGAGACAGGGATGTGGTGCAAATCACCCCAAAAGGGATGTGGAGGAGGAACCAGGCGGCAGCAGGAGCTGTGATGGGGGTGAGGAGCCCACCAAGGGCCACATCTACCACCAACCCCATCGCTTTGTACCCAACAGGTGCTGGAGCCACCTCAGGGGGCGGCTTCGGGTGCAGAAGGAAGCGTGTGGTACCCACAGAAGGGGACACGAGTGGCCCCAGGGGATGCTGGTGGCACGTGGGGTCCGTGTCCCCGTCTCCTCGGGGTCAAGGTGTTGGTGGTCCTGGTGTGAGGCGTCTCCTTCTGCTCCCTCCAGGTCCTGGGCAACGCCACCGCTGCCGGCTACGCCGCCGGAGTGGGGATCCACTGGTACCTGGACAGCCTCGTCCCCGCCAGCCGCAGCCTGGGGGTCACCCACAAGCTCTTCCCCAACCATTTTCTCCTCTACACCGAGGCCTGCAGCGGCTTCCTCACCCACCGCTTCTCCGTCTCCCTGGGCTGCTGGGCGCGAGGGAACCGCTACAGCCACAGCATCTTGACGGTACGGGCTCCCGGCACTGCCCGCCCGGCTCCAGGGGTCCAGCTCAGCTCCGCTCAGCCCCTTCCCTGCCCACCCAGGTCCTGAACCACTACGTGACGGGCTGGACCGACTGGAACCTCGCCCTGGACCTTCAAGGCGGCCCCAACTGGGTCAAGAACTACGTGGACAGCCCCATCATCGTGGACAGCAAGAAAGGCGTCTTCTACAAGCAGCCCATGTTCTACCACCTGGGCCACTTCAGGTGGGTCAGGGAGCTCGGGTGCTGCCGCCAGCCTGAGACCCGGTCCATTCCTTCTTCTGAGTCCTTGGTTCCTCCCCACAAGAAGGATGTTGAGGCTCTGGAGCGAGTCCAGAGAAGAGCAACGAAGCTGGGGAGGGGGCTGGGGAGGAAGAGGAGCGGCTGAGAGAGCTGGGGGGGTTTAGCCTGGAGAAGAGGAGGCTGAGGGGAGACCTCATTGCTCTCTGCAACTCCCTGAGAGGAGGTTGTGGAGAGGAGGGAGCTGGGCTCTTCTCCCAAGGGCCAGGGGACAGGACGAGAGGGAATGGCCTCAAGCTTCATTGGGAGAGGTTCAGGCTGAACAAGAGGAAAAAATATTCCACGGGAAGGGTGATTGGGCAGTGTCCGAGGCTGCCCAGGGAGGGTGTTGAGTCCCCTTCCCTGGAGGGGTTTAAGGGCCGGGTGGACGAGGTGCTGAGGGACATGGGTTAGTGATTGATGGGAATGGTTGGACTCGATGATCTGATGGGTCTTTTCCAACCTGGTGATTCTATGATTCTCCTGCTTCTTTTCCTGCAGCAAGTTCATCCCGGAGGGCTCCCAGCGCGTGGGGCTGCACTGCAGCGGCCGATGTCTCTTCTGGCAGCTGGAGCACGTGGCCGTTCTACGTCCCGATGGAGCCCTCGTCCTGGTGGTCCTCAACAGGTCAGCGAGCCAGCCTGGGCAAGCGGGGCATGCTCGGTTCAAGCCGTGCTGACCTGCTCCATTCCTCTTACCCTCCAGGTCTTGCCAAGATGTTCCGTTTGGGATCCGGGATCCTGCTGTTGGTTTCATCGAGACGGTGGCTCCAGCCAACTCCATCCAGACCTACCTGTGGCGCTGGAAGTGATGGGATGGCAGGGCTGGGGATGGCACCGCTAGGGACGGGGGTCTCCAGGAGTCAATTCCTGCCCTTTCCAGCATCCTTCCTTTGTGGAACCCAGTGGTGACCCACTGCTGGGAGCACGGGATGGACCAGGGGTCTCTTGCCCTCCCAGCACGGGGGTCTCCAAGCCTCCCCCCTCCTTCCCAAGCCCCCTCAGCCCCTTGAAAGCTCCTCCTGGACCACGTTCCCACACGTGGCTCCCTCAAAACCTTCACATACGTCTCGGGCGCCAAGTAAAGCTGTGACGTTCTCCCTCCGGTATGTGCCATCCCCGTCAGTGTTTCCTCTACGCTCTCGGAAATTGCTCGGTTTTCCTCGGAGAGGCGGCGAAGGGCGAGGGGTGCCCCGGAGGGCTCCCTCCCTGCGGCCGTGTTGTTTATCGCCGCAGCTGGAAGGAGCTCAGCCGCTCGCCAGCTCTTGATTCCTTTCAGATGTGCCGTTGGTTTTCCCTAGTTCACTTTATTTTTATACCAAAACGTCCCATTGCACCAGGGCAGAGGCTGGAGAGAAAAAAAAAAATGAGTAAATGATATCAGTGTCCCCATCCTCCAGACCTCACGGATGAGTTGGGTTGATGCCATCTCTTCCAGAGCTTGTTCTGCTGGCTGCATCCAGCCACCCTCAACCGTTGTGGCCTCCAGACAGACTCCCCTCTATTCTAACCACGGTTGACACGGAGCTGGCAGCCCACAATTACCTGGCCAGCCCTGTTTGCTCTCTTTAAATACCAGTTACAGTGTTTGCTTGCTCGCTCCAGCCTTTTGGGAACGTTCCTAGCATCTTTGAAGTCCCGGAATGAGAAAGCCAGAGCGCTCCTTGGCAAACTCCTCTGGTGTGTGAGCTGCAGAGTTGCTGATGTTGAGGGAAAATGGAGAAAGAAAGAGGTTTAACAGCTGTTTTCTCGGAGTGAAGCATGAAGGCAGCACTGGGCTCCATCTCAGCCCGGTGCGTGGAGAACATCGGGGGGTTCTGTGTTTTTATTGCTGTTCCTGGGTCGTGTCGAGCCAGGTCTGCGCTTCCCAAGGTTCATCAAAGCTCTGCCACACGGGGAAGGTGCACATGGAGCTTCACCTCCAGGAATCACAGAATTATTATGGTTGGAAAAGACCACTAAGCTCATCCAGTCCAACCATCAGCCCAACCCCACCGTGAGCCTTAATCCACACCCTAAAGCTCCACACATACATGTGTTTTGAACCCTTCCAGGGATGGAGAAGCCACCACTGCCCTGTGCTTCACTGGGGCAGCGCTTCACCACTGCCAGGGCTTCACCGCGCTGTCCGTAAAGGAATTTTTCCCAATATCCCAACTAAACCTGCCCCGGTGTGACTTGAGATTGTTTCCTCTCATCCCATCACTTGTTACTTGGGTGAAGAGACCAACACCCACCTTGCTCCAACCTCCTTTCAGGTAGTTGTGGAGAGCGACGAGGTCTCCCTCAGCCTCCTCTTCTCCAGGCTAAACACCCCTAGGTCCCTCAGCTGTCTCTTGATAAGACTTGTTCTCCAGAAGGCTTCTGCTCAGCCCCTCCTGGCAGGCTCCGTGCTCCCTAGCCTTCTGTAAATGCAGCTGCCGGGGCTGGTACCTCCTCTCCACGCTCAAAAGCTGATGGGGAAACCTAGGGCTGCCACATCCAAAGTGGTGGTTGTGAGGGTCTGGGGAGAAGCACGAGGAATGGTCCCCATCATCCTCTTAGAATGGTTTGGGTGGGAAGGGACCTCAAAGCCCATCCAGTTCCACCCCTGCCATGGGCAGGGACACCTCCCACGGGATCCAATTGCTCCAAGCCCCATCCAACCTGGCCTTGAACCCCTCCAGGGATGGAGCCACCTGGGCCAGGGCCTCCCCACCCTCACAGCAGAATATCTCTCCCTAAGATCTCATCTCCATCTCCCCTCTTGCAGCTGAAAATCGTTCCCCTCATCCTCTCCCTGCCCTCCCTCATCAAGAGCCCCTCCCCAGCTTTCCTGGAGCTCCTTTCATCTCTGGAAGCTGCTCTAAGGTCTCCTTGGAGTCTTCTCCAGGCTGAACCACCCCAACTCTCAGTGTGTCCTCAGAGCAGAGGTTCTCCAGCCCTCGCATCATCTCCGTGGCCTCCTCTGGCCTCGCTCCAACAGCTCCATGTCCTTCTTGTGCTGAGGACTCCAGAGCTGGACTCAGGACTCCAGGTGGGTCTCACCTGAGGGGCAGAATCCCCTCCCTCCCTGCTGCTCCCACAGCTCTGGACGCAGCCCAGGACACGGTTGGTTTCTGGGGTGTGAGTGCATGTTGCTGGCTCACATGGAGCTTCTCCCCCAGCACCCCAAGCCCTTCTCCTCAGGGCTGATGGACCCAGGTGTAGGACCTTCCCCTTGGCACTCTTGAACCTCCTGAGACTGGCACGGTCCCACCTCTCCAACGCGTCCAGGTCCCTCTGGTTGGTCAGCACCCCTTTTCTCCAGCGCGTCGACCGCACCACACAGCTTAGTGTCACCCCCAAACTTGCTGAGGGCACCCTCCATCCCGCTCTCCACGTCTGCAACCACGACGTTAACGCGTGAGCAGCACTGGGGGACCCTCAGGGCCGGGCTCGACCGACTCAGCCTCTCCCTTTGCTCTGCTCCCCGCTCCGGTTTCTCCCGATAGGCATAAACCTGCAATTAGGGATCTTAAATTAGAAGGTGTTGAGCCCGGACCTGTTTCGCGGATGATAAACTGCTGCGCGCTGCTCCACCCAGCCCGGCCGCAGAGCGTGGGGCTGCGGGGAGAGGGGCACAGCCCCGCGACAGGGGCGTGTGGGGCACCGAGGGCACCGAGAGGCAGCGGCTGCAGCCCCCTCGGCTGCGCCCATCGCCGCACCCATCGCCGGAGCAGGGCGCAGGCGTCCCCACCGCGGCCGCTCGCTTGTGGTTTGGCCGACAGCCCCGGCAGCGCCTCTGCCCACGTGGGGAAAGTTGATGATGGAGCCGCAAGCAGGGAACGGGTGAAGGCGGCTCTCCGTGGAATAGGTGGCTTGGAAGGAACCTCCAAGCCCAGCCAGTTCCACCCTCTGGCGTGGGAAGGGGCATCTCCCACTGCATCAGGGGCTCCAAGCCCCATCCAACCTGGCCTTGAACCCCTCCAGGGATGGGGAAACCCGGGCCAGGGCCTCCCCACTCTCATGGTGAAGAATCACCTCCTAATGTCCAATCTGAAT
The DNA here is from genome assembly GCF_032191515.1 of Phaenicophaeus curvirostris. NCBI lineage: Eukaryota > Metazoa > Chordata > Aves > Cuculiformes > Cuculidae > Phaenicophaeus > Phaenicophaeus curvirostris. The sequence goes on along the minus strand of NC_091420.1, from coordinate 2,151,139 downwards.
CTTCCCCCTCCAATTTAAAGCCATCCCACTCATCCTCTCCCTGCACTCCCTGATCAAGAGCCCCTCCCCAGCTTTCCTGGAGCCCCTTTCAGCGCTGGAAGCTGCTCTAAGGTCTCCCTGCAGCCTTCTCTTCTCCAACTCTCAATCCCAACTCTCTCAGCCTGGCCTCGAACAGGAGGTTCTCCAGCCTTTGGATCATCTCCGTGGCCTCCTCTGGACTCGCTCCAACAGCTCCATGTCCTTTCTGGGCTGAGGACTCCAGAGCTGGACTCTGGGCTCCAGGTGAGGTGCTGCACATGCCGGTAGCAAAGCTGAGCCACTTCCAGGTGGGAGCCAAGGCCAAGCAGCCACCCCAGCAAGGACACCTGGGGGGTCACGACCAACCCCATCCCTCCACCAAGGTGTCCTTGGAGACAAGGCTGCTTTTCGGGGGGCACTGGGGCTGGGTGGAGGTGGCTTCATGGGGTCTGGGCTGGGCTGGCTGAAGCTCTCAGGGGCTTTGGGACATACCACCCCCTTCCTTCTGGCTTCCTTCTGGCTGCTGGGACAGGTTTGAGGAGAGCTTTGCAAATGCTGCGGTGAGTGTCGAAAGTTCTTATTGGAGCCAGGTTGCAAAATCATCCCCGGGCTCCTCATCAAGCACACAGAGTCCCACGAGTTGTCCTCTCCCGGACTCACCTTTCCTGCTCCACCAGACGCCGTCACCTCCTACCACGCGCGACCAGAAAGCAGGTCCTGCTGCCCTGCTCCCAGCAGAGAAGCGGCGAGAGGGTTTTCCAGCCACAGGTGAGTACCCTGGGTCCGGTTTCATCAGCTGGTGGGGACTGGGATGGGTGTGGACAGTGAGACCACGCTGAGGCCGTGCGCACGGTGCTGGCTGGACATCACCTTCAGGCAGGGAGCAGGAGGTGATGGGTGCATGACAACCCACCTTGTCCCTGTCACCATCCTGCGTGGTCTCTGGAGTTAGAATCGTGGAATCATAGAATCACCAGGTTGGAAACGACCCACCGGATCATCGAGTCCAACCATTCCCATCAATCACCAACCCATGTCCCTCAGCACCTCGGCCACCCGGCCCTTAAACCCCTCCAGGGAAGGGGACTCAACCCCCTCCCTGGGCAGCCTCGGACACTGCCCAGTGACCCTTTCCGTGAAAAATTTTTTCCTGATGTCCAGCCTGACCCTCCCCTGGTGGAGCTTGAGGCCATTCCCTCTCGTCCTGTCCCCTGGCCCTTGGGAGAAGAGCCCAGCTCCCTCCTCTCCACAACCTCCTCTCAGGGAGTTGCAGAGAGCAATGAGGTCTCCCCTCAGCCTCCTCTTCTCCAGGCTAAACCCCCCCAGCTCTCTCAGCCGCTCCTCTTCTTCTCCAGCCCCCTCCCCAGCTTCGTTGCTCTTCTCTGCACTCGCTCCAGAGCCTCAACATCCTTCTTGTGGGGAGGGGCCCACAACTGACCCCAGGATTCGAGGAGCGGTTTCCCCAGGGCCGAGGCCAGAGGGAGAAGAACCTCCCTGGCCCTGCTGGCCACGCCGGGTCTGATCCAAGCCAAGATGCCCTTGGCCTTCTTGGCCACCTGGGCCACTGCTGGCCCAAGAGTTGCGAGCGTGGAACTTCTTGCTGCTGGCTGTGGCTCAGGAGGCACCAAGGAGGTGCAGAGTGACATGGCACAGGCATGGGACAAGCAAGGAGGGAGAAGGAGTGGGAGGGAGACGATGGGAGGGAACCAATCTGCAGGGTACAGCTGGGAACACCAGGCTGGTGGGTATGGGGTGGCACCTGTGCAGACGGAGGCACCTGCACCCCCAGTCTGGATGTAGCTGGAGCCACCCGTGGATGGGAAGGAGCTCATCTGGGGCTGTGGGGAGCAGGCGGCGTGGCAGGGGCTCAGCCCTGGTGGGGCATGATGGTGTCCCTCAAGGCTCTTATGAGGAGTGGCTGAGAGAGCTGGGGGGGTTTAGCCTGGAGAAGAGGAGGCTGAGGGGAGACCTCATTGCTCTCTGCAACACCCTGAGAGGAGGTTGTGGAGAGGAGGGAGCTGGGCTCTTCTCCCAAGGGACAGGAGACAGGACGAGAGGGAATGGCCTCAAGCTCCACCAGGGGAGGGTCATGAAAAATATTTCTTGGAAAGGGTAATTGGGCAGTGTCCGAGGCTGCCCAGGGAGGGGGTTGAGTCCCCTTCCCTGGAGGGGTTTAAGGGCCGGGTGGCCGAGGTGCTGAGGGACATGGGTTAGTGATTGATGGGAGTGGTTGGACTCGATGATCCTGAGGGTCTTTTCCAACCTGGTGATTCTGTGATTCTTGAGCACGGGGATGCTGTCCCTGTGCGGGGCTGGGCTGGGGTGAGGAGAGCTGGCTGCTGATGCCTCCTGCCCTACCCACAGCCCCTCTGCGTTCCATCAGCGTGCGAACCGGAGGTGCCATGGGGTCCGGTTGTGCCGGCGCGCTGGGCTGGCTCCTGCTAGCACAGGCAGCGTCCCAAGCAGCAGGTAAGTGCCGATGCCACGTCCCCAGGCAGAGAGCCGAGGAGGTGAGCGGTTTGGTGTCCGTGGTGGGGTGAAGGGGTGAGCTGGGCTCCTGCCACAAACCCTCTGCGCCTGCCCGGGCTCTCCTCCTGCTGCAGGTGGCCGTCCCTGCGATGCCAAGGACTTTGGTCACGGCTCGCTGGTGTGCGCCTGCAGCGCCACGTACTGCGACTCGCTGGACCCCGTGGTCCTGCCGCCCCTGGGCACCTACGTCAAGTACGAGAGCAGCAAGGCTGGGAAACGCCTCGAGCGCAGCGAAGGCAGCTTCCAGCGCAACGCCAAGACCCCAGGTACCCGCTGAGGCCCCCGGGTACCCGCCAAGGCTGGATGCTTCCCTGCACACCTGGGGGAGCGGAGCCCATCCCTGCGCGGCGGCTGCGATGCTGCGTGTCCCCTGCAGATTTCCACCTCACCCTGAACACGGCGCAGCGGTACCAGAAGGTGAAGGGGTTTGGGGGCTCAGTCACCGACTCAGCTGCCATCAACATCCAGTCCCTGTCCAAGGAGGCGCAGACCCATCTCCTCCGCTCCTATTTCTCCGAGGAAGGTGAGGACGATGCTGCTGGGTGGCAGGGCTGGTCTGTCCAGCCTTCCCTGCTTGGGGTTTGGGTGCTGAGACTTGTGCTGAGGGGCTGGGAGGATGCTGGAAGCAGCAGGTGCTTCTCGCCCTGAATCCATCCCATCCCTGTCCCCAGGCATCGAGTACAACCTGGTGCGCGTCCCCATGGCCAGCACCGACTTCTCCGTCCGCCTCTACACCTACGCAGACACGGCAGGCGACTTCAAGCTGAAGCATTTCAACTTGACGGAGGAGGACACGCGGATGAAGGTGAGTCTGAGGTGCTGAGGCTGCAGCCTGGGTGGGATCATAGAATGATAGAATAGTTTGGGTTGGAAGGGACCTTAATGATCATCCAGTCCCACCCCTGCCATGGGCAGGGACACCTCCCACTGCATCAGGCGTCCCAAGCCCCATCCAACCTGGCCTTGGACACCTCCAGGGATGGAGCAGCCACCACGTACTTCTCTGGGATCTCACAAGAAAGGAATAGAGGGGCAGAATCCCCTCCCTTGACCTGGAGGAACAGGAGAGGGTGGGATGGGGAGCACATTCTCACTGATGGGGAGGGAGAGGACTCATCTGCTGTACTGGAGCAGACCAAGGGAACTCACAGCCACTCTGGTTGTCCCCAGATCCCCATCCTCCAGGCAGCCCAGGCGATGGCGAAGCGGCCGCTGTCTCTTTATGCAAGTCCCTGGACCTCCCCAGTTTGGATGAAGACGAACGGCGCGATGACGGGGAGGGGGACGCTGAAGGGCAGCCCCGGGGACAAGTACCACCAGACCTGGGCCAAGTATTTCATCCGGTGAGCAGCTGGGGGAGTGCGGTGGGCACCGGGATGGCCGTGCCCAGGGTTCATAGAATCATCGAATCACCAGGTTGGAAAGGACCCACGGGATCATCGAGTCCAACCATTCCCATCAATCACTAACCCATGTCCCTCAGCACTTCGTCCACCCGGCCCTTAAACCCCTCCAGGGAAGGGGACTCAACCCCCTCCCTGGGCAGCCTCTGCCACAACCCAATGACCCTTTCCATGAAATATTTTTCCCTGGTGTCCATCCTGACCCTCCCCTGGTGGAGCTTGAGGCCATTCCCTCTCGTCCTGTCCCCTGGCCCTTGGGAGAAGAGCCCAGCTCCCTCCTCTCCACAACCTCCTCTCAGGGAGTTGCAGAGAGCAATGAGGTCTCCCCTCAGCCTCCTCTTCTCCAGGCTAAACCCCCCCAGCTCTCTCAGCCGCTCCTCTTCTTCTCCAGCCCCCTCCCCAGCTTCGTTGCTCTTCTCTGCACTCGCTCCAGAGCCTCAACATCCTTCTTGTGGGGAGGGGCCCACAACTGACCCCAGGATTCGAGGAGCGGTCTCCCCAGGGCCGAGGCCAGAGGGAGAAGAACCTCCCTGGCCCTGCTGGCCACGCCGGGTCTGATCCAAGCCAAGATGCCCTTGGCACTGCCGTGAGAGGACCACTCACCATCTCCCCCACACCCAGGTTCCTGGATGAATACGCCAAGCACAACCTGACCTTCTGGGCGGTGACGGCAGGGAACGAGCCCACGGCTGGCGAGATCGTCTTCTACCCCTTCCAGTGCTTGGGCTTCTCCCCCGAGCACCAACGGGACTTCATCGCTCGGGACCTGGGCCCCGCACTGGCCAACAGCTCCCACCGCGACGTCCGGCTCATCATCCTGGATGACCAGAGGTTGATGCTGCCCTACTGGGCGCAGGTGGTGAGTCCCCACGGCAGCTCCCCTGGCCCCGTGGTGGCTCTCGCAGCCCTGGGCGTGGGTGACTCCTTTCTCCTGCCAGGTTCTGAAAGACCCTGTAGCCGCCAGCTACGTCAGCGGCATCGGCGTCCACTGGTACCTGGACTTCCTCGCGCCCATCGACCTCACGCTCTCCATCACCCATCACCTCTTCCCAGATTATTTCCTCCTCTCCACCGAAGCCTCCACCGGCTCCTACTTCTGGGAGCCCAGGGTGGTGCTGGGTGGCTGGGACCGAGGGTGCAAGTACAGCCACAGCATCTTGACGGTAGGGCTGGGGGGGACATTGATGATGTCCCTGCCACCCCCTGCACCGAGCCAGCAGCTCAGCACCTTCTTTCTATGATGATTCTCGTGTCCCACAGAACCTCAACAACTACGTGACGGGCTGGACCGACTGGAACCTGGCGCTGGACCTGCAAGGGGGGCCCAACTGGAGCAAGGTTCGGTATTTGATGGGAAGGGTTGGACTCGATGATCCGATGGGTCTTTTCCAACCTGGTGATTCTATGATTCTATGATTCTAAGAACTACGTGGACAGCCCTGTCATCGTGGACAGCAGCAAGGACGTCTTCTACAAGCAACCCATGTTCTACCACCTGGGCCACTTCAGGTGGGTCAGAGGGGGCTGGGAAGCGGTTCCTGACGCCTGTTCCAGCCCCATCCCGTGCTCAGGCTCTGCTTGTCCTTGCAGCAAGTTCATCCCCGAGGGCTCGCAGCGCGTGGGGCTGGCTGTCTCCAAGAAATGCCACCGCTGTGACCTGGAACACTCGGCTTTCCTGCGCCCCGACGGTGCCGTGGTCCTGGTGGTCCTGAACCGGTGAGTTGGCTTCAGCCCCGCGCCCCAGCTCCAAGCCCCAGCTGCTCCCCGCTCTGACCTCGGCATCCCTTCTCGCATCCCCACAGCTCCCCCGTGGACGTGTCCTTTGGGATCTCTGACCCACGGGTTGGCTTCATCGAGGCCACCGCTCCCAGCGACTCCATCCAGACGTTCCTGTGGACGCAGTCAGCGTAGCTGGAGGAGGGAGGTGGTGGCACTGGGAGGTAGAGGGCTTGGGGACGGGTCCCTGTGCAGGGCTGGAGATGCCCTATGGGACCTGTTTCATCCGAGGGCTGCAACATCCATTCTTTTCTAGAGGTTTTCATAGAATAAACAGGTTTTCTACAACCTCGCCTGTGCGCAAGGAGCCAAAGGAGGAGGCAGGTGTGGGGCTGGAGGTACCTGCTGAGCCCCAGGGGCTCCATCCTGCTCCTGCCTGAGCTTCTTGGGGCATTGGGGTCCGTGCTGCAGGGAAGCAGGAGCCGTCACCCCACAGGGTGGCATCTCCTTCCATTCTGCAGCATCCTCCAAGAGGACAAGGACCAGGAGCTGGCAGGGAGAAGAGGAGGCTGAGGGGAGACCTCATTGCTCTCTGCAACTCCCTGAGAGGAGGTTGTGGAGAGGAGGGAGCTGGGCTCTTCTCCCAAGGGCCAGGGGACAGGCCGAGAGGGAATGGCCTCAAGCTCCACCAGGGGAGGGTCAGGCTGGACAGCAGGAAAAAATATTTCATGGCAAGGGTGATTGGGCAGTGTCCGAGGCTGCCCAGGGAGGGGGTTGAGTCCCCTTCCCTGGAGGGGTTTAAGGGCCGGGTGGATGAGGTGCTGAGGGACATGGGTTAGTGATTGATGGGAATGGTTGGACTCGATGATCCGGTGGGTCTCTTCCAACCTGGTGATTCTGTGACCCGCAGCCAGGATTTAGCACCGCACCCCAACATCAGCAGCCCCAGCTTCTCCTCCCGCTCTCGGAGCAGGCGGCCACGTGCTGCGGTTTCTCCTGCCGGAGCAGCCACCCCCCTCCCCTCCCCAGTTAATGGGAACTGGGAAAGTCGGGCACATACTTCCCGAGTGACGTTATGGGGGGAGCAGGGATAGGGGGGGGCTGCTCTGAGTCATCCCCCACCCAGTGGGGCCCCTCAAACTGGGCCAGTATGAGGGGAGGAGGCTCTGCAGGGGCTCAGCGAGGAACCCACCAACCCCATGCGGGTGGCACGTGGGGTGCGTGTCCGGGGAGCTCAGCCGCCGTGTCCAGACGCCAGTGGGAGCCGAACAAGCTCGGGTTGTGTCTCCCGACACGCAGATGAGCCTGGCCAGATGCCGCTTTTCCATTTGCGCGCTCGTAAAACCAGAGGAAACCGCGGCAGCGCAACCGAGCCAGGGACTGAACCCCATGCCAGGTGTCCCCACAGGAGCTCCGTGGAGAGGAGGGAGCTGGGCTCTTCTCCTCAGCCCTGCTCTGCAGCCCACGCACCCTCGGATGCCGCCGGCGGAGCCCTGCTCGCCGCGCAACGTGGTTTTGGCAGTTCCCAGCTGTGAGGAACTCCCTGGCGTTGGCAGGAGTGGAGGAATGCAAACAAGAGCTGGTGGTGCCAGAAGGATTCCGGCTGCAGCCACCACCGCTCGCCACCCGCCTCGCGCCGCGGAGGGGAGCTGGGCTCCCAGCCTCCAGTCAGTGCCGGGGAGCACTCGTGCCCTCAAACTTGAGGTCAAATCCTACTGCTGAGCTCCTCCTGAGCTGAGTCGCCCTTGCTGATGGTTTCTGCGATGGCACAGGGCTGGTCCTGGCCACACCGTGGGTCTCAGGGTGGTGGCCGCGTGGCAACAACCCCAGGGGACCCCGTGTGAGCTCTGCCCAGCAGCCGGAGGGTAGGGATGGGAGCCCCACAGCTGCTGGAGAAAGGACAGGGGACCCTGCTGAGCTGCCCACAGATGCTTCTAGGAAGCTAAAAACCTTCAGCTCAGCCAGCAGTGGCCCAGGGGGCCAAGAAGGCCAAGGGCATCTTGGCTTGGATCAGACCCGGCGTGGCCAGCAGGGCCAGGGAGGTTTTTCTCCCTCTGGCCTCGGCCCTGGGGAGACCGCTCCTCGAATCCTGGGGTCAGTTGTGGGCCCCTCCCCACAAGAAGGATGTTGAGGCTCTGGAGCGAGTGCAGAGAAGAGCAACGAAGCTGGGGAGGGGGCTGGAGAAGAAGAGGAGCGGCTGAGAGAGCTGGGGGGGTTTAGCCTGGAGAAGAGGAGGCTGAGGGGAGACCTCATTGCTCTCTGCAACTCCCTGAGAGGAGGTTGTGGAGAGGAGGGAGCTGGGCTCTTCTCCCAAGGGCCAGGGGACAGGACGAGAGGGAATGGCCTCAAGCTCCACCAGGGGAGGGTCAGGCTGGACATGAGGGAAAAATATTTCATGGAAAGGGTGACTGGGCAGTGTCCGAGGCTGCCCAGGGAGGGGGTTGAGTCCCCTTCCCTGGAGGGGTTTAAGAGCCGGGTGGACGAGGTGCTGAGGGACATGGGTTAGTGATTGATGGGAATGGTTGGACTTGATGATCCGGTGGGTCCTTTCCAACCTGGTGATTCTGTGATTCTAGGTCCCCCATTGATCCCATCCCCAAAGAGCCCCAGGACTGGGAATGAGGACAGAGCTGCGAGAAGGATGCACGGTGCGGTACCCAGCACCCCAGCCTGTGCAACTGGGGAAACTGGGAAGGACCTTGAACTTGCTGAGAGGACAACAGAGCAGTGAGAGGGAGGTTTATTGGCGTGGCAGCCACACTCCTTCTGCGAGGGCTGCGATGCTGCCAGGCTGCCAGCATAAAAAAACATCAGTTCCAGGGGTCGGAGGAGAAACGATCACAGAATCAGAATCGCGTGATTGGAAAAGACCTTTGAGATGGAGTCGCCTGTCCACTACTGAACCCCGCGGCTCCTCCTCACTCTTCCTCCTCCTCCTCCTCTTCCTCCAGGGCGAGGGGCCGGTGGGCGGCTGGCTCCACGCTGCCGCGCTGGATGGAGACGATGCCGCTGAGGAAGGCGTAACCCAGCATGGCCACCAGCCCCACCAGCACCGAGAGGAGCTGGTTGCGCCGTTTGTGGGGATCCTCCTCCGCCTCTGCACCCGCCGCTCGCGGGGCGCTGGCCGGGGGGTCACCTAGAGGAGCAGAAACGGGGTGTGGAGAGGGGGACAGGTCACCCCAAGCCCACCGGGTGAGGTGTGGGGGATGCGGCTCACCTCCATCCCAAGGGAAGTAGAGGCTGAGGATGGAGGTGCAGTAGTTGCACAGGTTCTGCAGGGATTTGAGGTGCTGCTGCAGTTTCCCGTTGGGCAGCTTTGCCTTCAGGAGCGGCGCCAGGCGGCTGAAGACGAAGGCGTCGAGCGAAGCCGGCCTTGGGCATAAAGATCTGCGTCTGGGTCACCATCCCTCCTCCCACCGTCCCCACCTGAAGCCACCCAGACCCATCAGCCACCCCCAATCCCTGGGGACAACGAGCAACTCCTCCTCATTGGGAGGATTCTCTGCTCCCAACCCCGAGGTGAGGATGGAGGGGAGGATGGAGAGCAGGATGATTCCCTCCCAGCCCCAAGGTGAGGATGGAGAGCAGGATGATTCCATCCCAGCCCCAAGGTGAGGATGGAGGAGAGCAGGATGATTCCATCCCAGCCCCAAGGTGAGGATGGAGAGCAGGATGATTCCCTCCCAGCCCCAAGGTGAGGATGGAGAGCAGGATGATCCCATCCCAGCCCCAAGGTGAGGATGGAGAGGGGCAGGACGATTCCATCCCAGCCCCAAGGTGAGGATGGAGAGCAGGATGATTCCATCCCATCCAGGTCTCAGCCCTGCCTGGGTGCGAGGGGCTCTCGGGGCCCCAGAGCTCCTTCCCCCACCGTGGCCACCTACGAGTCTCCAAAGAAAAACTTCTGGGAGCCGAGGCGCTGGGACAGGAGCGTCAGACATTCCCGAGCATCCCGGTAGAGCTGGAGAAGGAGGACAGAGGGTTGTCACGCCCGCAGGAGGCTGCCTCGGTGCTGAGGGGAGTGGGAAGCGGGTGCTCAGCTGGGGTTCACCCCACACCCCAACGAAGATTCTGGCCTCGCGTGGGTCCCTCTGGGCACCCGCCGAGGACTCCCTGCGCCCAGACCACATCCTCTCACCTCCTTCTCTAGTTTCTCCTCATCCTCCATGTAGCCGTCTCCCCACAGGAGCTGCAACCGCTCCAGGTGCCGCTTGTGCATGGAGTTGGGCAGGAAGAAGTTGAGGGGGAAGGGGATGGTTTCCGCGTACCACTTCCTCGTGTGCTCCACGTAGTTCTTTGCGTCCACCCAGAAGGTGTGGAGCTGCAGCAGAGGACAATCAGGTCCTGGCTGTGGCAGAGCCCACGCCTGGCACAGCCATGAAGATGATCCGAGTGCGAGGATCGCATCTCCCACGTGAGGACAGGCTGAGAAATTGGGGTTGTTCAGCTTGGGGAGACCTTAGAGCAGCTTCCAGTATGGAAAAGGGCTCCAGGAAAGCTGGGGAGGGGCTCTGGATCAGGGAGTGCAGGGAGAGGACAAAAGGAAATGGTTTTGAGCTGCAAGAGGGGAGATTGAGATGAGATCTTGGGGAGAAATGTTTTGCTGTGAGGGTGAGGAGGCCCTGGCCCAGACTGCCCAGAGCAGGGGTGGCTGCCCCATCCCTGGAGGGGTTCAAGGCCAGGTTGGATGGGGCTTGGAGCAACTGGATCCAGTGGGAAGTGTCCCTGCCCATGGCAGGGGTGGGACTGGATGGGCTTTGAGGTCCCTCCCAACCCAATTCAACCCAACTCAACCCAACCCAACTCAACCCAACCCAACCCAACTCAACCCAACCCAACTCAACCCAACCCAACCCAACCCAACCCAACCCAACCCAACCCACGATTTCCCGGCTCTCCTGGCAGGGGGCACCCGCCTGAGTCCCCCAACACCACTCCAGAGAGCGAATCAAATCCTTGTTGAGACCGTCTCCTCTGCGTTTCCCCTGAGACGCTTCCCGAGCACAACTCACCAGCACCGGCAGCAGTTTCTCTTCCAGGAGGGACACGAAGGCCAGCGTGTCCGCTCCCTGCGTAGGCGAGAGGTCGTAGTCCGCATTATACTTCTGCAGAGCCAAGAAAACAGCTGTGACCCCGCAGGGAAGTGGTAAATCCTACCCACACCCCTCAGGATAACCGCAACAAAGACCAGGGGACCCCCAGTGCCCCCCCAGTTTGGGGCAGCAGGTGCCCTTCTGTCCCCTCTACCTGTTTCCTGAGGTGTGTTATGATCTGCTGTGTTTTGGAGATGGTGCCCTCGTCCCGCGTCTTCAGCGCAGGCAGGCGCCCTGCGGGCACGGAGAGGGGCGGCTGCAGCGGGGTGGGGGGTGGGGGTCCCCAAACTCCGGAGAGGGGGGCGCGAGGCAGAGGGGCGTGAGGATGGGTTGGGGGGCACGTCAGGTGGGGCTGGGACGTGTGATGGGGATGAGGGGCTGTGATGGGATGAGGGATAAGGGGGGTGCTATGATGCTATGATGCTGCTAAGATGCTATGGGATAAGCGGGGTGCGATATGGGGTGAGGGGGTGTGATATGGGGTGAGGAGGATGATATGGGGTGGGGGGGTGTAATATGGGGTGGGGGGGTGTAATATGGGGTGGGGGGGTGTAATATGGGGTGGGGGGGTGTGATATGGGGTGAGGAGGATGATATGGGGTGGGGGGGTGTAATATGGGGTGGGGGGGATGATATGGGGTGAGGGGGTGTGATATGGGGTGGGGGTGTGTGATATGGGGTGAGGAGGATGATATGGGGTGGGGGGATGTGATATGGGGTGAGGGGGTGTGATATGGGGTGGGGGGGATGATATGGGATGAGGGGGTGTGATATGGGGTGAGGAGTATGATATGGGGTGGGGGGGTGTAATATGGGGTGGGGGGGATGATATGGGGTGAGGGGGTGTGATATGGGGTGGGGGGGTGTGATATGGGGTGAGGAGGATGATATGGGGTGGGGGGATGTGATATGGGGTGAGGGGGTGTGATATGGGGTGGGGGGGATGATATGGGATGAGGGGGTGTGATATGGGGTGAGGAGGATGATATGGGGTGGGGGGGTGTAATATGGGATGGAGGGGGTGTAATATGGATATGGGGTGAGGGGGTGTGATATGGGGTGGGGGGATGATATGGGGTGGGGGGGATGATATGGGGTGGAGGGGGTGTAATATGGATATGGGGTGACAGGGTGTGATATGGGGCGAGGGGGGGTGATATGGGGTGGGGGGGGTGATAGGATAAGGGGTCTGCAGTGGGGCTGGGGTGTGTGATGGGGTGGGGGGGTGCATTATGGGATGGAGGGGGTGCAATGAGGGGGAAGGTGTAATGGAGGGGGGGGTAATAGGACAAGGGGGCTGCAGTGGGGCTGAGGTGTGTGATGGGGTGGAGGGGTGCATTATGGGATGGAGGGGGGTGCAATGGGGGGGAAGGTGCAATGGGGGGGGAAGGTGCAATGGATCGGGGGGGCAATAGGACAAGGGATCTGCAGTGGGGCAGGGGGTTCCATGGGGCGGTGCCGGTACCGGTACCGGTGCGGAGGGTTGTGGGGGGGGGGGTCCCTTACCGGACGGGCTCCTCCAGGGGCTGCTGACCCGATGCACTTTGAGCGGCGCCCCCGTGAACCTCGCGTACGTCTGGGGGGAGGAGGAGAGAGAGGCAGGGATGGCTCAGACAGCCGGGGGACCCCCCCCAACCACAACCACCCCCCCAGACCCGGTCCCGGTGCCGCTCACCAGCACGGCCAGGCAGTCCGGGTCCACCGAGGGCAGCCCCCAGCCCCCAGCCCAGCAGAAAAGCTCCATGGGCGCCGTCATCTTCCAGCGCGACCCGGAACCACACGGGACAGCCCCGCCCCGGCCCCGCAGCACCGGGGACACCGGCTGCACCGGCCCCGGGAGCTCCCGCAGCACCGGTCCCGGGATGCACCGGCACCGGCTGCACCGGCAGCTCCAGCAGCACCGGCTGCACCGACACCGGCTGCACCGACACCGGCTGCACCGGCACCGGCAGCTCCAGCAGCACCGGCTGCACCGACAGCGGTTGCACCGGCCCCGGGAGCTCCCTCAGCACCGACCCCGGGCTGAACCGGGAGCTCCAGCAGCACCGGCAGCTCCAGCAGCACCGGCTGCACCGACACCGGTTGCACCGACAGCGGTTGCACCGACACCGGGAGCTCCCGCAGCACCGGCCCCGGGCTGAACCGGGAGCTCCCGCAGCACCGGCTGCACCGGCTGCACCGACAGCGGTTGCACCGACAGCGGTTGCACCGACACCGGGAGCTCCCTCAGCACCGGCCCCGGGCTGCACCGGCAGCTCCCGCAGCACCGGGCTGCACCGCCACTTGCAGCTCCCGCAGCACCGGGCTGCACCGACACCGGCGGCTCCCGCAGCAGCACCGGCTCCCGCAGCACCGGGACCGCTCCGCGACCGAATCTGGCGGAGCCCCCTTGCCAAGGGCTCCTCTCCATCCCGCATCACCCAGTTTGCTCCTCTCCGTCCCGCATCACCCAGTTTTCTCCATCCCGCATCACCCAGTCTGCTCCATCCCGCATTCCCAGTTTGCTCCCCTCCATCCCGCCCCACATCAGCTCCCCCCGCATCACCCACCCCCCCCCGCACAGCTGCGGGAAGGCTGGAAAACAGCCCCAGAGCCTCTCGTTACCACCCCCCCCCCCCGCCCCGTTCTCCGGTTCCCCGGGGGCCACCGATCCCTGGCGCGGAGCCGGGGCCGGGGGGAGCGGGGCTGGGCTGGTGGGGGGGGGGGCCTCGGGGCTGGGCTCGGCCCCGGTTGTTATGGAACCGGAGGGAAACAGCAGTAAACACGGCCGGGAGCCTTGGCCGGTGCTCAACGGGGAGCGGCTGCCCCGACCCGAGCATCCCGGGGGGGCTCCCGTTGGCCTCGAGCATCCCGGGGTGGGGGGGCGCTCCCGTTGGCCCCGAGCATCCCGGGGTGGGTGGGGTCCCGTTGGCCCCGAGCATCCCGGGGTGAGGGGGGGCTCCTGTTGGCCTCGAGCATCCCGGGGGGCTCCCATTGGCCCCGAGCATCCCGGGGTGGGGGGGGGGCGCTCCCGTTGGCCCCGAGCATCCCGGGGTGGGGGCTCCCGTTGGCCTCGAGCATCCCGGGGTGGGGGGTGGGGGGCTCCCGTTGGCCCCGAGCATCCCGGGGGTCTCTCCCGTTGGCCCCGAGCATCCCGGGGGGTTCTCTCCCGTTGGCCCCGAGCATCCCGGAATCACGGCAGGGAAGGGGGGGGGGGGATCCCACGACGCCCCCTGACCCCCCTCTCCCTCCCGTTGAGGAGCAGGAGCTCCCGGGATGAGCTCATCGCCTTGGGTCGCATCCCGGTGCTGAGCGCTGGCTCCGTTCCTCCTTCTCCTCCCGCCCGGGGAGCACCGGGGGGGGGCTCCTTCCAGCCTATCCCGGGGGCTCCCACCCCCCACCCCGGCTCCCGTTCCCGGTTCTACCGGGCTGGGATGCTCCGGTGCTGCTGGGGCGGCCCCAGCCTATGTGACCTCCCGGTGAACCGGCGCCTGCCACGCTCCATTCCCATCACCGGGAGGCTTGTACCGGGGTGGGGTGGGGGGCCAAGCAGCCTCGTGGGGGGGGGGGGCTCTCCCCGTTCCGTTCCTCCCCTCCGGTGGCGCCGCCGCTACCGGGCTCCCCCGGGGGATGCTCGCCCGGTGATTGACGGCTCTTTGTTTCCTCCTCGCGGGCCCCTCCCCGGCCGAGCCAGCACCCCGCCCCGCCGCTCTCGGCTCCGCACCGGGGGGAACCGGGGGGAACCGGGGGAACCGGGGGGTTCCCGGCGGCATGGGGGCACCGGCGGTACCGGGGGGGCCGGCGCTGGCCGCGCTGCTCCTGCTGCTCCTGCTGGGAGCTCCGGGCTCCGCTCGCACCGGGCTGCAAGGTAAGACGGAGGCGGCTCCCGGGCCCCGACGGCGAAAATCCCGAGCACCGACGGCGAAAATCCCGGTCCCGGTGCAACCGGGAGGCGGCGGCTGGAGCCCCGTGGCCGCGGGTCCCCGGTCGCTGCGGGGTCCGGCAGCACCGGGGGAGAGGGAGGGGGGACATCCATCCATCCATCCATCCATCCATCCATCCATCCATCCATCCATCCCTCCCTCCCCGGAGCTCGAGGGACCCCACCGGGGAGCGGCTCCACCGGGGAACGGAGCCGTTATCCCCGCCTGGAGACCGGGACCGGAGCGGAGGGAGGGTTCAGCGCCCCCGCGGGGGCTCCCGGGGCCCTGGCACCGGTTCTAACGGGGAACGGAGCCGCTATCCCCGCCTGGATGCCGGGGCCGGTGCGGCGGGGTGGGGGGGCTCCGGTGCCCCGGCGGGGGTCACCGGGGGTTTTGCCCCGGGGCTAGGGCTCCTCCCGGTGCAAACGGTGGTGGAACCGGACTCTCCGGGCTTCCCCGGGGCTCCCCGGTCCGGTCCCGGGGCTCCCGGTGCCGCCACCCCGAGGGAACCGGGATGCGCAGTGGGGGGGGGGTGGACAGGGAACGGGGCCGGGGACCCCCCTGGGCCGCCGGTCCCGGTGCGGCGGGGGCTCCGCGGGTCCCCGGCGGCTCCCGGTCCTGCAGCGCCACCGCGCGGGGCCGGGGCTGGGCGGGGCCGGAGCCCCCGGGGCTCCCCCGGGCACCGGGAACCCCCCCGGTCCCCGTCCCGGGGCTCTGGCCACGCTGCAGGGGGCTGGGGGTCCAGGGACACCCCCTGTCCTCGTTCCCATCCCTTGGGGTCCAGGGGACACCCCTTGTTCTCATCCCTTGGGGTCCAGGGGACACCCCTTGTCCTCATCCCTTGGGGTCCAGGAACACCCCCTGTCCCCATCCCCTGGGGTTCAGCAACACCCCCTGTCCTCGTCCCCATCCCCTGGGGTCCAGGGGACACCCCTTGTCCCCATCCCATGGGGTCCAGGGACACCCCCTGCCCTTGCCCCCATCCCCTGGGGTCCAGGGACACCCCTCATCCTTGTCCCCATCCCATGGGGTCTAGGGGACACCCCTTGTCCTCATTCCTTGGGGTCCAGGGGACACCCCCTGTCCTCATCCCCATCCCATGGGGTCCAGGGGACACCCCTTCTCCTCATCCCTTGGGGTCCAGGGACACCCCCTGTCCTCATCCCCATCTCCTGGGGTCCAGGCACACCCCCTGTCCTTGTCCCCATCTCCTCGGGTGCAGGGACACCCCCTGTCCCCATCCCCTGGGGTCCAGGGGCACCCCTTGTCCTCGTCCCCATGCCCTGGGGTCTAGATACCCATCCCCTTGTGCTTGGCTCCCGCAGTTATCGACCTGCTGATGGTGAGCGAAGCCCGGCAGATGGCCAGCATCACGCACAAGATCCGGATGGAGCTCCTGACCGTCAACGACGTTTACCTCCTCTCCACCTTCCGCCTCCCTCCGAAGCAGGGGGGGACCCTCTTCGGCCTCTACTCCAAGAAGGACAACACGAGGTGGCTGGAGGTCTCCGTGGTGGGGAAAATCAACAGAGGTGGGTGCTTGGTGCTCAGGGATGTGATGTCCCTGGTCTCGCCCTGATGGCTTGAAGAAATGGTCCAGGGAGGCTCTTCTCCCTCTGGCCTCGGCCCTGGGAAGACCGCTCCTCGAATCCTGGGGTCAGTTGTGGGCCCCTCCCCACAAGAAGGATGTTGAGGCTCTGGAGCAAGTGCAGAGAAGAGCAACGAAGCTGGGGAGGGGGCTGGAGAAGAAGAGGAGCGGCTGAGAGAGCTGGGGGGGTTTAGCCTGGAGAAGAGGAGGCTGAGGGGAGACCTCATTGCTCTCTGCAACTCCCTGAGAGGAGGTTGTGGAGAGGAGGGAGCTGGGCTCTTCTCCCAAGGGCCAGGGGACAGGACGAGAGGGAATGGCCTCAAGCTCCACCAGGGGAGGGTCAGGATGGACATCAGGAAAAAAGTTTTCATGGAAAGGGGGGTGGACGAGGTGCTGAGGGACATGGGTTAGTGATTGATGGGAATGGTTGGACTCGATGATCCGATGAGTCTCTTCCAACCTGGTGATTCTATGATTCTATGATTCCTACCATCCCGTTCAGACCCATGCGCGTGGGTCCTAGGGGGATGCTGGGGGAGGAGCTGATGGTGCCTTTGTGCTCCTTGCAGTCCTCGTGCGTTACCTGCGGGAAGACAACAAGCTGCACTCGGTCAACCTGCAGCACGCGCACGTGGCGGACGGGCAGAGCCACACGATCATCGTGCGCCTGAGCGGGCTGCGCGCCGACATGCTGAGCGTGGAGCTCTACGTCGACTGCAAGCAGATGGACTCCAGCGTGGGGCTGCCCGAGCTGTCCGAGATCCCCCTGGCAGAGGTGGAGTCCCTCGAGTTGCGCACGGGGCAGAAGGCTTATCAGAGGATGCAGGTGAGTGCAGGGGGCTGAGACCCCCTAGACCCCCTCCCCACACCCTCGGGGATGGGCAGAGCCCCCCACAGCCAACCTGCGTCTCGCCTGGGGAGACCGCTCCTCGAATCCTGGGGTCAGTGCTGGGCCCCTCCCCACAAGAAGGACGTTGAGGCTCTGGAGCGAGTGCAGAGAAGAGCAACGAAGCTGGGGAGGGGGCTGGAGAAGAAGAGGAGCGGCTGAGAGAGCTGGGGGGGTTTAGCCTGGAGAAGAGGAGGCTGAGGGGAGACCTCATTGCTCTCTGCAACTGCCTGAGAGGAGGTTGTGGAGAGGAGGGAGCTGGGCTCTTCTCCCAAGGGCCAGGGGACAGGACGAGAGGGAATGGCCTCAAGCTCCACCAGGGGAGGTTCAGGCTGGGCATTAGGAAAAAATATTTCTTGGAAAGGGTGATTGGGCAGTGTCCGAGGCTGCCCAGGGAGGGGGTTGAGTCCCCTTCCCTGGAGGGGTTTAAGGGCCGGGTGGATGAGGTGCTGAGGGACATGGGTTAGTGATTGATGGGAATGGTTGGACTCGATGATCCGGTGGGTCTTCCAACCTGGTGATTCTATGATTCTCTGATCAGGGCTTCGTGGAATCGATGAAGCTGATCCTGGGAGGGTCCATGAGCCGCGTCGGGGCGCTGAGCGAGTGCCCTTTCCAAGGAGACGAGTCCATTCACAGTGCAGGTAACAGCACATCCACACCATGCACCGAGCAGGGGTCACCCGTGCGTTGTGCTACGTGATGTGGCGCATGGAGGCGGCAGGTGACACTGTGCCACGCAGAGAGATGCTCCTGCCTCTCCCTGTCCAGGTGTCCCCATGCAGGTGGGAGCTCCTGCTGCACACGTGCTGATCAGGAGCAACCATGCAAGGTGACACTGCTGGGCTTTGGTAATATCTAACCTTTCTCCTTGCAGTGGCAAGCGTGCTGGCCTCCGTCCTGGGTAAGTCCCTGCTCTGCTTGCCCCGTTCCCTGGTGTGAGGGTGGTGGCAATATTTGACGTCCCAAGTGCCTGCAGGGCATCGCACCAGGTGGCCAAGAAGGCCACCAGCATCCTGGCTTGGATCAGCCATGGGGTGGCCAGCAGGAGCAGGGAAGTCATCCTTCCCCGGTGCTCAGTGTTGGTGAGGCTGCACCTCAAATCCCGGGTTCAGTTTTGGGCACCTCATTCCAAGAAAGACCTCGAGGGGCTGGAGCACATCTGGATAAAGGAACAGAGCTGGGGAAGGGCCTGGTGAATGAGTCTTATGAGGCGTAGCTGAGGGACTTGAGGGTGTTTAATCTCCAGAAGAGGAGGCTGAGGGGAGACCTCATCGATCTCTCCAACTCCCTGAAAGGAGAGTGGAGAGGGAGCTGGGCCCTTCTCCCAAGGGACAGGGGACAGGACGAGAGGGAATGGCCTCAAGCTCCACCAGGGGAGGGTCAGGATGGACATCAGGAAAAAATATTTCTTGGAAAGGGTGATTGGGCAGTGTCCGAGGCTGCCCAGGGAGGGGGTTGAGTCCCCTTCCCTGGAGGGGTTTAAGGGCCGGGTGGACGAGGTGCTGAGGGACATGGGTTAGTGATTGATGGGAATGGTTGGACTTGATGATCCGGTGGGTCTTTTCCAACCTGGTGATTCCATGATTCTATGATTCTACGAAAAGTCAGGTGAACGAGGTGCTCAGAGATGATTCCGTAGTGGACAGGTACAGTTGGACTTGATGATCTCAAAGGTTTTTTCCAACCAAATGATTCTGTGATTCTAGCATGGGGTGGATCAGAGGGCATGGGATGTGTTACAGGGAAAGGGATCCAGGGAGGAGGAGGAGGAGGAGGAAGGGCTGTCAACTCTCTTTCCCTCCCAGTTTGGTGCCAGGGGGCAGAGCAGTCACCTGGGAAGGTGACCTTGTTCTTTCTGCTCCCGGCAGGTGAGCAGACAAAGGCTCTGGTCACACAACTAACGCTCTTCAACCGGGTCATGACTGAGCTGCGGGAAGACATTAGGGACCAGGTGAGGTGGTGGGGCGACACCTGCTCTCTCTGAGCTGTATTTGCCCAAGAGCAGGGCACCACCTGCTACGCTTCATCCCCCTGACGTGCTCTGCTGCCTTGCAGGTGAAGGAGATGTCTCTGATCCGCAACACTATCATGGAGTGCCAGGCGTGTGGTGAGTGCTGCCAAGGCTCTGCTCCCACCTCAGGGGGCAAAGAGCTGCCCCGTCTCACCCCCCTCGCTCATCCTTCTTCTTCTCAGGCTTCCACGAGCACCGGTCCCGCTGCAACCCCAACCCCTGCTTCAGCGGCGTGGACTGCATGGAGACCTACGAGTACCCTGGGTACCGGTGCGGCCCCTGCCCGCCGGGGCTGGAGGGCAACGGCACGCACTGCGCCGACATCGATGAGGTGAGAACGCGCCCGCGGGAGGCGATCCTCGAGCAGGGTGAGCAGATGATGCTCCTCTCCTCGAATCTTGGGGTCCGTTGTGGGCCCCTCCCCACAAGAAGGATGTTGAGGCTCTGGAGCGAGTGCAGAGAAGAGCAACGAAGCTGGGGAGGGGGCTGGAGAAGAAGAGGAGCGGCTGAGAGAGCTGGGGGGGTTTAGCCTGGAGAAGAGGAGGCTGAGGGGAGACCTCATTGCTCTCTGCAAGTCCCTGAGAGGAGGTTGTGGAGAGGAGGGAGCTGGGCTCTTCTCCCAAGGGCCAGGGGACAGGACGAGAGGGAATGGCCTCAAGCTCCACCAGGGGAGGGTCAGGCTGCACATTAGGAAAAAATATTTCATGGAAAGGGTGATTGGTCAGTGTCCGAGGCTGCCCAGGGAGGGGGTTGAGTCCCCTTCCCTGGAGGGGTTTAAGGGCCGGGTGGACGAGGTGCTGAGGGACATGGGTTAGTGATTGATGGGAATGGTTGGACTCAACGATCCACTGGGTCCTTTCCAACCTGTTGATTCTATGATTCTATGACAAAGGAATAGATAGGCAGGCTAAAAGCTTTTCTCTCTCTTTGCATTTCCCCAGTGTGCTCACGCCAACCCCTGCTTCCCCGGCTCCAAGTGCATCAACACGGCCCCCGGGTTCCGCTGCGAGCCCTGTCCCCGCGGCTATCGCGGCAACACCGTCTCTGGCGTGGGGGCCGACTACGCGAGGGCCAGCAAACAGGTGAGTGTGGAGCCGTTTGGACTCAACCAGGTCCCTGTGGGCACTCCAGGAGAGGTGGAAGATGCTGGTGGAATGCAGCTTCTCCTGGCCAGAGCTGTGGGCAGGTAAAGGCTCCCTGTGATGGTTTCTCCCATAGGTTTGCACGGATATCGATGAATGCAACGATGGGAACAATGGAGGCTGTGACCCCAACTCCATCTGCACCAACACGCTGGTGAGCAGAGCTGCCCTGCCTGGTCTGTGGGGCTGCTCTGCTCCCCTAATCCCATCCCTGCCCTCTTCTCCTCTCTCCCAGGGCTCCTACAAGTGTGGTCCCTGCAAATCAGGCTTTGTGGGGAATCAAACATCGGGCTGCATCCCGCAGAAGTCCTGCAGCACTCCCACCTCCAACCCCTGCGACATCAATGGCTTCTGTGTTTTCGAGAGGAACGGTGAAATCTCCTGTGCGGTGAGCAGAGGACGGAGAAGTTGGGGGGTACAAGGGGGTATCTGCACGGGCAGGTCGGTCCTGCTGGGGCCCTTCTCTGCTTCCCAGCCTCCTGATTTCTTCTTCCTTCAGTGCAACGTGGGCTGGGCTGGTAATGGTAACGTGTGTGGGCAAGACACAGACCTTGACGGCTACCCGGACGAGCCCCTGCCCTGCATCGACAATAACAAGCACTGCAAGCAGGTTGGTTCCTGGAGACAGAGAGCAGGGGGTGCTGGGGCTCGGGGATCCCGTTCAGACCTCATCTCCTCCCCATCTGCTCTCTGTGCCTGCAGGATAACTGCCGTCTGACACCGAACTCGGGGCAGGAGGACGCTGACAATGATGGAATTGGGGACCAGTGTGATGATGACGCTGATGGGGACGGCATCAAGAACGTGGAGGTGGCTCTACCGGGCAGTCGGGTTGTGCCTGTGGCTCTAGGGGAAGAGCTTCACCCTTTGGGTTGGTGCTGAGGGCAGGGAGGGTCTGCAGAGGGATGTGGCCAGGCTGGATCCACGGGCTGTGACCAACGGGATGAGGTTCAACAAGGCCAAGTACCGCGTCCTGCACTTGGGACACAACGACCCTGTGCGGCTCCAGGCTTGGAGAAGAGCAGCTGGAAAGCTACCTGGTGGAAAAGGTGTTGGTTGACAGCAGCTGAATGTGAGCCAGCAGTGGCCCAGGTGGCCAAGAAGGCCACCAGCATCCTGGCTTGGATCAGCCATGGGGTGGCCAGCAGGAGCAGGGAAGTTATTCTTCCCCTGTGCTCAGCGTTGGTGAGGCTGCACCTCGAATCCTGGGCTCAGTTTTGGGTCCCTCACTCCAAGAAAGACCTCAGGGGGCTGGAGCACATCTGGAAAAGGGAATGGAGCTGGGAATGGGCTGGAGGACAAGTCTTAAGAGAAGCAGCTGAGGGAACTGAGATTGTTTAGCCTGGAGAAGAGGAGGCTGAGGGGAGACCTCATCAGGCTACAACTACCTGAAAGGAGGTTGAAACAAGGTGGGTTCTGGGCTCTTCTCCCAAGTAACTAGTGATGGGACAAGAGGAAATGGCCTCAGGTTGCACCAGGACAGGTTTGGAGTGGATATTGGGAAAAATTTCTTCACTGGAAGGGTTCTCAGGCACTGGAAGAGGCTGCGCAGGGAGGTGGTGAAGTCCCCGTCCTTGGGGGTGTTTAAAAGGTGCTCAGAGATGGTCAAGTGGTGGACAGGTAAGGTTGGACTCAATGATCTCAAAGGTCTTCTCCAACCTAATGGTTCCATGATTCTATGACTCGCTCAAGAATTGTAGAACTTGTCCCTCAAGACAGTTCTCCTGGGGATCAGGAGGTTCTGGGATGGTCTTACTGTGTGTGCTGGAGGAGATGTCCTCCTGCCCTGATCCGTGCAGGACTGTGCCCTCTTAATTATCACCCGTGGACATTCCTGTCCTCTTCCCCGCAGGACAACTGCCGGCTCTTCCCCAACAAGGACCAGCAGAACTCGGACACCGACTCCTTCGGGGACGCCTGCGACAACTGCCCCAACGTGCCCAACAACGACCAGCGGGACACGGACAGCAACGGCGAGGGGGACGCTTGCGATAATGACATCGATGGGGATGGTGAGTGGCTCTCAGAGCTGGTCTTCACGTGTGGGGCCTGGGATATCTGCAGAGCTGGAATGTTGTCACACCAGGCTGGGAGGGAGGGGGTTCTGCCCCTCTGCTCTGCTCTGGTGAGACCCGTCTGGAGCCCTGTGTCCAGCCCTGGAGTCCTCAGTGCAGGGAGGACATGGAGCTGTTGGAGCGAGGCCAGAGGAGGCCACGGAGATGATGTGAGGGGTGGAGAAACTCTGCTACGAGGCTGGGCTGAGAGAGTTGAGGTTCTTCAGCCTGGAGAAGGCTCTGGGAGACCTTAGAGCATCTTCCAGTCCTGAAAGGGGCTCCAGGAAAGCTGGGGAGGGACTTTTGATCTGGAATTGCAGTGACAGGATGAAGGGGGACGGTTTTGAGCTGCAACAGGGGAGTTTGAGATGAGATCTTAGGGAGAAATGTTTTACTATGAGGGTCCAGGTTGCCCAGAGCAGGGGTGGCTGCCCCATCCCTGGAGATGTTCAAGGCCAGGTTGGATGGGGCTTGGAGCCCCTGATGCAGTGGGAGGTGTCCCTGCTCAGGGCAGGGGTGGGACTGGATGGGCTTTGGGGTCCCTTCCAACCCAAACCATTCCGTGATTCTATGATCAACCTAGTGCTGTCCCTGCAGGGATTCCCAACATGCTGGACAACTGCCCCAAGGTGCCCAACCCCCTGCAGACGGACCGGGATGAGGACGGTGTCGGGGACGCCTGTGACAGTTGCCCTGAAATGAGCAACCCCACTCAGGTATGGCTGGGGACAGACAGACAGACTGGGACAGGACGAAAGGGAATGGCCTCAAGCTCCACCAGGGGAGGGTCAGGCTCGACATCAGGAAAAAAAATTTCACGGAAAGGGTGATTGGGCAGTGTCCGAGGCTGCCCAGGGAGGGGGTTGAGTCCCCTTCCCTGGAGGGGTTTAAGGGCCGGGTGGACGAGGTGCTGAGGGACATGGGTTAGTGCTTGATGGGAACTGTTGGACTCGATGATCCTGAGGGTCTTTTCCAACCTGGTGATTCTATGATTCTGTGGTTGGGCTCCCTTGCCCCGGGGTGTCCACTGAACTCGGGCTCTGGTCTCTTCCAGACAGATATGGACAGTGACCTGGTAGGAGACATCTGTGACACCAACGAGGACAGGTACACACCACGTGGTGGTGGGGTTACCTCCCAGTCCCATCCCTGGGGACAGAGCAGGGGTGCTGCGAGGGGGGTTGATGGTGTCTTGGAAGGTGATGAGGGATGTGGTGCCAGGTTTGTGGTGCTGCTCTGACCTCATTCTTGCTCCCAGCGACGGGGATGGGCACCAGGACACCAAGGACAACTGCGCTGAGATCCCCAACAGCTCCCAGCTGGATTCAGACAACGACGGTCTAGGGGATGACTGTGACAATGATGATGACAACGACGGCATCCCCGACTACGTGGCGCCTGGCCCGGACAACTGCCGCCTCATCCCCAACCCCAACCAGAAGGACTCAGACGGTGAGAGCAGGTGGGATGGGAGAAGGTAGAGCTACCTGGGGCTCGGGTGGCCCTGACCCCAGGGTGCGTGTCCCCAGGGAACGGTGTAGGTGACGTGTGTGAGGAGGACTTTGACAATGACACCGTCGTGGACCAGCTGGACGTGTGCCCTGAGAGCGCCGAGGTGACGCTGACCGACTTCCGCGCCTACCAGACCGTCATCCTCGACCCCGAGGGCGATGCCCAGATCGATCCCAACTGGGTTGTCCTCAACCAGGTGTGGGTGCTGCCCCCCGGGTTTCTGAGGGAATGGGTGGGCACAGAAGGGGACTGGGAGGTCCCCAAGGGCTGTTGGGGATGCCCCTCACCCATCTCCTTCTATGATAAAGTGACTCGACTACTGGATGAGGGAAAAGCTGTGGATAGAGTCTTCTTGGACTTCAGTAAAGCCTTCGACACAGTTCCTCACAGCATTCTGCTTCAGGGACTGTCACCTCTGGCCTGGACAGGCGCACGCTCTCCTGGGTGGAAAACTGGTTGGCTGGAGGGCCCAGAGAGTGGTGGGAGATGGAGTTAACTCCAGCTGGAGGCCAGTGACAAGTGGTGTCCCCAGGGCTCAGGGCTGGGTCCAGACCTGTTCAATGTCTTTATCGATGACCTGGATGAAGGCATCGAGGGCACCCTGAGCAAGTTTGCGGGTGACACTAAGCTGGGTGGAAGCTGGATCTGCTGGAGGTCGGGAGGCTCCAAAGGGATCTGAACAGGCTGGATCCATGGGCTGAGACCAACGGCAGGAGGGTTAACGAGGCCAAATGGCGGGTCCTGCCCTTGGGGCACAACAACCCTGAGCAGCTCCAGCCTAGGAGAAGTCTGGCTGGAAACTGCCTGGAGGAGAAGGACCTGGGGGGGTTGGTGGAACAGGAGCCAGCAGGGGCCCAGGGGGCCAAGAAGGCCAAGGGCATCTTGGCTTGGATCAGACCCGGCGTGGCCAGCAGGGTCAGGGAGGTTCTTCTCCCTCTGGCCTCGGCCCTGGGGAGACCGCTCCTCGAATCCTGGGGTCAGTTGTGGGCCCCTCCCCACAAGAAGGATGTTGAGGCTCTGGAGCGAGTGCAGAGAAGAGCAACGAAGCTGGGGAGGGGGCTGGAGAAGAAGAGGAGCGGCTGAGAGAGCTTGGGGGGGTTTAGCCTGGAGAAGAGGAGGCTGAGGGGAGACCTCATTGCTCTCTGCAACTCCCTGAGAGGAGGTTGTGGAGAGGAGGGAGCTGGGCTCTTCTCCCAAGGGCCAGGGGACAGGACGAGAGGGAATGGCCTCAAGCTCCACCAGGGGAGGGTCAGGATGGACATCAGGAAAAAATATTTCTTGGAAAGGGTGATTGGTCAGTGTCCGAGGCTGCCCAGGGAGGGGGTTAAGTCCCCTTCCCTGGAGGGGTTTAAGGGCCTGGTGGCCGAGGTGCTGAGGGACATGGGTTATTGATTGATGGGAATGGTTGGACTCGATGATCCAGTGGGTCTCTTCCAACCTGGTGATTCTATGATTCTCTGGTCTGTCCCCACAGGGCATGGAGATCGTACAGACCATGAACAGTGACCCAGGCTTGGCTGTTGGTAAGAGACGCTCTCTCACCTGTAGACACCGTGGGGCAGCCCTCCTGTCCCCCTGCTCTGGGGTGGGGTGGGGCCTGGTCCTTTGCCCCACAGAGGGGTGAAAGAGGGGCTGGAGGGGGCTGGGAGCCGGGGTCCCTTGCTGGGTGAGAAGGTTCCTTGCAGCGTTTGCTCGCCCGTAGGCTACACGGCCTTTAACGGGGTGGATTTCGAGGGCACCTTCCATGTCAACACCATCACGGACGACGACTACGCCGGCTTCATCTTCAGCTACCAGGACAGCGCCAGCTTCTACGTGGTGATGTGGAAGCAAACTGAGCAGACGTATTGGCAAGCCACCCCGTTTCGCGCCGTGGCGGAGCCGGGGCTGCAGCTCAAGGTGGGTTCTGGCCACCTCATGGGGTTGGTTGGCCACCTCATGGGATGGGTTGGCCACCTCATGGGGTTGGTTGGCCACCTCATGGGATGGGTTGGCCACCTCATGGGGTTGGTTGGCCACCTCATGGGGTGGGTTGGCCACCTCATGGGGTTGGTTGGCCACCTCATGGGGTGGGTTGGCCACCTCATGGGGTGGGTTGGCCACCACCTGAGCCAAATGGTCCCTAACCCCCTGTGCGCGGGCAGGCAGTGAAATCCTCGACGGGCCCCGGGGAGCATCTGCGCAACGCGCTGTGGCACACGGGCCACACGCCCGACCACGTCCGCCTGCTCTGGAAGGACCCGCGTAACGTGGGCTGGAGGGACAAGACCTCCTACCGCTGGCAGCTGGCGCACAGGCCCCAGGTGGGCTACATCAGGTGAGCGGGGACCGGCCACCGGGGGCCACGGGGCTGCTGGGAATGGTTCTAGTGGGACCACATCTGTGAGGAGGATGGTGGCTGTGGGGAGGGGTCCAGTCCTGGTGGGACCACACCAGTAGGGTTGATGCTGGTCATGGGGAGTGGTCTAGACCTGGTGGGACCACACCAGTAGGGTTGATGCTGGCCATGGGGAGGGGTCCAGTCCTGGTGGGACCACACCAGTAGGGTTGATGCTGGCC
This sequence comes from Phaenicophaeus curvirostris, assembly GCF_032191515.1. Lineage (NCBI taxonomy): Eukaryota > Metazoa > Chordata > Aves > Cuculiformes > Cuculidae > Phaenicophaeus > Phaenicophaeus curvirostris. The sequence goes on along the minus strand of NC_091420.1, from coordinate 2,124,723 downwards.
ATGGGGAGGGGTCCAGTCCTGGTGGGACCACACCAGTAGGGTTGATGCTGGCCATGGGGAGGGGTCCAGCCCTGGTGGGACCACATCATTTGGGAGGATGGTGGCTGTGGGGAGGGGTCTAGACCTGGTGGGACCACACCAGTAGGGTTGATGCTGGTCATGGGGAGGGGTCCAGCCTTAGTGGGGGGGGGATGCTGGTCATGGGGAGGGGTCCAGCCTTAGTGGGGGGGGGATGCTGGTCATGGGGAGGGGTCCAGCCTTAGTGGGGGGGGGATGCTGGACATGGGGGGGGGTCCAGCCTTAGTGGGGGGGGATGCTGGTCATGAGGAGGGGTCCAGCCTTAGTGGGGGGGATGCTGGTCAGGGGGAGGGGTCCAGCCTCAGTGGGGGGGGGATGCTGGTCGCGGGGAGGGTCCGTGTCCCGTTTCCCCTTTAAGGCCCCGAGGGGGCGGCCGCGGGGGGGGCTCCCCGGGCCCGTCCGCCCCGCCGGGCCCCCGCGGCCATTGTCCCGTCTCCATGGCGACCCCGCCGGCGCCTTTTCACATGCAAAGCGGCGGGGCCGGCGGGGGGGGCAACCCGGACCCAGCTCCCAGCACGGGCCCCGGGGCCCCCAGCCCCGTCCCAGTGCCCCCAGCTCCATCCCAGCGCCCCCAGCTCCATCCCAGCGCCCCCAGCCCCATCCCAGTGCCCCCAGCCCCGTCCCAGTGCCCCCAGCCCCGTCCCAGTGCCCCCAGACCCATCCCAGCGCCCCCAGCTCCATCCCAGCGCCCCCAGCTCCATCCCAGTGCCCCATCTCCATCCCAGTGCCCCCGTCTCAGTGCCCCCATCCTCATCCCAGTGCCTGTATCCCCATCCCAGCGCCCCCATCCCCATCCCAGCGCCCCCAGCTCCATCCCAGTGCCCACAGCTCCATCCCAGCACCCCCGTCCCCATCCCAGTGCCCCCGTCTCAGTGCCCCCATCCTCATCCCAGTGCCTGTATCCCCATCCCAGTGCCCCCATCCTCATCCCAGTGCCTGTATCCCCATCCCAGTGCCCCCATCTGCATCCCAGTGCCTGTATCCCCATCCCAGTGTCCCCATCCCAGTGCCCCATCCCAGTTCCCCAATCTCCATCCCAGTGCCTGTATCCCCATCCCAGTGCCTCCATCCCCATCCCAGCGCTCCCATCCCAGTGCCCCCATCCCCATCCCAGTGCCCCCATCCCAGTGCCCCCAACCCAGTTCCCCAATCTCCATCCCAGTGCCCCCATCTCCATCCCAGTGCCCCCATCCCAGTTCCCCAATCTCCATCCCAGTGCCCCCAACCCAGTTCCCCAATCTCCATCCCAGTGCCCCCATCTCCATCCCAGTGCCCCCATCCCAGTTCCCCAATCTCCATCCCAGTGTCCCCGTCCCCATCCCAGTGCCCCCATCCCAGCGCTCCCATCCCAGTGCCCCCGTCCCCATCCCAGTGCTCCCATCCCAGTGCTCCTATCCCTATCCTAGTGCCCCCTGCCCATTGACCCCATCCCAGTGCCCCCTGCCCAATGCCCCTTTCTCCATCCCGGTGCCCCCTGCCCTATCCCAGTGCTCCCAGCCCCATCCCAGTGCCCCCAGCCCCATCCCTGGGGCAGGATACCCGATGCGGGGGGGTCCCAGGGTTGGTGTCCTGGTTTGGGGGTTCTGATGTGGGGGTCCTGCTGTGGGTCCCAGCGTGGGGTTCCCGCTGGGGGATGGTGTGTCCCTGTTGTGGGGCTCCTGGATACCGGTGGGGGGGTCCTGGTGGTGGGGTCCCAGAGTAAGGGTCTTGGTGGGGATGGGGGGGGGGTGTCTTGGTGGGGAGGTCCCAGTATGGGTGTCATGGTCGAGGGGGTCCCAGTAGGGGCGTCCCAGTGGGAGGGTCCCAGTGTGGGGGTTCCTGGCAGTGGGTCATGGTTGAGGGGTCCCAGTAAGGGGGTCCCAGTAGAGGAGTCCCAGTAGGGAGGTCCCAGTAGGGGGGTCCCTGTGTTGGGGTCCCAGTGGGAGGGTCCCAGTCTGGGGGTTCCTGGCGGTGGGTCCTGTTTGGGGTGTCCCAGTGTTGGGGTCTCAGTCTGGGGGTTCCTGGCAGTGGGTCCCAGTAGGAGGATCCCAGTGTTGGGGTCCCAGTGTGGTGGGTCCTGGTTGAGGGGTCCCAGTAGGGGGGTCCCAGTGTGGGGGTTCCTGGCGGTGGGTCTTGATTGGGGGGTCCCAGTAGAGGGGTCCAAGTAGAGGGATCCGAGTAGAGGGGTCCCAGTAAGGGGGTCCCAGTAGGGGGGTCCCAGTGTGGGGGTTCCTGGTGGTGGGTCTTGATTGGGGGGTCCCAGTAGGAGGGGTTCCAGTAGGAGGGGTCCCAGTCTGGGGGTTGCTGGCAGTGGGTCCTGGTTGGGGTTCCCACTGGGAGGGTCCCAGTGTGGGGGCGCCTGGCAATGGGTCCTGGCTGGGGGGTCCCAGTAGAGGGGTCCCAGTGTTGAGGTCCCAGTAGGAGGGTCCCATTAGAGGGGTCCCAGTAGTGGGGTCCTGTTTGGGGGGTCCCAGTAGGGGGGTCCTGTTTGGGGGGTCCCAGTAGAGGGGTCCCAGTGTGGGGGTTCCTGGTGGTGGGTCCTGGTTGGGGGGGCTCCCAGTAGGGGGCTCCCAGTAGGGGGATCCCAGTAGGGGGGGGTCCCAATCCCCCAGTGACCGGGGTGGGGTGCTCGGGCTGTTGCTGCCCCGCAGGGTGCGTCTGTTCGAGGGGCCGCAGCTGGTGGCCGACTCGGGGGTGATCATCGACACCACCATGCGCGGGGGGCGCCTGGGGGTCTTCTGCTTCTCCCAGGAGAACATCATCTGGTCCAACCTGCAGTACCGCTGCAACGGTGAGGAACGGGGACCTTCCCGGGGACCTTCCCGGGGACCTTCCCGGGGCTCTCTCCTCTACCACAACTCTTCCAACTTCTTGGGTTTTTCCAACTTCTTGGGTTTTTCCAACTTCTTGGGTTTCTCCACCTTATTGGGTTTCTCTTGCCTTATTGGAGCTCTCTCCCATCTCCTTGGGGCTCTCTCCCATCTCCTTGGGACCCTCTCCCATCTCCTTGGGACTGTCTTCCCAGGGCTCTTTCCCACCTCACCAACGCTCTCTTGCCTTCCCAAGGCTCCCGTGCTTTTCCTTCATCTCTCCTGTTTTCCCAGGGCTTTCCCGGTTCCTCAGGGCTTTCCCATTTTCCCCTCTCTCTCCCATTTCCCGGGTCTCTCCCGTTTCCCGTGTCTCTCCCATTCTCCCGGGTTTCTCTCATTTTCCTGGGACTCTCCCGTTATCCCGGTTCTCTCCTCACTCTCTCCCGTTATCCCAGTTCTCTCCCGTTATCCCAGTTCTCCCCCATTATCCCTCTCTCTCCCGTTATCCCGGTTCTCTCCCATTATCCCTCTCTCTCCCGTTATCCCTCTCTCTCCTGTTATCCCAGTTCTTTCCTGTTATCTCGGTTCTCTCCCGTTATCCCTCTGACTCCCGTTATCCTGGTTCTCTCCTCACTCTCTCCCGTTATCCCGTGTCTCTCCCGTTATCCCACTCTCTCCTGTTATCCCTCTCTCTCCCGTTATCCCAGTTCTCTCCCCCGTTATCCCTCTCTTTCCCGTTATCCTTCTCTCTCCCGTTATCCTGTGTCTCTCCCGTTATCCTGTGTCTCTCCCGTTATCCCTCTCTCTCCTGTTATCCCAGTTCTCTCCCCCGTTATCCCCCTCTCTCCCCTGTTATCCCCCTCTCCCCCGTTATCCCAGTTCTCTCCCGTTATCCCTCTCTTTCCCGTTACCCCTCTGTCTCTCGTTATCCCTCTCTCTCCCGTTATCCCAGTTCTCTCCTCGTTATCCCAGTTCCCTCCCGTTATCCCAGTTCTCTCCTCGCTCTCTCCCGTTACCCCCCTCTCCCCCGTTACCCCTCTCTCTCCCGTTATCCCAGTTCCCTCCCGTTATCCCGGTTCTCTCCTCGCTCTCTCCCATTACCCCCCTCTCTCCCGTTATCCCCCTCTCTCCCCTGTTATCCCCCTCTCCCCCGTTATCCCAGTTCTCTCCCGTTATCCCTCTCTTTCCCGTTACCCCTCTGTCTCTCGTTATCCCTCTCTCTCCCGTTATCCCAGTTCTCTCCTCGTTATCCCAGTTCTCTCCTCGCTCTCTCCCGTTACCCCTCTCTCTCCCGTTATCCCCCTCTCTCCCGTTATCCCTCTCTCCCGTTATCCCGGTTCTCTCCCCGCAGACACCATCCCCTCCGACTTCGAGCCGTTCCGACGCTTCCTTCTGGAGGGACGCGACTGACCGGCTGCTCCCTCCCCGGTTCCCCCCCCTCCCCCCCCCTTCCTTTCTCCCCCACACCCGTTACCGGAGGGGGGGGGTGTCGGTGCTCCCGCCGCCCCCTTCCCCCCCCCCTCCCGCGGACTTTGCACTGCCGGTACCGGAGCCCGGGGTCCGGCCATAAAACTTTTGGAGTGTTTTCTACCCGGTGCCATCGCTTCTTTTTCCCCCGCGGGTCCCGGTTTACCGATTCCCCCCCCTCCCGGTGGTCCCGTTGCGGGGGGATGGGGGATGCCGTCCCCACCCCCCCCCCCCCCCCCGGTGGAGCCCGGTACCGGCGGGAGGCCGGGACGAGTGCAATATTGGTAAGGGGACAGCACAACACTGCACCGCATCCCGGCCCTCCCGCCGGTACCGGAGGGAGAACGGAGAGAACGGAGCCTCCGCCGCCGCCGCCGCCGCCGCCTCCCTGGGATCTGCCGAGCCCCGGCGCCTCTGCCCGGTTGCCATGGCAACCGCTGTCCCGGCAACGAGGCGGAATGTGACCCTCCCCCCCCCCCCCCAGCCCCGCCCCGTCCCGGCACCGGCACCGGGCACCCCCCCCCCAGCCGGTCCCCCCCTACCCCCGCGCTTAAAAGGGCAACGCGCGGCTCTGGGCCCCCCCACCCCGCTCTTAAAAGGGCAACGCGCGGCTCCGGTGGCTCTAGGGGATGTGTCGGTGTCGGTACCGGGGAGAGTGTTGTCCGCTGCTCGGTGGGAACGGGAGTTAACCCCGTACCGGTACAGGTACCGACGAGTGTTTTCCACTGCCCGGGCCCGGTGGGCTCGGAGCTGCCCCGGTACCGGTACCAATACCGGGACCGGCGAGTGTTTTCTGCTCCTCGGCCCTGGGTCCTCTCGGTGGGCTCAGGGTTGACCCGCCGGTACAGGTGTCGGTACCGGTGCCGGGACGAGCATTGCCCACTGCCCGGTGCCGGTGCTGCTCGGTGGGCTCGGAGCTGCCCCGGTACCGGTGCTGGTGCCGGTGCCGGTGCCGCTCGGGGCTGTCCCGGTGCCTCGGTGGGCTCGGAGCTGCCCCGGTACCGGTGCCGGTATAGGTACCAGCGAGTGTTTTCCGCTCCTCGGTGCCGGTGCCGCTCGGTGGGCTCGGGCTTGCCCCGCCGGTACCGATCCCGGTGCCTGTTCCCTCCCCGGGACCGGAGGAAGCGTCGTGCGGGGCTGCGACCGATAGGGGGCGCCAGGGCTCGGGAATGGGGCTGGGACATGGGGGGGGTGGAGCCCGGGGGGGGCTGGGGGCGTGCGGGGCGGGGGGGGCTGTGACCACCTGGAGGTGCCTAATTTGCATGTGGGGCTGGGGTCGCTCGTGGGGCTGGGGACGCATGAGGGGCTGGGGACACTCGTGGGGCTGGGGGCGCATGAGGGGCTGGGGGCGCATGAGGGGCTGGGGTCACGCGTGGGGCTGGGGGCGCATGAGGGGCTGGGGGCACGCGTGGGGCTGGGGGCGCATGAGGGGCTGGGGGCACGCGTGGGGCTGGGGGCGCATGAGGGGCTGGGGTCACTCGTGGGGCTGGGGGCACTCGTGGGGCTGGGGGCACATGTTGCGTGGGGCTGGGGTCGCGCGTGGGGCTGGGGTCGCACGTGGGGCTGGGGTCGCGCGTGGGGCTGGGGACACGCGTGGGGCTGGGGGCACTTGTGGGGCTGGGGACACATGTTGCGTGGGGCTGGGGGCGCGCGTGGGGCTGGGGTCACTCGTGGGGCTGGGGGCGCGCATGGGGCTGGGGGCGCATGAGGGGCTGGGGACACTTGTGGGGCTGGGGACACATGTTGCGTGGGGCTGGGGGCACACATCGTATGGGGCTACAACCTCCTGGGGGCACCTGGGCTCAGGTGGGGGGCACACGTGGGGCTGGGGGGCGTGCGGGAGGGGGCTGTGACCATCTGGGGTCACCTGGGTTTGCATGTGGGGCTGTGACACGCGTGGGTGTGGGGCTGGGGGGGACACACGTGGGACTGGGGACACACATCGTGTGGGGCTATGACCTCCTGAGGGCACCTGGGCTCAGGTGTGGGGCTCGGTGAGGGGCACACGTGGGGCTGGGGACACACGTGGGGCTGGGGTCGTGTGTTGGCCAAACGCTTCTGAGATGTGGTCAGTCTTGGGGCTGGGACGGCTTCTTCACCTTGAGGGTGGGGAGGTCCTGGCCCAGGTTGCCCAGAGCAGAGGTGGCTGCCCCATCCCTGGAGGGGTTCAAGGCCAGGTTGGATGGGGCTTGGAGGCCCTGATGCTGTGGGAGGTGGGACTGAATGGGCTTTGAGGTTCCTTCCAAGCCAAACCATTCCATGATTCCGTTCCAGTGCTCCACCACCCTCTGGGTGAGGACTGCACGTGGAGCTGCTGTTCCTCACAGTAAAAGGGTTTCGGGAAGGTCGTGTTTGCCCAGTGTCTCATTGCCCACGCCCTTCTCCTGCTTGGGTCCCCTCCTGATGCCAAAGCCACCCATCCCTGGTCCTGCTGTTACTGCGGAACGTGGGGTCTCCTCCCCTCTGTTCCCCTTCTCACCAACACCTTGGAAAGACCCCAGTGCAACCAGGGTTGGGACTCAGCTCCACACAGGATGCCTGGAAGCGTCAGTGCACGAGGAGCTGCTGTTCCTCACAGCTCAGGGGTTTCGGGGAGGTTGTGTTTGCCCAGAATTTGCTGCCCACGCCCTGCTCCTGCCCATGTTCCCCTTGCCTGGCACCAAAGGGAAGGGGTCCCCTCCTGATGCCAAAGCCACCCATCCCTGGTCCTGCTGTTACTGCGGAACGTGGGGTCTCCTCCCCTCCGTTCCCCTTCGCACCAACACCTTGGAAAGACCCCAATGCAACCAGGGTTGGGGCTCAGCTCCACGTAGGACGCCTGGAAGCATCAGTGCATGAGGAAGCTGCTCTTCCTCACGGTGAAAGGATTTCGGGGAAATGGTGTTTTCCCAGAGTTTTATTGCCTATGACCTGCTCCTACCCACCTTCCTCTTGCCCGGCACCAAGGCTGAGGAACCCATCAGGGCATTGGGGTTCCGTGACCAGCTCCAAGAAGCGTCACTGCACGAGGAGCTGCTGTTCCTCACCCCACGGGGGCTTTGGAGAGGTTGTGTTTGCCTAGAATTTGCTCCCCACGCCCTGCTCCTGCTCGTATTTCCCATCCCTGGCCCCAAAGGGCACACTTGGGTCCCATCGCACCCATCCTGATGCCAAAGCCACCCATCCCTGGTCCTGCTGTTACTGCGGAACGTGGGGTCTCCTCCCCTCCGTTCCCCTTTGCACCAACACCTTGGAAAGACCCCAAACCAACCAGGGTGGTGTTCCCACGCCGTGCCAAGCAGGATGCCCAGGGGTGAGGGCCCCCAGCGAGCCCTCTCCAGGAACGGGGGGCCCCCACCCTGGGGCTTGGGGCTCTCGCACGGGGCAGGGGGGGACCAGAAAGGCTGTGCCAGGAGCGGGTGGCACCGGGGAGGACGGGGGCACAGGTGGCACCTGGTCCCTCTGGGCTAGAGCATCAGCGTCTGACTCCCCGAGGGGCATCGCGATGGGTTGGGGGGGCTGCATCTGGAGCGGGATGGGAATTCTGTGCCCACTGGGAGCGGGAGAGGCCCTGGGTGGGGAGGTTACTGGGAGGTACTGGGATTTCACGGGGCCCTGGGCCCCACCTGCGTAAGCATTTCGGGGGGGGCATCACTGGTGTTTATTTGAGCGTGGGGCGAGGCACTGGCCGGCCGGTAATGATTAACCCCAGGCTGAGCCAGCAAACGAGGCCCCCTCCTTGTACAAGGGGCTGGGGGGCCCTACAGCCCCCCTAGCCCCCCCCTTCCAGCTCCCCATCAGGTCCTGAGGGTCGTGGCTCAGCCCCCCACCCCCATTTGGGGCCCCCCAGCCACTGTCCTTTCCCTGTGTCCCCACCTAAGTGTGTGTCCCCCCCAGGGGTGATGCTGGCAGTGTCCCCCGAGTCGGGGGGCTATGGGGGGCACAGCCTGGGGGGGATGATGCTGCAGGGACCCCATAGGCGAGGCAGCCCCCCTGTGTCAAGCAGGACAGAAGGACCCCCCCCCATTCTGTGGGGCCAGCAGCGGGGTGGGGCCTCCACACCTGCTCCAGGTGTTCTATAAAGCTCCCGCCACCGCCGAGCCGCCAGTTCCTGATCCTCGGATCGCGGGGCGCACGGCTAACGGGAGAGCAGCCACCTCGAGAGGCACTGGGAGCCACTGGGACGAGGCACTGGGAGCCACTGGGATGAATCCCATGGCGCTCGCCGCCCTCCTCCTGCTGCTGCTGTTGGGCACAGGTGAGTCCCCTGGGCTGGGCTGGGGGTCCTCTGGGTTGGACTGGGGGGCTCCTGGGCTGGGATAGGGGTCCCCTGGGTTGGGATAGGGAACCCCTGGGCTGGGACGAGGTTCCCCTGGGTGGGGCTGGGGGTCCCCTGGGCTGGGACGAGGATCCCCTGGACGGAGATGAGGGTCCCCTGGGTTGCACTGGGGGGTCCCCTGGGTTGCACTGGGGGTCCCCTGGGTTGGGATAGGGGTCCCCTGGGTTGGGATAGGGAACCCCTGGGTTGTGCTGGGGGTCCCCTGAGTTGATCTGGGGGTCCCCTGGGCTGGGATAGGGGTCCCCTGGGTTGGGATAGGGAACCCCTGGGTTGTGCTGGGGGTCCCCTGAGTTGATCTGGGGGTCCCCTGGGCTGGGATAGGGGTCCCCTGGGTTGGGATAGGGAACCCCTGGGTTGGGCTGGGGGTCCCCTGGGTTGGGCTAGGGGTCCCCTGGGTTGAGCTGGGCACCCCCTGGACTGAGCTAGGGGTCCCCTGAGTTGGGCTGGGGGTCCCCTGGACTGAGGGTCACCTAGGCTGGGATAGAGGTCCCCTGGACTGAGACAAGGGTCCCCTGGGCTGGGATAGGGGTCTCCTGGGTTGAGCTGAGGGTCCCTTGGACTGAGACAGGGGTTCCCTGGACTGAGGGTCCCCTGGGCTGAGACGGGGGTCTCCTGGACTGAACTGGGGGTCCCCTGGGCTGAGGGTCACCTAGGCTGGGATAGAGGTCCCCTGGACTGAGACAAGGGTCCCCTGGGCTGGGATAGGGGTCTCCTGGGTTGAGCTGAGGGTCCCTTGGACTGAGACGGGGGTCTCCTGCACTGAACTGGGGGTCCCCTGGGCTGCTTTCTGTGCAGGAACTGGTGTCCACCAGAGCTGGTGGCCCTCAGCACCACAGCAGCAAGGTCATCCCTGTCTCTACTGGTCTGGCTGCAGGGTTCAGCACCCCAGGGCCGGTTGTTCCCAGTCAAACTGGGAGCTGGGGACCTTGTTGTGGGTCCAACCTCTCCCGAAAGGAACGGCCGGAGCTGGGGAGCTGGGCTGTGCCTGGGCCAGCTGGAGCAGGCTACGCCTGGGGCTCACAGCCTGGTATGAAGGTGTGTCCCGTCCGGACCCCGGGCTCTCCTCCAGTGAGGAGAAACCGCCTGGAAGATTCCGGCACTGGCCACACGCCAGGCCATGCAGGTCAGGGTGGGGTGTAGGTGGCACCTCAACCTCCCAGGGGGGCAGAGGAGCTGCGTCTAAGCCCTTCAGTGCCACAGAATGAGGTGCCCAGGTGGCACCATCAGACCCCCGGTGATGCCACCAAGGGGTGCTCCACTAGATCTTGTCTTGGGGCTGTTCAGCTTGGGGAAGGCAAGAGTCGGAGGAGACCTTATTGCAGCCTTTTGGGGCACAACAACCCTGAGCCGAGGGAATTGGCTGCCCCATCCCTGGAGGGGTTCAAGGCCAGGTTGGATGGGGCTCGGAGCCCCTGATCCCGTGGGAGGTGTCCCTGCCCATGGCCGGAGGTGGAACTGGATGAACTTCATGGTTCCTTCCAATCCAAGTTATTCTATGATTCTGATTCATGGGCAGTGGGAGCTGCTGCTGGTTGGCTCCTGGAGGTTTTGGTGCTCCTCAGCACCTCATGGCTTAGGGGAATGTCCAGATGAGGAGCTCTGTGGTGCAAAACCTTCCCAAACAGGTGTTGTGGTCCCAGCCGCTGACTTCTGGTGCTTCCCCTAGGTACATGCACCGTGGCCCCCACAGAAACCACTGACCTGACGACGGAGACGGTCACTATGGAGTCGACCACCATGGAGACAACCACAAACGCAACCACCAAACCCCGTGTGACCACTACCCCGAACATCACAGCCTCCAAAAACACCGACGGCGACAAGACCTCAACCTCCAGCTCCAACCACACCACGATCTTCCACACCTCGGGCAACACCACCAACTTCCACACCAGCAACAGCTCCGAGGGCACCGCTGCCAACAGCACCGTGGAGCCCATCTCCAAAAGCACCAACGCCTCCCACGCCGGCGCCACCACCAACAGCAGCCACTGGGTCTCCCCCTCGGGTTCCAACGCAACGCACAACCTCTCCGTCATTCCCACCTCCCCCGCGGAGAGCGGCACGGTCGTCCCCAGCACCAAAGGCAACGTGAGCAGCAGCCCTCAGGTCCACCCCACGCAGAAGACCTCGGTCACCTCTCAGGGCAGCACGGCCCCCAGGCAGACCCCCACGGACGTGCAGGACAACAGCGACGGTCCCAGCCCCAGCAAAACCGTGGTGCTCCTTCCCACCACCGTCCAGCTGCTCCTCCGCGCCCCCCTGTCCTTCCGCATCCTCAACAGGAGCTTCAACGAGAGCCTGCGTGACCCCACGTCTGAGGGGTACAGGAGCCTGAGCCACACGGTCTTGACCATGGTGAGTCCCAGCCCTGCCCTGGGTAAAGACCCCCCAGTCTGTGCTGGGAGGGAGCTGCCTGAGGAAGTGCCCTAGGGATGGTTTTGATTGGAATCGTAGAATCACCAGGTTGGAAAAGACCCACCGGATCATCGAGTCCAACCATTCCCATCAATCACTAACCCATGTCCCTCAGCACCTTGGCCACCCGGCCCTTAAACCCCTCCAGGGAAGGGGACTCAACCCCCTCCCTGGGCAGCCTCGGACACTGCCCAACCACCCTTTCCATGAAAAATTTCTTCTAATGTCCAGCCTGACCCTCCCCTGGTGGAGCTTGAGGCCATTCCCTCTCGTCCTGTCAAGGAAAAGACCCTTAAGATCATTGAGTCCAATCATTGATCCACCCCTTCTAAGTCTATCACTAAACCATGTCCCCAAGTACAACATCTACTGGTCTTTTAAACCCTCCAGGGATGGTGACTCCACCACCTCCCTGGGCAACCTCTTCCAAAGCTTGAAAACCCTTTCAGTGAAGAAATTCCTCCTAATATTCGACCTCGATCTCCCCTGGTGCATCTTGAAGCCATTTCCCCTTGTCCTGTCACTGGGGAGAAGAGATCAGCACCCACTTCACCACAACCTCCTTTTAGGTGGTGGTAGAGCGCGATGTCTCCCCTCAGCCTCCTTTCCTCCAGACTAAACAACCCCAAGTCCCTCAGTCTCTCCTCACAAGGTTTCTGCTCTAAACTCTTTGTGTTGCCCATCTCTGAGGGACATGGGTTAGTGATTGATGGGAATGGTTGGACTCGATGATCCGGTGGGTCTTTTCCAACCTGGTGATCCTATGATTCTCTGGACGTGCTCTCCAGCGTCTCCACCTCTCCACCATCCACTTTGGAAGCTCTGGCTGCTTCCTTGAGGCAGAGGGGATGGGAGAAAGAGTGTTTCTGCTGGGGTGATGTCCATCAACCCCCATGCTTTGTTCCAGTTCAAAACCGTCTTCGGCTGCGCGAGGTGCGTGAGCAGACAGACCTACAAGGGATGCAGTGAGCTCAGCTTCAGGTAAGCGGGTTGGTGGATCTGGAGCACCCGTGGCTTGAAGCTCCTTGCCGAGGGTGGAGATCTGGGTGCTGACACCTCCTCTCGTGGGCAGCCAAGGCTCGGTGAAGGTGCAATCCACCCTCGTCTTCGGCCACGGCGACAACGCCATCACCAGCAACTTCGCCGAGGAGCAACTGAGGAACAGCCTGGACAAGAACGGCTTCATCATGGACCTGCAGCTGGCCGACATCCAGAGTGAGTGAGATCTTTGGGTGTGAGGGTGGATGGAGCTGTGTGAGGGTGCTTTGTGGTGGCCACAGGTCCTGCTCCATCCCTGTTGGGGCAGGGAGGCTCCTTGGTGGTGGGACAGGCTCAGGGCTTGCAGTCAGCAGAGCAGATGAAGTTGCCTGTGGCAGAGAGCACTGGGAAGACCAAATAGACCCCATGGAGGAGGGTTCATCCCCTCGTGACCCATCCTGGAGGTCTCTCAGGGCTCTGGTTCTCTTCCAGGCTCTGTGGAGACGGCAGCATCTCCGGCAGCAGGGTCTGCAGTTCCAGGTTGGGGCATTGCTCTTCTGGTCCTGGTCTGTGTCCTGGTGCTGCTGAGCATCCTCTCCTGCCTTCTGCTGGTGAGTCCCCTGTCCCCATCCCGGTCCTCACCTGCTGGTGGGTTCCTTGTCCCCACCTACCTTCTCCTGGTGTGTTCCCTGTCCCCACCTACCTTCTCCTGGTGGGTTCCCTGTCCCCACCTACCTTCTCCTGGTGGGTTCCTGTCTCCATCCTTTCACTGGGGGGCTTCCCTGTCCCCATCTGCCTTCTGCTGGTGAGTCCCCATCCCTGTCCTCACCTGCCTTCTGCTGGTGGGTTCCTGTCTCCACCTCTTCTGCTGGTGGGTCCCCATCCCTATCCCCACCTACCTTCTCCTGATGGGTCCCCTGTCTCCATCCTTTCACTGGGGGGCTTCCCTGTTTCCATCTGCCTTCTCCTGGTGAGTCCCCATCCCTGTTCCCATCTGCCTTCTGCTGGTGGGTCCCCTGTCTCCATCCTTTCACTGGGGGCTTCCCTGTCCCCACCTACCTTCTGGTGGGTCCCCCATCCCCACGTCCCCATCAAGCCCCTCATCCTTTCCATCTCCCTCCCCAGGCCGCCTGCGCCTGCCGCCGAAAAAGCCGAGGGAAGTTGGACCTGTTCAGCGTGAAGGACTCCTACCACCCCATGGCCGAGTACCCCCCGTACCAGAGCCACGGGCGCTACGTGTCCCCCAACAGCAAACCCAACACCTACAGCCAGGTGAGAACCAAGCGCCACCATCACCGCACTCGGTGCCGGAGCCGCTGTGGGGCTGAGCGTGGAGGAGAAGGTGGTTTTGGTGGAGCTGGAGAGGTGGGCAGGTCCCTTGGCCGCTGGGTTAATGGCTAACGGAGCTGGTGGCCTTGGGGACAGGTGGCCCTGGGAGCCTGGCCCATCCCGGCTGTGAGGTGAGCGTAACTTTCACGCCTGGATGGAGCCGCGGAGCTGGGCGCGTGGCCCGTGCTGGCAGAGCCAGCCCCGCTCCGGGGAGCTCCCCGCGACCTTGGGCGCCTGCTGCCACCCACACGGCCGCACCCCAGGGAGACCCCAGCATCTGCTGGGGTTGGGGTGTCCTCCAGCCATGGATATGGGGTGGGGTTGGCGCCGTGACGGTGCAGGGCTGGCCATGGCTGATCCCCCACCCCGTATCCCACACCCCATATCCCATAACCCATATTCCACATCCTGCACCCCGCATCCCATATCTCACACCCCGTGTCCCACAACCCGTACCCCGCGCTCCCATATCCCACCCCCTGTATCCCGCACCCCATATCCCACCCCCCATATCCCACACCCCATACCTCAACCCCCTATATCCCGCACCCCGTATCCCACCCCCCATACCTCAACCCCCATACCCCACCCCCTATATCCCGCACCCCGTATCTTGCACCCCGTATCCCACCCCCCATATCCCACACCCCATACCTCAGCCCTCGTATCCCGCACCCCGTATCCCACCCTCCATACCTCAACCCCCATATCCCGCACCCCCTATCCCACCCCCCATACCTCAACCCCCATACCCCGCACCCCATATCCCGCACCCCGTATCCCACCCCTCGCATCCCACCCCCCATATCCCAACCCCCATACCTCACCCCCTATATCTCACCCCCCGTATCCCGCACCCCGTATCCCACCCTCCATACCTCAACCCCCATACCCCACCCCCTATATCTCACCCCCCATATCCCACTCCCTATATCCCGCACCCCGTATCCCGCATCCCGTATCCCACCCCCCATATCCCACCCCCCATACCCCACGCTCCATATCTCACACGCCGTATCCTGCACCCCGTATCCCACACCCCATATGCTGCCCCCCATATCCCACACCTTATAGGAAGGTGGGTTTGGGGGGGGCTGCTCTGGAGCGCTGGGCCCCCCCGCGTGCGTCTCTGGGCTCCGTGTGAGCCGCGCTCCCTGCTCAAACACCGGGACCTGGCTAAATATTTACCTTGGCTCTTGCCGAGCCAGCTTCTCTGGGTGAAGGGGAACGTAGCCAGGGGATCCTCTACCAGCTCCTGAACCCACAGTGGCTTTGGGGGACCATAAGGTTTGGGGTGTCCATGGGGGCTTGAGGTGTCCATGGGGTTTGGGGTGTCCATGGGGGCTTGAGGTGTCCATGGGTTGCAGGGTGTCCATGGGGTTTGGGGTGTCAATGGGTTGCAGGGTGTCCATGGGGGCTCAAAGTATTAACGAGGTTTGGAGTTCCCATGGGGTTCAGGGTGTCCGTAGGTCTCAAGGTGCTCATGAGCACTCAAAATATTCATGGGGTTTGGGGTGTTCATGGGGTTTGGAGATCCCATGGGGTTCAGGATGTCCATGGGGACTCCAAGTATTCATGGGGTTTAGGATGTTCATGGGGTTTGGAGATCCTATGGGGTTCAGGGTGTCCATAGGGCTCAAGGTGTCCTTGGGATTCAGGGTGTCCATGAGGACTCCAAGTATTCATGGGGTTTGGAGATCCCATGAGGTTCAGGGTGTCCATGGGGGCTCAAAGTATTCATGGGATTTGGCATCTTCGTGGGATCCCATGAGGTTCAGAGATCCCATGAGGTTCAGAGTGTCCATAGGTCTCAAGGTGTCCATGGGGTTCAGGGTGTCCATGGGGATTCAAAGTATTCATGGGGTTTGGAGATCCCATGGGGTTCAGGGTATCCATGGGGACTCCAAGTATTCATGGGGTTTGGGGTGTTCATGGGGCTTGGAGATCCCATGAGGTTCAGGGTGTCCATAGGTCTCAAGGTGTCCATGGAGTGCAGGGTGTCCATGGGGCTTTGGTTGTCCGTGGGTTGCAGAGTGTCCATGAGGGCTCAAGGCGTCCATGGGGACCCCGAGTATTCATGGGGTTTGGGGTGTTCATGGGGTTCAGGGTGTCCATAGGGCTCAAGGTGTCCTTGGGATTCAGGGTGTCCATGGGGACTCCAAGTATTCATGGGGTTTGGGGTGTTCATGGGGTTTGGAGATCCCATGAGGTTCAGGGTGTCCATGGGGGCTCAAAGTATTCATGGGATTTGGGGTGTTCGTGGGATCCCATGAGGTTCAGAGATCCCATGAGGTTCAGAGTGTCCATAGGTCTCAAGGTGTCCATGGGGTTCAGGGTGTCCATGGGGATTCAAAGTATTCATGGGGTTTGGGGTGTTCATGGGGCTTGGAGATCCCATGAGGTTCAGGGTGTCCATAGGTCTCAAGGTGTCCATGGAGTGCAGGGTGTCCATGAGGGTCAGGGTGTCCATGGGGCTTCGGTTGTCCGTGAGTTGCAGAGTGTCCATGAGGGCTCAAGGTGTCCATGGGGACCCCAAGTATTCATGGGGTTTGGGGTGTTCATGGGGTTCAGGGTGTCCATAGGGCTCAAGGTGTCCTTGGGATTCAGGGTGTCCATGGGGACTCCAAGTACTCATGGGGTTTGGGGTGTTCATGGGGTTTGGAGATCCCATGGGGTTCAGGGTGCCCATAGGGCTCAAGGTGTCCTTGGGATTCAGGGTGTCCATGGGGACTCCAAGTATTCATGGGGTTTGGGGTGTTCATGGGGTTTGGAGACCCCATGAGGTTCAGGGTGTCCATGGGGATTCAAAGCCCCCCGCTGAAGCCCTCCGCTCCTCTCCGTCCCCAGGTGGCCGGCAGTAACGGCGCGGGGAGCGGCACCTTCACCTACACCAACCCCTCCGCCTCCTCCGACAACCTCTGAGGGACACGTTGGGACGGAGGGTGGCCACCGTGGGGACGGGGTGACCGCGGCCCCCCAACTCCTAGGGGAGCAGCACCAGCTCCGGGCGCATCCCCCAGTGTCACTCGGCCCCTCGCCGCGGGCAGCGGGAGCCGAAACCTTCTGGAGAAGCTGGAACATGCGCATGACACAACCGAATGAACAAAAATTCGGGGGGCGAGGGAGGGTCCCCCGTGTCCCCCGTGCCCCCCGTGCTTGCTTGGCTCTGCTCCGCGCCATGGGTGGGTGGCCAGGCTCGTCCCCCCCAAGCAGATTCAATTTTTCTTTTGATATAAATATATTTTTTTTTGGGTTGGCGGCGCCGGGCTTGGCTTGGTGGGGGGCGCGGTGGCCACGGCCGTGGTCTATTTATCGCATTTTTTGACAATAAAAGGATGGGTGAAGTTGGGGGACGTGTCCCAAGCCAAGAGGGCTTCCCCTGCTGGCCCTGAGGGCTGGGTGGGACATCCCTGGTGTGGCTATCACCTCCCCAGTGGCCCTGGGAAGTCACCCCAGCACTGGTCTCGGAGGCTGGTGGGACATCAATGGTGTGGTCATCAACCCCCAGGGCACTCAGGGAGTGACCCCTCCATGGCGCTTGGGGGCTGGTGGGACATCCCTGGTGTGGCCGTCACCACCAGTGACCTTGGGAAGTCACCCCATCATTGGTTTCAGAGGCTGGTGGGACATCAATGGTGTGGCCGTCACCACCACTGCCCTTGGGGAATGACCCCTCCATAGGGTTTGGGGGCTGGTGGGACATTCCTGGTGTGGCTGTCACCACCAGTGGCCTCAGGGAGAGACCCCTCCCTAGGGTTTTGGGGCTGGTGGGACACCCCTGGTGTGGCCATCACCCACCAGTGGCCTCAGGGAGAGACCCCTCCATAGGGTTTGTGGGCTGGTGGGACATCAGTGGTGTCGCCATCACCACCAGTGACCTCAGGAAGTCACCTCATCACTGGTTTCAGAGGCTGGTGGGATATCAAAGGTGTGGTCATCGCCCACCAGTGGCCTCAGGGAGTGACCCCTCCCTAGGGTTTTGGGGCTGGTGAGACATCCCTGGTGTGGTCACCACACCCTTGCCTTGAGGAGCCACTCTCGTTCCTTGGCTGTGGCCAACGTGGGGTTCTCGCTGGGTTTCTCTCTCACTCCATGTCCCCTCATGTCACCTCTGGGGAGCAGTCGGTGTCCCTATCCCCGTGTCCCACCAGCCCACGGTCCTTCTGGCTCTCACCCTGCGCTCTCGGTTTCGGTCTCATGAGCAAACACGGCGCCTCTGACGCAACCGGATCCCATGGTGGCACCAAAGGTGACGATGGGGACATAAAGGTTGTGGGGTGTGTCCTGGGCCAGGCTGGGGGTTCTCCAGTGGGGCTGGGGACCAAACTGGGACCCATTAAACCCAGTACAGACCCACATGCTGGGCTGGGGACCAAACTGGGACCCATTAAACCCAGTATAGACCCACATACTGGGCTGGGGACCAAACTGGGACCCATTAAACCCAGTATAGACCCACATGCTGGGCTGGGGACCAAACTGAGACCCATTAAACCCAGCATAGACCCACATGCTGGGCTGGGGACCAAACTGGGACCCATTAAACCCAGTATAGACCCACATGCTGGGCTGGGGACCAAACTGGGACCCATTAAACCCAGCATAGACCCACATACTGGGCTGTTCCGAGGCTTGAGCCTCCAGGGAATCGGTTCCTTGAGCCCTGGGGTGGCCCCCGCAGTAGTCCCAGTTCGGGCTGGGCCCACACTGGGGGCTGGGAGGGTTTTGGCAACCAGTGAAAAGGCAGGAAAACAAGGAAATAAACCTTCCCTCAAGAAATCTCCTGTGAATTCAGGCGTCGAGCCAGATGCTGTGCCAGGAACCAGCCCTGGGACTGGCCTGGTGGCCACGTCGCGTGCCCAGGGAGCCCCAAATGGGGAGGGAGATGGGGAAATGGGGGTAGGAGATGGGGAAATAGGGAAGGAGATGGGGAAATAGGGAAGGAGATGGGGAAATGGGGTAGGAGATGGGGGAATAGGAAAGGAGATGGGGAAATGGGGTAGGAGATGGGGGAATAGGAAAGGAGATGGGGAAATGGGGTAGGAGATGGGGAAATGGGGAAGGAGATGGGAAAATAGGGAATGATATGGGGAAATGGGGTAGGAGATGGGGGAATGGGGTAGGAGATGGGGAAATGGGGAAGGAGATAGGGAAATGGGGTAGGAGATGGGGCAATGGGGTAGGAGATGGGGCAATGGGGTAGGAACTGGGGGAATTGGAGGAGGAGATGGGAGGAACAGGGCCAGGAGGGCTTTGGGAGGGGGTCTCTGGGTGCTCATGAAGGATGTGGGTGGGGATCCCAGCCTTTGCATCCTCTAGGGAAGCAACAGAGCTAAACCCAGGCTCCAGGTAGGGGGCAGGGCTGGTATGTGTCCCCCCGCTTTCCTTTCTTTGAGCCCTGGGCAGGGCCCACAGGAATTGAAACCGGTCCCTGGGCTGGGTGCTGCGGGGACCCGCCTGTTTGCAGGAGCCTGGCACGGCTCGGAACAGAGGGGCCCCCCGCTTCCCAGGCACCTGAGCCAACCTGGGAGGGGGCCCAGCCCCACACCTGGCTAGGACACCTGCTCCCTGGAGCCCCACGGGCTGGGGGGACCACATAGGTGGGGGGGTCAACCCCTGTGAGCCACCCTAGAAGGATGCCCCAGCACCCAGACCCCCCCCAGGCAGCACCAGCTTATCCTTAAGAGCCCCCCACTAATGCTACACCCCAAGAAGAAGCTCCAGCAGCCCCTCAAAGCTGCATTAACCCTCCCTTAAGAGCCCCCCATGAATGTTACACCCCTAGAAGCCCCAGCAGCCCCCCGAAACTGCACCATCCCACCCTTAAGAGCCCCCCATGAATGTTACACCCCAAGAAGAACCCACAGTAGCCCCCCGGGCAGCACCAGCCCACCCTTAAGAGCCCCCCATGAAGGTTACACCCCAAAAAGAAGCTCCAGCAGCCCCCCAAGCTGCATCAGCCCACCCTTAAGAGCCCCCCATGAATGTTACACCCCAAGAAGCTCCAGCAGCCTCCCAGGCTGCATCAGCCCACCCTTAAGAGCCCCCCATGAAGGTTACACCCCAAAAAGAAGCACCAGCAGCTCCCCAGGCTGCATTAACCCCCTCTTAAGAACCCTCACTAATGCTACACCCCAAGAAGAAGCACCAGTAGACCCCCGAAACTGCACCATCCCACCCTAAAGAGCCCCCCATGAATGTTACACCCCAAAAAGAAGCTCCAGCAGCCCCCCAAGCTGCATCAGCCCAGCCTTGAGAGCCCCTCATGAAGGTTACACCCCAAAAAGAAGCTCCAGCAGCCCCCCAAGCTGCATCAGCCCACCCTTAGGAGCCCCCCATGAATGTTACACCCCAAGAAGAAGCCCCAGCAGCCCCCTAGGCTGCATCAACCCACCCTTGAGAGCTCCCCACTAATGCTACACCCCAAGAAGATGGAGCAGCCCCCCTTGAGACCCCCCCCCGCTGATGCTACAGGGGCAGTGGGGTGATGCTTCCAGCTGGTAGCCAGACCAGGAGCCCCCCAACATCGGCAACGGCCACGTGGCCGAGGAGATTGGGACACGTCAGCACCGCCCGAGCGGCCTCGAGATCTTTTCCTTGGGCTGGATCGGACCCTGTTGGCCACAGCCCCAAGGCCAACCCAGCCCCACGGCTTCACCAACACGTGCTGCACCCCAGGGCGCACCCAGCACCCCACATTCCCTCGGTGCCGCCTGCGGGATGGGTGCCCTCTGCCGCCGGGTGCCCGCGGAGGAGCCTGGCATCGCAGTTTATTGTAGGAAATCATGAAAATACAGCGATCGTAACCGAACCCAGGAGAAACGACAGCGGCTCGCGCCCGTCCCAGCGCGGCAACACCGGCTGCGGGGTGGACGGTGGCTCCAAGCCGGGTCGGATCCTCACCCTGGGGTCCCATCCTGCTCCGGTTTGGCACCGAGCGGCGTAACCGGGGTTGCAGGTAGCAAAGGAGCCGCAGGTAGGAGCACGGGTGGCTCCCCCGGGTGCTCTGTGACCCCAAAGGCACCGAGAACCCGCAGCAGGAGGGACGCCAGGGGTGGCTGCGCCTGCTGCCAGCCCCGCAGCCGGCTGAGCCGCGTTGAAAAAAGAACCATTTTAAAAAGAAATCTTCACATTGCCATCAAACCCAACCTCCCCCCAGCCCTTTCTCCCCGAACCCAGCTGCCTCCCCCATCCCAGCCACCAACCCAGCCTCTCCCTCCCCATCATCACCTTCCACCCGCCCTCCCCATCAGCCCCACATCCCGCTCGCACCCCAATTTTTTTTTCCCTGGTACATCTTTAGGGTTCACCCTCTGCTAGGACCCTCTGCTCAAAGCCTCGAGCCAAGAAGTTGAGCAGAGAGGCAGGTAGACGGGGGGAGGAGGGGATGGAAGAGCTGTCCCTGTGCCCCTCAACCCCTCCAAACCAAACGAGGCTGCTCTGCTCGCCTGTATCCCCCCAAAAAAAACGCCCTGGAGCTTGCTGGGGGATCAGGGGTCACAGCCGACGCGTGCGTGGGGCTCAGTCCAGCTTGGCGAAGCCGCCGATGGTGACTTTACGCTCTTGCTTGTTGGCCACCAGCTCCTGGAGGTGCAGGGCCCCCCCTCCGATGAAGCAGAAAGCGGGGCAGACGGGGCCCGAGCAGTCCACGCCGCATTCCCAGAGCTCTCGGAAGGAGACGGCGTCATAGAAGCTCACCTTGCCCTGCTCGTAGTCCAAGCAGATGCCGAGGCGAGGGGGCAAGGGCACCGTGCAGCCGTTGGGGTCGCGGGACGTGAGGGCCGAGCCGTGCGAGAGAAGGATCTTGCCCATGCCGATGGTGAGGAAGGCGTAAGGCGGAGGAGCTTCCACCGTCGTGTCCTCCGCTCCGCTGTCGTGGCCACTATCGGGGTCGTACCTGCCGTGGGAAACGGGGTGTCCAGTATGGGGATCCCCCCGCCTGCACCTCTAGTCCTGGTACAGGGACTCCCCTCTGCACCCTAGAACTGGTACCCAGCAAAGGGATGGGTGATTCCTGGAACTGGAAGAGGCTGGGGCTCCCTTCTGCACCCCAGAACTGGTGCCCAGCAAGGGGATGGGTGATTCCTGGAACTGGAAGAGGCTGGGGCTCCCCTCTGCATCCCAAAACTGGTGCCCAGCAAGGGGATGGGTGATTCCTGGCACTGGAAGAGGCTGGGGCTCCCCTCTGCACCCCAGAACTGGTGCCCAGCAAGGGGATGGGTGATTCCCAGCACAAGGACAGGCTGGGGCTCTCCTCTGCACCCCAAAACTGGTGCCCAGCAAGGGGATGGGTGATTCCTGGAACTGGAAGAGGCTGGGGCTCCTCTCCGCACCCCAGAACTGGTGCCCAGCAAGGGGATGGGTGATTCCTGGAACTGGAAGAGGCTGGGGCTCCTCTCTGCACCCCAGAACCGGTGCCCAGCAAGGGGATGGGTGACTCCTGGCACTGGAAGAGGCTGGGGCTCCCTTCTGCACCCCAAAACTGGTGCCCAGCAAGGGGATGGGTGATTCCCAGCACAAGGACAGGCTGGGGCTCCCCTCTGCACCCCAGAACTGGTGCCCAGCAAAGGGATGGGTGATTCCTGGCACTGGAAGAGGCTGGGGCTCCCCTCTGCACCCCAGAACTGGTGCCCAGCAAGGGGATGGGTGATTCCCAGCACGAGGACAGGCTGGGGCTCCCCTCTGCACCCCAGAACTGGTGCTCAGCAAGGGGATGGGTGATTCCTGGAACTGGAAGAGGCTGGGGCTCCTCTCTGCACCCCAGAACTGGTGCCCAGCAAGGGGATGGGTGATTCCTGGAACTGGAAGAGGCTGGGGCTCCCCTCTGCACCCCAAAACTGGTGCCCAGCAAGGGGATGGGTGATTCCCAGCACAAGGACAGGCTGGGGCTCTCCTCTGCACCCCAGAACTGGTGCCCAGCAAGGGGATGGGTGATTCCTGGAACTGGAAGAGGCTGGGGCTCCTCTCCGCACCCCAGAACTGGTGCCCAGCAAAAGGATGGGTGATTCCTGGAACTGGAAGAGGCTGGGGCTCCCCTCTGCACCCCAAAACTGGTGCCCAGCAAGGGGATGGGTGATTCCCAGCACAAGGACAGGCTGGGGCTCTCCTCTGCACCCCAGAACTGGTGCCCAGCAAGGGGATGGGTGATTCCCAGCACAAGGACAGGCTGGGGCTCTCCTCTGCACCCCAGAACTGGTGCCCAGCAAAGGGATGGGTGATTCCTGGAACTGGAAGAGGCTGGGGCTCCCCTCAGCACCCCAAAACTGGTGCCCAGCAAGGGGATGGATGAGTCCCAGCGCAGGAAAAGACCCTCTGCACCCCAGAGCCAGTGCCTGGCGAGGAGGCAGGTACAGGTAGAGGTCACCCCTGCACCCCGAAAGCCCTCTCCTGCTCACCTTGGGCTCACCACGTCCTGGGGCACCTGGAACCACTCCTGCAGTTTGCTCTCCAGCCCCACGCCCACCTTGACCAGGTAGGAGCTGGGGTCCACGCAGCAGGCCCAGTAGCTTTTGCCCTGCGTGATGGCCACGTCGCCAATGACCAGGTCGATGGAGAGGTGGCAGCTGGTCATCAAGCGCTCGGCGGCGAAGAGCATGGGGATGCCGGGAACGCTGCGCACAGCACGTTGGTCCTTGCTGATGGCCAAGCGGTCCCGGTTGAAGCCCCAGCGGTTGTCCAGGAAGAAGTTAAGGACTGCAGGGAGGAGGAGAATCGGAATCATTTGGTTGGAAAAGACCTTGGAGATGATTAGTTCCTGGCCACTACTAAACCATCACTGAGCACCTCATCTACTCATCTTTCAAACCCCTCCAGGCATGGTGACTCCACCACTGCCCTGGGCAGCCTGTTCAATGCTTGAGAACCCTTTCCATGTAGAAATCATAGAATCAGCAGGTTGGAAAAGACACATCAGATCATCGAGTCCAACCATTCCCATCAATCACTAACCCATGTCCCTCAGCACCTCGTCCACCCGGCCCTTAAACCCCTCCAGGGAAGGGGACTCAACCCCCTCCCTGGGCAGCCTCGGACACTGCCCAATCACCCTTTCCGGGAAAAAATTCTTCCTAATGTCCAGCCTGACCCTCCCCTGGTGGAGCTTGAGGCCATTCCCTCTCGTCCTGTCCCCTGGCCCTTGGGAGAAGAGCCCAGCTCCCTCCTCTCCACAACCTCCTCTCAGGGAGTTGCAGAGAGCAATGAGGTCTCCCCTCAGCCTCCTCTTCTCCCGGAGAATCCTTCCTAATATCCAACCTAAACTGAGGCTGTGGGGAGACTCCACCACAAGAAGGATGTAGAGGCTCTGGAGCGAGTCCAGAGAAGAGCAACGAAGCTGGGGAGGGGGCTGGAGAAGAAGAGGAGCGGCTGAGAGAGCTGGGGGTGGTTAGCCTGGAGAAGAGGAGGCTGAGGAAATGGGCCTTTTCCAAGCTGGTGATTCCATGATTCTACATTTCTATGAAACCTACCTTGGTGCAACCTTCCATCCCATCAAGACGGTGGGTGAAAAGGAGGATGGGAAGCAACCAGCAGGTTGCTCCGCATCGCTGCTCCCCCCCATCTCCTCACCTGGGGCGGGCGGTGTGTGCAGGTAGATGTCCTCGCTGTACTCCCCGAAGCCGGCTTTGTTGCATCCCTTGACGCGGAGCACGTAGACGCTGTCGGTGTCCAGATACTCCACCAGGGCGCTGGTACCTCGCACCTCCTCCCGTCGCTGCCACAGCTTCAGCCCCTTGGCCTTGGTGTCCGTCTTGCGATACTCAACCGTGTAGTGCCAAGCGGGAGGCGAGTGCTGAGGGAGCCGCCAGCACAAGAAAATCTGATCGTAGGCGTAGGTGCGTTGGGTATCGATGACGGGAGCTTCGGGCGCTGCGGGGAGAGGTAGAAGAGGGCATCAGGCAGCGTCCCCTGCCCCGCGAGAGGCGGGGAGGCAGCCAGACGCAGGGTAAAGGGCATTCCGGACGGACGCACGGACGCACAACCAGCAGGAGTCTAGGGGGATCTGACTGCGGAGACCGTGCGGAGGCAACCGGAGGAGAGCGAGAGTCGGGGAGACAGGGGAGCTCGCTGCTGTGGGGCTCCAGGGAGCAGACAAGGCTGAGTGCAAGTCGGGGAGGGAGGAGAGAGAGAGAGAGAGAGAGAAAGAGAGAGGATGGAGGCAGCGGGAGAGGAGGAGGAGGGGAGGAGATGGGGATGGTGGAGCAGAGGGAAGATGCTGGTGGTGGGAGCAGAGTGGGAAGGGAGGGCGGAGAGATGAAGGGATAGAGAGTGGAAGTAGGGCAAGGAGGGGGATGGAAATGGGGCGAGGAAGGGGATGGAGATGGGAGAGAAAGGGGGTGGAAATGGGGTGAGAAAGGGGGTGGAAATGGGGTGAGAAAGGGGGTGGAAATGGGGTGAGAAAGGGGATGGAAATGGGGTGAGAAAGGGGGTGGAAATGGGGTGAGAAAGAATGGAGATGGGGTGAGAAAGGGGGTGGAAATGAGGTGAGAAAGGGGATGGAAATGGGGTGAGGAAGGGGGTGGGAATGGGGTAGAGAAAGGAGGTGGAAATGGGGTGAAGAGGGGAAGGGGAACAGGGTGAGAAAGGGGATGGTAATGGGGTAAAGAGAGGGATGGAAATGGGGTGAGGAGGGGATGGAAATGGGGTGAGAAAGGGGGTGGAAATGGGGTGAGAAAGAGGATGGGAATGGGGCGAGAAAGGGGGTGGAAATGGGGCGAGAAAGGAGGTGGAAATGGGGCGAGAAAGGAGGTGGAAATGGGGTGAAGAGGGGAATGGGAACAGGGTGAGAAAGGGGATGGAAATGGGGTGAGGAGAGGGGTGGAAATGGGGTGAGAAAGGGGATGGAAATGGGGTGAGGAGAGGGGTGGAAATGGGGTGAGGAGGGGATGGAAATGGGGTGAGAAATGGGATGGAAATAGGGTGAGAAAGGGGATGGAGATGGTGTAAAGAGAGGGATGGAAATGGGGTGAGAAAGGGGATGGAGATGGGGTGAGGAAAGGATGGGAATGGGGTGAGAAAGAGGATGGAGATGGGGTGAGAAAGGGGATGGGAATGGGGTGAGGAGGGGATGGGAATGGGGTGAGGAGGGGATGAGGAATGGCAGCGGAGCAGGCGCGGGGTGGGAGTGGGGATGAAGGGATGGGACAGAGAGAGAGCGGGGCCAGCTCTGGGACAGGGATGTGACTTGCCTCAGTTACTTCGGTGACGATTCAGCAGCGGCCGCAGCCTATAAACAAAGAGAGGTAGAAGCAGGTCTGAAAAGTGTCGCCAGCGGGTCCGGCAGGGCCACGCGGCTCCTGCCTTGCGGGGAAGCTCCTGCCCGCCAGCGGGGCAACCTCCGCTCCGTACTCACCCTCCGTACTCGCTCCTGCTGCCCTGCCTGTCCTGCTGCCTGGCCCAGGGCAGGGATGGCTTTTTGGGGGGGCTGCTGGGGTGGGGGATGTCCCTGACGGGGATTTGGGGGCACCGGGAGATCCGCGAGCACCTGCCCGAGGGCAGCACTGGGTGGCCACGGCCGAGCTCCAAGGGGCTGCGCCTCCTCACGGGGGCACAGCCGGTGCCCACGTCCTGCTGCTTTTACCTCGGATGAAGGCCAGGTCGGTGAGAAGCTTCAGCTCGCGGCTGATGTCCAGCTGGAAGTGGCTGAAAGAGGCTGTGGCCGCAGGACGGAAGCTCTGCAGCGAGTCGGTGGCCCTGAGGATCCTGTGGAACAGGAGAGCCGGCACGTCACAGAATCACAAAATCGTTTAGGTTGGAAAAGACCTTTAAGATCATCGAGCACTGCTGACTCCACCACTGCCCTGTGCCCCTGAGCACCACAGCCACACATCTTCTAAACCCCTCCAGGGATGGAGACTCCACCACTGCCCTGTGCACCCTCTGCCAGGCTTGAGAACCCTTTCAGTGAATGAATCTTTCCCAATTTCCAATCTAAACCTTCCCTGGTGCAACTTGAGGCCATTTCCTCTCATCCCATCACTTGTTCCTTGGGAGAAGAGCCCAGCACCCACCCGGCTCCAACCTCCTTTCCTGGAGCTGCAGAGAGCGATGAGGTCTCCCCTCAGCCTCCTCTTCTCCAGGTTAAGCAGCCCCAGGTCTCTCAATGCTCCCACAACCCCTGTTCTCCAGCCCCTTCCTCACTCTGTTCCCTTCTCCAGACGCGCTCCAGCCCCTCAAGCTCTTTCTTGGAGTGAGGGGCTCAGAACTGAACCCAGGATTTAAGGTGCAGTCCCACCAGTGCCAGGTCCAGCGGGACAATCCCTTATCTACTACTGCTGGCCACCCCATGGCTGATCCAAGCCAGGATGCTGGTGGCCTCCTTGGCCACCTGGGCCACTGCTGGCTCAAGTTCATCTGCTGTTACCCAGCACCCTCAGGGTCTTTTCTACCAGGTAGCTTTCCAGCCGCTCTTCCCCAAGCCTGGAGCTGTGTGGGGTTGTTGTGACCCAAGTGCAGGACCTGGCACTTGGCCTTGTTGAACCCCATCCCACTGGCGTTCGCCATTGCTCCAACCCATCCAGATCCCTTGCAGAGTCTCCCCGCTCTCCAGCTCATGGATCCAGCCTGTTCAGATCCTTCTCCCAAGGGCCAGGGGACAGGACGAGAGGGAATGGCCTCAAGCTCCACCAGGGGAGGGTCAGGATGGATATTAGGAAAACATTTTTCACGGAAAGGGTGATTGGGCAGCGGCAGAGGCTGCCCAGGGAGGGGGTTGAGTCCCCTTCCCTGGAGGGGTTTAAGGGCCGGGTGGACGAGGTGCTGAGGGACATGGGTTAGTGATTGATGGGAATGGTTGGACTCGATGATCCAGTAGGTCTTTTCCAACTTGGTGATTCTATGATTCTACGATTCTGCAGAGCCTTCCTGCCCTCCAGCAGATCCACAGTCCCACGAGGGTCCCTACAGGCCCCGTACCTGTTGTGCAGCTGCTTGGCAGCCTGGACAAAGCAGGGGTGGTCGGTCTCCTTCAGCACCTCCTGGGCGTAACCCACCATGCCCGAGTTCTCCAGCATGGCCTGGTGCTCCTGGATCTGGCAGTGCAGGCTGGCCAGCCGCTCCTGCTGGCATTCCTCAATCGCCTGCAGCAAGGTGGCTCGCTTCTCCTCCAGCATGGAGCACAACCCCTGGATCAGCTGCGACACCTCCTCCTTGGCCTGCGAGCCGTTCGCCTGCCGAGAACAGCACAGTCATGGGATCATGGGATGGGTCGGGTTGGATGGGACCTCAAAGCCCATCCAGTCCCACCCCTGCCATGGGCAGAGACACCTCCCACTGGATCCAGTTGCTCCAAGTCCCATCCAACCTGGCCTGGAACCCCTCCAGGGATGGGGCAGCCACCACTGCTCTGGGCAACCTGGGCCAGGGCCTTATTGACCTCATGGTGAACTATTTCTCCCTAATGTCCAATCTAAATCTTCCCCTCTCCAATTTAAAGCCATCTCCCCTCATCCTCTCCCTGCACTCCCTGATCCAGAGCCCCTCTCCAGCTTTCCTTGAGCCTCCTTCAGTCCTGGAAGCTGCTCTAAGGTCTCCCCGGAGCCTTCTCTCCTCCAGGCTCAACAACCCCAACCCTCCCAGCCTGTCCTCAGAGCAGAGGTTCTCCAGCCCTTGGATCATCTCCGTGGCCTCCTCTGGACTTGCTCCAACAGCTCCATGTCCTCCCTGTGCTGAGGACTCCAGAACTGGACCCAGGGCTCCAGGTGAGGTCTTCTCAGAGAGGAATAGACGGCAGAATCCCCTCCCTCACCCTGCTGGCCACGGTTCTTTGGATGCAGCCCAGGACACGGGTGGTTTCTGGGCTGTGAGCACACGTGGAGCTTCTCACCATTGAGTAAGTCAGAGTGCAGCACGCAGAGAGGACCGAGATGGAGAAGCGACCCACCCCTCACCGCTTGGGGACGGCTCAGGGACAAAGGGGCACCTTCTACCCTCACCTCCGTGTGCTTCACCGTCTCCTCCAGCTCAGCAATCTGGGTCTGCACCGTGTCCTGGCTGCTCAGGATGTAGGCGAGGCTCTTTGTCAGCTTCTCCTGCAAGAAAGAGGTGAGGTGAGATGCCAGCAACCCCCTCAGCATCCCCCATCTGTGCTGGTGACCCCAATTCCGAGCCCCATCCCTGCTCCGAGCGCTCTCCTTACCCTGAGAGCCTGGTAGGCGCTGAGCACCGGGGTGATCTTGTGGCTGGTGTGAGTGCGTCGCACGCGGCAGAGCTGGCACACCAGCCGCTGGCAGGTCTTGCAGTAATGGGTCACCTCCTCCTTGTGCTCCGGGCACATCAGCCCCTGCGCAGGAACAGGGGAGCTCAGGGGGGGCCCCAAATCCAGGATCCACCCCCATCACCCACACAGTTTGCAGATGACACTAAGCTGGGTGGAAGCTGGATCTGCTGGAGGTTGGGAGGGTCCAAACGGATCTGAACAGGCTGGATCCATGGGCTGAGACCAGCGGCAGGAGGGTTAACGAGGCCAAATGGCGGGTCCTGCACTTGGGGCACAACAACCCTGAGCAGCTCCAGACCAGGAGAAGGCTGGCTGGAAACTGCCTGGAGGAGAAGGACCTGGGGGGGTTGGTGGAACAGGAGCCAGCAGGGGCCCAGGGGGCCAAGAAGGCCAAGGGCATCTTGGCTTGGATCAGACCCGGCGTGGCCAGCAGGGCCAGGGAGGTTCTTCTCCCTCTGGACTCGGCCCTGGGGAGACCGCTCCTCGAATCCTGGGGTCAGTTGTGGGCCCCTCCCCACAAGAAGGATGTTGAGGCTCTGGAGCGAGTGCAGAGAAGAGCAACGAAGCTGGGGAGGGGGCTGGAGAAGAAGAGGAGCGGCTGAGAGAGCTGGGGGGGTTTAGCCTGGAGAAGAGGAGGCTGAGGGGAGACCTCATTGCTCTCTGCAACTCCCTGAGAGGAGGTTGTGGAGAGGAGGGAGCTGGGCTCTTCTCCCAAGGGCCAGGGGACAGGACGAGAGGGAATGGCCTCAAGCTCCACCAGGGGAGGGTCAGGATGGACATTAGGAAAAAAATATTTCCTGGAAAGAGTGATTGGGCAGTGTCCGAGGCTGCCCAGGGAGGGGGTTGAGTCCCCTTCCCTGGAGGGGTTTAAGGGCCGGGTGGACGAGGTGCTGAGGGACATGGGTTAGTGATTGATGGGAATGGTTGGACTTGGTGAGCCGGTGGGTCTTTTCCAACCTGGTGATTCTATGATTCTCTGAAAACCCAAGGTGGCGAAGGAAATCTCCACCGCGGAGGCTGTACCTTAGGGCGGAAGGTGAGGGTGGGGGGCGTGGGCTCGTGTTGAGCTTTTTGGGTGCCCCACGGGTGGTAGAGCTTGAAGCACTCGTTGCAGAAGCTCGACTTGCACTCGGTGCAGCCCTTGGTGGCCTCGAGCTGCGGGGGCTTGCAGAACTGGCACATGATGGCCGCGCTGATGTTGATGGTCTGCCGGTAACGTTCCACCACCCGCTCCAGCGTCAGGTTGCGGAAAAGGCTGCCAAGACCCCGCTCGCCCAGGTCCACGTCCCGCTGGCAGGCGGGGCAGGGGAAGCTGACGGTCTGGGGGTGCACGGTGCCACGCTTGCGCCCTGGGTACGTGCCGAAGCCTGCGGGAGAGAGGGGGGAGTCAGGCCCCAAAGGCACTCGGTCCTCATGTAGGGGAGCCTGTGGGTGCCATCCCTGTCCCAAAGCCACTCATCCCCATCCCAAAGCCACTCAATCCCATCACAAAGCCGCTCAGACCCATCCCAAGCCACTCATCCCCATCCCAAAGCCACTCAATCCCATCCCAAAGCTGCTCAGACCCATCCCAAGCCACTCATCCCCATCCCAAAGCCACTTGCCCCCATTCCAAGCCACTCGCCCCTACCACGAAGCCACTCACCCCATCCCAAGCCACTTGCCCCCATCCCAAAGCCACTTGCTCCCTTCCCAAAGCCACCTGCCCCCTTCCCATGCCACCTGGCCCCATCCCATGCCACTCAATCCCATCCCAAGCCACTTAATCCCATCCCAAAGCCACTTGCCCCCACCCCAAAGCCACTTGCCCCCATCCCAAGCCACTTGCCTCCATCCCAAGCCACTCAATCCCATCCCAAGCCACTCAATCCCCTTCCTAAGCCACTCGTCCCCATCCCGAAGCCCCTCACCCCATCCCAAAGCCACTCATCCCTCCCACAGGGGACCCCGCTGTCCCCATCCCCTCCGGCCGTCGCACCCGATTTCAGGAGGCGGTCGAGGCGGTCGGGTTTGGGGACCCCGCGGCGCCCCAGGCGGGGGCTGCGGGTGGAGGGGGTGGCGGCGGGCGAGGAAGGCTCGGAGGTGGGGTCGCAGCAGAGGAAGCCGTGCTGCAGCAGCACCTCGCTGGCGCAGACGTGGCACACGTTGTGCGCGCAGGGCAGGGCCAGAGGCTGCTTGTACATCTCCTTGCACACCGGGCACACCAGCTCCCGCTCCATGTTCTTCATGCTGGTCTGCGGAGAGAGGGGAGAGTCACCAGCCAGCGAGGGCTGAGCGGGGATGGAACGGGACTGGAACGGGACTGGAGAGCTGGGGGGGTTTAGCCTGGAGAAGAGGAGGCTGAGGGGAGACCTCATTGCTCTCTGTAACTCCCTGAGAGGAGGTTGTGGAGAGGAGGGAGCTGGGCTCTTCTCCCAAGGGCCAGGGGACAGGACGAGAGGGAATGGCCTCAAGCTCCACCAGGCTGGACATCAGGAAAAAATATTTCATGGAAAGGGTGATTGGGCAGTGTCCGAGGCTGCCCAGGGAGGGGGTTGAGTCCCCTTCCCTGGAGGGGTTTAAGGGGCAGGTGGCCGAGGTGCTGAGGGACATGGGTTAGAGATTGATGGGAATGGTTGGACTTGATGATCCGGTGGGTCCTTTCCAACCTGGTGATCCTGTGATTCTATGATTCTATGGAGCAGGACTGGTGGGAGACTGGAGAGAGACTAGAGTGGGACTGGAATGGGACTGGAGTGGAACTGGAGAGAGACTGGAGGGGGACTGGAGCGGGACTGGAGTAGAGACTGGAGTAGAGACTGGAGTGGGATTGGAGTAGAGACTAGGGTGGGATTGGAGTAGAGACTAGGGTGGGATTGGAGTAGAGACTGGAGTGGGATTGGAGTAGAGACTGGAGTGGGATTGGAGTAGAGACTGGGGTGGGATTGGAGTAGAGACTGGAGTGGGATTGGAGTAGAGACTGGAGTGGGATTGGAGTAGAGACTGGGGTGCGATTGGAGTAGAGACTGGAGTGGGATTGGAGTAGAGACTGGAGTGGGATTGGAGTAGAGACTGGAGCAGGGACTGGGAGAGGGGACTGGAGTGGGACTGGAGCAGGACCAGAGTGGGAACTGAAGTGGGACCAGAGCGGTACCAGGAATAGGATCAGGATCAGGATGAGGACCAAGGCTGAAGTCAGGATCTGGACCAGCACCAGGCTGGGGACCAAAGCTGGGATCAGGATCGGTGCTGGCGCTGGGACCAGCACCAGAGCCAGGATCGGGACTGTAACTGGGACCAGGGCTGGGCTGGGGACCAGCACCAGGGCCAGGATCAGGAGCAGATCTGGGACCAGGACCAAGGGCAGAACTAGAACTGGCACTGGGACCAGAGCCAGCACCAAGAA
Source organism: Phaenicophaeus curvirostris (assembly GCF_032191515.1). Taxonomy (NCBI): domain Eukaryota; kingdom Metazoa; phylum Chordata; class Aves; order Cuculiformes; family Cuculidae; genus Phaenicophaeus; species Phaenicophaeus curvirostris. The sequence continues at coordinate 2,092,750 of NC_091420.1, read as the reverse complement.
CACCATCAGGGCTGGGACTGGGATGGGGATTGGTGCTGAGACTGGCACCAAGGTCAGGATCGGGGCTGGCGCACAGACCTGGGCTGGGATGAGGACCAGGATTGGGGCCAGGATGAGGCCTGGGAGCAGCGGCAGAGCCAGGATCCAGACCAGCACTGGGACCAGCACCAGGATGGGGACCAAGGCTGGGATCGAGATGTCGATCGGAGCTGGGGCAGCATCAGGGCTGGGATCAGGACCAGCATCAGATGGGCATCAGATCCAGGGTCAGGATGAGGACCAGCCCCAAGATGAGCACCAGGGCAGGGATCGGGATGGGAACTGGGGCTGGGGCTGGCAGAGGGACTGGGATCAGGACCAGCACTGGGACCAGGGCTGGGATGGGGAGCAGGATGGAGCCAGGATGGAGCCAGGGTGAGGATGAGCATCAGGGCTGGGATCAGGACCAGCACTGGGACCAGAGCTGGGATGGGGAGCAGGATGGAGCCAGGGTGAGGATGAGCATCAGGGCTGGGATCAGGACCAGCACTGGGACCAGGGCTGGGATGGGGAGCAGGATGGAGCCAGGATGAGCATCAGTGCTGGGATCAAGACCAGCACCGGGACCAGGGCAGGGATGGGCATCAGATCCAGGGTCAGGATGAGGACCAGCCCCAAGATGGGCACCAGGGCAGGGATCGGGATGGAAATCGGGGCTGGGATGGGACCAGAACCAGGACCAGCACCACGATGGGTGCAGGATGAGTCCCGTCCCCCCCTCCTCCGCTCAGGCAGCACCCGCATCTCCCACCCCGCGGGGGACACGGGATGGAGGGGGGGTTGGTGCCTCGGGGGCATCCCGGGTACCGCTCCCGCCGCGTTGCCATGGCGACGCCGGTCCCGGGGGGGGGGAGCCCGCTCCGGTGCATCCCGGTGATGTTCCCCTTAACCCCCCCTCCCCCCCATCCCACCCCCCTCCGCTGCTCACGCTGATGCGGACGAGAGCATCCATGATGGAGGTGAAGGTCTGCAAGTCCTCGCCCTCGGCCATGGCTCCGCTCCCGGTCCCGGTAGCACCGGTGGCCGCCCCGGTGCGGTGCAGGGAGCGGGGGGAGGGCGGGGGGCGGCGGCGCCGCGCATGCTCGGTGGGAGCCGCCCCGCCGGAGCCACCGGGAAGGGGGGGGGGCGGCGGGGAGCGAGGGGGGGGGGGCAGCACCGGGAGTGGGGGGGGGGGCAGCACCGGGAGGCTCCCGCCGCACCCCCGCGGCCCCCCCGGCGGGTCCGTGCGGGAGGCGGCGTGGCTCGAGGAGCGGCGCCCCAAGAGGGCTGAGCCGGGGGGGGGGGCCGGGAGAGCAGCCGGGACCGGGGGACCGGGGGGTCGGGGATGGGGGGAGGGATGGATTGGGGGGGGGGGGGGTCCCGCACCCCAACCGGGTCCGCGCTCCTCCCGGCCGGCAGGGGGCGCGCCAGGCCGCGGGAAGGCCGTGCCCGCCGGCGGGGGCGGGGCCGCACTGCGCATGCGCGCCGCCTGCCCGGGCGCTGCGGCTTGGAGCGCACTGCGCATGCGCGGTTCCCGCTCCTCTGCGGCGCGCCCTCCCCCCGAGGGGTGGGGGGGGGTGGGGCCCGGCTTTCCACGCATGCGCAGTGCCCGCTCCGCTGTCGTGGTCCTGGATGGATGCGGCACCCGAGCCGCCGGCGTGCCTTTGCGCATGCGCATTGCGCCGCTGTGATGCCCCTGCGCATGCGCATTGCGCCGCTGTGATGCCCCTGCGCATGCGCACTGCGCTTTCTCACCGCCCCTCCCCGCATCGCGCATGCGCCGAGCAGCGGCCCCCGGGACCGGGCCGGGGGCGACGCCGCGGGGCACTATGGGTAACGGGGACCGCTCGGGGACCGGGGATGGGGGGGAGGACAGCGGGACGGGGCTCTGGGGGCGTCAGGGGCACCGGAGGGGACGTGGTCGGCGGCGGGGACGTGTGAGGCGGCCTGCTTCGGTGTGGGGTTCGGCGGGGACCCGGGGGGCGGTGGGGTGAGGAGGGCGCGGGGAACCGGGTGGGGCCTGGGGGGAGGCGGGGAGGGCACGGGAAAGCGGTTGGGACCCGGGGGGCGGTGGGAAGGGGTTGGAGGGGGCACGGGGAACCGGGTGGGACCCGGGGGGCGGCGGGGAGGGCACGGGGAACCGGCTGGGACCCGGGTCCAGCGGCGGGGGAGGGCACAGAGGGGGTGGAGAGGGCACAGGGAACCGGCTGGGACCCGGGGGATGGCAGGGAGGGCGTGGGGTACAGGCTGGGACCGAGGGGGAGGCGGAGAAGGCACGGGGGGTGGGTTGGGGAGGGCCTGGGGAACCGGCTGGGACCCGGGGGGTGGCGGGGAGGGCACGGGGAGGGGGGTGGAGAGGGCAGAGAGAACCGGGTGGGACCTGGGAGACAGAGAGGAGGGCAGGGGGCTGCGAGGAACCAGGGGGTGGCGGGGGGGACACTGGGGGCAGCCGGGTGGGCACAGGAGCGGCCGTTTCCCCGGGAGTGTCGGGGCTTGGGGGGCGTCACAGCGGGCACAGGGGGTGACTGAGGGGCGGGGGGACACCGGGGTGTTGCTGTGGCTGTGGGGGGCCCGGTGCTGGCAGCCTCGCTGAAGCGGCACCGCGATCCCAGCCGTAGGTACGGGCACGTCGCTGGCGCTGTCGTCGCTGCTGTCGCTGCTGCTCTTCGCCGGGATGCAGATGTACAGCCGGCAGTTGGCCTCCACCGAGTGGCTGACCATCCAGGGCGGGCTGCTGGGCTCGGCGCTCTTCGTCTGCTCCCTCACCGTATCCTTTGGGGCCGCGGAGAGTGGGGCTGGGGGTGCGGTGCCCCGTTCTGTCCCTTAACCCTCCTCGCCAGGCATTCAACAACCTGGAGAACCTCGTCTTTGGCAAGGGCTTCCAGGCCAAGATCTTCCCAGAGAGTAAGTGCTGCGGAGGGCTGGCTTGGCCCCGGGCTTTGTCTGTCCTGTGGGAAGGTTTGTCCTGCTGCATCGTAGAACAATTGCAGTGCCCCAGACTAGGAGAAGGCTGGCTGGAAACTGCCTGGAGGAGAAGGACCTGGGGGGGTTGGTTGAACAGGAGCCAGCAGGGGCCCAGGTGGCCAAGAAGGCCAAGGGCATCTTGGCTTGGATCAGAGCCGGCGTGGCCAGCAGGGCCAGGGAGGTTCTTCTCCCTCTGGCCTCGGCCCTGGGGAGACCGCTCCTCGAATCCTGGGGTCAGTTGTGGGCCCCTCCCCACAAGAAGGATGTTGAGGCTCTGGAGCGAGTGCAGAGAAGAGCAACGAAGCTGGGGAGGGGGCTGGAGAAGAAGAGGAGCGGCTGAGAGAGCTGGGGGGGTTTAGCCTGGAGAAGAGGAGGCTGAGGGGAGACCTCATTGCTCTCTGTAACTCCCTGAGAGGAGGTTGTGGAGAGGAGGGAGCTGGGCTCTTCTCCCAAGGGCCAGGGGACAGGACGAGAGGGAATGGCCTCAAGCTCCACCAGGGGAGCCTCAGGCTGGACATCAGGAAAAAATATTTCTTGGAAAGGGTGATTGGGCAGTGTCCGAGGCTGCCCAGGGAGGGGGTTGAGTCCCCTTCCCTGGAGGGGTTTAAGGGCCGGGTGGACGAGGTGCTGAGGGCCATGGGTTAGTGATTGATGGGAATGGTTGGACTCAATGATCCAGTGGGTCTCTTCCAACCTGGTGATTCTGTGATTCTATGATAATAGAATGTCCTGAGTTGGAAGGGACCCCCCAGAATCATCGAGTCCAACTCCTTTCCGTGCCCAGGTCTCCCCAGCCTTCACACTGCGTGTCTGAGGGTGTTGTCCAAATATTTCTGGAATATAGTCAGGTTTGGGACCCTCTCCCAGTGCTCCACCACCCTCTGAGCAAAGAACTTTTTCCTAATGTCCAACCTAACCCTCCCCTGGCATCTTCCTGCCATTCCCTTGGGTCAGAGAGAAGAGCTCAGCACCTGCTCCTCCTCCTCTGCTTCTTGTGAGGAAACTGGTGACTGTGATGAGGTCTCCCCTCAGTCTCCTCCAGGCTGAACAGACCCAGACTTCAGCCACTCCTCACATGGTTTCCCCTCTAAACCCTTCAACTCTGTGCCCTCCTCTGGACGCTCCCCAGGAGCTTCGGATCCTTTTTATCCTGTGATGCCCAAAACTGCCTCCAATTCTCAGAGCAGGACAATCCCCTCCCTCGCCTGGCTAGCGATGCTGCGCTTGATGCCCTCAGAACACGGTTGCCCCCTTGGCTACCAGGACCTACTGCTGGCTCACATCCAACTTGTCATCAACCAGAACCCCCAGATCCCTTTCCGCAGGGCTGCTCTCTAGCCTCTCGCTCCCCAGGCTGTGTGGAGATCCAGAGTTGCTGTGTCTCAAGTGCAAAACCTGACACTTGCGTTTGTTAAACTCAGTTTCGTGTTATCAACAAGTCATTAAACCATTAACTGCTGCATCCAAGTAATTTTTGAAGACGTTAGAGCCCTAGTGTGGATCCCTGCAGAACCCTGCTGGTGACTGATAGCCAGCCCGGCTCTGATGCTGAGTGTGGCTGTGTCTTTTATCTCCTTTTTCTCCCCTGCAGTCCTCACCTGCCTCTTGCTGGCTCTGTTTGCCTCTGGCCTCATTCACCGAGTCTGCGTGACCACCTGGTAAGTCTAGAACAGGTCCCGGAGGGTGGGGAGCAGCCCTTGTGCTGCTGCTGGCCACTGCGATGCCTCGTGCTGGCTGTGGCGGGGGGAACGGGCCACCGGGCAGGGCCAGGGACCCTGAATCATAGAATCACCAGGTTGGAAAAGACCCTCTGGATCATCGAGTCCAACCATTCCCATCAATCACTAACCCATGTCCCTCAGCACCTCGTCCACTCGGCCCTTAAACCCCTCCAGGGAAGGGGACTCAACCCCCTCCCTGGGCAGCCTCGGACACTGCCCAATCACCCTTGCCATGAAAAATTTCTTCTAATGTCCATCCTGACCCTCCCCTGGTGGAGCTTGAGGCCATTCCCTCTCGTCCTGTCCCCTGGCCCTTGGGAGAAGAGCCCAGCTCCTTCCTCTCCACAACCTCCTCTCAGGGAGTTGCAGAGAGCAATGAGGTCTCCCCTCAGCCTCCTCTTCTCCAGGCTAAACCCCCCCAGCTCTCTCAGCCGCTCCTCTTCTTCTCCAGCCCCCTCCCCAGCTTCGTTGCTCTTTTCTGGACTCGCTCCAGAGCCTCAACATCCTTCTTGTGGGGAGGGGCCCAGCACTGACCCCAGGATTCGAGGAGCGGTCTCCCCAGGGCCAAGTCCAGAGGGAGAAGAACCTCCCTGGCCCTGCTGACCACGCTGTGTCTGATCCAAGCCAGGGTGCCATTGGCCTTCTTGGCCACCTGAGGATGAGGCACCGCCGTGGGATTGAAGGGGAAGGTGTTGGTTCAACCTTGGAGTCTTCCTGCCTGCCAGCAGCTCAGCAGCTTCTTCTTTTCTCTTCTCACAGCCTCATCTTCTCCATGGTCGGCCTCTACTACATCAACAAGATCTCCTCCACCCTCTACCAGTCTGCAGCGCCCGTCGCTCCTCCCGCCAAGGCTGTTGGCAAAGGCAGGAAGAGGAATTGATGTCCCAGGGCAGCCCCCTCTCCATTGGGCCGGACTGAAGCTCACCCCAACCCAATAAAGCCATTTCTTTGTAGCTTCTTGTCTGCTGCTGCCACAGGTTTGGTTCCTCTGCTGACTTCCAGCTTGGTTTCCTCTCCCCACTGTGTGCAGGGATGGCTCAGAGCGGTTCTGCTCACTTGGAGCTGCGGGGGAGCCTGGAGGGGGAAATGAGAAGCTGGACGTGAGCCAGCGATGTCCTGCGCTGCATCCAGAGCTGTGGGGCCAGCAGGGAGGGAGGGGATTCTGCCCCTCTGCTCTGCTCTGTGAGACCCACCTGGAGCTCTGGGTCCAGTTCTGGAGTCCTCAGCACAGGAAGGACATGGAACTGTTGGAGCGAGACCAGAGGAGGCCATGGAGATGATCCAAGGGCTGGAGAACCTCCTGTATGAGGTCAGGCAGGGAGGAGAGGTTCAGCCTGGAGGAGAGGAGGCTCCAAGGAGACGTTTAGAGCCACTTAAAGGGGGCTGATAAGAGATCATAGAATCATGAATTGGGTTGGAAGGGACCTCAAAGCCCATCCAGTCCCACCCTGCCATGGGCAGGGACACCTCCCACTGCATCAGGGTCTCCAAGCCCCATCCAACCTGGCCTTGAACCCCTCCAGGGATGGGGCAGCGGGACAGGGGGGCAGGCAGCGGGCACCGGGGCTGTGTAGGACACGGAGAGGCCGTGAGAAGCGCCGGGCAGCCCCGCTCCCACGCCGCCCGGACGCGGAGGAAACCAGGTGCTTCCTGCAGCGCCGCCGTTGCCAGCTGACCCTCCCCGAACTACAACTCCCAGCGGCCCCCGCGGCGGCGGCGGCGCCGTCGTGACGTCAGCCGCGCGACGGGCGGGAAAAGGGGGCGCGCTCGGCCCGGGCCCGGTCCAGGTTGGGGCGGGAGCGGGGCCGGTTCTTTAACGGGCACGGAGGGGGCTGGGACCGGGGCCGGTTGGTGAAGTCTGAAGGGGTCTGCGAGGCCCCTGCTGGGCCCGGGTGCCTGTTGGAGAAGGGGCCCGGCTCCTGGCACCGGTTGGCGGGGGCTGGAGGGGTTCGGGAGCCTCGGATGAGGCTGGGGCCGGGTCCCGGTACCTGTTGGTGAAGGCTGGAAGGGTTCGAGATGCCCCGCAGGCACCGAGGGGGCTGATTCTGGACCCCGGTACCGGTTGGTGAAGGCTGGAAGGGTTCGAGATGCCCCGCAGGCACCGAGGGGGCTGATACGGGGCCCCGGTACCGGTTGTTGAAGGCTGGAGGGGTTCGAGAGCCTCGGATGGGGCTGGGGCCGGGTCCTGGCATCGGTTGCCAGAGCGTCTGGGTCCCGGTACTGGTTGGTGAAGGCTGGAGGTGTTCGGGAGCCTCAGATGGGGTCGAGGCCGGGTCCTGGTACCGGTTGGCGGGGCCTTGGAAGGGTTTGAGACCTCCTAGAGGCCCCGAGGGGTCCGGTCCCGGCCTGGTTGGGTGGAGGGGGCGATGTGGGGTGCGGGTAGGTCTGTTCCTCACGTTCTCCTCCTCCTCTCTGCAGGCCGCCATGACCAAGCTGGGGCAGTGGCTGTGTGGACTCGCCCTGCTGGGCTCGGCCTGGGCCGCGCTGGCGCTGGAAGCCCCAGGCCTGCGTCTCCCGGCCCCGTTCCGTGAGGCTCTGCTGCCCCTGCCTCTCTACCTGCTGGTGGCCTTCGGCTGCTACTCCCTGGCCACCGTGGGCTACCGCCTGGCTACCTTCAACGACTGCGAGGAGGCGGCTGCGGAGCTGCAGGAGCACATCAGGGAAGCACGGAGGGACCTGCGGCAGCGAGGGCTGCGGTTTTAGAATCCGAGAAATCAAGGAAGGGTTTCAAGTTGGAAGGGACCTCAAAGCCCATCCAGTCCCACCCCTGCCGTGGGCAGGGACACCTCCCACTGGATCAGGGGCTCCAAGCCCCATCCAACCTGGCCTTGAACCCCTCCAGGGATGGGGCAGCCACCACTGCTCTGGGCAACCTGGGCCAGGGCCTCACTGCCCTCATTGTGATGAATTTCTCTCTTAAATCTCATCTAAATCTTCCTCCTTGGAATTTCGAGCCATTCCCCTGCATCCTATCACTCCAGGCCCATGTATAAAGCCCATTCCCAGCTTTTCTGGAGCCTCTTTCCATACTAGAAGCTGCCCCAACGCCAGAACCTTGAAGGAGCTGCACGTGCCCCAACACTAGAACCTTCTCAAAGGAGCTTCTGCGCATGCCCCAACGCCAGAACCTTCCTGAAGGATCTTCTGTGCATGCCCCAGTGCCTGAACTTTGTCAGCAAGCCCATCCTCTCACATTCTAAAGCTTGGGCTTGTCTTATAAATGATTCCTGCTAAGAAGGCACAGAGGTCGTGCCCACCACTGCATGGACCACACTTCAGGTCTGGCCCGGCCTGAAGAAGAAGAACTGGACCACGTGTTCCTCAAGAATTGCTGCTGGATGGACCGTGTTTCCCTGAGGAACCACTGTGCCCCACTGAAGTGGTGATGATTTTCTTTTCCCACTGCTACTTCTCTCTCGTCCTCTGATTTCTCTTTCCGTACCTTCTTTTTCTCGGCACTGTGGTGAGTCGGATCGAATCTGATTTGGGTTGGAATTTGTGTAGTGGTCTTGGTTGTGTTCAAAGTCTCGGGTTGGGATCTGAACAGATTGGGATCTGCTTCGCGACCTTGAGAAGCTGGGACTCCTGAGCATCTGTTTGATGACTTTGGCTGTGTCCAAAATAAACGCTGCAATAGAATTTGCCCTGACAGATTTGTCACTCTCCAATTTGCTGCACGGACACCCAAAAAAACTCTTTTACCCTCTCCTTTTGACTCTGTAGGTTGGGGTGGCCCCTACCAGCCACTCTCCATCTCTTCATCCCCAGCCTGTATTGATACTGAGAGTTGCTCTGACCTTGTGCGTGGCCTTCTTGAACCTCCTGAGGTTTTCCTGCACTTGGGGCACAACAACCCTGAGCAGCTCCAGCCTAGGAGAAGTCTGGCTGGAAAGTGCCTGGAGGAGAAGGATCTGGGGGTGTTGGTTGAACAGGAGCCAGCAGGGGCCCAGGGGGCCAAGAAGGACAATGGCATCTTGGCCAATGGCCAAATGGCCAAAGGTTGAGTCCTCTTCCCTGGAGGGGTTTAAGGGCTGGGTGGACGAGGTGCTGAGGGACATGGGTTAGTGATTGATGGGAATGGTTGGACTCGATCCAGAGGGTCTTTTCCAACCTGGTGATTCTATGATTCTATGATTGATGAAGATACTGAACACCCCTGGTCCCAAACCATCCTTCCCTCTGTGTTGGGGAGATTTGGATTTCATGGGTGGATGAGGAATGGGTTGGATGGTTGCATCCAGAGAGTAGTGATCTAGAAGAGAAGACTCTGAGGAGACCTTGTTGTGGCTTTTCAATACTGAAGGAGGGGCTGGTAAGAAAGATGAATAAAAACTCTAGCAAAGCCTGTAGCAGTAGGACAACAGGGAATGGTTTTAAACTGAAAGAGAAGTTCAGATTGGATCTTAGGGAGAAATGTTTTGCTGTGAGGCTGGGGAGGCCCTGGCCCAGCCTGCCCAGAGCAGGGGTGGCTGCCCCATCCCTGGAGGGGTTCAAGGCCAGGTTGGATGGGGCTTGGAGCCCCTGATGCAGCGGGAGGTGTCCCTGCCCAGGGCAGGGGTGGGACTGGATGAGTTTTGAGGTCTCTTCCAACCAACCCATTCCATGATTCCCTACTGGGGGTTGCATTTATGAGCTCTGTGCAGAGGAGGGGTCTCCACCCAGGCTCCCTCTCGGCGTTGCCGCTGCCTTGCAGAGGCTGCAAGAATCCCCCCCTGTCCCAGCTCAGCCTCTCCCTCTCCTAGTTTCTCGGAGCTTGGCTCTGGAGGCAGGGATGGAAGGTGGCGAGAGTAGGATGAGGCCTCGCCCTGCAGCCCCGCGGCGCTTGGGTAGCTCTGTGGGCAGAGCGCGTTCCCGGCTGCCCTTCAGATGTGGTTCACACGGGCAGGTGGGAGCTGGAGCAGACTCATCCCGACCCGGCTGGATGGATTCCAGGGCAAGGAGGAGAGAAGTTGCTTGGGTGGAGCGGGCGGCACAGCCTTTAAAGTGTAGGATGCCCAGAGCCTGTGGTCTCCCCCGAGCTGCCGGGGCGGCTCAGCCCACGCCGGGGGCTGCTCCCTGCTCCTGCCAGCACAGCTCCCGCTCCTCTGCTCCAGCTTTGCGGGCAGATCACAGAGTCGTGGAATGGTTTGGGTTGGATCGTGAAGGTCATCCACTTCCAACTCCCCTGCAGTGAGCAGGGACACCTCCCACGGGATCAGGGGCTCCGAGCCCCATCCAACCTGGCCTTGAACCCCTCCAGGGATGGGGCAGCCACCACGGCTCTGGGCAACCTGGGCCAGGGCCTCCCCACCCTCACAACAAAATATTTCTCCCAGAGATCTCATCTCAGTCTCCTTTCTTGCAGCTGAAAAACATCCCTCTCATCCTGTCCCTGCCCTCCCTGATCCAGAGCCCCTCCCCAGCTTTCCTGGAGCCCCTTTCCATACTGGAAGCTGCTCTAAGTTCTCCCTGGAGCCTTTTCTTCTCCAGGCTTAACAGCCCCAACTCTCTCAGCCTGTCCTCATACAGGAGGTTCTCCAGCCCTTGGATCATCTCCGTGGCCTCCTCTGGTCTTGCTCCAACAGCTCCATGTCCTTCTTATGCTGAGGACTCCAGAACTGGACACAGGACTCCAGGTGGGTCTCACCTGAGGGGCGGAATCCCCTCCCTCCCTGCTGGTCCCGTCACTCTGGATGCAGCCAAGGACACGGGTGGTTTCTGGGCTGCGAGAGCAGCATCTCTTCCCCCAGTACCCCACGTCCTTCTCCTCAGGGTTGCTCCCAATCCCCTTGTCACCCAGCCTGTATTCATAGAATCATAGAATCACCAGCTTGGAAAAGACCCACCGGATCATCGAGTCCAACCACCCATTGAACGAAGCTGATGTGCCAAGGTGCCATAGAATCCCAGAATCGGTAAGGTTGGAGAAGACCTCTAAGCTCACCCAACCCAACCATCAACACAACCCCACTGGGCCAACTAAACCGTGTCCCAAAGTGCCACAGCCACACGTGTTTTGAACCCCTCCAGGGGTGGGCACTCATGGCCATCCAGGTGCTTCTCACAGCCCGCTGTGGGCTACTCGTAACCTTCCTTGGGCCACTTGTGGTCCTCCATGAGTACTCATGACACTCCACAGGCTACTTGTAGCCCTCTATGGGCTACTCATGGCCCTCCATCAACAGCTTATGGCCATCTAGGGGTTACTCACGGCCCTCCATGGGCTACTTGGCCATTCAGGGGTTACTCATGGCCATCCAGAGGCTACTCATGGCCATCGAGGGGCTACTCATAGCCCTCCATGGGCTACTTAGCCATCCAAGGGCTACTCATGGCCATCCAGAGGCTACTCATGGCCATCTAGGGGTTACTCACGGCCCTCCGTGGGCTACTTGGCCATCCAAGGGCTACTCATGGCCATCCAAGGGCTACTCATGGCCATCAAGAGGCTACTCATGGCCATCCAGAGGCTACTCCCAGCCCTCCATGGGCTGCTTATGACCATCCAGGGCTACTCACATCCCTCCGTGGGCTACTCACAGCCCTCCGTGGGCTTCTCCTGGCCATCCAGGTGCTACTCAGTACACTCCCTGCCCCGATCCAGCCCTGTCCCCCCTCCCGTTGTGTTACCTCCTCACTGCTGGGAAGCGGGCGATGCTGGAAAAGGGTTTGGAGGTGCCAGGACATCCTTGGGGACAAAGCAGCTGTGGGGACAAGAGCCACCCTGACCCCCAGCACCCCAGGAGGGAGAGACGGGGCCTCCACCCCTGCCCTGGGCAGCCTCAGAGCTTCATCACTCTTTCCATGAGAAATCTTTCCTAATATCCAAACCTGCCCTGGCAGAACGTGAGGCTGTTTCCTCTCATCCCAGCGCTTGTTTCTTGGGAGAAGACACCAACACCAAGCCAGCTCCAACCTTCCCAGGAGCTGCAGAAAGCGATGAGGTCTCCCCCTCAGCCTCCTCTTCTCCAGGCTAAACAACCCCCCGGTCCCTCAGCTGCTCCCACAACCCCTTCCCAGCTCCGTTCCCTTCTCTGGACGTGCTCCAGCCCCTCGAGATCTTTATTGGGCTGTGCTGGTTCCTCTGGCCAGGAGGATCCCTCTGTCTGAGGGAGATCCCTTGGTCTGGAGGGGGTTCCTTCTGTCCAGGGCCCCTCTGTCCATCAACCCTCTGTTCTAGGGGATTCCTGTGTCCAGGAGGGATCTCTATGTCTGGAGGGGGATCCTCGTGTCCAGGAGGGGGATCCCTGTGTCCAGGAGGGGATCCCTGTGTCCAGAGTGGGGGGATCCCTGTGTTTGAGGGAGGAATCCCTGTGTCCAGAGGGCGATATCCTTGTGTCCAGGGAGGGGATCCCTCTGTCCAGGGGGGAATCCCTGTGTCTGGGGGGAATCCCTGTGTCTGGAGGGGGATCCCTGTGTCTGGGGGGATCCCTATATCTAGGAGGGAATCCCTGTTTCTTCAGGGATCCCTGTGTCCGAAGGGAGATCCCTGTGTCTGGGGGGGATCCTTATGTCCAGAGAGGGAATCCCTGTGTCTGGAGGGGATCCCTGTGTCCAGGGTGGGGATCCCTCTGTCCGGGGGGGGGATCCCTGTGTCCAGGGGTGGATCCCTGTTTCTGGGTGGGATCCCTGTGGCCAGAGAGGGAATCCCTGTGTCCAGAGTGGAGAATCCCTGTGTCCAGGGGGAATCCCTGTTTCTAGGAAGGGGGGATCCCTATGTCTGGGGGGGATCCCTGTTTCTGGAGGTGATCCCTGTGTCCAGAGTGGGGGATCCTTATGTCCAGAGGGGGATCCCTGTGTCTGGGGGGGATCCCTGTGTCTAGAATGGGGTTATCCTTGTGGCCAGAGAGGGAATCCCTGTGTCCAGGGTGGAGATCCCTGTGTGTGGGGGTGCTCCCCGTGTCCAGAGAGGGGAATCCCTGTGTCTGGGGGTGCTCCCCGTGTCCAGAGAGAGGAATCCCTGTGTCTGGGGGTGCTCCCTGTGTCCAGAGAGGGGAATCCCTGTGCCTGGGGGTGCTCCCTGTGTCCAGAGAGGGGAATCCCTGTGCCTGGGGGTGCTCCCTGTGTCCATAGAGGGGAATCCCTGGGTCTGGGGGTGCTCCCTGTGTCCAGAGAGGGGAATCCCTGTGCCTGGGGGTGCTCCCTGTGTCCATAGAGGGGAATCCCTGTGCCTGGGGGTGCTCCCTGTGTCCATAGAGGGGAATCCCTGGGTCTGGGGGTGCTCCCTGTGTCCAGAGAGGGGAATCCCTGTGCCTGGGGGTGCTCCCTGTGTCCAGAGAGGGGAATCCCTGGGTCTGGGGGTGCTCCCTGTGTCCAGAGAGGGGAATCCCTGTATCTGGGGGTGCTCCCTGTGTCTGGGGGTGCCAGGACCCGTGCAGCCGGCCGGGCTGGATTGGCTGCGCGGCTGGTGGTGACGCACGCTGGGACCTGCCTCGCTGGCAGCCTCGGCGGCTTCTTCGCATACCGGAGCGAAGGACTTTCTTGTTTTTAATTATCGGCTGCGCATCCTTCTGCGAAGAAATGAAAGGAGCAGTTGGTAGCAGGAGGGAGGACTCGGGCTAATTAGCAGGAGCGACTAATTAGCTGTTTCCTGAGCAACAATGGCAGCGCCGAGCAGGGTGGGCAGCTCTCACCGTTGCCTGCGTGCGGCTGTTTGAGCTCTGTGGGCTACTGAAGGCCCTCCGTGGGCTACTGGTGGTCCTCCACGGGCTGGCTACTCATGATCATCCAGTGGCTACTTCACAGGCCTCCAGGGGCTACTCATGGCCATCCAGGGGCTACTCACAGCCCCCCGTGGGCTACTTGTAGCCTTCCATGGGCCACTTGTGGTCCTCTATGGGTACTCATGATGCTCCATAGGCTACTTGTAGCCCTCTATGGGCTACTCATAGCCCTCCATCGACTGCTTATGGCCACCCAGGGGCTACTCACAGCCCTCCATGGGCTACTTGGCCCTCCAGAGGCTATTCATGAACATCCATGGGCTACTCAAGGCCATCCAGGAGCTACTTGGCCCTCTGTGGGCTTCTCATGGTCACTCACAGCCCTCCGTGGGCCCCTTGTGGTCCTCCATGGGTACTCATGATGCTCCGTAGGCTACTTGCTGCCATCCGTGGGCTATTTGTAGCCCTCTATGGGCTACTCATGGCCCTCCATGGATTGCTTAGGGCCATCTAGGGGCTACTCATGGCCATCCAGGGCTACTCATGGCCCTCCATGGATTGCTTAGGGCCATCTAGGGGCTACTCATGGCCATCCAAGGCTACTCATGGCCCTCCATGGATTGCTTAGGGCCATCTAGGGGCTACTCATGGCCATCCAAGGCTACTCATGGCCCTCCATGGGTTGCTTATGGCCATCCAGGGGCTACTCAGGGCCATCTAGGGGCTACTCATGGCCATCCAAGGCTACTCATGGCCCTCCATGGGTTGCTTATGGCCATCCAGGGGCTACTCAAGGTCATCCAGGGCTACTCACGGCCCTCCCTGGGCTACTCATGTCCATCCAGGGGCTACTCACGACCATCCAGGGGCTACTCACAGCCCTCTGTGGGCTACTCATGGCCATGCAAGGGCTACTCCCAGCCCTGTGGCAGCCGGGCAGGCAGCAGCAGCGTCTCCGTGCCCAGCCACGTGCCCTCTGTGGGCGCTGGCGTCCCCGGGAGCTGCTCCGCTCGCCTCCAGCCTCCTCGCACGTGGGGCCGCAGCCTGGATTTCTGCCTGGTGCATCAGTGGTGAAAGCTGCTCGTTACCAACACGGTCACTCCCTGGAGTCGCTGGGGGATGGGGATGGGGCAGCAAGCGTGGCCCCGGGGGGGGATCCCTGCGGCAGAGACACCTGCAACTGCAGCCAGTGTGGATGAAGGGAGCCCTGGTGCAAATCCCTGGGGCAGAAACACCTGCAAGTGCAGCCGGAGCGGGCGAGGGGAGCCCTGGCTTCGTGGCAACAAGACGGAGCATGCTGGGAGCCGCGCAAGCTCGTCTTTCATAGAATCATAGAATCACCAGGTTGGAAAAGACCCTCAGGATCAGCATGTCCAACCATTCCCATCAATCACTAACCCATGTCCCTCAGCACCTCATCCACCCGGCTCTTAAACCCCTCCAGGGAAGGGGACTCAACCCCCTCCCTGGGCAGCCTCGGACAGGGACCAATCACCCTTTCCAGGAAAATATTTTCTTGATGTCCAGCCTGACCTTCCCCTGGTGGAGCTTGAGGCCATTCCCTCTCGTCCTGTCCCCTGGCCCTTGGGAGAAGAGCCCAGCTCCCTCCTCTCCACAACCTCCTCTCAGGGAGTTGCAGAGAGCAATGAGGTCTCCCCTCAGCCTCCTCTTCTCCAGGCTAAACCCCCCCAGCTCTCTCAGCCGCTCCTCTTCTTCTCCAGCCCCCTCCCCAGCTTCGTTGCTCTTCTCTGCACTCGCTCCAGAGCCTCAACATCCTTCTTGTGGGGAGGGGCCCACAACTGACCCCAGGATTCGAGGAGCGCTCTCCCCAGGGCCGAGGCCAGAGGGAGAAGAACCTCCCTGGCCCTGCTGGCCACGCCGGGTCTGATCCAAGCCAAGATGCCCTTGGCCTTCTTGGCCCCCTGGGCCCCTGCTGGCTCCTGTTCAACCAACCCCCCCAGGTCCTTCTCCTCCAGGCACTTTCCAGCCAGACTTCTCCTAGGCTGGAGCTGCTCAGGGTTGTTGTGTCCCAAGTGCAGAACCTGGCACTTTAACCCCCACAAGCTCCATCCCAGCCTCTCGCCTCCTTGTTGGCTTTTCCCAAGCCACGTCGCAAGGTGTAAACCAGCTTCTGCTCTGCCAGAGTCCTCATCATCACTTCCTTAATCCGGGCTGCGTCATCCAGGCTGGAGGACGTGGCAAAGCTGCAGGAATCGGCTTCTCATTCCTGGGGGGGGGCTCCCAGCTCAAGGTGGGGTTTGTTTTGCAGGATTCCAGGCACTTGCGGTGTAATTCGGTCACCCAAACACGCGCCTGTCTCTGCGCTTGACGTGCTCGCCCGATAGCTTCATTCCAGATCGTTGTTAATTTGTTAATTGAGTTTGGGTCGATGCCAGCGGCTGCTGGATTCGTACGCGCTCGATCGTCGGGGGGTTGCGGGGAGGATTTTAATCGATTCTCCGTCTGCCAGCATCCAAGCCTCGTGTTGAACACAATTTCCTTTCCCTTTTGGGACCCGTGTCCTCGTGCTGCTGATGAAGAGGAGTCACAGCAGCCACCCTGGGCAGCTCTGGAATCCTTGCGGTCCCTCTCCATGCCCCAAATTCAGCCCCGTGCCCCCTCCAGCCCCAATCCAGCCCCCTCCTGCCCCAATCCAGCCCCCTCCTGGACATGAGGGAAAGGTTCTTCAACCAAGAAGTGCAGCACTGGAACAGAATCATGGGATGGTTTGGGTTGGAAGGGACCTCAAAGCCCATCCAGTCCCACCCCTGCCATGGGCAGGGACACCTCCCACTGGATCAGGGGCTTGGAGCCCCTGATCCAACCTGGCCTTGAACCCCTCCAGGGACGGGGCAGCCACCTCTGCTCTGGGCAACCTGGGCCAGACCCTCCCTAACCTCACAGGAGAACATTTCTCCCCAAGATCTCACCTCAACCTCCCCTCTTACAGCTCAAAACCATTCCCCTCATCCGATCCCTGAGCTCCCTGATCCAGAGCCCCTCCCCAGCTTTCCTGGAGCCCCTTTCAGCACTGGAAGCTGCTCTAAGGTCTCCCCAGAGCCTTCTCTTCTCCAGCCTGAACAACCCCAACTCTCTCAGCCTTCTATGGGAGGTTCTCCAGACCTCGTATCATCTCCGTTGCCTCCTCTGGTCTCACTCCAACAGCTCCATGTCCTTCCTGGGCTGAGGACTCCAGAACTGGACCCAGAGCTCCAGGTGGGTCTCACCAGAGCAGAGGGGCAGAATCTTCTCCCTCGCCCTGCTGGCCCCACAGCTCTGGACACAACCCAGGACACAGTTGGTTTCTGGGCTGCATGTGGAGCTTCATGTGGAGCTTCTCAGCCTCCAGCACCCCAAGTCCTTCTCCTCGGGGCTGCTCTCCATCCCTTCATCCCCTATCCTGTATGGAAACCGAGCAGGACTTTGTGTTTGGCCTTGTTGAACCTCCTGAGGTTCTCAGAGCCCAACTCCTCCAGCCTGTCCAGCTCCCTCTGGGTCCCACGCCATCCCTCAAGGGGACTTCACCACTCAGCTTGGACACCAGAAGAGTCTCTGATTTATTAAAAGGCACTTCAATTCATACAAAAGAGAACACGGGGCTTCCCGGCAGCCCCGCGTGGCGCTGGGGCAGAGCCGTGGGTACGCAAGATCATCCAGGGGTCTCCAGGAACCGGGACACAGAGAGCTCTGAGCACCTCAAAGGCATCGCTGAGACCAAACCACCCATCCCCAAGGGCTGGAGGGACAACAGTGAGGGTGAAGCCCCTTCCTGGGGTCCCGGTCCTGCCGGGAGCAGGCGGCCTCGGCCAAGGGGGACAACAACGCTGCGTTGTCACCACAGCTCGGTGGCTGCGGCCAGTCCAGCCAGGCAAAGGGAGAACTTGGGGGGATCCTTCATCATTCTGGAGGACGTGAGCTCCTTCCATGGGGTCCCTCAAGCCGGAAGGGCTCGGTAGGGCTTGTCCTGGCCCGGTGGGTACCACCAGAAGAGCCAGAACCTCACCACGCTGGTGACGACCCCTGGCACGTTGGGGACCTGCGGGAGGACACGAGGTTGGGGGGGAGCGGATGGATCTGCTTGGCTCACGGCACTGCCGCCCTCCCCCCACCGCCGCTCCAGCAGCCCCACGTTGCCGGGGGAGATTTATTGGCCCGATCCCATCTAATTAATTAAAATCAATACTCATCTCGCCGAGCCTAGTCACGGGCTCTGCTGTGTGACACAGATGACGCCCGACGGGGACCGGCCCGGTGCCAACTGCCTAGCTGAATGGCACCAGGAGAGATGGGATGGGATGGGATGGGATGGGATGGGATGGGATGGGATGGGATGGGATGGGATGGGATGGAAGAGCTGGAGATGATGGAGATGGAGGTGGAGGTAGAGATGATGGGATGTGAACGGGATGTGATGGGATGGAAGAGCTGGAGATGATGGAGATGGAGGTGGAGATGATGGGATGCGATGGGATGGGATGGGAACGGGATGGGATGGGAACGGGATGGGGATGGGATGGGATGGGATGGGGATGGGATGGGATGGGATGGGATGGAAGAGCTGGAGATGATGGAGATGGAGGTGGAGATGATGGGATGGGATGGGATGGGATGGGATGGGATGGGATGGGATGGGATGGGATGGGATGGGATGGGATGGGATGGAAGAGCTGGAGATGATGGAGATGGAGATGATGGGATGGGATGGGGTGGGACAGGGATGGAATGGGACAAGGATGTGATGGGATGGAAGAGCTAGAGATGATGGAGATGGAGGTGGAGGTGGAGATGATGGGATGGGATGGGATGGGATGGGATGGGATGGGATGGGATGGGATGGGATGGGATGGGATGGGATGGGATGGGAAGTGAAGGGAGAGCAGCCCTCAGCCACCCCAACTCACCATGATGTAGAGGTCCCGGAGCTGCAGGCCGTAGAGCGTCCAGCTGGTGGAGGCCAGGAAGGTGGTGACGGTCAGGGGGAAGGACAGGCAGCGCGTCGACTTAGTCCGGACAATCTTGGCCTGCGGAACCTAACGTCAGGCTGGTCCTGGGCTTGGCAGCCCGGATGCTGCTGCAGCCCCCCAGCCCCACGCACCAGGTCGGCCAGCGGCGAGAGGTACATGGTGATGGTGAAGACACTGCAGAAGAGCCCCAGGCGTGCCAGGCGCGTTTGGGCATCAGCAATGCCGAGGGTGAAGTAGCCGTAACCGGTGGCCAACACGGCCAGGAGCAGCAGGGTCTGCAGCAGCACAGGGCGCTGGGGCGGAGAGGAGGGGATGGTGAGCACCAGGGTCCCGAGGCAACGGCAGGAAGATGGGCCAGAGGAGGGAAAGGTTGGACATTAGGGAAAGGTTCTTCAGCCAGAGGGTAGTGAAGCACTAGAACGGAATCATGGATTGGGTTGGGTTGGAAGGGACCTCAAAGGCCATCCATTCCCAACCTCCCACTGCATCAGGGGCTCCAAGCCCCGTCCAACCTGGCCTTGAACCCCTCCAGGGATGGGGCAGCCACCCCTGCTCTGGGCAACCTGGGCCAGGGCCTCCCCACCCTCACAGCAAAACATTTCTCCCCAAGATCTCATCTCGGTCTCCTTCCTTGCAGCTCAAAACCATCCCACTCATCTTCTCCCTGAACTCCCTGATCCAGAGCCCCTCCCCAGCTTTCCTGGAGCCCCTTTCCATACTGGAAGCTGCTCTAAGGTCTCCCCAGAGCCTTCTCTTCTCCCTCAGCCTGTCCTCAGCTGGGAGGTGCTCAGACCATCTCCGTGGCCTCCTCTGGACTCACTCCCCAGGGACACACTCAAGGCCCCAAGACTGACAACATTCCAGAAGCATTTGGCCAACACCCTAGGACACCCGAGGTGAAGGTTGGGGTGTCCTGTGCAGGGACAGGAGTTGGACTCGATGATCCTTTGGGGGTCACTTCTAACTCATAGAATCATAGAATCACCAGGTAGGAAAAGACCTACCGGATCATGGAGTCCAACCATTCCCATCAATCACTAACCCATGTCCCTCAGCACCTCGTCCACCCGGCCCTTAAACCCCTCCAGGGAAGGGAACTCAACCCCCTCTGTTCAACTGAACGCAGTATTCAAGGAGAACTCAAGACATTTTATGGTTCTAGAGTCCCCCCTGCCCCCTCCATCACCCCAACTTGGTCGCCCCCCACCTTGATGGGGCTGTAGTAGAGGAACGCCAGGATGTAGAGGCTCTGCAGGGCTGCTCCGATGGCATTGACGGTGATGAGCGTCCAGTCCTCCTTCAAGCAGCCGTAGCCCAGCCAGCTGAGGTTGCTGCAGGGCAAACACAGGAGCTACCATGGTCTGGGGGAGCTTCTGCTCTCTCCACGCTCATGGAACCCCCTCACATTGAACCACCCCTGGGCTCAACCCCGTCGTACTTGACATCAGTGGTGAGGAAGGGCAGGAACTGGATGTTCTCCACGCTCTTGGTCGTCAACATCTGGCGCAGGTCGGACCTGGGGAGAGCGGAGGGGAGCAGCCTCTTGGGTGTCTGGTGCCACTGAGGGGGGGGCTACGAGTGCTCCCCTAAAACGCAAACTCAATACTCCAAGGCCTCCCCTACACTTGGAGCACCCCTAGACTCGCCTATTTCCCCCCTCCCTGCACACCTAAGGCCCCTCTTGCGCCTCTAGATCCTCCTATTCCACCCTCATCCACCTATGGCCCCCCTGCACCCCCAGACCCTCCCATTCCCCCCCCCCCTTAGCCCCCCTAGACCCTCCCATGCCCACCTATAGCCCCTCCTGCCCCCCAGACTCTCCAGTTCCCTCCCCGCCCCCCATGGCCCCCCCTAACCCCCAGACCCTCCCATTCCCCCCCTGCACCCCAGACACTCCTATTCCCACCCCCTGCCCCCCTATAGCCCCCCTGCACCCCTAGACCCTCCTATTGTCCCCTTGCACCCCCAGATCCTCCCATGTCCCCCTGCCCCCCTATAGCTCCCCTGTGCCCCCAGACCCTCCCATTCCCTCCCCCTCGGCCCCCTATGGCCCCCCCTGCACCCCCAGACTCTCCCATTCCCCCCCTGCACCCCCAGACCCTCCTATTCCCACCCCCGCACCCCTATAGCTCCCTTGCACCCCCAGAACCTCCTATTCCCTCCTTGCACCCCCAGACCCTCCCATGTCCCCCTGACCCCCTATGGCCCACCC
This sequence comes from Phaenicophaeus curvirostris, assembly GCF_032191515.1. Taxonomy (NCBI): domain Eukaryota; kingdom Metazoa; phylum Chordata; class Aves; order Cuculiformes; family Cuculidae; genus Phaenicophaeus; species Phaenicophaeus curvirostris. The sequence goes on along the minus strand of NC_091420.1, from coordinate 2,072,229 downwards.
TGCACCCCCAGACCCTCCCATTCCCCCTGCCCCCCAGACCTCCCCATTCCTCCCCCCCAATGCCCCCCCCTGCACCCCCAGACCCTCCTATTGCCCTCCTGCACCCCCCAGGCCCCTTATACCCTCCCATGTCCCCCCTATGCCCCCCCCCTGCACCCCCAGACCCTCCAATTCCACCCCCCACCCCGGGCTCACAGGCCGGTGCCGAACATGGCGAGCGTGCAGGCCAGGCAGGAGGTGGCGAGCAGGCCCGGGGCCATGGCGACCAGACCAGCGGCCCCGTGGCGACCGGGGAAGGGGGGGGAGTGGGGGGGGGGGGGCGGGACCGAACGCACTACCGGGGAGGGACCGGACACCGGCCCCGGGGCGGCGGGGACAGCCCCCCCCCCGCCCCAAGGCCCTGCACCCCCTAAATACCTTGGGTCCCAGCCCCCCTGATCCCTGCACCCCCAGGATTCCCCCCCGCCTCCAGGCCCCTGCACCCCCGAGACCCCAAAGGCTGGGGGGTGTCTCCCCCCAGGACCCTGCACCCTCTAAATACCTTGGATCTCAGCCCCCCCGGGACACTGCACCCCCTCAAATGCTGGGGGTCCCGGCCCCCCAGACCCCAAATTTCAGGGGTCCCACTCCCCCCCAGACCCTGCACCCCCCTAGACCTCAAATACTGGGGATCCCTCCCCCCACCCCAGACCGTGCACCCCCATGATTCCCCCAACCCCCCCGACCCTGCACCCCCAGACCCCAAATGCTGGGGTCCCCCCCCCCCCAGGACCCTACACTGTCTAAATACCTTGGGTCCCAGCCTCCCTGGTCCCTGCACCCCCCAAATGCCGGGGTCCCCCCCCCCGAATTCCCCCCTCCCAGGACCCTGCACCCCCCCTAGACCCCAGTGCTGGGGGGTCCCATCCTTCCCCAGTCCCTATAACCCCAAAATCCCCCTCCCAGACCCTGCACCCCCTAAATACCTTGAGCCCCACCCCCCTAGGACACTGCACCCCTCAAAACGCCTGTGGTGTTGTGTGTCCCCCCCCCAAACCCCAAATGTCTGAGGTCACACATCCCTGTGATCCCAAATCCCTGAAATCTCACCTCCCCCTCCTTCTTCTCCCCCCTTCTCTGCTCCCTGCACCCCTTGTGCCCCACAACCCCGTGATCCCAAATACCTGAGATCCCACCTCCCTCCCCCCCCATCCTGCCCCCCCTCCCAACTTGCACCCCCAATATCCCACATCCCTGTGATCCCAAATGTTTAGGTTCACACATCCCTGTGATCCCAGCTCCCTGAGGCCCTGGGACCCCCCTCAGTGGGGTCCCCCTCTCTCCATATCCCTCTCATTCTGCATTCCCAGTGCCCCCCCCCCCACTAATCTCCTGGGGCTTAGCCTGGCTGTCTCCCCACCTAACCCTGGGGGCTCTGCCCCCCCCCCCCACACCCCTTCCCCCCAATCCTGGAATCCCCCCCAGGCCTGGAATCTCATCCCCGATCAGGGAGGAGACCCCCAATCCGCTGGAAGGGCTCCCTCCATCCCCCAATCCCATGAGACAGTAGCTTCCCCCCCCCCCAAAAAAAAAAATCCCCTGGCAGGGCTTTGTGTCACCAGCTCAGCAGATAAAGCCCCCTGATAGCGCTGTGGCACTTTTCCACTTCAAAGCCCTGTGTAAACACCAGCCAATTAATTAATTAACCAGCACAAATGCCCCACATGGGCCAGTCCTCCTTCTTCCAAGGCCAGTCTGGCCCCACAGCCCCCCCCCCCCTTCACCCCCCACCAGCCCCAGGCGCTCAGGTTGGTCTTGGCTATTTATTCCAGTACAAAAACTCCAGTGTTTGAAAATTGCTGTACAGACCAGGGCAGGCAAATCAACCCCAGGGGGCAGCTGGGGGGGGTCCCTCCGGCACCCAGCACCGAGGGGGGGTCCAGGGGGGGCAGCTCCATTACTCCTCTGGGTGGTGGGATGAAGGAGGGGGAAGGGGGAGCAGGTCCTGTCACCCCCATGTATGAAGGGATGAAGGATGGGGAAGAGGAACATCTCCCCTCACCCCCATTGGCAGTGGAATGGACGGGAAAAGGGGGAGCAGGTCCCATCACCCCCATTTGTGATGAAGGATGGAAAAGGGGAGCATCTCCCATCACCCCCATGTACGAAGGGATGAAGGATGGGAAAGAGGAACATCTCCCCTCACCCCCACGTGAGGTGGGATGAGGATGGGGAAAGGGGGAAGCAGGTCCCGACACCCCCATTTGTGGTGGGATGAGGATGGGGAAGGGGGTGCAGCTCCTGTCACCCCCATTGGCAGTGGAATGGACAGGGAAAGGGGGGAGCAGGCCCCATCACCCCCATATATGATGAAGGATGGAAAAGGGGAGGAAATCCCGTCACCCCCATGTGATGAAGGATGAAGGGATGACGATAGGGAAAGGGGAGCAGGTCCCATCACCCCCATGTATGATGAAGGATGGAAAAGGGAGAAGGTCCTGTCACCCCCATGTGTGATGGGATGAAGGATGGGAAAGAGGAACATCTCCCATCACCTCCATGTGAGGTGGGATGAGGATGGGGAAAGGGGGAGCAGGTCCTGTTACCCCCAGGTGTAGTGGGATGAGGATGGGGAAGTAGGGGGTGTTTCCTCCAGCTCCGCTGGCTCGGGCATCTCGAGTCCAGGCTCCCAGAGCTGGTGACACCAAGGGACCTGGTGGCACCCAGCTGGCCCCAGGGCCACCACCAAGTCCCCACCTGCAGGACACATCACAGCCCAGCCCGGAGAGATGCAAGGGCGAGCCCAGCTCTTGGGGTGGGGGTACCAGCCCCCCGCTCCCCTCCAGTCCAGGGCTGGTGCTCGGTCTCCAGCTGCAGAGAGCATCCTGCCCGTGAGTTCCAGGGAATCCAGGGCAGCTTGAGGGCTTTGGCTGCTCAGCTTCGCTTTGGACCCTCTAATACTGACAAATCCTTTCCGTTCCCAGTTGTGTGCAGCGCAGGTCACCCCAGTGAGGACACAAGGACCACGGGGGTCGCAAACATCCCGGCTCCAACACCAGCGGCCGCAGCCTTAGTCCATATACGGGGGTAGGAGTTGGACTCGATGATCTTTGTGGGTCCCTTCTAGCTCTGGACATTTTTGGATTCGGATCCGAGTGGCTCACAGCCCCTGAGGCACCAGGAGGGGCAGGAGGATGCTGATGAAGGTGATGGGGCTGCTGCTCCGTATTGCTGAGTTCTGCCCCACGCTCCTCAGCACGTGCGCAGCCGCATCATCTGTGGGGAGAGGAATCACAGAATCACCAGGTTGGAAAGGACCCACCGGATCATCGAGTCCAACCATTCCCATCAATCACTAACCCATGTCCCTCAGCACCTCGTCCACCCGGCCCTTAAACCCCTCCAGGGAAGGGGACTCAACCCCCTCCCTGGGCAGCCTCGGACACTGCCCAATCACCCTTGCCATGAAATATTTTTTCCTGATGTCCAGCCTGACCCTCCCCTGGTGGAGCTTGAGGCCATTCCCTCTCGTCCTGTCCCCTGTCCCTTGGGAGAAGAGCCCAGCTCCCTCCTCTCCACAACCTCCTCTCAGGGAGTTGCAGAGAGCAATGAGGTCTCCCCTCAGCCTCCTCTTCTCCAGGCTAAACCCCCCCAGCTCTCTCAGCCGCTCCTCTTCTTCTCCAGCCCCCTCCCCAGCTTCGTTGCTCTTCTCTGCACTCGCTCCAGAGCCTCAACATCCTTCTTGTGGGGAGGGGCCCACAACTGACCCCAGGATTCGAGGAGCGGTCTCCCCAGGGCCGAGGCCAGAGGGAGAAGAACCTCCCTGGCCCTGCTGGCCATGCTGGGTCTGATCCAAGCCAAGATGCCCTTGGCCTTCTTGGCCACCTGGGCCCCTGCTGGCTCCTGTTCAACCAACCCCCCCAGGTCCTTCTCCTCCAGGCAGTTTCCAGCCAGACTTCTCCTAGGCTGGAGCTGCTCAGGGTTGTTGTGCCCCAAGTGCAGGACCCGCCATTTGGCCTCGTTAACCCTCCTGCCGTTGGTCTCAGCCCATGGATCCAGCCTGTTCAGATCCCTTTGGAGCCTCCCGACCCTCCAGCAGATCCAGCTTCCACCCAGCTCAGTGTCATCCACAAACTTGCTAAGGGTGCAGCCTAGGAGCTGTGAGCATCCCTGCTGTGCCCCAAACCCACCATCGCAGCCCCCAACCTTGCTGCCCCCCCATTTTGCTGCCCCCCAGGAGTGCACTTTGGGCTCAGCCCCACGCCCGCAGCCACCAACCTACCTGCCTGGATCCTCCCTTTCTGGGTAGAAGCCGGGGCAGGCGGTGCCTGAGCTGCAAAGCAAACACAGGGTCAGGCAGGGAGGGGCAGCACCCTGACCCCCCCCACAACCCCGGGACCAGGTTTCACCCAGGACCGGGGCCCCCCCTGAAGCCACCAGCACCTTTCCCAGCAAAGCCAAACGAATCCACACCCCGGGACTGGCAAGAGGCCACACTTGGCCGTGACTCAGCTCCGGAAAGGCCAAGCAGGGCACAGAAAGGGGGGTGTTTTACCACAAAGGGGGCCAAAAAAGCCCAAATTATCAAATATCAGGTGATTTTAGCCAAAAAAACCACCATAAAAACCCAAATTCCCGAATACTCTGCAAAATCCAGGTTTACTCGAGGACTTCTAGCGTCAAACGCAATGAGCATAAAAGCCCAAACTCCCAAATACTCCATAAAATCAAGTTTTACTCAAGTTATTCCATCAAGAAAGAAAACAAACAATGAGCAGCGATCAACAAGAGCTTTAAAGGCACCAGGTCTGATCTTTGCCACAAGAGAATGAGTAAAGCGATTAAGAAAGAGACAATCATCAGTTTCTTTCCCATCATCATCATCACAGTTGCCAGGTCCCCTTTTTTCCCCGAGGATCTAGAGCAATTGGGGTCCCCACGGGTAGGTGAGGTTGCCCCCCCAGCACTAGGAAGGGTTTAGTTTTTAGACCATTGACCAAATAACTCGGATCACCCCAAAAATAATTCCAGGTGATACTCACTGCCCTTGCCGGCCACTGTCACCTTCAGCTTCAGGCAAGCTTCACCGTGGTGGTGGATGGGCTGGGCTGCAGGGGTGGATGCGGGTTAGGGGGGTGGGGGGGGCCTGGCAGGGACCCCAACCCCGCTGCAGGGACCCCAATCCCATTGCACAGACCCCCAGCCCCATTGCAGGGACTCCCCCAGCCCCATAGATATTGTAGCTGTGCCTTTCCTTGAACTCTTTGTGACTTAGGGGAGCGGGGGGATTCCCAGCAGGGACCCCAATCCCATTCCAGGGACCCCAATCCCATTGCAGGGACCCCCAACCCCACTGCAGGGACCCCCAACCCCACTGCAGGGACCCCCCAGCCTCACGGATTTAATAGTAGCTGTGCCCCTCCTTGAGCTCCTTCTAGGCTAGGGGGGTGGGGGATGCCCAAGCAGGGTCCCCAGCCCCATTGCAGGGACCCCCCCCCAGGCACTCACAGATGTAGTAGTAGCTGTGCCCTTCCTTGAATTCCTTGCCCAGTGAGAAGGGGGTGAAGCGCTGGAACTTCTCCGAGAACCTCTCGGGGCCGTGTAGGGCGCTGGGCTTGTTGCATTCCCAGCGGATCTGCTCCTTGGAGCTGGGTTTGCAGCTCTGGTAGTCCTCCAGCTCCACCAGGTAGAGGGTGTAACGCTCCATCACCTGGGGGTCCACGCTCCCCTCCTCATAGTGCGGGCAGATGATGTCCAAGTAGTCGTTGAGGCGCAGCTCAACCGTGTAATCGCTCTGGAGGAACCTGAAGCAGGAGGGAAACGGGGATCTTGGCATCTTGGCTTGGATCAGCAGGGCCAGGGAGGTTCTCCTCCCTCTGGACTCGGCCCTGGGGAGACCGCTCCTCGAATCCTGGGGTCAGTTGTGGGCCCCTCCCCACAAGAAGGATGTTGAGGCTCTGGAGTGAGTCCAGAGAAGAGCAACGGAGCTGGGGAGGGGGCTGGAGAAGAAGAGGTGCTTCTATGATTAGCTCCAGGAGAGAGAGGTTTGGGTTGAACCCCCTTTTCCTGCACCCCAAAACCCCCACGCTGGTTAACGATGCTGAGGGAGAGCTGCCTCCCCCACCTTGGAGCTCCTTGGAGCTATCATGGGTCCACCCTTCCCTTGGGAGAGTCCCACAGCACCCAGGTTGGCTTTGGGGAGGGAAAAGCCCCCCCCCAAATCAGCCCCCACCCCTTGGCTGGGGGGTGCACCCCCTTTTCCAGGGCTCCCCCATGCACCAGAAGCTGGGGAGCAGGGAGGGAACACGCTGGGACGCCTTCTCCCTGCCCCATCCCAGGTCAGAAGGCGTCAGGAGCTCTCGCCTCGGGGGGGGGACAGAGCCTGCTGCTCCCCACATCCCCTCCCGGGGCGGGGGCACAGACAGACAGACAGACAGACAGACTGGCAGGCAGCCGGGGACCTCGGTGGGGTCCCCTCCCCTCCCCAGCTGCGATGGGAGCCCCTGCTCCTAACCCCCTGCCCTACAGCTCGGGGGGGGGGGTGGGGGGTGTCGTCCTACAGCTGGGGGAGGGCGGCACCCCAAACCTGGACGGTTGGTGTCTGGGTGTAGGGGCACCCCTAAACTTGGGGGTCATGGCCCGGGGGGGGGGCATCCCAAACCTGGGGAGCTGGATTCTGGGTGTAAGGCACCCCAAAGCCTGGGGGTCACAGTCAGAGGGGGGCACCCCAAAGCCTGGGGGGCGGCTGTGGCCTGGGTGTGGGGCACCCCAAAGCCTGTGGGACACCCCTACAGCCTGGGGGGGGGGCTGGGGCTTGGGTGTGGGGCACCCCAAAGCCTGGGGGTCACGGTCAGCAGGGGGGCACCCCTATAGCCTGAGTGGGGGGACTGGTACATGTGTGTGGGGCACCCCAAAGCCTGGGGGTCACGGTGGGGGGGACCCCAAAGCCTGGGAGGGGAGGCTGGTGCTTGGCTGTGGGGCACCCCAAAGCCTGGGGGTCACAGTCAGAGGGGGGCACCCCAAAGCCTGGGGGGCGGCTGTGGCCTGGGTGTGGGGCACCCCAAAGCCTGTGGGACACCCCTACAGCCTGGGGGGGGGTCTAGTACCTGGGTGTGAGGCACCCCAAAGCCTAGGGGTCACCCCTACAGCCTGGGGGGGGGGGGCTGGGGCTTGGGTGTGGGGCACCCCAAAGCCTGGGGGTCACGGTCAGCAGGGGGGCAGCCCTATAGCCTGAGTGGGGGGACTGGTACATGGGTGTGAGGCACCCCAAAGCCTGGGGGTCACGGTTGGGGGGGGTGGGGGCATCCCTATAGCCTCGCGGGGGGGGCTGGTACGTGGGTGTGGGGCACCCCAAAGCCTGGGGGTTGTGTCCCCAGGTGAGACCCCAACAGGCTGGGGCTCTGGTGCCAGGGATGGGGGTCACCCCGCAGCCCCCCCCCCCAGGCTGTGTCGGTGCCGGGGGTCCGGGGGGGAGGCTCCCTGCCCCGGTCCCAGCCCCCCCCCCCCCCATCCTGCCCGGGGCGGTGGGACCGGGGCCAGCCCCGTGTTTGTCAACAGCGCTTCCCCGAGTCCCGGCGCCGCCACCATCCCCCCCCCCCCCGCCCCGGCGGGGAAGGAAGAGGCCCCGCTCGGCTCTGGGAACGGAAAGGGCCCCCCCGGTGGTCCCGTCCCCTCCCCCCCCCCAGCCAACCCCGCACCTGGACCAGCCTCCGGGGTTAAACACCGGGACCACCCCCCCCCCACCTCCCTGCTGGGGGCTCAGCACCGGGACCACCGGGGCTGAGCACCGGGACCGAATGGTGCAGCGGGATTCAGCTCCGGGACCGAACCGTGCACCGAGCTCAGCACCGAGACCGAACCGTGCACCGAGCTCAGCACCGGGGCTCAGCACCGGCACCGCGAGGGTTAAAAACCGGGAAAACCCCCCCCATCCCGGGGCTCAGCACTGAGACCGTGGGGGTTAAACACCGGGACCCCTCAGCCCCGGGACCCAACCGGGCGCTCAGAACCGGGACCGAACCGTGCAACGGGGGCTCAGAACCGAGCTCAGCCCCGGGACCCAACCGGGCAACCGGAGCTCAGAACCGGGGGCTCAGCCCCGGGACCCAACCGGGGGCTCAGAACCGAGGGCTCAGAACCGGGCTCAGCCCCGGGACCCAACCGGGACCCAACCGGGGGCTCAGAACCGGGACCCAACCGGGGGCTCAGAACCGGGACCCAACCGGGGGCTCAGAACCGGGACCCAACCGGGGGCTCAGAACCGGGACCCAACCGGGGGCTCAGAACCGGGACCCAACCGGGGGCTCAGAACCGGGACCCAACCGGGGGCTCAGAACCGGGACCCAACCGGGACCCAACCGGGGGCTCAGAACCGGGACCCAACCGGGGGCTCAGAACCGGGACCCAACCGGGGGCTCAGAACCGGGGGGCTCAGCCCCGGGACCCAACCGGGCAACCGGGGGGCTCAGAACCGGGACCCAACTCCAAGACCGAAACGTGCCCCGGGCTCAGCCTCGGGATTCACCTCCAGGACCAAACCGTGCACCGAGCTCAACACCGGGATTCACCACCGGGACCGAACCGCGCACGGGGGCTCAGCTCCGGGACCGCTGGGGTTAAACACCGGGGACCCCCCCCCCCCCAATCCCTCGCTGGAGCTAAAAACCGGCCCCATCGCCCCGTGCACCGGGCTCAGCCCCCATCGCCGGGGTCGGGGGTTCAGCCCCGGGTCCCGCACCGGGAACCCCCCCCCGAGTCTCACACCGGGACCCCCGACCCCGGGTCTCACACCGGCTCTCAGCCCCGCATTCCCCTCCCCTCGCCCCACGGAGGCTCCGTCCCGGGACAAAGGGCTCCGTGCGCGCCCTCGGGGCTCCGGTGGCGGCGCTTACCGGGGGTTGGAGCTGTTCCAGAAGACCGTGTGGCGCTCGGCGGCCGCCCCCCCGCAGCACCAGGCGAGCCCCAGCAGGGCCAGCGACACCCCGAGCCGCTCCATGCGCTCCGCGGGGCGCACGCTCCACCGGGACGGTGCCGCTCCCCCCACCCCCCTAACGCCTTTAAGAACGGCCCCGCCGCCGCCCCGCCCCGCGCACCGGGGCCCGGACACAACAACAACACGGGACGGGGCGGAGGGGGGGCACCCGGCACCCTCCCGAACCCACCGGGACCGGGGGAGGCACCTGGGATCCCTCACACCCACCGGGACCGGGGGTGGCACCTGGGACCCTCCCGAACCCACCGGGACCGGGGGAGACACCGACACCCGTGTCTCCCCCACCGGTACCGACACCAACACCTGAGACCCTCCCTCACCCACCGGGACCGGGGGAGGCACCTGGGATCCTTCCCGAACCCACCGGGACCGGGGGAGGCACCTGGGATCCCTCACACTGACCGGTACCGGGGGTGGCACCGACACCCGGGACCCACTGGACCCACCGGTACCGGCACCGACACCCGGGACCCACCGGTACTGGTGGTAATGATTGTGCCCCCCCCACCCCAAGGTTTAGGGGTGCCCCCACACCCAGGCACCACCCCCTTAGACTATAGGGGTGCCCCACTTGGGCCACGAGCCCTAGGTTTAGGGGTCCCCCTTAACCATGACCTCTAGGTTTAGGGATGAAGCCAGACACCACCCCCTCAGGTTGTAGGGGTCCCCCCAACCATGACCTCCAGGTTTAGGGGTGTCCCCTCGCTGGGCTCTACCCTGCATGCATTGTCCACTCTGCAGGCGTCCCTCACCTCGCATCCTTCACCCCACACGTCCCCTGCACACGTCCCCCACCCCAAGTGCCCCTCACCCCACAAATGTCCCTCACCCCATGCGTGTCCTGCACCCCACAAATGTCTTCCACCCCGTGTCCTGCATCCTGCATGCATCCCACACCCTGCACGCATCCTCCAACCCGCACACATCCCCCACTCCATGGCCACTGCAGATGGACCCTGGTTAGCCCAGATGGACCCTGGACCAGCCCAGATGGACCCTGGTGGCCACCCTGGGGGGACCCTGGCCACTCCAGACAGACCCTGGGTGCCCCACATAGACCACGGCCTCTGCAGATGGACCCTGGCCACCCCAGATGGACACTGGTGGCCACCCTGGGTGGACCCTGGCCACTGCAGACAGACCCTGGGTGCCCCACATAGACCACGGCCGCCCCAGATGGACCCTGGCCACCCCAGATGGACCCTGGTGGCCACCCTGGGTGGACCCTGGCCACTACAGACAGACCCTGGGTGCCCCACATAGACCACGGCCGCCCCAGATGGACCCTGGTGGCCACCCTGGGTGGACCCTGGCCACTCCAGACAGACCCTGGGTGCCCCACATAGACCATGGCCACTGCAGATGGACCCTGGGCCACCCCAGATGGAGCCTAGTGTCCCCCACCCTACGTGCATCCTGCACCCTACATGCATCCTCCAACCTGCACGTGCCCCCCACCCCATGTCCTGCACCCTGCATGCATCCTACCCCCTGCACACGTCTCCCACCTCACGTCCCGCACCCTGCATCCATCCCGCACCCTGCATGCGTCTCTCACCTTGCATCCTTCACCCCACATGTCCCCTGCACCCTGCACGCATCCTCCAACCCGCACACTTTCCCCACCCCACACGCATCCCCTACTCTGCTCCCCCATCTCCATCTGCTCAACAGTGTGAAGCTCCCCCTGCGCCCCAGTCTCTGAGTGGGGGCTGTGGGCTGCGTGGGGAGGCGCGTGGCAGCTGCTGCTCTGCCCCCAGCATCCATCCATCCATCCATCCATCCATCCATCCCTCCATCCCTCCATCCCTCCATCCATCCATCCATCCATCCATCCATCCTCGTTAAGGCCCCGGTGAGAGCGACGCTTCGCCCGCCGTCTCGTGAAGCGATAACTCAGCCGCATTTGCAAAACAACTTTCCTCTTGTTTATTACATAATGATCCATTGATTGTGGGTAATGTTGCATGCCCGCCGCTGCAGCCGTGCGAGGAACGCTCCTCTGGCATGATGCAGCAGGGCTCGGGCAGGTAACCAGAGAGCAGCTGAAGGCTCCGGTATAGAATCATAGAATCATAGAATCACCAGGTTGGAAAGGACCCACCGGATCATCGAGTCCAACCATTCCCATCAATCACTAACCCATGTCCCTCAGCACCTCGTCCACCTGGCCCTCAAACCCCTCCAGGGAAGGGGACTCAACCCCCTCCCTGGGCAGCCTCGGACACTGCCCAATGACCCTTCCTATTAAAATTTTTTTCCTGATGTCCAGCCTGACCCTCCCCTGGTGGAGCTTGAGGCCATTCCCTCTCGTCCTGTCCCGACAACCCGGAACAAGCCAAGGCTGGAGGGTGCCCCGTGACCTCCCCATGCTGGTTCCGTGGTGGGATGGAGCCTTGGTTGGGACAAGGTGACCATCAGGATGGGTGCATGGCCACCTGCTCACGGTCACGTCCGTATCACCTGGTGCATGCGGGGTTAGGGACACCCCCGGGTGACGGTGGGACAGGGTGCAGGCAGGGCTCCTGCGCCGGCTGGAGCTTGCAGGACAAAGGTGAAGGCGTTTTGCGCTGTAAACACACACAGCGGAGGAGCGTGGGGCAGGTGGGGCCGGCCAGAGGCCGCCGAGGCTCGTGACAAACCACTTGTGGTTTCTTGGCTCGGGACACCCAGCTGCACCCCAACCCCTGCCCGGGTTGACGTCACCGGTGTTGGGGGAGGAAGAGGAGCCGTCCAGTCCGTGGCCGAGAGCGAAGGCCGCGGTGACGTGAGGCGATGCCTGCGTGCAGGTAGGCACGGCCCCAACGCTGGGCTGCGCGGGGCAGAGCCGCGGCCCCGAGGCTGCCCGGCCACGCCAGGTCCTTACACGTTCGGCCAGAGAGCGGGATGCACCCAGCCCTGCCTGGGGACGACGCTTGCTACCATGTGGTGATGCAGCATCTCACGCCACGTGCCCGCTCCAGGCACACATATTGTACCCAGAACCTGCTGTCAGGGCTGGAGGAGCCCTCCCAGCACCCCAAGGAGCATCCGAGCATGACTCGGCACTGGGGAGACCGCTCCTCAAATCCTGGGGTCAGTTGTGGGCCCCTCCCCACAAGAAGGATGTTGAGGCTCTGGAGCGAGTGCAGAGAAGAGCAACGAAGCTGGGGAGGGGGCTGGAGAAGAAGAGGAGCGGCTGAGAGAGCTGGGGGGGTTTAGGCTGGAGAAGAGGAGGCTGAGGGGAGACCTCATTGCTCTCTGCAACTCCCTGAGAGGAGGTTGTGGAGAGGAGGGAGCTGGGCTCTTCTCCCAAGGGCCAGGGGACAGGACGAGAGGGAATGGCCTCAAGCTCCACCAGGGGAGGGTCAGCCTGGACGTTAGGAAAAAAATTTTCACAGGAAGGGTGATTGGGCAGTGTCCGAGGCTGCCCAGGGAGGGGGTGAGTCCCCTTCCCTGGAGGGGTTTAAGGGCCGGGTGGACGAGGTGCTGAGGGACATGGGTTAGTGATTGATGGGAATGGTTGGACTCGATGATCCAGTGGGTCTCTTCCAAGCTGGTGATTCTACGATTCCCAGTGCTGGGGTCCCAACAAGGGCTCCTCATTGCCTTGGGGCAGCAGGGCTCGAGGATCCCTGGTACCGGCGCCCCAGGAGCCTCCTGGATGCTCCGGGACTGCCACGCTGCGCCCTGCCCGAGGGCACCTAGCGGGATGGGGCTGGGTGGCTGGTCCCCACCAAGCTGGCAGAGGTGCCGTGGGAGCAGGGCCAAGGTGGTGGCAAGCGGTAGGAGGGATTTGGCAAGCGGAGGTTGCCGCGCCACGCTGTGCCAGGGCGGCCAACGCCACCCCCTGCTCCCTGCCATGAGGCACTGGCCGTGCCGTGCTCGGCTGCTCAATGTGCCACGTGTCACCAGCACAGACCCACACTGAGAGAGGGGGTCTGGGTGGTCCCTGGCAGCCAGTAGCCAGAAGAACATGGACCTTGGCAGTGCTGGTGGCCACTCCAGACAGACCCTGGCCACCCCACACAGACCCTTGTGCCCACCCAAGATGGACCCTGGTGGCCACCCCCGACAAACTCTGCGTGCCCCAGACAGACCCTGGTTATGCCAGACAGAACCTGGCCACCCCAGACAGACCCTGGCCACCCCAGGTGGACCCTGAGCCACCCCAGATGGACACTGGTGGCCAACCTGGGTGGACCCTGGCCACTGCAGACAGACCCTGGGTTTCCCACATAGACCATGGTCACTGCAGATGGACCCTGGCCACCCCAGATGGACCCTGGTGGGCAACCTGGGTGAACCTTGGCCACTCCAGATGGACCTTGGGCCACCCCAGATGGACCCTGATGGCCATCCTGGGTGGACCCTGGCCACTCCAGACAGACCCTGGGTGCCCCACATAGACCATGGCCACTGCAGATGGACCCTGGTCACCCCAGATGGACTCTGGGCCACCCCAGTTGGACACTGGTAGCCACCCTGGGTGGACCCTGGCCACTCCAGACAGACCCTGAGTACCCCACATAGACCATGGCCACTGCAGATGGACCCTGGGCCACCCCAGATGGAGCCTGGCCTCCTTAGGTAGACCCTAGCCACCCTGGGTGGACCCTGGGCCACCCCAGTTGGACACTGGTAGCCACCCTGGGTGGACCCTGGCCACTCCAGACGGACCCTGAGTACCCCAGCTAGACCATGGCCACCCCACGTAGCCCATGGCCAACGCGTATGGGTGCCACGGCGAGTCCCCAGGGATGGGGATCTAGGGCGCGATCCTCAGCCCCACAGTGGGCCAGGCCTGCGGGAGCGCGAGTGGGGGACGTGGGGAACCCAGCGCTTGCTGGGAGCACTGGGAGGACCCGTCTGACAGGTTCACCAGCTCTTTCCGCACCCAGACAAGCCCGGGCTGGTGGGACGCCCAGCCACCACCCTGCAGCGCCCGATGGGGTGCGGGGAGCGCAGCCGCCTCACTGCGATGGCTGCAGGGACGCTGGAAGAGGGGCTGCAGCCCCCCCAGTGCCTCACACTAGGATGGTTGCCCCCCTTCTGGGGGCACTGGGGGCCCACCCAACCCATGGGGTGCAGAGTCAGGACACACACAGCTCCAATACTCTTCCAATTGTTGGACTCGATGATCCGATGGGTATTTTCCAACCTGGTGATTCTATGAGTCTATGATTCTATGCCCCACCAACACCCTGCAGGCATCACCCCATCCACAGCAGCCCCCCAGCAACAGCGTCCTCCCCACCCAAGGAGGGTCGTGGCCCCTCTCTTTGAGGGGCACTGGGACCCCCTTGCTCAGCAGGGCCCACACGGCTGATGCCCTGCACCCAGAGGGGCTTTGGGGCTCCGGTAGGGCACCCCACTCCTCCAATACCCCACCAGCACCCCCAGGTGTGACCCCACCAGCAGCAGATGCCCTCCCCACACATCCCATTGTCTCGCTGGAGGAGCCAACGGCGCAGACAGACGCGTGTCACATCCCTCCGACACCGGCAAGAGCTGGCACGCCGGCAGAGCCAGACACGGGGATTCCCACGGCCCCCCCGGCACATAGAATCATAGAATCCTGGCATGGTTTGGGTTGGAAGCGACCTTAAAGCCCATCTACTTCCACCCCTGCCATGGGCAGGGACACCTCCCACTGCATCAGGGGCTCCAAGCCCCATCCAACCTGGCCTTGAACCCCTCCAGGGATGGGGCAGCCACCTCTGCTCTGGGCAACCTGCGCCAGGGCCTCCCCACCCTCATTGTGATGAATTTCTCCCTAATGTCCAATCCAACTCTTTCCCCTTCCAATTTAAAGCCGTTCCCCTCATCCTATCACTCCAAGCCCTTGTAAAAAGTCCCTCTGCAGCTTTCCTGTCCCCTTCGGGTTTTGGAAAGTCACTATAAGGTCTCCCCCATGCAGCCAGCGAGCATGGCGAGGGTTCCCGTGTGCCTACTCTCATCTCCACCATACAATCACAGAATCATCAGGTTGGAAAAGACCCACCGGATCATCAAGTCCAACCGTTCCCATCAATCACTAACCCATGTCCCTCAGCACCTCGTCCACCCGGCCCTTAAACCCCTCCAGGGAAGGGGACTCAACCCCCTCCCTGGGCAGCCTCGGACACTGCCCAATGAACCTTTCCATGAAATATTTTTTCCCAATGTCCAGCCTAAACCTGGATGCCGCACGCCACCGTGACGGTCGTCATTCTTTTTTTTTTTTTTAATCCTTTTATTAATTTTTTTTAATAGACTAAGAGCAGAATATGAAAATCACCAGCCAAAGCACTTGAAAAAAAGGTTGAGTTGTTTTGTTTTTTTTTTTTCGTTTTGTTTCGTTTTGTTTTGTTTTTTTCCCTAAAAAGTGTCTGTGCGTTTGCATAGGTCAGGTCTTCACGGAAGACGAGGAAAATCCAACACGTTCAACTATGTACAAGCCAGCGCGGGGCCGGCACCGCTGCCTATGGTACAGTATAGATATCTCTATATAGTCGCTCTCTGTACAGTATGTATAGATCTCTAGATAGGTATGTACAGGCCGCCCAGCTCCGCGCGTCCCTGCCCTCGCCAGGCTCCCCGTTGCGGCTCCGATCCCAGCCCTGGGGCACCGGATGGGCTGCGGGCAGCGCTCGGTGGGGCGGTGTTGGCAGAAGGTGCGGTGAACATCGAGCTGCGTCCTCGCAGACACGGGCACAGGGAGAGGGGGAAGAGTTCCAGCCAGGATCGATGCATGTCGGGGCCCCTTGAGTTCCAGTTGGGATCAACGTGTGCTGTGGATCCTTGAGTTCCAGTTGGGATCAACATGTACTGTGGCCTCTTGAGTTCCAGTTGGGATCAACGTGTGCTGTGGATCCTTGAGTTCCAGTTGGGATCAACATGTACCATGGACTCTAGAATTCCAGCTGGGATCAACATGTACCATGGCCTCTTAAATTCCAGTTGAGATCAACATGTACTATGGCCTCTTGAATTCCAGTTGGGATCAACGTGTACCGTGGATCCTTGAGTTCCACTTGGGATCAACGTGTGCCATGGGCCTTTCAGTTCCAGTTGGGATCAACGTACCATGGACTCCTGAATTCCAGTTGGGATCAACATGTACCATGGCCCCTTGAGTTCCAGTTAAGTTCAATGTGTGCCGTGGCTCCTTGAATTCCATTTGGGATCAACGTGTGCTATGGATCCTTGAGTTCCAGTTGGGATCAACATGTGCCATGGATACTGGAGTTCCAGTTGGGATCAACGTGTACTGTGGCCTCTTGAGTTCCAGTTGGGATCAACAAGTGTCATGGTCCCTGGAGTTCCAGTTGGGATCAACGTGTACTGTGGCCTCTTGAGTTCCAGTTGGGATCAACACGTGCCATGGCCCCTTCAGTTCCAGCCGGGATCAACGTGTGCCTTGCCTCCTTGAATTCCAGTTGGGATCAACACGTGTCATGGCCCCTTGAGTTCCAGTTGGGATCAACATGTGCCGTGGCTCCTTGAATTCCAGTTGGGATCAACATGTGCTGTGGCTCCTCGAATTCCAGTTGGGATCAATGTGTGCCATGGCTCCTCAAATTCCAGTTGGGATCAACACGTGCCATGGCCTCTCAAGTCCCATCCAGGATGACCAAGTCCCACGGCCCCGTGCCCTGCGAGGTGGCTCTCTGGGCAGGGTGGTGGTGGAGCAGAGACGCTGGACAGTCCCACGTTGGTTCCCCACTGGCTCTTGTGAGGGGCAGCTTTTTGTAGGGGGTCCCCACTCGGCTGAGCCGCACTGGCCAGGTCGCCCCCCCGGCGCTGGGAGCTAGGAGACCAACAACGTCATGAGGAAGAGCGCGGCGGCCACGGCGAGGGGCAAGTGTTCCCGCTTGGGGCTGGTGCCGCTGATGCTCTTCTCCAGCTTGGGCATCTCCGGGTTGAAGTTTTCTATGGGGAAGAGCGAAAGGGTGAGGGGAGCATCAAGGTGGCACCAAACCCCCACCCTGGGGCTGGGGCGGCGGCTCGGGGGGACGCGGCGCTGCGGGGCCAGGGGTTCTGCCCAACTCACCCAGGTCCTCGATCTTCACCTCGGGCCGCAGGGTGAACTGCGGCAGGGTGGGTGCCAGCTTCTCCCCGGAGTGCGACGCTGTGAGAGGGAGAGAGGGGATAGTTGGGGGGGATCATCCTCCCTGGCTGCCTGGTGCATCCCAGCAGGGACGGGCGTGCCAGGAGGGATGGAAGACCCAGGAGGGATGTGGAAATCAGGAGGGATGGGGACCCAGGAGGAATGGAGAACCTGAGAAGGATTGAGGACCCAGGAGGGATGGGGGACCAAGGAAGGATGGGGGACCCAGGAGGTATGGGGCACCTGGGAAGGATCAGGGACCTGGGAAAGATGGAGAACCTGGGAGGGACGGGGCACCTGGGAAGGATTAAGGACCCAGGAGGTATGTGGCACCTGGGAAGGATGGGAGACCTGGGAGGGATGGGGCACCTGGAAGGGATGTGGGATCCATGAGGGATGGGGGACGTGGGAAGAATGGAGAATCCATGAGGGATGGGGGACCTCAGAAGGATGAGGGACCTGGAAAGGATGGGGGACCTTGGAAGGATGGGGGACCTGGAAGGGAAGGGGGACCCAGAAGGGATGGGGGACCCGGGAGGGATGGGAGATCTGGGAGGGATGGAGAACCCAAGAAGTATGGAGGACCTGGAAGGGATGGGGATGTGCCGCAGCCCCCTCCAGAAGGGATAGGGGACCTGGGAGGGTTGGGGACCCCCTGCAGGCCACGCCACCTCCCGCAGCCCCCGGGGGGGTGAGGGTACTCACTGGAGGCGCAGCACACGAACACCTTCATCTTGAGGCAGGCCCGGCGGTGGTTGTGTGTTGGCGTGGCTGCAAAGGCAAGAGTGGGCTGGGGGGGGGTGCTTCACAGTGGGGGACCCCTGCCCCGGGCACCCCTGGGCATGGTGGGGTCGGGGGGTGCGCTCGGGATATGGGGGGGCATGTGGCAGCACCTCCATAATGCACCCTGAACCTACAGCTGCATCAGCACCCTGTGCCCCTGTCCTGCATCAGCAGCACCCCAGAACCTGAATCCTGCACCCTGCATCTCTGTCCTGCATCAGCAGCACCCCAGCATCTCCATCCTGCACCCCTGTCCTACATCAGCCTCTCCCAGCATCTCAATCCTGCATCTGCGCTGTCTGAACCCCCATCCTCCATCAGCACCCCCACCCCCACTCCCATCCTGCTCCCCCCGCACCTCTCTCCTTCCCTACACCTGCCTATCACCCCTGCATCACCCCCCCATCCTCTGCACCCCCAACTCTCCCCACACCTCTATCCCTGAGCTCAGGGTGCCCAGTTTGGAGGTGGGGAGGCCACAGCCACCCTGCTGGGGAGGGGGTGCAGGGAGCAATGAGCTAGGGTGTCGGGGGGTCCTGGCTAGGACGAGGATGCAGAGGGGGCCAAGAGGGTGGTGTGGGGCAGGGGGATCAGCTGGAGAGGGATGCAGGGGCTGCAGGAGGACCCAACAGGATGGTATGGAGCAGGGGGATCAGCTGGAGAGGGATGCAGGGGCTGCAGGAGGAGCCAACAGGGTGATGTGGAGGAAGGATCAGCTGGAGTGGGATGCAGGGGCTGCAGGAGGACCCAACAGGATGGTGTGGAGCAGGGGGATCAGCTGGAGAGGGATGCAGGGGCTGCAGGAGGAGCCAACAGGGTGATGTGGAGGAAGGATCAGCTGGAGTGGGATGCAGGGGCTGCAGGAGGACCCAACAGGATGGTGTGGAGCAGGGGGATCAGCTGGAGAGGGATGCAGGGGCTGCATGAGGATGCAGGGAGACCCGACGGGATGATGTGGAGCCAGGGGGATCAGCTGGAGTGGGATGCAGGGGCTGCAGGAGGACCAAACAGGGTGATGTGGAGCAGGGGGTTCAGCTGGAGCGGGATGCAGGGGCTGCATGAGGAGCTGACAGGATGGTGTGGAGCAGGGGGATCAGCTGGAGCGGGATGCAGGGGCTGCAGGAGGAGCCAACAGGGTGATGTGGAGCAGGGGGATCAGCTGGAGCAGGATGCAGGGGCTGCATGAGGAGCTGACAGGATGGTGTGGAGCAGGGGGATCAGCTGGAGAGGGATGCAGGGGCTGCATGAGGATGCAGGGAGACCCGACGGGATGATGCGGTGCCAGGGGGATCAGCTGGAGTGGGATGCAGGGGCTGCAGGAGGACCCGACAGGACGGTGCGATGCCGTGGGATGCAGGGGACCCAGCATGGGGGTCCCGCCCCAGCGCCCCACGTACAGATGTAGTAATACTCCTGCCCCGCGCGGAACTCGTAGCCCAGCGAGAAGGCGCTGTAGCGTTGGAACTTCTCCGAGAACTTGATGGGGCTGTGGGGCGCGTGGGGCCGGTTGCACTCCCAGCGCTTGAAGCCCTGGCTGGTGTTGCAGGTGCGGTAGCCCTCTGCGTTCACCATGTAGAGCACGTACTGCTCCAGCCGGTGCTCAGGCACCGAGGCGTTGTAGTGCGGGCAGTAGATGTCCAGGTAGTCGTTGACGTTCACCTGCACTGTGTAGCCCTCTCGCCGCAGGCTGCAAGGGAATGGGGAGAAACGAGGGGGTTAGGGCACCCCCTGTGCCTTCTCAGACACCGTCACCTCCTCAAAAAGGAGCTGGAGGCTGGAGAATGGGCAAGTCACAGAGCAACGGCCAGAAGCATGAGAAGCGAGTCCAGAGAAGAGCAACGAAGCTGGGGAGGGGGCTGGAGAAGAAGAGGAGCGGCTGAGAGAGCTGGGGGGGTTTAGCCTGGAGAAGAGGAGGCTGAGGGGAGACCTCATTGCTCTCTGCAACTCCCTGAGAGGAGGTTGTGGAGAGGAGGGAGCTGGGCTCTTCTCCCAAGGGCCAGGGGACAGGACGAGAGGGAATGGCCTCAAGCTCCACCAGGGGAGGGTCAGGCTGGACATCAGGAAAAAATATTTCATGGAAAGGGTGATTGGGCAGTGTCCGAGGCTGCCCAGGGAGGGGGTTGAGTCCCCTTCCCTGGAGGGGTTTAAGGGCCGGGTGGCCGAGGTGCTGAGGGACATGGGTTAGAGATTGATGGGAATGGTTGGACTTGATGATCCGGTGGGTCTTTTCCAAATAGGTGATTCTGTGATTCTTGGATTCTAATGACTCTGGGGGCTGTGGTAGCCTCTGCTCAACCTCACCAGCTCCCCCAGTGCAACCTCAGCTCCATGGACCCACAGCGCAGCATCAGTCTTGGGGGACACGAGCTGCCTGGGGTGGGAGGGATGCTGCTGGGACACCACGACTGGGACGCCTGCGAGAGCACGGGGGCATGAAACGGTGCTTCTGGGTCCTGCTGAGAACACGCCAGCGATTACAAACAGGGGACAGATGCAGCAGGACAGACAGACTGACTTGACCAAGGGGCTGATGGCCACCAGGGTCCCACAGGCACTGGGGACCCTGCAGGATGCAGCCCCTGGTCCTCGCTCCGCAGCCCTGGGTGCAGGGTGGGGGGCACAGTGCCCCAGCTCGGCTCCTGCAGCTGACCCACCGCAGCCGCCACGCGTCGTAGTGGCTCAGCGAGAGGATTTCTTCCCCCTGCTCTCGCTAATCCCGTTAGTTCGTTAATGCCGTAAAGGGTGGCCCTGGGGGAGCCTCATTTACATTGATTAGGAGCGGCAATCCCTCAGATCCACTCAGGAGAGGCTCTGCTGGCTCCTAATCCGCGACCGATGGCAATCCCGGCCACCATAATCCTTGCCGCGGCGCTGACCCACTGCTCCTGCCAATTAATTACGAGCCCGCGCTGCGAGGTGTTGGCTCAGCATTGAGCTGCCGCGGCGGCACTGGACCCCAACTGGCTCTAGCTCCACTGCACGGCTCAGCAGCAGGATCAGTGCAGCCCCCAGCTTTGGGGGCCCCTTATTTGCCTCCTCTGGGACACGGATGGAGCATCCTTCATGGGGCTTGGAGCCCCTGATGCAGTGGGAGGTGTCCCTGCCCACGGCAGGAGGTGGGACTGGGTGGGCTTTGAGGTCTCTTCCAACCCAATCCATCTCATAGTTCCATGATTCTCACTTGAAATCATCCAGAACCCCCAGATCCCATCCCTGGAGGGGTTCAAGGCCAGGTTGGATGGGGCTTGGAGCCCCTGATGCAGCGGGAGGTGTCCCTGCCCATGGCAGGGGTGGGACTGGATGGACTTTGAGGTCCTTTCCAACCCAACCCAATCCCTGACTCTATGAAACTCAGCCCCGCGTGCCCCCTTGGCCCCCGAGGAGCAGTGCCGGCTGTGGAGCCGGCGTCCCGGGTCTCTCCCGGCAGGGCTGGGCAGGCAGCGGGCAGGGCTGCGCGTGCAGACGCCCCACCCTGCCCAACCGCCCCCGGCACGGCTTGGGGAGCCCCAGCACCCCAGAAACTGAGCAAGAGAACCAAATATTGTCTCTATGTGTGTGTGTGGAGATTTGGCAACCAAGCAGCGACCTCTCCACACCTGGAGCTGCTGTTGGCACTGAGGGGCCGTGGGGGACCCGAATCCAACCTCGTCACCCGTGGGGAAGGCAGCGCAGCCTCCCGCGGCACCTCCCTCACCGCGCAGCCGCTATTCCCCGGCTCGGCACCCGCTGGGCAACTCCTGTGCCAGGAAGGTGCTGAGGCAGCCACCCTTGCTCCACCGGGACCTTTCATCTTCGCTCTTTGATGTGGTGGGAAAAGGTGAAGGGGGGCAGAGAGAGAGGAGGGGGGGAAGAAAAAGGATTGTTATTAAAGAAATGGCCCCAAGGAGAAAAATGCAATTAACTCCATGCAGGACGCAGAGCTGGGACGCTCCAAGCTGGATGCCCCACGTCAATGTGGGCACCAGCAGGCGATGCTCGCCACATCCTGGCACCAGGGGAGTGAGGAGATGGGGGAAGCACAACCCCACATCTCTGCCCCCCATGGGAGCGATGCTCGGCTGGTAAACCCTGTCCTGGGGTGCTGGGGAGCTGCAACCCCCCATGGGGGAAGCACAACCCCCCATCTCTGCACCCCATGGGAGCGGCTCCATCCCTGGGAAACCCTGTCCTGGGTTGCTGGGGAGCTGTAACGCGCCCTTCCCCTGTGGCACCCAGTGCTGAGGAACCCCCGTCCCACCCCTCCGGGACCCCACGCTGGGGCTCATTAGGCTTCTGGCAAACAGCTTCGTTAACGAGCGCTGCCCCATGGGGCACCCAGGTCTCCTCTTGGGTCGGGCCACATCACCACCCCAGCGCCGGGGACCCCAGAACGTGCCATGAGGAGCAGCAACCCTGCTCCCCATGGGGGTAATCCAAGACCAGCACGTGCCAGGAGCTTGCAGGCATCAGAGCAACCCTCCCAGGCTGTAGAAGAGCCCCAAATGGGCCAAGCCATGGGGCTACCGTGGCCTGGGACGCATCCAGAGGACTCTGGCAGCAGCTTTGGGCGTGATTTTGTGTCCCCATTGTACGCGGCATCGTGGCCGCCAGTCCTGCTGGTGTAGAGTGGGACCCCTTTGCAGCTGGATGTCCCCAAACCCCAGCAGTCTCAGTGCTATCGCTGCAGCACCCCAAGCTCTGCCTGCAGCCCTCTGAGCTTTCCCTGTAGCCCCCCAAGCTCTGCCTGCAGCCCCCTGAGCTCTGCCTGCAGCCCCCTGACCTCTACCTGCAGCCCCCCGACCTCTGCCTGCAGCCCCCCGAGCTCTACCTGCAGCCCCCCGACCTCTGCCTGCAGCCCCATCCAGCAAAGCCACATTCCTGGCCCAGCCGCAGGAGACCCAGCGCCCGTGGGCCCTGTTTTCATGCAGGAGGATGGGAACAGACACCCAGAAAAAGGGGCTCAGCCTCCTTTCTCACCAACATTCGCTCTCAAGTGGGCACAGGCTGCCCGGTCCCTGCCAGCCCAGGATGCCCCAGCGAGCAGAGACCCGGGTCAGGGTGGATTCTCCAACCTCCTGGGCTCCGGCAGCCCCAGCTCTGGCAGTGCCCGAAGGGTTAAGCGCAGGAGGAGAACGGGCAGCATCACTTCTGCACGACTGCATTTTTAGAGCAGGGCTTTGCAAAGCAGTGGTACCTTCCAGCAGCCTGTCAGCGTCCGGCAGACCGATGTCCCCTGGCACAACCGTCCCGAGCGGAGCTTGGGCTCGGTGCCCACCAGCCCCGCACCTCCAGGACCCAGGTTACCTGGCAAACCGCAGCCAGCGGTGAGCTGGGCGGCCTCTCCGCTCCCATAAATCTAAGCCGAGCGCCACACGCTCGCTCGGGCACCGCGAGGGAGTGCCTGGTGCACTGCAGCATGGCCTGGTGGCACCGGCATGGGGAGGGGGACACCAGACCCCCACCAGGACCCTCGTGCTGTGGACACGGCGCAGGAGAAGGCGTCGGGGATGGAGCTGAGCTCAGCTCCACAGCCCACATTGGGGATGTCAGCGGTGAGGAGCGGGGCACGCGGAGGGCAGTGTGGTGCCCCCAGCTTTGGGGGGGCCAAGGTGGACCCCAAGCCCAGTCCAACCCAACCTTTTGTTCGGCTCTGGCAGCTTCGCCTTTCCGGCGCATCCGGGCGCCAGCAGCGCTCAGCCGGGGAACAAAAAAAAAAAAAAGGTGCCGTTGATTTATGTGGTTCCCTTCCAGTCACCCCGCGCCACGGCGAGAGGCGAAGGCACGTGGGGCGTTGCGGTCTGTCTACGCGGACGGACGGATGGAGGCATGGACAGACGGCTCACCGCTCAGCTGCTGAGGAGATGGGGGGCTCGATGCCCTCCCCTCCTCCGTGCCAGCCTCCCCGGTGCAGACAGCGCCGCACAGTCACGGCGCTGGCTCGCCAGACAGCGCCTGCGACGCAGCCCACGCGCACGGGAGCCACGGCCCCCCCCGCCCCCCCTTGTCCTCGCCCCAACGCGCTTGGCGCAGCCGCAAGGTGCGGGTGGCAAAGGCATCGCCGGCACGCGGCGTCCCCACAGCCACCTCCTCACTCCAGGAATTGGGGTTCCCCATGGACATGGGGGCTGTTCCCTGCGGATGCGAAGGGGTTGGGGGACCCACCACATGGTGATGGGAGAACCCTTCCTGAGCACATTAGGACCCCCAACTCCATCCTACAGGTGCCCCCAAGCCCCTCATCCCTATGGATGGCCACACAATCCCTTTAATCCCTGCTAAAACCCGTATCTTCCTGCTTTGCTAACAAGATCAATGAAGTTTCTAATTTTCTGTCCTCTCCCCTACGCGCTTGGCGCAGCCGCAAGGTGCGGGTGGCAAAGGCGTCGCCGGCACGCGGCATCCCCGGGGCCACCTCCTCACTCCAGGAATTGGGGTTCCCAGGGAGATGGGGGCTGTTCCCTGCGGATGCAAAGGGGTTGAGAGGCCACAGGGCAGTGCCCACCCCAAGGTGATGGGAGAACCCTCCCCGAGCACATTAGGACCCCCAACTCCATCCTACAGGTGCCCCCAAGCCCCTCAACCCTATTGACGGCCGCACAATCCCTTTAATCCCAGCTAAAACTCATACCTTCCTCCTTTGCTAACAAGATCAATGAAGTTTCTAATTGGGTTTTAATTAAACCATCAATCTGCAACCAGTAACTCAATTACCAGCCTGGGCAGGAACGGGTGGCCCCAGCACCCCGGGACAGCCCCTGCACCCCGACACCGCGGCCCTTCCTCCACGGGAACGCCGCCGGCCTTGGCCACGCTGCCAGGCTTCGGTGCCGCCCAGCGCGGTGACTCACGGGGCACGGCACCCGCTGCACCCAGGCAGCAGCTCCAGCCCCACAGCGAGGGGCTGTGCACCCCATCTCTGGGGCACAGACATGGGGCAGGGGGTGGTGGAGCCCCCCCAGCCTGCCTGGGGACGTGGCAACCAGTGGGGAGGGGTAAATAGCCACCTCCAGCCTGGCAACCAGACATGGCACAGGTTGGGGAACTGCCCCTCGGACACAATTATCCTGCAATCTGGCACCCACCATCCCTCCTGCCACAGGTGATGCCATCCCCAGCCCCCCGGGTGCCAGAAGATGGATTTGGGTGGCTGGGCACAGCCCTGGTGCTGCGTCCGGCACCTGGGATTCAACAGGCACAGCTCCAGCGATGAGATCTGGCAGTTGGGATCCACCGGGCACAGCTCCGGTGCTCGGATTCAGTCGCTGGGATTCACCAGGCACAGATCTGGTGCTGGGATTCAGTCACTGGGATTCACCAGGCACAGATCTGGTGCTGCGATTCAGCCGCTGGGATGCACCAGGCACAGATCTGGTGCTGGGATTCAGTCACTGGGATTCACCAGGCACAGATCTGGTGCTGGGATTCAGTCACTGGGATGCACCAGGCACAGATCTGGTGCTGGGATTCAGCAGCTGGGATTCACCAGGCACAGATCTGGTGCTGGGATTCAGCAGCTGGGATTCACCAGGCACAGATCTGGTGCTGGGATTCAGCCGCTGGGATTCACCAGGCACAGATCTGGTGCTGGGATTCAGCCGCTGGGATGCACCAGGCACAGATCTGGTGCTGGGATTCAGCCGCTGGGATTCACCAGGCACAGATCTGGTGCTGGGATTCAGCAGCTGGGATGCACCAGGCACAGGTCTGGTGCTGGGATTCACCGGGCACAGATCTGGTGCTGGGATTCAGCAGCTGGAATTCACCGAACAAAGCTCCGGTGCCGTGTTCCAGCAGCTGGGAACACCCAGGAATCTGGGCACCCCAGATGCCACTGGCGGGCATCGAACGTGGCCGCAGCTCCTCTCTCACACGAGATGCTCCCCCGGGTGAGGCTGCTTCGCACAAGGGCTCTTGAGAACCCGCTCCAGCTCTCACCGCTTGGAACACAAAGTCAGCCAGATAAAAGCCGCCTTGAAGAGGCGAGCGTGGCGGCGACAGTGGCGGCTGGGGGGGGCTGCACGCGCTTTCCAGACCCTCCCTGTGCACAGGTGAGCTCTGATCCACATGCCTCAGCCAGGCAGCGGCACCCCAAGCACCCCTGGGCACCGGCACCCCGTGCACCCCACTTTGCAGCCACCCCACTCTACCCCTGTGTGGCACTGGGCACCCTGTGGGCCCACGCATGGGGACAAATTGCCGTCCCCACCTCGGCATCCCCAGCAGGGAGGTGGCATCCCACGCCCCCCCCACACCACGGGGCACCCCAGGGATGCAGCCACCCCCTCTCCGAATCCTAAAACTGAGTGGGACGTGGCCACCTCGCACCTTCACCCCGTGCCACCACGCCTGCTCCTGGCAGGACTTGGGTCCATCCTGCGCCCTCGGGTCTCACCTTTTGCCACCAGGTGATGGGACAGACAGAAAGCGCGGCTGGACCAACAACCTGGCACCTCGACTGCTCCGAGCATCCCTTCCCACCTCCCCTGGGCTTCGCCCTCGGCGCCCCAAAACTGCTGCAGGATGGGTGCCCCGTGCTCTCCGTGGCCCCTCTGGCCCCGTGGCACCACGTCATCCTCCTCCGTAGCGGCCACGGGACTGGAGAAGCACCAAGGAGAAGCCACCACCCTGTTCCCCAAGGTGCTGCTGGCACCGTGGATGCTGCAGGTGGGCTCCGTGGGGACCCGCAAGGGCGCTCGAGGTGGCGCAGCGGGAGATGCAATAAATTTTTGGGGAGCTGAGCCTGCCGGCATCATCCTCCCTCCCCAGAGAGCCCCGCAGGGCCGCGCAAGGGCTTGTTTATCACTCTGCTTGCAGCGGGGTTGCTGGGATTTGCAGGCTGCGGCCCAGGGAGCCTAATTCCCCCCATAATTTATCTAATCCAGACACTTTGCCGCGCGGGCTCTAATTGCGGCCGAGCTGCCGCACTGCCTAACAATAAATATCGGCGCTTCGGAGTCCCTGGGACACGGCTTTGCCGCAGCCGCCCCCACCACCCGCGCCCTGAGCCAGACGCCAGCGCCGCGTGCGCAGCGGGAACGGGGTGTCTGGCTGCGACACCCCCCGGCTTGGCACGACGCGGGCACCGCCGGCAGCTCCTCGGTGCCATCCGCGGCGAGCTGGTGGCACAGCGGGGGCTCGAGGTGCAAATCTGGGGGTGACGGGGTGGGAGAGGTGACCCCTGGGTGGTGGTGGCGGAGAGGTGAGGATGGGGGGGGAGGGTATGGGGGCGTCCCACCCGCTGAGGTGCCACCGATGGCACGATGCGGGGACGAAGCCAGCGGGCAAGGGGGGTGCAGGGGAATCTGGGGGGCACAGACAGGTGCCCGAGCGCCTCGCCTTTGTGCTGCGCCTCGGCACGTCGCACACACGCACGATTTATGGGGCCCGGGCTTCCGCCTGGCAACATGAGCTCGAAGGGAGGGGAAGGAGCTGAGAGGGGGGGCTCTCCTTCCCCACATAAAGGGGGGCAGGGTAGGGGGGGGGACCCCAGGGGCTCCCCAACACCCATGGGTGCCAGGCGATGCTCCGGCTGGCCCTGCCACACCCCTGAGCGCTCGTGCTGGCGAGGGGAGATGGGGGATTGCAGCAGGCGCTGCCCCCCAATCCTTGCAGAGGGGGGGGGACACACGGACCCATCACGAACTGACAGCCCCCCAACCCTAAGAGGACCCCAACCCAACCGGGACCCACCCCAGCGCCTCTCCAGCACCGCCAGGTGTGGGTGCCAAGCACCCCACGCACCTGGGGAGCCCTCCCCCGGAGATGCACCCCCCCACCCCCAACCTCGGGAGGGGCATGGGGGGTCCGTGCCCACCTCCCACGCGGGTTTCGGTGGCCGTGGGTGCCCCCCCATCGCCCCCGCACCCCCTCATCACCCCCTAAACCCCCCCAGCACCCTCAAGGATGACACCGAACGGGGATGGGGGGCACCCGTCGGGCCCCCCCCCCCGCCACCGCGCCCAGACAGGCGGGGGGGGGGGGGCACGTCTGGCGGCGGGGGCGTCGCACCGGGACCCCCTCCCCATCCCCGGGGAATCGGGTCGGTGTTGGGGGGGGGAACCGGCCGCTGGGAGGGGGTCAGCGCCGTCCAGGGGGTCTCGGTCCTCCGGGGCCACCGAGACACCCACCCTGGGGCTCCGAATCGCCCCCCATCCCCGCCCCGGAGCGGCCCCCCCGAGCCCGGGGAGGTGCCCGGTATCGGTACCGGGGGTCCCGCAGCACCTCCCGTGTCGGGGAACCAGTAATGGGGGGTCTCCCAGCCCCTCTCCTATCGGGGAACCGGGACCGGGGGGTCCAGCATCCCCTCCCCTATCGGGATACCGGTACCGGGGGGGTCTCTCAGCCCCTCCCCTATCGGGGCACCGGGACCGGGGGGTCCAGCAGCCCCTCCCCTATCGGGGCACTGAGACCGGGGGGGGTCTCTCAGCCCCTCTCCTATCGGGGCACCGGTACCGGGGGGTCCAGCAGCCCCTCCCGTATAGGGATACCGGTACCGGGGGGGTCTCTCAGCCCCTCTCCTATCGGGGCACCGGTACCGGGGGTCACGCAGCGCATCCCGTATCGAGACGCCACGCGGTCACCGGTCCCGGGGGGTCCCGCAGCCCCTCCCTCCCGGCACACCGGTCCCGGGGGGGTTGGGGAGGGTCCGAGAGTCCCGGTGCCCCCCCCACCCCCCACCCCGCTCCTTCCCAGCCCCCGCCGCGTCCTTCCCGGCGGCGCCCCCCGCCCTATCCCGGCCCCGGGGACCCCCCCGCCTCCTCCTCCTCCTCCTCCCGGTGCCGGTGGCCTCCCCCGCGCCGCCACTCACTGCAGGTTGGAGCTGTTCCAGTGCACGGCGTGGCGGTTGCCCAGGGCTCCCGGTAGCCCCCGGCCCGGCAGCAGCAGCAGCAGCGGGAGCAGGGGCAGGAGCAGCCGAGCAGCCATCCCTGTCCCCGTCCCCGTCCTCCTCCTCCTCCTCCTCCTCCGCCGCCGCCGCCGCCGCCGCGGAGCTCCGCCGCGATCCCAATGAATGGGGGAGAACCGGGAGCCGCCCGCGCCCCCGCCGCCCGGCTCCGCCCCGCGCGCCCCCGCCGCCGCCGCGCCCCGTGCGCGCTCCCGAGCCCCGAGCCCCGAGCCCCGAACCCCGAGCCCCGACACCGGCATCAGCATCAGCATCAACTTCGGTACCGGCATCAGCACCGGCACCGGCATCGACACCGGCACCGGCATCAGCACTGGCACCGGTACCGGTACCAGCATCACCACTGGTATCAGTATTGACACCGACACTGGCACTGGCACCAGCATCAGCACCGGTACTGGTACCAGCATCGCCACTGGTATCAATATTGACACCGACACCGGTACTGGTACCAGCATCAGCACCAATCAGCACCGGTACTGGTACCAGCATCACCACTGGTATCAATATTGACACCGGCACCGGCAGTGGCACCAGGATCTGTATCAGCACCAGAACCGGTACCAGCATCAGCACCAGTACTGGCACCGGCATCAGCACCAGCACCGGTACCAGTACCAGTATGGGTACCAGTACCAGCAGCACCACTGGTATCAGTATTGACACTGGTACCAGCATCAGCACCGGTACCAGTACCAGTATGGGTACCAGTACCAGCATCACCACTGGTGTCGGTATTGACACTGGTACCAGCATCAGCACCAGCACCGGTACCAGTACTAGTAAGGGTACTAGTACCAGTATGGGTACCAGTACCAGTATGGGTACCAGTACCAGCATCACCACTGGTATCAGTATTGACACTGGTACCAGCATCGACACTGGTACCAGCATCAGCACCAGCACCGGTACCAGCATCGCCACTGGTATCAGTATTGACACCAGCACCGGCAGAAGCACCAGGATCAGTATCAGCATCAGCACCAGTATTGGTACCGACACCAGCACTGGCACCAGTACTGCCACCAATACTGGCACTAGTACCAATATCAGCACTGGTAGTGGCACCAGTACCAGTACCAGCATCAGCACTGGCAGTAGCACTGGTACCAGTACCAATATCAGCACTGGCAGCGGCACCGGTACCAGTACCAGCATCAGCACTAGCACCAGTACTGGTACCAACACTGACATTGGCACCAGTACTGGCACTTGTACCAGCAACAGCACTGGTATCACCACCAGTATCAGTATCAGACCAGTACCAGCATCAACACTGGCACTGGAACCAGCAGCAGCGTGGGCACTGGGGAGCCGAGGCACCCCAGCACTGGGCTGTGGGGACCCACGGGTGGGGACACGAGAGGATCAGGTGCCACCAGGGTTAGGGTCTCACCAGGACCCTACAGGTCCCACTGACATTGGGGTGTCACTAACACTGGGGTCTCACTGGGATAACTGAGGGTAACAACACCAGTACCAGGTTCCATTGACATTGGGGTGTCACCAGTGCTGGGGTCTCACTGGGACCCCATGGATTGGGACACCAGGACCAGGTCCCACTGACTTTGGGATCTCACTGGTGGTGCCGCTGGGGCTGGGGGCACTGGCCCCCATGGGTCTGAGCAGCAGGCAGAGGGTCCTGGTGGTGCTGTTGACGGTGCCGTGGGGGTCACACATGTTCACAGAAGGGATTGATCCACCTGGGGACATGGGGACAGGTGGGAGGGTGGGCACCTGGCCACTGGGAAGGGTGGGCATCCAGCTACTGGGAAGGGTGGGCACCCAGCTATTGGGAAAGGTGGGCACCCAGCTATTGGGAAAGGTGGGCACCCAGCCACTGGGAAGGGTGGGCCTCCAGCCACCAGGAAGGGTGGGCACCGACTTACTTGTAAGTGTGGGCACTCAGCCACTTGCCACGGGCACAGGCAGGCTGGGGCCGGTGTGCCAGGGCAGCCCGGATGCCGGGGGAGGACAACCACGATGCCAGGCTCTCCGACCTGCCCCATCCTGCCCCAGGAACCCGCATGTGGCTGAACACCCATCCCAATCCCTCGCTCTTCCTGCACCGCTGCCTCGTTTCCCCCCTCGAGAACCAAGGGACTTCGGGATCCGGTGGCAGCTGTGGGGCTGGTGGGTGCCATATGAGAAAGGCTTGAGCTGGGTGCCAGCTCCAGCCGCCTGTCCTCAGCAAGATTCCTTAGCAACTGCCATGAGACACCACTCGGCGTCCTGCTTGCCAGGTGATCCATGCCCCGGCACACGTGTGTGCGCACGAGCGCGCTCGCACCAGCGCAGCCGCACGCAGCTCCCGCATGGGAACGCGCCCAAGCGCGTGCCCGGTGCCAGCACCCACCTGGCAGCCCCTGCTCCAGCACCGCCGGCTTCGCACACAGCCTGGAGGATTTGAGCTGGAGAGGGGGGAAGATTTAAATCAGGCGTTAGGAAAATTTCTTTACAATGAGGGTGGGGAGGCCCAGGTTGCCCAGAGCAGGGGTGGCTGCCCCATCCCTGGAGGGGTTCAAGGCCAGGTTGGATGGGCCTTGGAGCCCCTGATCAGTAGGAGGTGTCCCTGCCCATGGCAGGAGTGGGACTGGATGGGCTTTGAGGTCCCTTCCAACCCAAACCATTCCAGGATTCTACGATTTGTCAGCCGGCAAATAAGACTGGGACCCTGTGGCAACTGTGGCTCCATCACACTGGAGTGGTGACATGGTTGGGGTGGCCAAACCCTGCATCAACACAACCCTGCATCCCCACATCCTCCTTGGTCCCCCATCCCTGCATCCCTGCATCCCCGTGACCTCCCATCCCTGCATCCCCACATCCCCGTGACCTCACATCCCTGCATCCCCGCATCCCCGTGACCTCACATCCCTGCATCCCCACGACCCCACATCCCTGACATTGGGGTTTCACTGGTGCCCCCGAGAATGGGAACACAAGGACTGGGTCCCACTGAGACCCCGGCGCAGGCACCGATGCCAGGTCCCACTGACGCTGGGGTCTCACTGACTGGGAGCACTGGTGATGCCCCGTGGCACAGCCCCCCAGCGTGCCCAGAGGACCAAAAAAAGCTTCTATTAATTATTTATCCAGAGAAGTGAAGTGAAGAAAACAAAACACGTGGAAAAGGGCTCGGGCTGACCCAGGAAAGGGGGGGTTGAGGTGATGGGGGTGCAGGGAGTTGGGGCCCCCAGGTGCCAGGGTGCAGTGGTGGTGGCAGTGGTGGCAGCTCCCTCCCAGTGCACCCTGGTGCCCAGGCATCCCAAGGGGCTGCGCACCTCTGGAAGGGCCCCCGGCAGCACCGCGCTGCATCCATGGAAACGCCTCGGCTCGGCAAACCCATGGCAACACACACACCTCCACATGGAAACCCCCCCCCCAACCCCAACTCCGCTCATGGCAACGTGTGCGCCGCTGCCAGCACCCACACAGCTCACCGGGGGGGACCCCGGGCGTAGCGGGATGCACTGAGTGCTCCTGCGGGGATAGAGGGACCTGGGGAGATGAACGTGCCCTGAGCATCGTGCAGGGATGCTGGCACTCACCGAGCATGGGGACAGAGGGACCTGGGTGGCTGAGCATGACCTGAGCATCGTGCATGGATGCTGGCACTCACCAAGCATGGGGACAGAGGGACCTGGGTGGCTAAACGTGCCCTGGTGCTGTCAGCCACCAAGAATCACCGCTGGGGTGAAGGGACAAAAGGACCTGGGTGGCTCAACGTGCCCCGAGCATCATGCAGGGATGCTGGCACTCACCGAGCATGGGGACAGAGGGACCTGGGTGGCTGAACGTGCCCTGAGCATTGTGCATGGATGCTGGCACTCACCAAGCATGGGGACAGAGGGACCTGGGTGGCTGAATGTGCCCTGAGCATCATGGTGTGGATGCTGGCACCCACTAGGCACCCACCCTGGGACTCAGGGATGGAGTCTGGTTGCAGCAGTCGGCACGCAAAGGGGTCTTGGCTGGTTTTGCCAATCATAGAATCATAGAATTACCAGGTTGGAAGAGACCCACTGGATCATCGAGTCCAACCATTCCTATCAAACACTAAACCATGCAGGAAATGGCCTTTGTGGTGGGAACGTGGTCCTCAGGAGGACACAAAACCCCTTGAGCTCTCCTGGAGAGCTGGCCATGCTGACACCCCAGTCCTCCCCATTTCCACGCTCCACATCTCCTCCACCCAGCGCCCGTCGCACTGCGATCCAGCAGGTTTCGGCTCCCGAGCAGGGAGGGTGTGGAGCAAAACCCTCTGCTTGGAGTTGCCAGTCGTGAGCAGTGGCCACGGTGGCCACCAAGCCTGGAGCGGGGCGAGCCCAGGGGTCCCGCTGGCCGCGTGTGCCCGTCGGGGCATGAGACCCGCGTCGTCCGCCCTGGTTAATATTTAACTGCGGCTTCCTGTGACAGCATGTCGCAACCGCAGAGCAGAGCCGGCATTCAATAAATCATCGTGTCGGGCTGGGAGCAGAGGAGGGGGGGAGAACACGAAACGGGGTGGGGGTGGGAGGGGGGCAGCGCCCAGCCGAGCGAGAGGGGGAGCCGATAAATAATTCATTAAATAAATAAACATGGCGAGAGCGCGCGGGGAGGAGGCAGGAGTGTAACCAAGAAAGGGCTCGGCGAACGCGGGCATGAAATATTCACCAGCCACACCTACGCGGCCCCGAAACACGCTGAGCTCAGGGCTCCCGACCTACCGACAGGAGCCAGGGTGCCGGCACGCGGCCAACCGGCCACAGCAAGAACATGCTAACGACATGCAGAATGCGTGGCCGAGACCACAGGGACACGGCAACCAGGTTGGGGAGCAGGTAGCCAGCAGCTCTGGCGTGTCTGCACGGAACCAAGTAGCCCCTGGCTTCTCCCAGCTCCTCCTTGCAGCATTTTGCTGTGCAAATTGCCCCGCGCTGCTGCCTGGGCAAGCTGCTCGCTGCACGCCGCATGCCCAGGGCTCGTGGCCGCCCTGCTCCTCGCTGCCCTTTTTCTTTATTTTTATCCCCAGTATGGTCTTTAAATTTGAATGAAGGCCTCACGGATGGTCGCGCCGCGTCAGCGTCTTGGCGAGGGCTGCCCCGGTGAGGGTGCAGGGTGCTGGCTCCCCCCACACCCGTGGAAAGGGGGCACCCCCAGCCCTAAAAAGCATCCCGTGGGACCTCCGGGGGTGGCTCTGGGGCTTGGAGCCAAGTCAGTGCAGCCCAGTGTGGGGATTGGGGGGAGTTGAAGAAGGGTGGCAGTGCCACCGGCCACTGGGCCACCTCCCCAGCAAGCCACAGGTCATAGAATCATAGAATCACCAGGTTGGAAAAGACCCACTGGATCATCGAGTCCAACCATTCCCAGCAATCACTAACCCATGTCCCTCAGCACCTCGGCCACCCGTCCCTGGGCACCTCAACCCCTTCCCTGGGCAGCCTCTGCCAGTGCCATATGTCCCTTTCCATGAGAAAATTTTCCTAATGCTCAGCCTGACCGTCCCCTGGTGGAGCTTGAGGCCATTCCCTCTCGTCCTGTCCCCTGGCCCTTGGGAGAAGAGCCCAGCTCCCTCCTCTCCACAACCTCCTCTCAGGGAGTTGCAGAGAGCAATGAGGTCTCCCCTCAGCCTCCTCTTCTCCAGGCTAAACCCCCCCAGCTCTCTCAGGTACATCCAGAGCAGCCTCATGCCTGGGCAGGGGGTGTTTAAAGGTGAGCCCCGCTGCGCAGAAGGGCATGGGGGCGAGTTGTGAATTAGCAGCTTGAGTTAATTGGCCTGGAGCTCCATGGCACGGCAGCGCAGAGGAGGATTAATTGCCGACGCCAAGCCAGCCGCCAGCAGGCTGGCCATGAGCGAGCAGCCGCGCTGGGTGCCGGGGCTGTTGGAGGAAATCAGCTTCCTCGCAGAGCAGCTGGATGAAGCCATGAGTGGCTCCTGGCCCTGCTTGCCTGGCTCGAGGCACTGGGGTTGCCACAGGGTCCCTGCCCTGGGCACCGGGCGCCTGATGCTGGAAACCTGTCCCTGCTGCCTGCACTCGCTGCATATTAAAGGCCCTCGGTGCTGGATCCAGCTCTGACGGGCGTTGGGGTCTCCAATGCTGGGACCCACCCTGAATCCCCACGAACGGGGCTGGAGGGACCCCCAGCCCAGAGCGTGGGAGCTAAACAATGCAAGAAAGACCTTGAGGGGCTGGAGCGCGTCCGGAGAAGGGAACAGAGCTGAGGAAAGGTCTGGAGAACAGGAGTTGTGGGAGCAGCTGAGGGCCCTGGGGCTGTTTAGTCTGGAGAAGAGGAGGCTGAGGGGAGACCTCATCGCTCTGTGCAGCTCCCAGAAAGGAGGATGGAGTGAGGTGCGTGCTGAGCTCTTCTCCCAGGGAACAAGTGATGGGATGAGAGGAAACAGTCTCCAGTTGCACCAGAGGGGCTGAGATTGGATCTTGGGAAAGATTCCTCCACTGAAAGAGTGGGGAAGCCCTGGCAGTAGCTGTGCAGGGTGATGGTGGAGTCCCCATCCTTGGAGGGATGCTCCGAGATGATTCAGTGGACCAAGAATGGTTGGACTTGATGATCTCGAAGGTCTTTTCCAACCAATCAATTCTATGATCTTCCAAGGGTGCCTGGAGTGGGTGCTGCGAGGGCTGGCAGCGGGGCTGGGTGCTGGGGTTTGACCTCAGCGGCAGCTCATAAAGCACTGTGGCCGCACAGCCGTCACTCCCCATCCTGCTCGGGGCTGCGAGGACGCTGGGAAGGATGGAGAAGCCGCAGCACCAAAGGCTGGAGCTGCAGGATGGGGTGGAGCTGAGTCCCCGCGGGCTGCAGGGCTGGTGGGCTCCTGCGCTGAGGTCCCTCCTCGTGCCAAGGTCCCCAGGGCAGGAGTCCTGCAGTTCTTCTTTGTGTTCATTGATCACCCCCCAACCGTGCTCCTTTGCTCCTCAGGCTGCTAACGAGCTTTCCTGGCAAAGCTTTCGTTAGCCGTGCCAGAGCCCCGAGCCAGAATCTGGCTTGCTGGGCACGGGGCTGCTGTGCCCAGTGCACCGAGGGCAACCTCGAGGGTCCCTTCCAGAGCCAACACAGGGACAGGCGCATGCCAGAACACAGTCCCCATCCTTGGAGGGGTCCAAAAGTGGCGTGGACATGGTGCTCTGAGATGGTTCCGTGGACCAGGAATGGTTTGACTCAATGATCTCAAGTTTCCAGCTGCTCTGTGAGGAAGCTGATTTCCTCCAACAGCCCGGGCACCGCGCTGGTGCCGGAAACCTGTCTCCGGCGAGCTCTGTCGTGCCAAATCCCAGCAGCCCTGGGCATTGAGGCACCCAGAGGTGCTGGGCAAGGTGACGCAGGCAGGCGGCTCCGAGTTCCCACGGTTCCCACGCCACCCTGGCAGGCGGCTGTGCCGCTGGTGGGGAACCCAAGCGGAAACAGGTCACCGCACTGCAAGGCACGGGGCTGAATCCATTCTGGTATCCTCTCGGATCACCCCGAGGCACGGTGGGTGCTGGATTGGGGTGCCAGGAGCACATCTCGCGCCCCGCAGCCCACGCGCAGGGGCTACCTGGCAGGAAGCGCCTGAGTCAGCAGCCGGCACTGGGTGACTCAGCCAAGCTCCTCTTTTTCTCCTCCCGCGTGGCAAACCTCCCTCCCGGCCTCAAGATCACTCCAATATCATCCTCCAGCAGCAGCCCCAGCCCCACCGTCCCCCATCCAACCCCTCCTGGACACGCACGTGGGAGCCAAAGCATCACTGGGCATGGCACGATGGGGGCTGGAACGATGCAGCGTGGCACCCACAGCTCCCTGGGGAAGGGACAAGGACACCGAGAAGGGGTTGCAGCCGCTGGCCTCACCCCTGCCCACCCTGGAGGCCTTTGCTCTGCTCACCGCAGCCGTGCAGCCCTCGTGGCCCCTGCACGGTGGCCAAAGGCTGTGGGGGCTGCAGCTCGCACCATCTAGGTGCCCACGAAGGGTGTGGGACCACTGCACAGCCCAGCTCCCTGCTGGGGGACACTGCGCCAGCATCCTCAGCATCCTCAGGGCTCAGCCGAGCTGAGACCCAACAGCATCTCACCCTCCTAGAATGCTGCCTGCACCTGAGCTCCCCTGCAAGGGACCCTGCACCCCAAATTCACCCTGGAAGGAGTTTGCAGCATCCCCAGGGCTCAGACCCAGGAGCATCTCACCCTCCTAGAATGCTCCCTGCACCTGAGCTGCCCTGCAAGGGACCCTGAACCCCAGATATGCCCTCACCAGATCTCTGACAGGGTCTTACAGTGTCCCCAGGACTCAGCCCTGCTCAGCGTCAGCAGCATCTCGCCCTCCTAGAATGCTCCCTGCACCTGGGCTCCCTGCGAGGGACCCTGCACCCCAGATTTGCCCTGTCCAGGTCCCTAACAGGGTCTCACAGTGTCCCCAGGGCTCAGATCTGCTCAGACCCAGCAGCATCTCACCCTCTTGGAGCACTGCCTGCCCTTGGACCGTGCAGGCTCTGCCCAAGGGTGCAGGTGAGCACGTGTGCCAGGGTGTGCAGGGGTTCTCCAGCTCATCTCCACACTAGCAGCCGTGCAGGCGGTGCTGTGGCTCTGGGGTTGGGGTGTTGAGCACGAGGAGGCTCCTCAGGGGTGCCAGGAGAGGGATGAGGGGTGGTGGGGCTGGTAGAGCATCTGTGGGACCAGGTAGGGATCTGGTGGCAGGTCAGAGCCAGCACCTGTGCTGGGACAGGATGGTGGTGCTGGAATCATAGAATCACCAGGTTGGAAAAGACCCACCGGATCATCAAGTCCAACCATCCCCATCAATCACTAACCCATGTCCCTCAGCACCTCGTCCACCCGGCCCTTAAACCCCTCCAGGGAAGGGGACTCAACCCCCTCCCTGGGCAGCCTCGGACACTGCCCAGTGACCCTTCCCGTGAAATATTTTTTCCTCATGTGCAGCCTAAACCTCCCCTGGTGGAGCTTGAGGCCATTCCCTCTCGTCCTGTCCCCTGGCCCTTGGGAGAAGAGCCCAGCTCCCTCCTCTCCACAACCTCCTCTCAGGGAGTTGCAGAGAGCAATGAGGTCTCCCCTCAGCCTCCTCCTCTCCAAGCCTCTGCCACTCCCACTCCAGGCTGGTGGGAGATCTCTGAGCTGCCACTACTGGTGCCTAAGTGACGTTAATCTGATCGAGGGGTGACAGGCAGCATCAATATCCCGCTCTCACCACACATAGATTACATTGCAATTAGCATTTGCAGCCGTCAAGACCAGGAGTGCTGGAGGAGGTGGAAGGGGTGACGTAGCAGGTGCCAGTCTGGGGGTGACGGGGACAGATCCATGCTCTGACATCATGCTGTCCTTGTCCTGATGCTTGTCCTCCTTGTCACCTTCCCTGAAGGGGTTTAAGGGCCGGGTGGACGAGGTGCTGAGGGACATGGGTTAGTGATTGATGGGAATGGTTGGACTCGATGATCCAGTGGGTCTCTTCCAACCTGATTATTCTATGATTCTATGATCCTGCAGGTGATGATGCCAAGGGAACTGCTGGCTCTTAGTGTCAAAGGAGGGATGGGGATGGGTGCAGGGACAGCAAGAGATGTGGGAACCTCCCAGTTTGGGGATGGGGAGGCTGGGCGCATAGAATCATAGAATCACCAGGTTGGAAAAGACCCACCGGATCATCGAGTCCAAGGGCACGCGGTGCCCTTGGTGCTGGGCAGAATTGTGGGGAAGCAAACGAGCTAATAAATTGTGGGGATGGTGGTGGGGCGGGGTGCTGAGGAGAAAGCACGCCGGCACAGAAGATTTCAGGGCCTGAAATATTCATCAGGTTTGCTGCGGTGCCTGCCGTCACGCTGGCCGTGAGCGATGGTAGCGGGGTAGTTTTAATAATGCATCGGTTATAAAAGGCTGGTGAGAGGGGCTGGGGCAGTGGCGAGCCCAGCTCAGCCCTTTGAGATGCAGCAAATTGCTGGGGGTCACAGCAAAAATGGGGTTTGGGGGGTGTGTGTGTGTCCCTCGACCACCACGGTGCTGAGGAGCTGGGTGCTCAGATGGGATGGTGGATGTGGTGACGGTGGCACCGCCTGGGAACAGCCTGGCACGGCCAGCACGGCACAGAGATCATAAAATCATAGAACCACCAGGTTGGAAGAGACCCATCGAGTCCAACCACGATGTGGGGTCACCCATGGCAGCATCTCCCAGGGCCCAAGGGGGTGGCAGAGGACCTCGGGGACATCCCCATCCCTGCAGCCTGGCACCGGGTGCATGGCCAGGAGGACCCGTGCCTGGGTACGGGCGAAGCTCCGTGCCCCCACGTTGAATTCGCAGCCACCTCATGCTCCCTCGCTAAATAATTCAGTGCATCGATCCACCTCCTGCTTACGGCTGCGTCCTGGCACCCGCCTGTCCCTGTGTTGGCTCTGGAAGGGACCCTCGAGGTTGCCCTCGGTGCACTGGGCACAGCAGCCCCGTGCCCAGCAAGCCAGATTCTAGCTTGGGGCTCTGGCACGGCTAACGAAAGCTTTGCCAGGGAAGCTCGTTAGCAGCCTGAGGAGCAAAGGAGCACGGCTGGGGGGTGATCAATGAACACAAAGAAGAACTGCAGGACTCCTGCCCTGGGGACCTTGGCATGAGGAGGGACCTCTGCGCAGGAGCCCACCAGCCCTGCAGCCCGCGGGGACTCAGCTCCACCCCATCCTGCAGCTCCAGCCTTTGGTGCTGCGGCTTCTCCATCCTTCCCAGCGTCCTCGCAGCCCCGAGCAGGATGGGGAGTGACGGCTGTGCGGCCACAGTGCTTTGTGAGCTGCCGCTGAGGTCAAACCCCAGCACCCAGCCCCGCTGCCAGCCCTCGCAGCACTCACTCCAGGCACCCTTGGAAGATCATAGAATTGACTGTTTGGGAAAGACCTTCGAGATCATCGAGTCCAACCATTCTTGGTCCACTGAATCATCTCAGAGCATCCCTCCAAGGATGGGGACTCCACCGACTCCCTGCACACCCTCTACCAGGGCTTCCCCACTCTTTCAGTGGAGGAATCTTTCCCAAGATCCAATCTCAGCCCCTCTGGTGCAACTGAAGGCCGTTTCCTCTCATCCTATCACTTGTTCCTTGGGAGAAGAGCTCAGCACCCACCTCACTCCATCCTCCTTTCTGGGAGCTGCAGAGAGCATGATGAGGTCTCCCCTCAGCCTCCTCTTCTCCAGACTAAACAGCCCCAGGGCCCTCAGCTGCTCCCACAACTCCTGTTCTCCAGACCTTTCCTCAGCTCTGTTCCCTTCTCCGGACGCGCTCCAGCCCCTCAAGGTCTTTCTTGCATTGTTTAGCTCCCACGCTCTGGGCTGGGGGTCCCTCCAGCCCCGTTCGTGGGGATTCAGGGTGGGTCCCAGCATTGGAGACCCCAACGTACGTCAGAGCTGGATCCAGCACCGAGGCCCCTTAATATGCAGCGAGTGCAGGCAGCAGGGACAGAGCTGGCAGCTGAATTGCACTGCAAGGCTCCAGCACAGCAGGATTATTGTCCATCAGGACTACAGCAAGCTGAGGAAGGTGTGTGGGGGGGGGTCAGCTGTCACCCCAGCACGCACAGGGACACGGACAGACACCGGCGGGGACAGACGGACCCAGTGGAGATGCACGTGTGCAGCATCCGACTGCGCCCGCAGCCCCAGCCGTGCAACCTTGCACATGCCCTGCGCTCCACGCTCTCTCCCCGCTGCAGAGAGAAGCGGTGATGCCCTCTACTCCGACCTCGGCAGCTGGAATCGCCCGGTGGTGATGCTCCCTGCAGCACGGGATGCGGGTGGGACACGATGGTGCGAGCCAGCACGCTTGGTGCACGCAACCCTCATTGCTATGACAGTCATGGGCTCGGTGCGTGCAGCTCTGGTTAATTAGCTGGCACGGGCCGGCTCCATCCAAAGCCCCCGCTGAGTGTTTTACTAAATTATAACCTTGACGAGGCGCATCAGGCAGCTGCTCGGGGAACAGCCGGCTCCGGCGCTGAGCGCCAGGGCAGAGATGCCCAGCTGGGGTGGCAACACACCGGGCTGGCATCCCACCGTGTGCCCGCGATGGCAGGAGATAGAGGAATCATAGAATCATAGAATCACCAGGTTGGAAAGGACCCATCGGATCATCGAGTCCAACCATCGAGGACCGAGGCGGGTGATGGGCTGCATGGGGTGGCCCCTGGGAGCCCGCGGCTGGTGGCCGGTGCCCGCTGCTCGGTCCTCGGCACGCGTGTCCCCTCAGCTCGCCGTGTCCCCTCGGCATGGCAAGCCAGTGGCCCCGTTTCCATGGTGACACAGAGCTATTTTCCCATCTCCGGGATGCTCTCAGCAGCTCTGGGAGATGGGCAGGGATGGCCCCCGCTGCCTTGTGGGGAGCACGTTCCTCTCTTCCAGCCCTTTTGGGAGGGCTGCTGGGCCCCCCGTCCCGCCCTGTGTGTCCTGGGGCTGCCCCAGGATGGCTGTGATGCCTGACCCCTTCCTCCACCCATGTGGTGAGGGGTGTCAGGGTGTGTTGGGGTGAGGGGACCCCAGCAGTGTGGCCGGACAAGGAACCTGAGGCCAGGAGCGTCCTCACACGCTGCCGGGAGCACCATGGGACTTGGGTGCTGCGCCCATGCTCATCCCAGTGCACCCCAGTAGTGAACTGGGGTGCAGAGCTGGGCACGACTGTGCCATCGCTCCATCCAGAGCCCCAGTGCAGCTGCTCCCTCTCCTGCAATTCACCTCCAGTTCCATGCAGATCCTCGGTGCACCCCAACCACCCTTGTGCACCCTAATCCTCCCCTACATACCCCAATCCCTGTTGCATCCAGATGCCCCTGCTCACCCTGACCCCAGTTCCATAGATTCTGGGTGCACCCCAACTACCCTGTGTACCCCAGTATCAGTTGCATCCAGACCCCACTGTTAACCCCGACCCAGTTCCACTCAGAGCTCCAGAGCATCCACACCCTCTCCTGCACCCCAACCCCACTTCCATCCACTGCATCTGCACCCCAACTCCACTTCCATCCAGAGCATCCGCACCCTTTCCTGCACTCCAACTCCAGTTCCATCCACAGCATCCACACCCTCTCCTGCACCCCAACTCCAGTTCCATCCAGAGCATCTGACCCCCAACTCCAGTTCCATCCAGAGCATCCACACCCTTTCCCACACCCCAACTCCATCCAGTTCCATCCAGAGCATCCACACTCCCCTGCACCCCAACTCCAGTCCACCCAGAGCATCCGCACCCCAACCCAGTTCCATCCAGACCTTCTTTACCCCCCCAGCTTCATCTCAGGGCTTCCTTTCAGCATTTCACAGCATTTTCTCTTCCCGATGATCCATTTTCCCTTCCCACTTTCGGAGGGAGCTGCCAGCGAGCACCAGGCTGAGGGCACCCTCACCCCACATCCCTCCCCAGTGGGATCGGGGTGTCGTGGTACCCGAGCATCCCAGTTGGGATGGGTGGCAGCGCAGCGGGGGAGCCCTGAGGTTGCGAGCCAGAAGGGTTGAGCTAATGGAACCCATTCCTTTAATAGATTCCATTTCAGCCGCCGCTGGCTGCGGGGCGCGGAGCCATCAATTCGATTCAGGGGACGGGGAATCTGATTTGGAGCGGCCGTGCCATCAATTAGATTTTATTGATGGCATTGCTCATTGGAAGTCGATGGGATTTGAAGCCGGCAGCAGCTCCTGCATACCAAGCGATTCCCAGCTCAAGGACACCCCGTTCCCACCCTGGGGGCCCCGCACAGACCCCTCAGCTTCACCTGGGGGGAGAAATGGGGCACAGCCCCCCCGGCATCCCTGTACGGGGGTCTCCCAGGGCATCCTGATCCCCAACATCCCTGTATGGGGGGTCCCAGAGGGCATCCTGGTCCCTGACATCCCTGTATGGGGATCCCAGAGAGCATCTTGATCCCCAGCATCCCTGTATGGGGGGTCCCATAGGGCATCCTGATCCCCAACATCCCCGTATGGGGGCTTCACAGAGCATCCTGATCCCAAACATCCCTGTATGAGGGTCCCAGAGAGCATCCTGATCCCCTGCATCCCTGTATGGGGGGTCCCATAGGGCATCCTGATCCCAAACATCCCAGTATGGAGGTCCCAGAGAGCATCCTGATCCCAAACATCCCTGTATGGGGGGTCCTGCAGGGCATCCTGATCCCCAGCATCCCTGTATGAGGGTCCCGCAGGGCATCCTGATCCCAAACATCCCTTTATGGGGGCTTCACAGAGCATCCTGATCCCAAACATCCCTGTATAGGGGGTCCCATAGGGCATCCTGATCCTCAACATCCCAGTATGGGGGGTCCCATAGGGCATCCTGATCCCCAACATCCCTGTATAGGGGGTCCCATAGGGCATCCTGATCCCCTGCATCCCTGTATGGGGGCCTCACAGAGCATCCTGATCCCAAACATCCCTGTATGAGGGTCCCAGAGAGCATCCTGATCCCCTGCATCCCTGTATGGGAGTCCTGCAGGGCATCCTGATCCCCAACATCCACGTATGGGGGTCCTGCAGGGCATCCTGATCCCCAACATCCCTGTATTGGGGGTCCCAGGAGGCATCCTAGTACCCAACATCCCTGTATGGGGGTCCCAGAGAGCATCCTGATCCCCGACGTCCCTGTATGGGGGTCCCACAGAGCATCCTGATCCCCAACATCCACGTATGGGGGGCCCCATAGGGCATCCTGATCCCCGACATCCATGTATGGGGGTCCCAGAGGGCACCCCAACCCCTGACTTCCCTGCATGGGGGGGGGTCTCTTGGGTATGGCCACTCCACATGGCATCACCCCTTCATTGGAGGGGTCCCACAAACCAAAGTGCACCCCCAGAAACCCCACATGGGAGGTCCCTTGGGTACAGCCCCCCCCCGCCAGACAGCATCACCCCCACATAGAGGGCACCCACAAAGCACCCCCCAGCCCCAGGATCCCCACCTGGGGTCCCACCTGGACCCCTCCCCAGGCACCCTCCAGGCCCTGCTGCCCCTATGGGGCTGGGGACCCCCCCCCAAACCTGCGAGGCTGGGTTTGGGGTGCGGTGGGGGCCCTGCAGCGGGGAGGGGTGCGGCACGGTCGATGCTTTCGCTCTGAAGCCATAAAACCATAAAACCCGTCTGACGTGCTCAGCACCACTGCGGCAACGCCTGCGCGGCACAGGGGCTGGGGCCGGGGGGGGCTGGGCACCCCAAAAAAGGGAGTGGGGGGCACCCACTGGGTGAGGGGGATAGGAGATGGTCCATAGCCCCCAGCACCCCCCCCCCAGCAGCTCTTGGGGCACCGCAGTGGCAGGGACTTGGTGTGTCCCCCCCCACCCAGGTGGCATCACCCCCACATTGGGGGGTCCCACAAAGCACAGATCACCCCCCAGAATTTCCACGTGGAGGTCTCTTGGGATCAGCCCCCCCAGATGGCATCACCTCCACATTGGGGGGTCCCACAAGGCTCAGCACCCCCCCCCAGGATCCCCGCATAGGGGTCCCACAAGGCACAGACCCCCCAGACAGCATTACCCCCATATTGGGGGTCCCACAAGGTGCAGCCCCCTCAGAATCCTCCACATGGGATCCCATAGGCACAGCCCCCCCCAGATGGCATCACCCCAATATTGGGGGTCCCACAAGTAGAAGCCCCCCCAGATGGCATCACCTCAATATTGGGGGTCCCACAAGTCACAGCCCCCCCAGGATCCCCACATGGGGGTCAATTTGGCACAGCTCCCCCCCCCCAGATGGCATCACCCCCATATTGGGGGTCCCACAATTCACAGCCCCCCCCAGGATCCCCACATGGGGGTCCTTTGGGATCAGCCCCCCCAGATGGCATCATCCCCACATTGGGGAGGGGGAATTCCAACAAGGCACAGCCCCCCCAGAATCCTCACATGGGACCCCATGGACACAGCCCCCCAGGATGGCATCACCCCCATATTGGGGGGTCCCACAAAGCACCGTGCCCCCTCCAAATTGC
Organism: Phaenicophaeus curvirostris; assembly: GCF_032191515.1. Lineage (NCBI taxonomy): Eukaryota > Metazoa > Chordata > Aves > Cuculiformes > Cuculidae > Phaenicophaeus > Phaenicophaeus curvirostris. The sequence continues at coordinate 2,027,583 of NC_091420.1, read as the reverse complement.
CACATGGGGGGGTCCCTGCCCCACACCACGATGTTGCCCCCACCCCCCAGCAACCCCAGTGCCCCACAGGCAATGGGTACCAGGCCAACTGTGCCCCCCAAACCCCCCCCCGAGACCTCTTTTTGGTGCATTTTCACAAGGGTGACCCAGCTGGGGGACCCCCATGAGTGACCCCCTCCCCCAGCCCCGTCCCCCCCCCCCCCCACCTCATCCCAGAGCAGGCGTGGGCTGCGGGTCCCACTGCGCGGCACTAATTGCAGGCAGTGTGGTTGTAATTAAAGCTCTCCCTGGGCACGAGCCGGCGGCTCCACAGCCATCGCTGCCCTTCAGATCCCACACGTACCCCAAAACCCAAAAAGTCACGGCGAGGGGTGCAGGGCAGCCCCCTCCCCACCTGCACCCCAGAATCCCTGTGGGGAGGGGGAATGGGGAGGGGATGGTGGGAATGGGGGCGGTGGGAATGGGGACAGAGGGAGTGGGGACAGCGGGCAGGAGGGAATAGTGGGAATGGGACAGAGGGCAGGAGGGAATAGTGGGAATGGGGACAGTGGGAATGGGAGAGTGGGAATGGGACAGGGCAGGAGGGGACAGTGGGAATGAGACAGTGGGAATGGGACAGAGGGCAGGAGGGGACACTGGGAATGGGACAGTGGGAGTGGGGACAGAGGGACAGTGGAGAGGGGACAGTGGGAATGGGGATGGTGGGAATGGGACAGTGGGAATGGGGACAGAGGGAATAGGGACAGTGGGAATGGGACAGTGGGAATGGGACAGAGGGAATGGGGACAGTGGGAATGGGGACAGTGGGAATGAGACAGAGGGCAGGAGGGGACACTGGGAATGGGACAGTGGGAGTGGGGACAGAGGGACAGTGGAGAGGGGACAGTGCGAATGGGGACGGTGGGAATGGGACAGTGGGAATGGGACAGTGGGAATGGGGACAGAGGGAATAGGGACAGTGGGAATGGGACAGAGGGAATGGGACAGAGGGAATGGGACAGAGGGCAGGAGGGGACACTGGGAATGGGACAGTGGGAGTGGGGACAGAGGGACAGTGGAGAGGGGACAGTGGGAATGGGGACAGAGGGAATGGGGACAGAGGGAATGAGACAGAGGGCAGGAGGGGACACTGGGAATGGGACAGTGGGAGTGGGGACAGAGGGAGTGGGGACAGAGGGAGTGGGGACAGTGTTTGATAGGAATGGTTGGACTCGATCCGGTGGGTCTTTTCCAACCTGGTGATTCTATGATTCTATGAGGGGACAGTGGGAATGGGACAGTGGGAATGGGATAGTGGGAATGGGATAGTGGGCAGGAGAGGACACTGGGAATGGGACAGAGGGAATGGGACAGAGGGAATGGGGACAGAGGGAATGGGACAGTGATTGATGGGAATGGTTGGACTCAATGATCCGGTGGGTCTTTTCCAACCTATGATGGGACAGTGGGAATGGGGATGGTGGGAATGGGACGGTGGGAATGGGGACAGTGGGAATGGGGACAGTGGGAATGGGACTCCAGGGGTAGGGGCTGCACGGAGGGCGCAGCGATCTTGCAAACACTGTATTGCTCGGCTCAGTCACTACCAGGGCTTCAAACCAAACCGTAGGGTGACGGCACTGAGGAAGGCGTCTTCCCAGAAGACAGATCCGTGTGTGTCCTCGCCGGAGGACAAGGCAGCAGAGGGGAAGCAGCCGGTACCCGGAGGAGCTGCCACCCCGCTCCAGGGCCTGGGGGTCCCCGGCCCCCCGGGGCGGAGGGTCCATGGGGAAAGGCACGAGGTGAGGTCCACAGGGAGCCCAGCGCCGGGGCAGGGTGGCCAGCGGGGCCGGAGTTTGGCGATGCCAGCGGGGAGCGAGGTCCCTGGGACGAGGAGAACCCCATCAGAGGATGCTGCAAGGGGATGCAGCCCCCTCCTCTAGGGGTACCCATATCCTGGGAGACCCCCCTGTGCCCCCCCTCACCTTCCATCCCGGAGCTCCTGGCCCCAGCTTGGCTCCGTGAGGGTCCTGGGGCTGCCCCGTGGGTTCGAGGTAGGGGGGAACGGGGGGACGGTGGTGGAAGAAGAGTGTGGAAGTGGGGCAGTGGGGCAGGAGAGCCCGTGGTCCTGCCGTGGGGGGGGTCAGATCCGGAGCAGGGTGAGGAGCAGGAGCACCAGGCACGGCGTGTGGGGCTGCAGAGGGGCCGCGACGCCTCGAGCGGGCACCGCGTCTGCTGGGGTGGGAGCAGAAAGCAGGGCAGGAGAAGAAGTCAGGGGCAATCCAGCTCCCAGACACCCCCAATTCTTGCCCCTGAACCCCCTCTACCCATCCCCTACTCACCCTCCGGCCCCCCACGCCCGCGGGGCTGCGAGTTGGGAACCTCCGTCACCGGCTCCGGCGCTGAAACAAACTCCAACGGGGTCAGTGAGAGGCTCCCCTGGGGTGCACGATGTCCCCCCCCTCAAAGCCCCAGTGCAAACCAGTATCCCCAGTTGCCCCAGAGGCAGGACAGGGGGAGCCCCAGGGATTTGGGGGGCAGCGGGACTCACTGGTGCCTCTGCAGCAGACGTAGACGCGCAGCTTCAGGCAGCGGCCGGTGCTCTCCGGGCTGGGGATGGCTGAGGAGAGGGGACACATTAGTGGGGTCCCCCCCCGCCCCCATTCCCGGTACGGAGCCCCCAGACCGGGACCGGACCCCAGGGGGACAAGGCAGAGCCGGGAGTGGGGCGCCCCCTCCTGGCGGGATGCGGGGGGGCACCCCTGTACCCCAACTCCACGGGCATCCAGACCCCCCTGCACCCCAACCCCATGGGCATCTGCCCCCCCACCCGCACCCCAATCCTGGGGCACGCAGACCCCCATGCACCCCAACCCCACAGGCATCCAGACCCCCCGCACCCCCATCCTGGAGCACCCAGACCCCCAACTATATGGATATCTGGACCCCCGCCTCCTGCACCCCAACCCCAGGGCATCCAGACTCCCTGCGCACCCCAACTCCACGGGCATCCAGACCCCTCTGCACCCCAACCCCATGGACATCTGCCCCCCCCCCCGCACCCCAGTCCTGGGGCACCCAGACCCCCATGCACCCCAACCCCATGGGCATCAAAAACCTCCCCCTGCACCCCAATCCTGGAGCACCCAGACCCCCTTGCACCCCAACTCCATGGGTATCCGGACCCCCACCTCCTGCACCCCTACCCCAGGGAATCCAGAATCCCTGCGCACCCCAACTCCACGGGCATCCAGACCCCCCTGCATCCCAACCCCATGGGCATCCGGACCAACCCCCCTGCACCCCAACCCCGGGGCACCCAGAACCCCCCTGCACCCCAACCCTGGGGCATCCAGCCCCCCCTGCACCCCAATCCCGGGGCTCCCAGACCCCTTGCACCCCAACCCTGGGGTATCCAGACTCCCCGTGCACCCCAACTCCAAGGCACCCAGACCCCGGTGTACCCCAACCTCATGGGCATCTGACCCCACCCCTGCACCTCAATCCTTGAGTACCCAGACCCCTGTCTTCACCCCAATCTCAGTCCCAGCCACACCCTCAGTGCACCCCAACTGTCTCATATGCCCCAAACCTTGCTCGCATCCAGAGCCCCAGTGCACCCAGACCCTCTTTTACCCTCTAAATCCAGTTCCATCCAGAGCCCCAGTGCACCCAGACCCTCTCTAACCTCCAAATCCAGTTCCATCCAGAGCCCCAGTGCACCCAGACCCTCTCTAACCTCCAAATCCAGTTCCATCCAGAGCCCCAGTGCACCCAGACCCTCTTTTACCCCCTAAATCCAGTTCCATCCAGAGCCCCAGTGCACCCAGACCCTCTCTAACCCCCAAATCCAGTTCCATCCAGAGCCCCAGTGCAGCCAGACCCTCTTTTACCCCCCAAATCCAGCTCCATCCAGATGCTTGGTGCACCCCAACCCCCTTGCACACCCCAAATCTGGTCCCCCAGGACCCCTTGGTGCCATCGGACACCAGTGGGACCCAACCAAGGGGACTCACAGATGTAGTAGTAGGTCTCTCCCGGCTGGAACTCGAAGCCGAGCGAGAAGGGAGTGAAGCGTTGGATCTTCTCGGAGAAGCGGACGGGGCCGAAGGGCGCGTGGGGCCGGTTGCACACCCAGCGCTTGAAGGCACCGGGGGTCTCGTAGCAGCCGCGATACCCTTCTTGGTCCACCATGAAGAGCGTGAAGGTCTCTGCCCGGCCGGCGGGCACGGTCGCCTCGTAGTGTGGGCAGTAGATGTCCAGGTAGTCATTGATGGCCACCTGGATGGTGTAGTCGTCCCGCAGAAACCTATCAGGGAGGGCAAGTTGGGGGTCCCGCCATCCACAGGGTGGGACCCCCCTCTTTTTCCCCCAAGCCCGGCAAAGCGGGTGGCCAAGCTCTAACCAAAACCAGCTTCCAGGCACCTGGCTGAGCCACACAACCAGGCATCAGCTCGGATTAGCCGCAGGCCACTGGACCTGAATGGGCTCGCCCGCTGCGGCCAAGGGGAGCCGAGCCACACTGGCCAAGGCACAAAGCCCCTCGCCCCACGCCACCCGCCTCAGCGCCCCCGGTGCTGATCGGCGCTGACACGGCGAGGGGGGCTGCGACGCCGCCTGCACCGCGTGATGGGGGGACTCGGGGGGCCAGAGGGGGCTGCGCGGGCAGGGGAGGGGGCCCAGAGCAGCTACCGGCCACTGGAGCTCACGCCTGGGCTACTAGGATGGAGCAGGCACCTCTGGGGGCACAGAGATGTGCACACACATGCACGTGTGCGCGCAAATGCATGCGCACACGCGTGTACGCACACACGTGTGTGCACACAGTCCTGTCTGCTCGGGCAGGCGACAGAGCTGGCGCCCCCAGCCCCTTTCTGAGCATGGGGGAGAGCTCCGGCTGCACCCAGGGATCTGGATGCACCAAGGGACTGGGGTGCATGGGGATGGTTGGGGTGCACAAGAGGTTAGGGGCGCACTGAGGATCTGCACACAAGTGAGCTGGGGTGCAAGAGAGGGTAAGGATACACTGGGGCTTGGGATGAGCTGAGGTTGGGGTGAACGGGGGGCTTAGGGTGCATCAAGGGTCTGGGTGCAACCAGGGGTGAGGAAAATGCCAGGGGAGAGGTGTCCAGCTGCACCCATGGGTCTGGATGCAATAGGGTTTGGGGTGCACGGAGAGGACTGGGGTGCATGAGAGGGTTGGGGTGCACCAAGGATCTGGATGGATCTGGAGTTGAGGTGCAGGAGATGGTGAGGATGCACTGGGGCTCTGGATGGAACTGGGGCTGGGGGGAACAGGGGTTTGGGATGCAAACAGGGTTGGGGTGTATGAGGGGGCTGGGGGGCACCAAGGGTGTGGGTGCAACAGGGATTGGTTTGGCGAGGCGGGGGGGGGAGGGGGTGGCTCCAGCCCCCTCCTCACGCCGTGGCGCAGGAACCCCCCACCTCTCCCAGGTGAGCATAGCAGTGTCGGTGTCACCTGAGGATGCCCAAAGCTTCTGTACCACCAAGGATACCCGTGCTGAGCACAGGTTGTTGCCACCTGGGGCTTGGCACCACCAGGACTGACCACCAGCTTGGTACCACCTTGGACTTCGTGCCATTGGTGCCACCAGGAGTGACCACTAGCTTGGAATCACCTCAGGTTTAGTGCCACCTGGGACTTGGCATCACCAGGAGTGCCCACCTGGGCCTTGGTGCCACCAGGACTGCCCACGAGCTTGGTACCACCCAGAGCTTGGTGTCACCTGAGGGTACCCCCTTGCTAAACATCACGGGGGGCTCAGTGCCACCATCAGTGCCTGGGTTGGTACCGCTTGGAGGGGGAGTCACTCACCTGCTCACCATCACCTGGGCTCGGTGCCACCGGGGATGCTCACCAGCTTGGTACCTCCCGAGGCTGCCTCATCATCACCGGGTGCACCCACCGGCTCGGTACCTCCTGGGACTCGGTACTCCCAGGGTGCCCACCGACTCGTGGCTACCGGGGCTGCCTGGTGCCTCGGTAACCGCACGGGTGCTCACCGGCTCGGTACCTCCCGGGGCTTGGTAGCCACAGGGATGCCCACCGGCTCGGTACCTCCTGGTGCTCAGCACCACCTGGGATGCCCACCGACTTGGTACCTCCCGGTGCTCAGTGCCACCCAGGATGCCCACCGGCTCGGTACCTCCCGGTGGTCAGCACCACGGGGATGCTCACCGGCTCGGTATCACCTGGGGCTGCCCGGTGTCTCGGTACCTCCCGGTGCAGGCACCTCCCGGTGGATGCTCACCGACTCGGTACCTCTCGGTGCTCGGTAGCCCCGTGGATTCCCACCAGCTCGGTACCTCCCGGGGCTCGGTACCTCCCGGTGTTCGGTACTTCCCGTGGCTCAGCCCCACCCGGGATGCCCACGGGCTCGGTATCCCCTGGGTCTGCCCGGTGTCTCTCTCCCCACCGGGTCTCGCTGCCCGGCGGGTGCCCGGTTCCCCGTCCCGCCGCCGGTCGGCGTGGCCGGCGGGGCCCGGGGCGCACAAAGGCGGCGGGGCCGGTACCTGGGGTTGCTGCCGTTCCAGTGGACGCCGTGGCGGTGATCGCGCACCGGGGGCGCCCAGAGCAGCGGCGCCCAGAGCAGCAGCGCCCAGAGCAGCGGAGCGGGGCTCATGGCTCCGCCGGTGGCGGCGGCGGAGGGAGGAGGGGGGCGCAGGGGGGGCCCCGGGCGGGGACCGGGAGGGGCGGGGGCGGCCCGGAGCTCGGCCCCCGCCGCCAACTTCGAGCCAATCGGCGCCGCGCCGCCGCCCGGCAACTTCGGCGAGTGGCATTAACCCTTGGAGGGGCGGCACCGGCATCATCCATCACCCCCGCCCCCCGGCACCGGGAACGGGATTGGGAACCCGGGATGGGCATCGGTACCGCGGGAGGCACCTGGAACCCCCCCGGCATCCCGGGATTGGGACCCCGGGTTGGGCACCCGCACCTCGGGAGGCACCTGGAACCCCCCGGCATCCCGGGATTGGGACCCCGGGATGGGCACCCGCACCTCGGGAGGCACCTGGAACCCCGGGACCAGCACCGGTACCTCGGGAGACACCTGGAACCCCCCAGCATCCCTGGACCGGTACCCCGGGACTGGCGTCGGTACCTCATGAGACGCCTGGAACCCCCCAGCATCCCTGGACCGGTACCCCGGGACCGGCATCGGTACCTCGGGAGGCACCTGGAACCCGCCGGCACCCCGGGAGCGGGACTGGTACCCCAGGACCGGCACCGATACCCCGGGATCCCCCTGGCACCCCTCAGCATCCCGGGACTGGTACCCTGGGACCGGTACCTGTACCTCATGAGACACCTGGAACCCCCCAGCATCCTGGGACTGGTACCCTGGGACCGGTACCGGTACCTCGGGAGACACCTGGAACCCCCCAGCATCCCGGGATTGGTACCCCGGGATCGGTACCGGTACCTCGGGATCCGCCTGGCACCCCGGGACCGGCACCGGTACCTCGCGAGGCACCTGGAACCCCCCAGCATCCCGGGACTGGTACCCCGGGACCGGCACCGGGACCCCGGGACCCACTCGGGACCCCGAGACCGGCACCTCGGGATCCACCTGGCACCCCCGGCATCCCGGGAACGGGGCTGGTACCCCGGTACCGGCACAGGGCTCACCCCTTGCACACACATGCCTGTGCACACAGGGAGCTCTTGCACACGTGTTCCTTGCACAGGAGCAGCTCTTGCACACGCGTGTTCCCTTGCACAGGGCTCACCTCTTGCACACGTGCCCCTGTACACACGGGGCAGCTCTTGCACACGTGCTCCTTTGCACAGGAGCAGCCCTTGCACACACAGGCCCATGCACAGGGGTCACCCCTTGCACACACGTGCCTGTGCACACAGGGAGCTCTTGCACACGTGTTCCTTGCACAGGAACAGCTCAAGCACACACGTGCCTGTGCACACAGGGAGCTCTTGCACAAGCGTGTCCATGCACAGGGGTCACCCCGTGCACACACTTGTACCTGTGCACACGGGTATCTCTTGCACACGTGCTCCTTTGCACAGGAGCAGCCCTTGCACACACAGGACCATGCACAGGGGTCATTCCTTGCACACACGTGCCTGTGCACACAGGTAGCTCTTGCACACGCACTCCTTTGCACAGAAGCAGCTCTTGCACATGTGTGTTCCCTTGCACAGGCGTCACGTCTTGCACACACATCCTGTGCACATGGGGCAGCTCTTGCACACGTGTTCCCTTGCACAGGAGCAGCTCTTGCACACGTGTTCCTTGCACAGGAGCAGCTCTTGCTCACACATGTGCATGCACAGGGCTCACCTCTTGCACACGCGCCCCTGTGCACACGGATAGCTCTTGCACACGTGCTCCTTTGCACAGGAGCAGCTCTTGCACACGTGTGCTCCCTTGCACACGGGCCCCTCCCGCACCCACGCCCAGCGCCCCCCCCCGCCGCCCACGTGACTCCTGCGCCCACGTGACTCCCTCCCCCACCTCTCCCGCCAGGGGGCGCGCGCGCCCCTCCCCGGGCCGCTTCCCTCCCCAAGCCCAGCGCTTCCGGTCCCCGCCGCAAGGGCTGATGGGAGTTGTAGTTCTTTTCCCTCCCAGCCCCCCCTTGCCTCCCCCCATACACCCCCCCCACCCAGCGTGGCGGAGGCGGAGGGGCGTCTCACAGCGCCTTTATTGGGGACCGAGCGGGGACAATGGGTCGGGGGGGGGGGGCCGGGGGGAGGCGTTGTCCCGCGGCTCAGGCCTCCCGAGGCGGTGGGGGCGCTGGGCTGGGGGGAGAAGGGGGTAGTGAGGTGAGGGGGGGGCGGGGGGGGCAGCACCCAACCCCCCCTGCACCCCCTTCTGCCCCCCCGACCCTCCCCACTCTGACTCCTGCACCCCTTCCAGGACCCCCAGTCTCCTCCTGCTCCCCCCAGCCCCTACCTGCACCCCCTTCTGCCCCCTCAACCCCCCCCTCTGACTCCTGCACCCCTTCCAGGCCCCCCCAGTCTCCTCCTGCTCCCCCAGCCCCTACCTGCACCCCCTTTTCCCCCCCCAAGCCCCCACTCTGACTCCTGCACCCCTTCCAGGACCCCCAGTCTCCTCCTGCTCCCCCCAGCCCCTACCTGCACCCCCTTCTGCCCCCTCAACCCCCCACTCTGACTCCTGCACCCCTTCCAGGCCCCCCCAGCCTCCTCCTGCTCCCCCCATCCCCTATCTGCACCCCCTTCTGCCCCCCCAACCCCCCACTCTGACTCCTGCACCCCTTCCAGGCCCCCCCCAATGTCCTCCTTCTCCTGACCTGCACCCCCTTCTGCCCCCCCAACCCTCCCTCCTGACTCCTGCACCCCTTCCAGCCCCCCCAATGTCCTCCTTCTCCCGACCTGCACCCCCTTTTCCCCCCCCCAACCCCCCACTCTGACTCCTGCACCCCTTCCAGCCCCCCCCAGCCTCCTCCTGCTCCCCCCAGCCCCCACCTGCACCCTTTTTGCCCCCCAACTTTACCCCCTCTACCCCTCTCCGCCTTCTCCTCCTCCTACCCCCAACTTTCTGCTCCCCCAACCCCCCCCCCGCCCCCCCCCAGCCTGATCCTCACCGGGATGGAACCACGGCCACATAGGGGTGTGGGGGGGGGCTCTCGCTGTGGGGGGGTGCAGCTCCCAGGGGGTCTTCAGGCAGCGGCCGCCGGGGTGGGGGGGGCTTGGCTGCACCTGGGGGCTGCAGAGAAACAGGGGGAGGGGGTGTCAACGCTGCAGCACACAGACCCCAGACCCCCCAAATGAGTTGGGGGGGTGGGGGGGTCCCCAAAACCCTTCCCCTTGCTGCCGTCCTGCCCCACAGGCTGTTACCTGCGCGCTGGGGGTTGCGGGGTCCGCGGGCAGCGGGCGTGTGGGGGGGGGCGGCCTGTCCGAGGGGGGGGCCTGGCAGAGAGAGCAGGGCTAGTGAGACAGCCAGGGGGGCTAGCGTGGTAACCGAGGGGGTCAGCAGCTTTTTTTTTGGGGGGGGGGGTGGGAAGGAAAGGGTTTTACAGGTTGGATAGAGATGCAAGGTGCAGCCACGCATGCGGCGGTGGCTGGAGGGGGTGCAGCGTGGGACCCCCACCCCGGCTTTGCCGTTACCTTGGGTGGAGGGTCCGGAGGGAGAGGCCGGCAGGGAGGATCGGGGCGCTCCGAGCCCTGGGGAGGCGGCTGCGGAGAGAGGGAGAGGGGGCTACGTGCCATGCAGCCATGCAGCCCTGCGCCATGCAGCATGCAGAGACCCCCCACCCCTCGCAAAGCTCAGAATCCCCCCCCACACACACAAAGGGCCCCGCAACCCTGGCAGGGATGGGCACTGCCTGGCATGGGTCTCGGAGAGGCACAGTCCGTGCCGAGCGCAGCACAGGGCATCGTAGCCACGGCTGAGTGTGGCACAGAGCATTGCAGCCACAGAACCACAGAATCACCAGGTTGGAAAGGACCCACCGGATCATCGAGTCCAACCATTCCCATCAATCACTAACCCATGTCCCTCAGCACCTCGTCCACCCGGCCCTTAAACCCCTCCAGGGAAGGGGACTCAACCCCCTCCCTGGGCAGCCTCGGACACTGCCCAATGACTCTTTCTGTGAAAAATTTTTTCCTGCTGTCCAGCCTGACCCTCCCCTGGTGGAGCTTGAGGCCATTCCCTCTCGGCCTGTCCCCTGGCCCTTGGGAGAAGAGCCCAGCTCCCTCCTCTCCACAACCTCCTCTCAGGGAGTTGCAGAGAGCAATGAGGTCTCCCCTCAGCCTCCTCTTCTCCAGCCTAAACCCCCCCAGCTCTCTCAGCCGCTCCTCTTCTTCTCCAGCCCCCTCCCCAGCTTCATTGCTCTTCTCTGGACTCGCTCCAGAGCCTCAACATCCTTCTTGTGGGGAGGGGCCAGTGCCAAGAGTGGCACAGGGCACTGCAGCCCCTACCAGGTGCAGCACAGGGCATCACAGCCACGGCCGAATGCAGCACAGGGCATTGCAGCCAGTGCCAAGCGCAGCACAGGGCGCGGCAGCAGCACCGTCCCAGGCTGTGCCAGGCTGCTCCTCTCCCCACGCGCCACCACGTCGAACCCCACAGCCCCGGCACGAGGGATGCTCTGAGCTGATAGCCAGGGTTGAGGCATGAGGGATGCTCCGAGCTGGTACCCAGGGTTGTGGCAGGAGGGATGCTCCGAGCTGGTACCCAGGGTTGTGGCACAAGGGATGCTCCGAGCTGGTACCCAGGGTTGTGGCTCGAGGGATGCTCCGAGCTGGTACCAAGGATTGTGGCACAAGGGATGCTCCGAGCTGGTACCCAGGGTTGTGGCTCGAGGGATGCTCCGAGCTGGTACCCAAGGTTGTGGCACGAGGGATGCTCGGAGCTGGTACCAAGGATTGTGGCACGAGGGATGCTCCGAGCTGGTACCCAGGGTTGTGGCACGAGGGATGCTCGGAGCTGGTACCAAGGATTGTGGCATGAGGGATGCTCCAAGCTGGTACCCAGGGTTGTGGCACGAGGGATGCTTGGAGCTGGTACCAAGGATTGTGGCACAAGGGATGCTCCAAGCTGGTACCCAGGGTTGTGGCATGAGGGATGCTCGGAGCTGGTACCCAGGATTGTGGCACGAGGGATGCTCCGAGCTGGTACCCAGGGTTGTCTCCTCAGCAACAACCACCTGGAGCCTGGTCCCCACGGCAACCAGCGCCCGTTCCCATGGCGCCAGCATCCCCTGCCTCCCCAGCATCCTCTGCATCACCAGCATCCCTTGCATCGCCGCAAGCCGCTCTCACCTTGCCGCTGCGCATCACCTGCAGCTCCCTGGCCTGGCGCCACTGAGGCGGGGGGGGTCTCTCGGGGGGACCCTGGTGTGGCTCCGGCTGCGAGATCCTGCGGCGGAGACACAGGATGAGGCCCCGCTCGCTCCGGCTCGCTCGGGGAGGGACCCAGCACAGCGCTCAAGCGACACCAGCAGAAGCCCAAGAGAAACAAACCCCTTTGGCACCGGCGGAGGCGACACCCCTGAACCCCGAGGGTGACAGCGCGGCACAGGGCACCTTGCGAAGCAGGATGGCTCGGGGACAGCCCCACGGCTGCGCTCCAGCAGCAACGTTACCCGCTCCAGCCGTCTGGGGCTTCTGGACCCAGGAATGGGAGCCGGGGCTCGGTGCTGTGGGGAGAAGAGTTGGGGGGCGCTCAGGAGGAGCTGGCGGGGGTGGGGGGGGTGCAGCAGTGGGGAGGAAACGCTGTGACATGCGGGGTCGCGGTGACGTGGGGTGACGAGGCATGACAGGGGCTGCTGCCTGCGCCAGGACGATGCACACACAGGGACACACGCATGAAGCCACCGTGGGATGCAAAGATGCGCGTAGCCGCCACGGGGTGCACATGCAAACACGCACATAGCTGCCACGGGGCGTGCAAATGCACACTTGGCTGCCGTGGGATGCACGTGCAAACACACACAAGCAGTCACCATAGGATGCGTGTGCAAACACCAACGCAGCCACCACGAGGTGTGCCTGAGTGTGCAAACATGCAGGCAGCTGCTACGGGATGCACATGCAGTCATAGAACCATAGAATCACCAGGTTGGAAAAGACCCATCGGATCATCGAGTCCAACCATTCCCATCAATCACTAACCCATGTCCCTCAGCACCTCGCCCACCCGGCCCTTAAACCCCTCCAGGGAAGGGGACTCAACCCCCTCCCTGGGCAGCCTTGGACACTGCCCAATCACCCTTTCCAAGAAATATTTTTTCCTAATGTTCAGCCTGACCCTCCCCTGGTGGAGCTTGAGGCCATTCCCTCTCGTCCTGTCCCCTGGCCCTTGGGAGAAGAGCCCAGCTCCCTCCTCTCCACAACCTCCTCTCAGGGAGTTGCAGAGAGCAATGAGGTCTCCCCTCAGCCTCCTCTTCTCCAGTCACCACAACATGCGTGTGCAAACGCGTGTGCAGCCGCCGTGGGGTGCGTGTGCGTGCGTGTGTAAACACACATGCAGCCGCCATGCGGTGCACGTGCCAACACGCATGCAGCTAACACGAAGTACACATGCAAACAAGTCCGCAAGTGCCTGCATCACCCAGTCCCCCCTCCCACCCCAGGCACACCCCGAGGTGCGTGTGCCCCCCGCGTGCCCGCGGCCGCAGTTACCTGTACTGGCAGGAGGTGCCCTTGCCAAGCTGGCAGAGATGTTTGTGCAGCCCAGCCCGGTGGGCGCAGCGCAGCCCCAGAGCCAGCGCCAGCCCCAGCAGGGCGCTCAGCAGCAGCGCGGTGGGCAGCGCGCTCCCCCCTGCGGAGAACGGCACGTCACAGACCCCCCCATGTCACACCCCACGCCGGCTTCGGCAGCGCCAGGAGGACAAAGCCCCATTCTGTGCGCGGCAGCGATGCCCTCACCTCGTAACGGGGCGACGGGGCCGCTGTCCTCGCTGCCGCCCGCGCCGGCGCTCTGGCAGGTCGGGGGGGCCCAGCCCCGCTCGCAGTGGCAGTGCCCGAGGTTGTTGCACACCTGGGGTAAACGTGGGATCAAAGACCTCTAAGCTCAACCAGTCCAACCAGCAACCCAACGCCACCGTGCCCACCAAACCGCACCCTGAAGCAACAGAGCTACAAGGGTTTTCATAGAATCATAGAATCACCAGGTTGGAAGAGACCCACCGGATCATCGAGTCCAACCATTCCCATCAATCACTAACCCATGTCCCTCAGCACCTCGGCCACCCGGCCCTTAAACCCCTCCAGGGAAGGGGACTCAACCCCCTCCCTGGGCAGCCTCGGACACTGCCCAATCACCCTTTCCATGAAACATTTTTTCCTGCTGTCCAGCCTGACCCTCCCCTGGTGGAGCTTGAGGCCATTCCCTCTCGTCCTGTCCCCTGGCCCTTGGGAGAAGAGCCCAGCTCCCTCCTCTCCACAACCTCCTCTCAGGGAGTTGCAGAGAGCAATGAGGTCTCCCCTCAGCCTCCTCTTCTCCAGGCTAAACCCCCCCAGGTCCCTCAGCCACTCCCACAACCCCTGTTCTCCAGCCCCTTCCCAGCTCCAGCCCCTCAAGTTCTTTCTTGGAGCAAGGAGCTCAAAACCAAACCCAGGATTCCAGGATTCAAGGACAATCCCATCCCTGCTCCCACTGGCCACCCCATGGCTGATCCAAGCCAGTATGCTGGTGGCCTTCTTGGCCACAAGGGCCACTGCTGGCTCATGTTCAGCTGCTGTATTTGATGGGAATGGTTGGACTTGATGATCCGATGGGTCTTTTCCAACCTGGTGATTCTATGATTCAATGTTAAACAGAACCCAGAGCCCTGGGGACATGGTGTGTGACCACCCCAAACCTGGGTTTGCTCCGTTCACCTCCACCCTCTGGGTTTGCCCCTCCGGCACCCACTTGGGTGGGTGACACGGAGCCTTCCTTGTCCCCCCCCAGCACCCCACACTCACCCCGTGCCCATGGCACTTGTCCTGGCACCGCTGGTCAACCAGCGCGGCCACGTCCTGGCACCGGCGTTGGAGGCAAACCTGGGGGTGGGGGGACAGCAGGTCAAGCACAGATTAAGCCCCTCCACCCCAGTTCCCACCCCCCTGGCACTCACCTTGCCGGGGCCGCAGGCGGTGCCAGGCAGCACCAGGGCTGCGTCACTCACGTCCTCATCCCTGGGCACGGGGGGACCCTGGCAGGAGCCTGCGGCTGAGGGGGGGTCGCGCTGGCACTGCAGGAGCCCACATCCTGCATCCCTGCAGGGTTGGGAGGGTGAAAGGGGGGGTTAAACAGGGGATGATGGGGGAAAAAGGGCAAGGGGGGAGGACACAGGGATGGGAAAAATGAGGCGAATGGCAATGGGGAGGGACAAGGCAATGGGGGGGGGGAAACATGGTGTGGAATCACACAGAATCATAGAATCACCAGGTTGGAAAAGAGCCACCGGATCATCGAGTCCAACCATTCCCATCAATCACTAACCCATGTCCCTCAGCACCTCGTCCATCCAGCCCTTAAACCCCTCCAGGGAAGGGGACTCAACCCCCTCCCTGGGCAGCCTCGGACACTGACCAATCACCCTTGCCATGAAAGATTTTTTCCTAATGTCCAGCCTGACCCTCCCCTGGTGGAGCTTGAGGCCATTCCCTCTCATCCTGTCCCCTGGCCCTTGGGAGAAGAGCCCAGCTCCCTTCTCTCCACAACCTCCTCTCAGGGAGTTGGAGAGTGTGATGGGGAAACAGCAATGGGGGCAAACAGTGATGGGGAGAAAGAGGAAAGTTGGGAGAAGAGGGCAATGAATGAGGGGGGGAAGGCAATGAATGGGGGGAAAGCAGCAATGGGAGGGGGAGAAACAAGTTGTGGGGGGACAGAACTCACTGCTGGGTGCAGGCAGTGTAGGAGCCGTTGGGGAGCTGCCCGCAGTGCCCTCGTTCATCCCCTCTGGCGTTGAGGGAGGCCATGCAGGTGCTGGAAACGGGCACAGCGCCTGCAGCAGGGGTGGCAGAGAGCTCAGCACCCCCGTCGCCAGCCCCCAGCCCCCCCGAACCCCGCCAGCCTCAGCGTACCTGGGCCCAGCAGCTGCTGGCACTGCCCCTCGTAGGTGGCGCAGGCGCCGCCGTAGCAGCGCGCCCACTCACTGGCACAGGGCTGCCCGTCCTGCACGAAGGCGTCGGGAGGACAGTGAGGGGAAACGCCGTCACAGAACTCTGGCAGGTCACACTCGCCCTGCGGCTCCCGGCATGGGTGGCCGGCAGGGAGCAGCTGTAGGGGGGAAGATGAGCAGGGACCAGGTGAATCATAGAATCACAGAATCACCAGGTTGGAAGAGACCCACCGGATCATCGAGTCCAACCATCCCCATCAATCACTAACCCATGTCCCTCAGCACCTCGTCCACCCAGCCCTTAAACCCCTCCAGGGAAGGGGACTCAACCCCCTCCCTGGGTTCTCCTTGCTCCTCTTCTTCTCCAGCCCCCTCCCCAGCTTCGTTGCTCTTCTCTGCACTCGCTCCAGAGCCTCAACATCCTTCTTGTGGGGAGGGGCCCACAACTGACCCCAGGATTCGAGGAGCGGTCTCCCCAGGGCCGAGGCCAGAGGGAGAAGAACCTCCCTGGCCCTGCTGGCCACGCCGGGTCTGATCCAAGCCAAGATGTCATTGCCATGAGTAAGGTCAGATGAGCAGGGACTCCAAAATCCCACCCCAAGGAGCGGCTGGCGGGGTGAACCTGCACCCACAAACCTGGCAGTCGTGGCAGCAGGCGTCCCCCGTGGCGCATGCGGCACCGGGTAGCAGCTGGCAGGAGCTGCTGTTGCAGCAGGGGTCGGTGCATTCCTGCAGGCAGAGGGGATGTGGTGAGCAGAGGGGGGGACACCGACTGCGCTGTTGTCAGCCGCCCGGGACCCCAAGCACCCCCAGGCAGAGCCACAGCACGGGCAGACGGGACAAGGAGGGGCGCAGGGGGGACCCCGAGCACCCCGCTGCACCCCTGGGCTCAGCACAAGGTGGGGGCTGCAGGGGGGACCCCACAGCAACCTCGAGCTCAGGAAAAGGTAGAGGCTGCAGAGGGGACCCCGAGCACCCCACTGCACCCCTGGCATGGGCATCCCTGGGCTCAGAACAAGGTGGGGGCTGCAGGGGGGACCCTTAAACAACCTCGAGCTCAGGACAAGGTGGGTGCTGCAGGGATGACCCCAAGCACCCCACTGCAGCCCTGGGCTGAGGACAAAGTGGGGGCTGCAGGGGGGACCCCAAAGCAACCTTGAGCTCAGGACAAGGTAGGGGCTGCATGGGGGACCCCAAAGCATCCCACTGCACCTCTGGCATGGGTACCCTTGGGCTCAGGACAATGTGGGGGCTTCAGGGGGGACCCCAAAGCAACCTTGGGCTCAGAACAAGGTGGGGGCTGCAGGGGGGACCCCTAAACAACCTCAAGCTCAGGACAAGGTGGGTGCTGCAGGGATGACCCCAAGCACCCCACTGCAGCCCTGGGCTGAGGACAAAGTAGGGGCTGCAGGGGGGACCCCAAAGCAACCTCGAGCTCACGACAAGGTAGGGGCTGCATGGGGGACCCCAAAGCACCCCACTGCACCCCTGGCATGGGTACCCTTGGGCTCAGGACAATGTGGGGGCTTCAGGAGGGACCCCCAAGCACCTCACTGCACCTCTGGCATGGACACCCTTGGGCTCAGGACAAGGGGGAGCTGCAGGGGGGACCCCCAAGCACCCCACAGCACCTCTGGCATGGGCACCCTTGGGCTCAGGACAAGGTGGGGACTTCAAGGGGGACCCCAGCCTGCCCAAAGCCCCCCCTTTACCAGGCTGAGGCCGCAGTCACAGCTCTCTCCGGGCTCCACGAAGCGATTCCCGCAGGTGGGGCTCGTAGCCAGGCGCGGGGGCTCGGGGACGTTGGAAAGACACCAGCCCTGGCCCCGTCGCAGGCTGCGCTCCAGGTCCCGTTGGCTGCAGTTGCTGAAGCTCAAACCCGGCGTCAGCCTGAGGAGCAGAGAGGGGTTGGTGAAGCGAGGATGGGGCTCATCCCCAGCCCCCCCCAAGCTGCCCGTGCCGCCCTCACCCCGTGGGCGATGCCATGATGCAGCCGCGGTCGTGCCGGAGGTCGCTGCAGTCGCAGAAGCGCCTGGGGTCGTCGTGCCGCATGCCCAGGTTGTGCCCCAGCTGGTGGGCGACGGTGGAGGCGACGACGAGGACGCTGACCGAGTGGTCCTGAGGGATCAGGGAGGGTCACGGGGAGCCCGCAGCCAGGGGATGGAGTGAGGATGGAGTTAGGGCTTGGGGGGAGAAACTCACCCTGCTGACCCCGCCGGAGCGCGTCGGGGAGCACATGGAGGCTTGAGTTGCCATCCCCACGGCGACGTCCTCGAAGTGGGAGCCCCTGGGAAGGGAGAGAGAGAGCGCAGGGGTGGGGACGCTGCGTTTTGGGACCTCAAAACCCATCCTGTTCCACCCCTGCCATGGGCAGGGACACCTCCCACTGCATCAGGGGCTCCAAGCCCCATCCAGCCTGGCCTGGAACCCCTCCAGGGATGGGATCTGGGGGTTCTGGTTGATGTCAAGTGAGAATCATGGAATTATGAGATGGTTTGGGTTGGAAGGGACCTCAAAGCCCATCCAGTCCCACCCCTGCCATGGGCAGGGACACCTCCCGCTGCATCAGGGGCTCCAAGCCCCATCCAACCTGGCTTTGAACACCTCCAGGCCAGCAAATCAACTCACTACGACTCATTTTTGGGGGTTTTAGAAAGCCAACATCCTTTAATCAGCACGAGGGAGCGATCTCCATCAATCATGTGCAGCCTGACAAGAGCTGGGACAGAAGAGATTTCCCATTTACACGTGTACGGATAAATTCTCCCAGAAATCTTACACCTATCCTATTCCTTTCCAAGGACACATTTTAATGTTATTATGAACTTCACATCAGTTAAATCTCTTGCTAATTTGGAGCTGGGTCCAGCTCTGCTTGACCTTGCATTTGAGATGGGGAAAGGCTGCAAACAGAGGGGATGATAGAAGATGCATCTATTCAGCACAGATCAGACTGAGCACAAGGTTTTCTCACTTCCAAAGACTGAACAGTGTCTGGAAAAACACTGCTTGAAGGAAAACATGCTCTAAAAAACATGCTCTCAGGGGGACATTCTGTCTAACTATCAAAAAAATTACAACTACTTAGGTGAAAATTAACTGTGCTTTCACTTAAACCAAAAATATTCCTTCCAGTATTGAAAGGGGCTCCAGGAAAGTTGGGGAGGGGATTTTTATAAGGGCTTGAAGTGACAGGATGAGGGGGAATGGCTTTAAATTCGAAAGGGGGAGATTTAGATTGGATATTAGGAAGAAATTCGAAATTAGGAAGGTGGGGAGGCCCTGGTTGCCCAGAGAAGAGGTGGCTGCCCCATCCCTGGAGGGGTTCAAGGCCAGGTTGGATGGGGCTTGGAGCCCCTGATGCAGCAGGAGGTGTCCCTGCCCATGGCAGGGGTGGGACTGGATGGCTTTGTGGTCCCTTCCAACCCAACCCCTTCCATGATTCCATGATTCTAACCCCCCTTTTTGCTCCTTTTTCTTGGATCCCACTCACGTGAGGAGCTGCGTGTTGTCGTGGGGCAGCCGGGGCAGCAGCTCCTCGTGGCGCCACCGTAGGAACCGCTCCAGCGCAGCCCGAGCGCTGCCGCCCACCTCAAACCGGTCGCCCTCGCTCCAGATCTCCACCGCCAGCAGGGCCACCCGCACCCCCAGAGGCTGGAAGAACTGGGAGAGGACAGCAGAGAGGGGTCAGAGACCCCCAGCCCCACAGCATTGATGGGGTGGGATGGCGCGTGGCACGGGGACAACTCACCGCGTCCACCTGGTTGGCAATTTCCAAGGTCCGCGTGTGTGCGCGTTGGAGATCAGGGTAATTCTGGAACTGGAAGGGGGTAAGTTGGGGGGTCAGGGCGGGGATAGCAGGGGAGCAGAGTCACCCTGAGGGTGAGGACACCTCCCCAGCACTCACCGCAGCGTGATCCACCACCATCACCAGCTCCACGAAGCGCGGCTGCTCCACCAGCGCCCGCTTGCCCTGGGGATGAGGATGAGGAGGAGGAGAGGGGGTCAGGATGCAGGTGAGGAGACCTTTGTTGGTGGGAAGGATGCGAGGGTCACCTACCCTCTGCAGCTCGGGAGGTTCTGTCTCCTCCGTCTCCATCCTGGGGGGGTCCTGGGGGTCCTGCCCACACGCCCGCGGTGCCAGCCGGACCTGCCGTGGTCGGTACGCGACGTGCCGCTCTGGGGAGCCACCAGCATCTGGCTCCAGCCCGTAGCTCCTGGTCTCTGAGAGCTGGATGTGGCCACTGGGGAGGGGGACACGAGGTCTGAGTGGGGGGGTAGGAGCTGGGCTCGGGGACACCTAGGCTGGGGACTCACCTGAGGCCGGCGCAGGCGCAGAGCTTGACCCAGGAGCCGGGGAAGCCTCGCACCGTCCCTCGGTAGCAGCAATGTTCCTGCAGCAGAGGTTGGAACTCAGGTGCTGGGGTCCCCTTTGAGGTGTGGGGTCCTCTTTGAGGTGTGGGGTCCCCTTTGGGGTGTGGGGTCCCCCTAGGGTGCTGCAACCGCTTGGGGGACACCGCAAGGGACACGATGCGCGTGGAACCCACCTGCTCGCTCGCCTCCTGCATCACCCGCGTGCCGTTGGGTAGGTAGTAGAGCAGCGCCCCGGTGCCCAGCACCAGCTCCCTGCCAGAGGAACAGGTCACCCCCACGATGGAGACCTCCCCTCACCCCAAACTGAGCACCCTGAGTCCCCCACCCTCCTTTGGGGGAACCAGGAGTGGAGACGGCCTCCCTGGGACCCTCACGTCATGTGGATCATGGATGGAGAAGGGGAACAAGAGACCTTTACTCCGTGCGCACCGTGGATGGAGAGAAGAGACCCGAGACCCTCACCCCTTGCAGACCCCAGGTGGAGAAAGGGCCCCCCTCAGACCCCCAAATCCCTTTGTGCACCATGGATGGAGAGAAGGGCCCCCACACCCCCACCCCTTGCAGACCCCAAATGGAGAAAGGGCCCCCCAGACCCCCACCTCTTGCAGATCATAGATGGAGAAAGGGCCCCCCAGGACCCCAAACCCCTTTGGGCTCCGTGGATGGAGGGAAGAGCCTCCAGACCCTCACCCCTTGCAGACCCCAGAGGGATAAAGGGTCCCCCCAGACCCCCAAATCCCTTTGTGCCCCATGGATGGAGGGAAGAGCCCCCGGATCCCCACCTCTTGCAGACCCCAGATGGAGAAAGGGCCCCCCAGGACCCCCAAACCCCTTTGGGCACCATGGATGGAGAAGGAGAGCAAAGGACCCTCCCTCTGTGTCCACCATGGATGGAGATGGACCCCATGGGACCCCCACCCTGCCTGTCCCACTCACAAAGACGGGACCCCAGCCCCCCCACAGCCACCCCCCCCGCCTCACCAGTTCTGCTCCAGTTCCAGTTCCAGCCGCGTCCCCTCCAGCTCCAGCAGGACCCGCAGTTGAGCCGGGAACCCCCCCTGCCACAAGCAGGGGTTACAAGGGGACCCCCAGCCCCATCCTTGCTCCGAGCTGTGTCCCCCACCCTGTCCCCAACCCTCTGGATCGCGGGGTGCTGGCGGGGGGGTAGTACCCGGAGGGAGGGGACGGAAGGTCTCCCCTGCCCACCCAGGTCCCCACCCTCCTGCCCCGCAGGAAGCGTCCCCTCCCTCCCCAGTTCATTGTGCTGGGGGGTGTCGGACAGAGCCGGGGGCCCCCCCTGCGCCCCCCGCGTTTCCTGCACCGTGCGGGACGGCGGAAACGCTTGGAGAGACTCCCAACGGCTGCAGGGAGGGCTCAACCCTTCCGCCTCGCCGCAAAGGGTGCCAGGGAGATCCCAGCCCAGCACCGTCCCACCCAGCACTGGGAGAGTTGGGGGGGGCACTGGGAATCCCCATCCCCAATAACCCCGGGTGCTGGGATTTGGAGCCAGGAGGTTGGAGTCTTGCAGAGGGACAGCCCCCACCCCACCATCCTGAGCCCCTGCATGATGGGGACACCCCAGGGACTCACCTGCGTGATGGGGACACCCCAGGGACTCACCTGCGTCGCCTCTGCCAGGCTGAGTGTCCGCTCGTCCTGCAGGACCCGGGGGATGACGTGCCAGGAGTGACCCCGTTGTGCATGGTGCTGCGGCGAGGTGTCACCTGCACGGGGCCCAAAAGCCCCCCCCGGACACAGATCCATCACCCCACGGTCACTCAGCACGGTTCCATCACCCCATGGTTACCTGTCACAGCCCCATCACCCCATGGCTACCTGTCACCTGGGGCACAACAACCCTGAGCAGCTCCAGCCTAGGAGAAGTCTGGCTGGAAACTGCCTGGAGGAGAAGGACCTGGGGGGGTTGGTTGAACAGGAGCCAGCAGGGGCCCAGGGGGCCAAGAAGGCCAAGGGCATCTTGGCTTGGATCAGACCCAGCGTGGCCAGCAGGGCCAGGGAGGTTCTTCTCCCTCTGGCCTCGGCCCTGGGGAGACCGCTCCTCGAATCCTGGGGTCAGTTGTGGGCCCCTCCCCACAAGAAGGATGTTGAGGCTCTGGAGCGAGTCCAGAGAAGAGCAACGAAGCTGGGGAGGGGGCTGGAGAAGAAGAGGAGCGAGGAGAACCCAGGGAGGGGGTTGAGTCCCCTTCCCTGGAGGGGTTTAAGGGCCAGGTGGACGAGGTGCTGAGGGACATGGGTTAGTGATTGATGGGAATGGTTGGACTCGATGATCCAGTGGGTCTCTTCCAACCTGGTGATTCTGTGATTCTGTCACATCCCCATCACCACACAGTCACCTGCCACCCCATGGTCACCCCTCACAGCCCCATCACCCCACAGCTGCCATCACAACCCAGAGCCCCCAGGTCCCCTGTCACCTGTCCCCCCCCAGCCCCCCCCAGCCAGGGCAGTGGGTCGGTGGGGAGTGGGACCGGGGACTCCCACGCTCCCCCCCAGCAGCTCCTGGGCTGCCCCCAGGTCGCCGCCTCGAGCATCCCCTGGCCGCACCCCCGATAGCTGGGACGATGCCCAGAGGCGGGGTGGGAGGGGGGGACACAAACAGGGACCCCTGCCAGCCCTTGCGTCAGCCCAGTACAACCAGCTCAGGGAGCAGGCAGGGCTGGGAGGCTGACTCAGTGTCCCTCACCCTCCCACAACTCCCCCCTCCTCTCCTCCTGGCTCTCCAGGCACCCCCCACCCACCCACCCACGGGAGGATGGAGCAGTGGGGGTCCCCCCACAGGCCCCACTCCCCACAGCCCCCCGAGCTCGGGGATCCCTATGCCTGGACCAAACCTTGAGCGTCCCGTGACCCCCAACTGCTGCATGATGCCCCCCCAAACCCCCTGAGCATCCTGTGACCCCCAACTGCTGCATGATGCCCCCCAAACCCCCTGAGCATCCTGTGACCCCCAACTGCTGCATGACGCCTCCCCAAACCCTCTGAGCATCCCGTGACCCCCAACTGCTGCATGATGCCCCCCCAAACCCTCTGAGCATCCTGTGACCCCCAACTGCTGCATGACGCCTCCCCAAACCCTCTGAGCATCCCGTGACCCCCAACTGCTGCATGATGCCCCCCCAAACCCTCTGAGCATCCTGTGACCCCCAACTGCTGCATGATGCCCCCCAGCCCCCCAGCCCGTGACCCCCACCCCCCTGAGCATCCCATGACCCCCCAGTCCTGACCCCCCCCGGCTGCTGCGTGATGATCCAGGCTGGGGGGACACGGACCCGGACCCGGTACCCACCCTGCCCTGGGACCACCCCCATCCTGAGCATCCCCCCTCGAGCACCCCGCGACCCCTGAGCATCCCCCAGTTTCAGAGCATCCCCGTGTCCCCAAGCATCCCGCAACCCCCGAGCATCCCCCTGTCCCGAGCATCCCCTGGTTTCCAAGCATCCCGCGACCCCGGAGCATCCTGCGACCCCCGAGCATCCCCCAGCTCCCCGAGCATCCTGCGACCCCCGAGCATCCCCCGGTCCCCGAGCACCCCCCTGCCTCAAGCATCCCACTGCCCCGAGCATCCCGTGAACCCCGAGCATCCCTCGGTCCCCGACCATCCTGCGACCCCCGAGCATCCCCCAGGTCCCCGAGCATCCTGCGACCCCCAAGCATCCCTCGGTCCCCGAGCACCCCGCGACCCCCAAGCATCCCCCAGTTTCCGAGCCTCCCGCGACCCCCAAACATCCCCCTGTCCCCTATCATCCCCGCGACCCCCGAGCATCCCCCTTCCCTGAGCATCCCAAGACCCCCGAGCATCCTGCGACCCTCGAACATCCCACGACCCCCGAGTATCCCCCGGTCCCCGAGCATCCCGCGACCCTGGAGCATCCCCCGGTTCCCTGAGCATCTTGCGACCCCCAAGTATCCCCCTGCCCTCTAGCACCCCGCGACCCCCGAGCATCTCACGACCCCACCCTCCCCGTCCCCGCTCACCTCCGCCGCTCCCGTTGGCCCCGGTACCGGGGAGGATGAGGAGGGTGAGGAGGATGAGGAGCATCCCCCGCGGCCCCATCGCCCTCCCGGTCCCGGGCTGGCGGCTGCCGGGCTGTCCCGCCGCCTCGCATCGCCCCGGCCCCGACACCGCCCGGACCGGGGGGCGGGGGAGCTTCCTGCGCGGCCCCGGGACCGCCCAGCGCGGCGGAACGGGCGGGGAACCGGGCGGGGAACCGGGCGCTGCGCCCCGGGGGCGGCACCGGGGCTGCGGGGAGCTGCGCTTGTTCCATCCCGTGCTCCAGAGACCGCCGCTTGTCCCCTCCTGGGCTCCAGAGGTTCCCCTCCTCCTCCAGCCTGGGCTCTAGAGGTCCCTGCCTTCTCCATCCCGTGCTCCAGAAACCCCCTCCTCCTCCATCCCGGGCTCCAGAGACCCCCTCCTTCTCCATCCCGGGCTCCAGAGACCCCCTCCTTCTCCATCCCATGCTCCAGAGACCCTCTCCTTCTCCATCGCATGCTCCAGAGACCCCCATCTTCTCCATCATGAGCTCCAGAGACCCCCTCCTCCACCATCCCAGGCTCCAGAGAATCCCTGTCATCACTCTTTCTCACTGTGGAGACTCCCACCTTCTCCATCCTGGGCTCTAGGGACCCCCAATTTTTCCATCCCAGGCTCCAGAGACCCCCTCCTTCTCCATCCCATGCTCCAGAGACCCCCGCCCGCTCCATCCAGGGCTCCAGAGACCCCCATCTTCTCCATCCCAGGTTCCAGAGACCCCCTCCTCCACCATCCCATGCTCCAGAGAGCCCCTGTCATCACCCTTTCTCACTGTGGAGACTCCCACCTTCTCCATCCTTGGCTCTAGGGACCCCCACTTTTTCCATCCCATGCTCCAGAGACCCCCGCCCACTCCAGCTCGGGCTCCAGAGACCCCTACCTTCTCCATCCCATGCTCCAGAGACCCCCACTTTCTCCATCCTGGGCTCCAGGGACCCCCGCTTTTTCCATCCTGGGCTCCAGAGAACCCCGCTTTCTCCATCTCGTGCTCCAGAGACCTCTACTTTTTCCATCCTGGGCTTCAGAAACCTCCACTTTTTCCATCCCATGCTCCAGAGACTCCCACTTTCTCCATCCCAAGCTCCAGAGACGCCTGCCTTCTCCATCCCATGCTCCAGAGATCCCCTGTCCATCACCCTGTCTCACTGTGGAGACTCCCATCTTCTCCATCCTGGGCTCCAGAGACCCCCTTTCATCCTTCCATGCAGTGGAGACCCCTGCCTTCTCCATCCCAGGCTCCAGAGACACCCACACCCAATATCAAACATCCAATCTAAACCTGCCCTGGCACAACTTGAGGCCGTTTCCTCTCGTTCATTCACTTTTTCCTTGGGAGTAGAGCCTGACCCCTGCCTGGCTCCAACCTCCTTTCCAGGAGTTGCAGAGAGCGATGAGGTCTCCCCTCAGCCTCCTCTTCTCCAAACAGCCCCAGGACCTTCAGCTACTCCCACAACCCCTGTTCTCCAGCCCTTCCCAGCTCCGTTCCCTTCTCTGGACACACTCCAGCCCCTCAAGGTCTTTCTTGGAGTAAGGGGCCCAAAACTTCACCCAGGATTCGAGATGCGGCTTCACCAGCACCAAATCCAGGGGGATAATCCCGTCCCTGCTCCTCCAAGACTGGATGAACCCCATCCCATTGGCCTTGGCCACCACTCCAGCCTGTCCAGGTCTCCTGCGGAGCCTTCCTGCCCTCCAACCCGTGGATCCAGCCTGACCAGATCCCTCTGCAGAACCTCCCTACCCTCCAGCAGTTCCACCCAGCTTGGTGTCATCTCCAAACTGACTGAGGGAGCTCTCAATCCCTTTGTCCACATCATGGATGAAGTTTTTAGAGGGAACTGGCCCAACCCAGAGCCCTGGGGACGCCACGTGCGACCGGTCCCCAACTGGATTGAGCTCCATTCACTCTTTGAACACAACCTTTATTGTTGAGTCCCTCAAGCGTCGTACCAGACGTCCTCCTCGCTGCTGTCCTGGGAGAAGCCGTGGACCATGGGGCTGCAGGCGAGGCACAAGCTGCCTGCCTCCCTCCAGCACTGCCTGCAGAAGGAGGCGCCGCAGCTGGGCGCAGGGCAGATGCGATCCCGGGGGGTCCTGGGCTCCCCGCACACCGTGCAGCTCCGGCGAAGGCAGCGGCGCAGGCACGGGCACCATCGCAGCAGCAACGTCCCCTGCGGTGGGGATGGAGACAACGTGAGGCTGAGGGGTCAACCTGTGGGGAACAGCTGCGTTCTGCTTGAGAAACTGTCACCCTCTGGGCTGGACAGACAAACACTCTCCTGGGTGGAAAAGTGGTTGGATGGAGGGCCCAGAGAGTGGTGGGAGATGGAGTTAACTCCAGCTGGAGGCCAGTGACAAGTGGTGTCCCCAGGGCTCAGGGCTGGGTCCAGCCCTGTTCGATGTCTTTATCAATGACCTGGATGCAGGCATCGAGTGCACCCTGAGCAAGTTTGTGGATGACTCTGAGCTGGGTGGAAGCTGGATCTGCTGGAGGTTGGGAGGCTCCAAAGGGATCTGAACAGGCTGGATCCATGGGCTGAGACCAACGGCAGGAGGGTTAACAAGGCCAAAGGCCGGGTCCTGCACTTGGGGCACAACAACCCTGAGCAGCTCCAGCCTAGGAGAAGTCTGGCTGGAAAGTGCCTGGAGGAGAAGGACCTGGGAGGGTTGGTTGAACAGGAGCCAGCAGGGGCCCAGGGGGCCAAGAAGGCCAAGGGCATCTTGGCTTGGATCAGACCCGGCGTGGCCAGCAGGGCCAGGGAGGTTCTTCTCCCTCTGGCCTCGGCCCTGGGGAGACCGCTCCTCGAATCCTGGGGTCAGTTGTGGGCCCCTCCCCACAAGAAGGATGTTGAGGCTCTGGAGCGAGTGCAGAGAAGAGCAACGAAGCTGGGGAGGGGGCTGGAGAAGAAGAGGAGCGGCTGAGAGAGCTGGGGGGGTTTAGCCTGGAGAAGAGGAGGCTGAGGGGAGACCTCATTGCTCTCTGCAACTCCCTGAGAGGAGGTTGTGGAGAGGAGGGAGCTGGGCTCTTCTCCCAAGGGCCAGGGGACAGGACGAGAGGGAATGGCCTCAAGCTCCACCAGGGCTGAACATGAGGAAAAAACATTTCATGGCAAGGGTGATTGGGCAGTGTCCGAGGCTGCCCAGGGAGGGGGTTGAGTCCCCTTCCCTGGAGGGGTTTAAGGGCTGGGTGGACGAGGCGCTGAGGGACATGGGTTAGTGATTGATGGGAATGGTTGGACTCGATGATCCGATGGGTCCTTTCCAACCTGGTGATTCTGTGATTCTATGATTGGGGGGGAAGCAAAGCCCCCCAGCACCCTGGTGTGATCCCATCCCTGCTCACCAGTCCCGGTGGCTGCTGTCCCCGCTGGGCAATGCGTTTCTGCTGCCGGCTGATGAAGCTCTTGCGCTGCTGCAGCAACTTGTTGTAGAGGTAGAGCACCCGACTCTTCTCCCGCTGTGCCAACCGAGACCATGAGGGGTGACCAAGGGGAAAGCAACCCACCCCAAAAAAATGGTTCTCTTGGCTGAGCTGTGCCTGGCACCGGTCTTGCCGCTCACCTTCGGGAAGTAGAAGGCGGCGATGACGCGGCGCAGGCGGTAGGTGTAGACCTGGAGCAAGCAGAGCAGGACCAGCACGACCAAGGGCAGGCAGGTCCTCACATACTGCTCCCTCATCATGCCCCGTGGCTGCGGCAAACAGGCTGGGGACACAGTGGCAGCGCTGAGACACCCTAGTAGGGCCACCAGGCCATGGAGATGAAGAGGGGTCTTGTCCCTTGAGGGACCTCACCAATGTTGGACGTCTCCAGTTGGGTGTCAGAGGAGGCGTTGAGGGCACCGATCGTGCTCCGCAAGAGCTGAGCCATCAGGGATTTGCCCGTCACGTTCACGGATAAGTGGTAGCTACCTGTGAGGTGGGAGGAGGTAGCGGGGAGGGGAGTGAAAGGGGGAGACACCCTCGTGGTGGGGCTGGGGGCTGCCCCCCGGTGCTGTGGGGCTGGAGACTCACTGTAGAAGGTGTACTGGGTGTAGGAGTGCTGCTGGATGATGCTGAGCATGGTGAAGAGCACGTGGTCCAGGCTACAGGCGAGGAGGAAGAGGAGAGTGGGTGGGATACATTCCAGCAGCTCCAGCACCTGCAGGGAGCAGGGATTGTCACCATCTGGCCCCCAGCCCTGTCCCCCCAAGACCCTCCACCCTCCCCTCACCATGTTCTTCAGCTCAGGCGACTGCATGGCCAAGCGGCACGGGAAGATGATGTTTGAGACCTCTGCTCGGCGCAGGGGCAGCAGCGTCCGCTTTTCCTGGGGGAGAAGGAATGGGATGGCTGAGGGGAGACCTCATCGCTCTCTCCAACTCCCTGAGAGGAGGTTGTGGAGAGGAGGGAGCTGGGCTCTTCTCCCAAGGGCCAGGGGACAGGACGAGAGGGAATGGCCTCAAGCTCCACCAGGGGAGGGTCAGGCTGGACAGCAGGAAAAAATGTTTCACAGAAAGGGTGACTGGGCAGTGTCCGAGGCTGCCCAGGGAGGGGGTTGAGTCCCCTTCCCTGGAGGGGTTTAAGGGCCGGGTGGACGAGGTGCTGAGGGACATGGGTTAGTGATTGATGGGAATGGTTGGACTCGATGATCCGGTGGGTCTTTTCCAACCTGGTGATACTATGATTCTATGATTCTATGAGTCAGTGTAGCCCCCCAGGACCGGGGCTGGGGGCTTCTCGCCCCCTTTTCTGCCCCCTCACCTGCTTCCTGCGGCGAGCGTCGATCTGGCGAAAGTAGGTGGTGATGTAGATGTTGTCGAACCGGATGTCCTGGCAGTAATTCTTGGTGTAGAAGAAAGACCTGGCAAGGGTGAGGGGTCCTTCAGATCCCCAGGGTCCCCTCTTTGTCTTTGTGCCCCCCTCCATGCCCGGTGACTGTCACAGGGGTGCCCACACCTCTCCCCATCCCAAAAGCTCACGAGATGAAGACGAGGAGGAAAGTGAAGGAGAGCAGAAAGCGGAAGATGGAGATGGCCTTGGCCACGTTGTTGCTGTGCTGCTGCAGCTGCAAGGTCACCTCCTCCATCAGCATCTCCGCCGAGACATTGAAGCCCAGCAGCATCTCCTGGCTCTTCTCCTGAAAAAGAGGCGCCGTGTGTCCAGGCAGGATCCATCCTCTGCCCTGGCCCTGGGTGCAAGGGACCAGCATCCACCTCGATGACCACGCTGGCACTGAAGTCCTGGCTGAAGCTGTTGATGGTGTAGTTCACCTGGTCGTACAACTGCCCAAAGTTGCTGTCCACGGGGATGTTTTTGGTGCACCAGGTGTGCATGACTGGGGGGTAGAATCATAGAATCAGAATCACAGAATAACCAGGTTGGAAGAGACCCACCAGATCATTGAGTCCAACCATCCCCATCAATCACTAACCCATGTCCCTCAGCACCTCGTCCACCCGGCCCTTAAACCCCTCCAGGGAAGGGGACTCAACCCCCTCCCTGGGCAGCCTCGGACACTGCCCAATCACCCTTGCCATGAAAAATTTCTTCTAATGTCCAGCCTGACCCTCCCCTGGTGGAGCTTGAGGCCATTCCCTCTCGTCCTGTCCCCTGTCCCTTGGGAGAAGAGCCCAGCTCCCTCCTCTCCACAACCTCCTCTCAGGGAGTTGCAGGGAGCAATGAGGTCTCCCCTCAGCCTCCTCTTCTCCAGGCTAAACCCCCCCAGCTCTCTCAGCCGCTCCTCATAAGGCCTGTTCTCCAGCCCCAAAGGAAGGATTGTTGCCAGCAGAGCCAGGAGCACCAACACATCACGCCAGCACAGGCTGTGGTTGCCATCCTGGGGGCTATGGGGGGAAGAATCAGAGACATCCCATCGAGGGAGGACAGAATGGGGGTCCTGAGCATCACCCACCTTTGACGATGTTGCAGATGAATGTCATCTTCATGGGCAGGCAGAGGAAGTGGTTGATGAGGGGCACGTACACCGCCTCCATGCAAGCTTTGTGCTTCTCGTTGAACCAATCCCAGCACCGCTGCATGCCCAGCTGAATTACATCTGGGGGACAGGAATCATAGAATCACAGAATCACCAGGTTGGAAGAGACCCACCGGATCATCGAGTCCAACCATTCCCATCAATCACTAACCCATGTCCCTCAGCACCTTGTCCACCCGGCCCTTAAACCCCTCCAGGGAAGGGGACTCAACCCCCTCCCTGGGCAGCCTGTTCCAGTGCCCAACGACCCTTTCCATGAAATATTTCTTCCTTATGTCAGCTCCCCATGCACCATGAACACCCTCCAACCCCCAAGCCCCATCCCCTGCCCGTCCCACACGCCGCCAGCCTCCCTCCTGCCCCGCTCACACTCGCAGCGCATCTTGGTCTTCTTCTCATACAGTTCCTGGGTGCTGAGGACCGGCTGGTCCTTCTGGCTCTGGGGCTGCTGCAGGACGTAGCCCATGTCACTGGCCACCTCCTCGTTCAGCTCCACGAAGGCGTGCGTGATGTCCTTCACCTCGCCATCCAGTTTGTCCCCGCTCCTCTTCCAGGGAGAGGGACACACAGAAGGTCAACCCCGCTCCCTGCCGCTTCCCCCACCGGGTCCCACACCAGCCCCCCAGCCTCACCACCAGGTTGTCCATCATCCCACGCAGCGGAGCCATCGACATGTGCCAGAGGTGGCGGCTGTGGTTGACCTGCATCTCGGCCACGCAGCCCAACGAGCGCGTCACCTCCTCCAGGTTGTGCCAAGTGTTGGTCACGGGTCCTGGGGCCAACAGGGCCGGCTCAGCTCCCCACCAGCCCTCGGCACGTGGTTGGGGGTGACGGGGATGTGGGAGGACACTACCTACCGTTGTAGATGGCAGCGAGGATGAGGGAGAGGACATAGACCCGACCCTCCTTGCCCAGGAACTTGGGGATCATGAGCAGGGTGCTGCAGCGAAAGTGGGGGGATACAGCCCAACCCAAAGTGGTCAACCCTGCAAGGAGAAGAGAGTGGTGGTGGTGGGTACCTGCCATCCCTGTCCCTGTGAAGCCTTGGGGGGTGGTGGATCCCTGCCATCCCTGTCCTCGGCAGCATTGGGGGGTGGTGGACCCTTGCACGTCATTAGTGATTGATGGGAATGGTTGGATTCGATGATCCAGTGGGTCTTTTCCAGCCTGGTGATTCTATGATTCGGTGATTCTATGATTCTGTGATTCTATGATTCTATGGCTGAGACTAGCCCTCTCTCCTCAGTTGGCACCCTCTTCTGCATCATCCCCTACTGCATCCAGGAGTTCCTCAAGAGGAACGTTGCAGACCGTGAGTATCCTGGTGCCACAGTTGAGTTGGGGAGTCCCTGGCTGCCCCCTACCCTGTCCTGGCTCTCACCCTGACCCCCCAGCACCATACGTAGAATCATAGAATCAGCCCCTTGTCACCTTCCCAGCCCTTGTGGATGTCCTGAAACGCGTCCGTCGGGAGTTTGAGTTTGACATCTTGGCCAAGCATCACTTCAACATCATCCTCAACTCCAGCAAGACCCTGGGCGAGGTGGCCCTGGACATCACGAACCATGTGAGCCGACGCATGCAGCCCATGCACAAGGTCCTGGGGCTCTTCACACGCGTCTCCTTCTGCATCATCCTCTACCCATGGGTCTCCTGACACCCCCACCGCCCCTCCCAGCCCCATCCTCACCTGCCAATGTGCACGAGATCTGCATCTTGAGCTCCTCCGTGATGTCCATGGGGACGATGAGGAGCTGGCAGAGCCCTGAAACACCCAGAAATGTGCTGAGTCCCCTGTGGCATCGCCCCCCTACACCGTGCCCGGCACCGGGTGCACTCACCGAGGCCGAGGAGGGTCCCGAAGCCAGCACCGAGGAAGAACTTGCTGCCGCGGTACTGGTCCGGCTGGCTCCAGAGGAACCGGCTGCACGAGGCGGGCAGCAGCAAGACCACTGCTCGCTTCAGGGCTGGGTGGGGAGGGAAGCGTCAGCCCTGGCTTCTCTCACCGCCCGCGGGCAGCGCTGCCTGGGAGTGGGGTAGGAAGGGAACTCACTGGTGTTGGGCGGTTTCTGCCTCCTGCGTGCCTCTGTCCCTGATGAGACCTCCTGGTTAGGAGGCACCACCACCTCCATGGCTGTGTGTCTCAGACTGGTGACCCCTGGTTACGGTGAGATGCTCTTCCAGTTACCATGAGTTGCTCCCCCGGTGACAGTGAGATGCTCTCCTATTTATGGTGAGATGGTCCCCTGGTTAAGATGAGATGCACCCCTGGTTATGGTGAGATGCTCTTCTAGTTACCATAAGATGTTTGCCCGGTCACAGTGAGATGCTTCCCCAGTTACAATGAGATACTCTCCCACTTATGGTGAGAGGCACCCCTGGTTATGGTGAGATGCTCTTCTAGTTACCATAAGATGTTTGCCCGGTCACAGTGAGATGCTTCCCCAGTTACAATGAGATACTCTCCCACTTATGGTGAGAGGCACCCCTGGTTATGGTGAGATGCTCTTCTAGTTACCATGAGACGCTCCCCTGGTGACAATGAGATGCTCCCCCGGTTACAGTGAGATGCTCTCCCACTTATGTGAGATGCTCACCTGGTTATGGTGAGATGATCCCCCAGTTATGGTGAGATGATCCCCCAGTTACGGTGAGATGATCCCCCAGTTACGGTGACGTGCTCCCCCGGTGACAGTGAGATGCTCTCCCACTTAGAGTGAGAGGCGCCCCTGGTTACGGCGCGATGCACCCAGGAACCCAGCCCATTGTAAGCTGAGCATCCCCACAGGAGCCTAGAGGAGCACCAGGAGCTCCAAAGAGCTCAACCCAGCATGGGTCAGACCTCAGGGCTGGGCAGAGCCCTGCGTGGGCTGAAGAGCCGGTGGAAGGTGTCACGGCGACCCAAGACCGAGCACCACTCGGAGACAGAGAGCAGGCTGTGGGAGCTGGCCCGCAGCGCCGGCGGCCTCGTGTTCGGCATGGTCCTGGCCAGCTTGTACGGAGCTTTGGTGCTGCTGGCACAGGGCAGCAACATCTGGTACTGCCTGGTGACCACGTCCAGCCTGGGCGCGGGGCTGGGGCTGGGCATGGCTTTCTCCATCAAGGCGCGGATCACCGTGCTGCTGTCGCTACCCTACGTCTTCACCAGTAAGAACCTGTGGGTCACACCCCTCCAGGAGCTTGGGGTTTGGTGGTGCTGGCTCCCAGCTGAGCCCCAGTATTCCCCGCAGAGGAGGGGAAGATGCTGATGCTGCTGCTGGCGCTGGGCATGGCCTTGCAGGGTCCCTGCTCCAACATCTTGCACAACTTCTCCCGCGCCGCCGAGTCGCTGTCGTGTGGGGCTGAGCTCGCCCTCAACCAGACGGCTGAGAAGCTCCAGCGAGCCCGGGAGCCACTGATGGGTGAGAAGAGGGGCTGGGATGAAGATTTAGAGTAGATATTAGGAAGAAATTCTCCATAACGTGGGTGGGGAGGCCCTGGCACAGGTTGCTCCATCCCTGGAGGTGTCCAAGGCCAGGTTGGATGGGGCTTGGAGCCCCTGATGCAGTGGGAAGTGTCTCTACCCATGGCAGGGGTGGGACTGGATGGGCTTTGAGGTCCCTGCCAACCCAAACCATTCCACGATTCTATTATTCCATGATTCCATGATTCTATGATTCCATGATTCTATGATGTAGTAGGACTCCAGGGTCCCCCAACAATGCTGATTGGCCCCCAGCTGCCCTTGCCTCTTGGGGTACAGTCAGGGGTCCCCTTTCTCCACAGACATGCTGGCCAAAATTAAGGACATTGCCCAGAAAGCCAAGGTGGTGGGTGACCACATCCGCAAGTTCTTCCGCTCCATCACAGACTCGGTCACCTATATTGGTGAGTGGGGGTCCCTGAGGGTCTTCCTGGCTCCAGCACCTCCTCCCATCCCATTTTTCCATCTCCCCAAGGTTCTCCATAGCTCCAGCATCTCCTCCCATCCCATTTTTAGTGTCCCCAAGGTTCTCCCTGGCTCCAGCACCTCCTCCCATCCCATTTTTCCATCTCCCCAAGGTTCTCCCTGGCCCCAGCACCTCCTCCCATCCCATTTTGCTCCGTCCTTGTCTCTGTCCCCTAACTCCTGCTCCCTGCCCTGCAGCCCGAGCCCTACGCAACGTCTGGCTGTGGCTGGTGAACATCGGCGAGATATGCAACCGTGAGCTGGGCAAGCCCTACGAGCGCTGCGTGCGCCTCTTTGACGACGCCAAGGACAGCTGCGAGCGCACCATCCCCTTCCTCTACTTCCTCTGCTACGTCATCGTCCCCTTCAAATACCTCTGCGGGCTGGCCAAACGTGCGTGGTCCCTGTCCCCTGTGGCATCGGGTGTTGAGGAAACCCTCTCATCCCTGTCCTCTGCAGCGCTGGGGGGTGGTGGATCCTTGCACGTCATCAGTGATTGATGGGAACGGTTGGACTCGATGATCCGGTGGGTCTTTTCCAACCTGGTGATTCTGTGATTCTATGATTCTATGGCCTCTCTCCCCAGTTGGCACCCTCTTCTGCATCATCCCCTACTACATCCAGGAGTTCCTCAAGAAGAATGTTGCAGACCGTGAGTATCCTGGTGCCGCAGTTGAGTTGGGGAGTCCCTGGCTGCCCCCTACCCCATCCTGGCTCTCACCCTGACCCCCCAGCACCATTCATAGAATCATTGAATCAGCCCCTTGTCACCCTTCCAGCCCTTGTGAATGCCCTGGAACGCGTCCGTCAGGAGTTTGAGTTCAACATCTCGGCCAAACATCACTTCAGCATCAGCCTCAACTCCAGCAAGACCCTGGGCGAGGTGGCCCTGGACATCATGGACGATGTGAGCCGACGCATGCGGCCCGTGCACAAGGTCCTGGGGCTCTTCACACACGTCTCCTTCTGGATCATCCTCTACATGTACTTCCAGTGAGTGGGTTGGGCTCCCACTCCAGGCTCCGGTGGGGATGGAGACCCAACGTGCTGGTACCCAGCATCCATCCGTGTCCACAGGGCACTGCGCTACCATCACCGTTACCTGCGGGATGACACCTTCGACAACATCTACATCACGCGGCGCTTCATAGAGCTGGAGCAGAAGCTCACCGAGCAAGGCAAAGCCACCGTGCTGCCCCTCTCCAACTGGGAGAAGGGTCGTTACATCTCGCCAGGTCAGCTCTGCACCAGGGGTGTCACCCAGACCAGCCGCACAGTGGGGAGAAAGGGGGTCCATGAGAGCAACTGACCATGAGCCAGTGGTGGCCCAGGTGGCCAAGAAGGCCAACGGCATCTTGGCTTGGATCAGACACGGCATGGCCAGCAGGGCCAGGGAGGTTCTTCTCCCTCTGGACTCGGCCCTGGGGAGACCGCTCCTCGAATCCTGGGGCCAGTTGTGGGCCCCTCCCCACAAGAAGGATGTTGAGGCTCTGGAGCGAGTGCAGAGAAGAGCAACGAAGCTGGGGAGGGGGCTGGAGAAGAAGAGGAGCGGCTGAGAGAGCTGGGGGGGTTTAGCCTGGAGAAGAGGAGGCTGAGGGGAGACCTCATTGCTCTCTGCAACTCCCTGAGAGGAGGTTGTGGAGAGGAGGGAGCTGGGCTCTTCTCCCAAGGGCCAGGGGCCAGGACGAGAGGGAACGGCCTCAAGCTCCACCAGGGGAGGCTCAGGCTGGACATCGGGAAAAAATATTCATGGCAAGGGTGATTGGGCAGTGTCCGAGGCTGCCCAGGGAGGGGGTTGAGTCCCTTTCCCTGGAGGGGTTGAAGGGATGGGTGGACGAGGTGCTGAGGGACATGGGTTAGTGATTGATGGGAATGGTTGGACTCAACGATCTGGTGGGTCTCTTCCAACCTGGTGATTCTATGATTCTATGATTCATGGCACAACCTCATGGTGCTCCTGTGCCCGTCCAGCCGGGCTGTTGCTGTCGCGGCAGGAGCAGCACCGCTACGGGCTGCAGCTGATCGGGGTTCTGCGCCACATGCTGCTGGGCTTCAGCATCATTCTGGCTGACTACAGCCTCTTCTGGCTGCTCGACCTCATCCGGCACCAGCTGAAAGGAGAGATCGTCGCCAGAGGTGAGTGGCACCCGTATTGCTGTGGGTGCTTTGTTGGTTGGGGTTTTAGGGCAGTGGGTGCCCCGTTCCCACCCTGGGCTGAACCATTCAGGTGCTGAGGGACATGGGTTAGTGATTGATGGGAATGGTTGGACTCGATGATCCGGTGGGTCTTTTCCAACCTGGTGATTCTATGATTCTATGATTTGACCCTCAGCACCGCTGGTGATGGGCATCAGCGTCCAAGGAGAAGGTTACACCAGCGAGATCTTCCGGGATTTGGTTTCTGCCTTCGATGTCCTCCAGCAGGGCAACCTCACCGTGCTGACCCAGAGCTGCATCCCGAAGCCCGTGGAGCCCGACTACGGCACCTACATCAGCATGGGTGAGCAGGGCTGCTGCGCCCTCCGCCTGCAAGGTTTAAGGGGTGGAGATCACCCCTGCGTGACTCGTCCTCTTTCCCACCAGGACTCCTGTATGGCACCAGCCTCTTCATCGCCGTCTTTGGCTCCTACATGGCTCGTCTGCGCCGGGTGGTGTGTGCCGCCTACTACCCAATGCGTGAGCAGGTTAGGAACCACTGTCCTCCTCCGCTTGCACCTCCTGCACTTGGGGCACAACAACCCTGAGCAGCTCCAGCCTAGGAGAAGTCTGGCTGGAAACTGCCTGGAGGAGAAGGACCTGGGGGTGTTGGTTGAACAGGAGCCAGCAGGGGCCCAGGGGGCCAAGAAGGCCAAGGGCATCTTGGCTTGGATCAGACCCGGCGTGGCCAGCAGGGCCAGGGAGGTTCTTCTCCCTCTGGGCTCGGCCCTGGGGAGACCACTCCTCGAATCCTGGGGTCAGTTGTGGGCCCCTCCCCACAAGAAGGCTGTTGAGGCTCTGGAGCGAGTCCAGAGAAGAGCAACGAAGCTGGGGAGGGGGCTGGAGAAGAAGAGGAGCGGCTGAGAGAGCTGGGGGGGTTTAGCCTGGAGAAGAGGAGGCTGAGGGGAGACCTCATTGCTCTCTGCAACTCCCTGAGAGGAGGTTGTGGAGAGGAGGGAGCTGGGCTCTTCTCCCAAGGGCCAGGGGCCAGGACGAGAGGGAATGGCCTCAAGCTCCACCAGGGGAGGGTCAGGCTGGACATCAGGAAAAAATCTTTCATGGCAAGGGTGATTGGGCAGTGTCCGAGGCTGCCCAGGGAGGGGGTTGAGTCCCCTTCCCTGGAGGGGTTTAAGGGCCGGGTGGACGAGGTGCTGAGGGACATGGGTTAGTGATTGATGGGAATGGTTGGACTCGATGATCCGGAGGGTCTTTTCCAACCTGGTGATTCTATGATTCTATGATTCAGCAACCCCGTGCCCTCACCGCATCCCTCTCATTCCAGGAGCGCACTGTCTTCCTCCACAACACCATCCTGGCGCGGCGGGCAGGGCTGGCACGTGCCCTGCGCCAAGCTGCCATGGGGCACACGGGTGGCGCTGCACAGATCAACGTCCTCCTCAAGGCCAAGTAAGCTCCCCTGGGGATGCAACCGTGGAGTTGGAGCCATCCTGATCCCAGAAACATCTTGCTGGGCATTGCGAAAGGGCATTGCCACCCTGCCAGAGGTGACACATCAGGTCCCTGCTCGCAGGCTGCCTCTCTTTATGCGGCTGGTTCAGCTCCTGTGCACCCAGAAGAGACGATGCCTGACGTGTGAGGTGGCAGAACAGCCCGACTTCATTGCCTGCATCACCCCCAGGTGCAAAGGTAGAAGCTCACCTACTCTGGGGACATACCCCAAAAAAATCTCCCACCCTCTTACAGCCCCATTTTCATAGAATCATGGAATGGTTCAGGGTGGAAGGAACCTCAAAGCCCATCCAGTCCCACCTCCTACCATGGGCAGGGACACCTCCCACTGCATCAGGGGCTCCAAGCCCCATCCAACCTGGCCTTGAACCCCTCCAGGGATGGGGCAGCCACCACTGCTCTGGGCAACCTGGGCCAGGGCCTCCCCACCCTCACAGAACATTTCTTCCCAAGATTTCATCTCAGTCTCCTTCCTTGCAGCTCAAAACCATCCCACTCATCTTCTCCCTGCCCTCCCTGATCCAGAGAGCCTCCCAAGCTTCCCTGGAGCCCCTTTCCATACTGGAAGCTGCTCTAAGTTCTCCCTGAAGCCTTCTCTTATCCAGAGTGAACAACCCCAACTCTCCCAGCCTGTCCTCAGAGCAGAGGTTCTCCAGCCATCAGATCATCTCCATGTCCTCCTCTGGACCCATTCCAACAGTTCCATATCATTCTTATGTTGGGGACTCCAGAGCTGGATCCAGGGCTCCAAGCTGGGTCTCATCATCATGGATCAGAGGGACAGAATCCTCTCCCTTTCTGCTGCTCCCACTGCTCTGGATGCAGCCCAGGACATGGTTGTTTTCAGGGCTTGCTGCCTCGTATCGAGTATCTCATTCACCAGCACCCCAAGTCCATCTCCTCAGGGCTGCTCCCTGTCACGTTGTTCCCTAGCCTGTATTGAAACCATGGATTGCCCCAACCCAAGTGTAGGATCTTGCCCTTGGCTTTGTTGAACCTCATGAGGTTCACACAGAGCTTTCCCCAGGGCTTTATTGCAGTGATTGCTACCGAACTCTGCACAACGTCTGCTCTGTCTGCATGGGACCCTTGGCCTACGAGGCAAATGAGGACGAGGAGATGTAAGCATGGAGCCTACCAGACCCTGAGGAGGGGGAGATGCGTTGGGTTGGGTTGGATTGGATTAGATTGGGTTGAGTTGAGTTGATTTGGGTTGAGTTGGATTGGTTTGGTTTGGGTTG
Source organism: Phaenicophaeus curvirostris (assembly GCF_032191515.1). Lineage (NCBI taxonomy): Eukaryota > Metazoa > Chordata > Aves > Cuculiformes > Cuculidae > Phaenicophaeus > Phaenicophaeus curvirostris. Next base: position 1,988,814 of record NC_091420.1, on the reverse strand, counting down.
GGTTGGGTTGGGTTGGGTTGGATTGGTTTGGGTTGGATTGGGTTGGGTTGGATTGGATTGGGTTGGGTTGGATTGGGTTGGATTCATTTGGGTTGGGTTGGATTGGGTTGGATTGGATTGGGTTGGATTCATTTGGGTTCAGTTGGATTGGGTTGGATTGGATTGGGTTGGGTTGGATTGGGTTGGATTCATTTGGGTTGGGTTGGATTGGGTTGGATTGGATTGGATTGGGTTGAGTTGGGTTGAGTTGGGTTGGATTGAGTTGGATTGGGTTGAGTTGGATTGGGTTGAGTTGCAGCCCACCCCCCCTCATTGCATACGTGCAGGGACTCCAGCGACGAGGAGACGTTGTCTCTGTGGGTGGACGCCGTGCGGACGCTGCGGGGCCAGGAGCAAGGACGGCGGCTGCGGCAGCGTATCCGCCAGGTGGCCAGAGGCCAGGGGGGCAACCGGAGGTTGCCTCGCGAGTTGGCAGCCCGGCTGCTCGCCCGGCTGAAGGAGGAGGCGAGTGGAGAGAGTGAGGAGGAAAGCAGCACCGGGGACAGTGAGGACAGCTCGTTCTGCAGGTGAATCATAGAATCATAAAATCACCAGGTTAGAAAAGACCTATCAGATCATGGAGTCCAACCATTCCCATCAATCACTAACCCATGTCCCTCAGCACCTCGTCCACCCAGCCCTTAAACCCCTCCAGGGAAGGCGACTCAACCTTCTGCTGCCCAGGGACCAATCACCCTTTCCGGGAAATATTTTTTCCTGCTGTCCATCCTGACCCTCCCCTGGTGGAGCTTGAGGCCATTCCCTCTCGTCCTGTCCCCTGGCCCTTGGGAGAAGAGCCCAGCTCCCTCCTCTCCACAACCTCCTCTCAGGGAGTTGCAGAGAGCAATGAGGTCTCCCCTCAGCCTCCTCTTCTCCAGGCTAAACCCCCCCAGCTCTCTCAGCCGCTCCTCTTCTTCTCCAGCCCCCTCCCCAGCTTCGTTGCTCTTCTCTGCACTCGCTCCAGAGCCTCAACATCCTTCTTGTGGGGAGGGGCCCACAACTGACCCCAGGATTCGAGGAGCGGTCTCCCCAGGGCCGAGTGCAGAGGGAGAAGAACCTCCCTGGCCCTGCTGGCCACGCCGGGTCTGATCCAAGCCAAGATGCCCTTGGCCTTCTTGGCCCCCTGGGCCCCTGCTGGCTCCTGTTCAACCAACCCCCCCAGGTCCTTCTCCTCCAGGCAGTTTCCAGCCAGCCTTCTCCTAGGCTGGAGCTGCTCAGGGTTGTTGTGCCCCAAGGGCAGGACCCGCCATTTGGCCTCGTTAACCCTCCTGCCGTTGGTCTCAGCCCATGGATCCAGCCTGTTCAGATCCCTTTGTGAGCAGCAGTGATGGGTACAGTGATGACCCTGGCACTGATCCTCAACCCCATTCTTGTCCCCAACCCCCCTTTTCCCCCCCCAAAAGCCTGGATTACAGCTACCAGGATGAGCCTGAGAGCAGCGGGACGGAGCTGGAGGAGGTGATCACGGAGAAGCCGCCCAGCAGCGAGCGCAGAGCCCAGTGAGGGTGGGACAGTGCCACGTGGCATGAGGAGACAGGACCAGGCTCTGGGGATGTGGCTGAAACCCCAGCAATGCGGTGGAAGGCCGTAGCCGTTGGGGTGGGTGGGGAGGGGATGATGAATAAAGCACCCGATTCTTGAGGCACCAAGGTGCTGAGCTGGTACCTGGCACCCAATGGTCGTCCAAACCTCGTTGTTCCCCAGACCCATGGTGCCCCATCTCCATCCCCACAGTGTCCCCAGCCCTTCAATGTCCCCATCTCCATCCCTGCAGTGCCTCCAGCCTCATGTTGTTCTCATTTCCATCCCCATGGTGCCCCCATCCCCACGATGTCCTCAGCCTCACGGTGTCCCCATCCCCACAATGTCCCCAGCCCCATGGCGTCTCCATCTCCATCCTCATGGTACCTACAGCCCCATGGTGCCCCCATCCCTGCAGTCCCCCCATCCCCACGATATCTCCAGCCCCGTGGTGTCCCCATCTCCATCCTCGTGGTACCTACAGCCCCATGGTCCTCCCATCCCCATGATGCCTCCAGCCCCATGGTGTCCCCATTCCCACAATGTCCTCATCCCCATGATGTCCCCATCTCCATCCTTGTGGTACCTGCAGCCCCATGGTGCCCCCGTTCCCACGATGTCTCCAGCCCCATGGTGTCCCCATCCTCACAATGTCCTCATCCCCATGGTGCCCCCATCTCCATCCTCAAGGTACCTACAGCCCCATGGTGCCCCCATTCCCACGATGTATAAAGCCCCATGGTGCCCCCAGCCTCACAACGTCCTCATCCCCATGGTGCCCCCATCTCCATCCTCAAGGTACCTACAGCCCCATGGTGCCCCCATCCCTGCGGTGCCCCCATTCCCACGATGTCTAAAGCCCCATGGTGCCCCCATACCCACAACATCACCATCCTCATGGTGTCCCCATCTCCATCCTCGTGATACCTACAGCCCCATGGTGCCCCCATCCCTGTGGTTCCCTCATCCCCACGATGTCCCCATCTCTGCTCCCCCCAGGGCTTCTCCAGAGCGAGGTCCCCATTGCGGACAGAGGCGTCGGGCACTGGGGGGGGTTCCCTGCTTCTCCGTTTATTACCAAGCAGCCTTCGTTTAAAAAAACAAACACAGACAGACAGACAGACAGACAGAGGCGACGCGGCGGGGGGGGGGGGCCAGGGGGTGGCCGCCCCGCCGATGATTCGTTTGGTTCCTGACACCAGAGAGGTTCAAGTAGCCGAAAATTTCAAGTTAACCATAAGGCACTTTTTAAAGCCATGACGGGAGCTGAGCCCCCCCAGTTCTGTCCCCATCACCCCCCCAAACACCCCATGGTGAGGGACAGACGCAGGGATGAGGGGGGGGGGGGGCCCGGGCAGCGCTGGCAGCAGCAGCAGAGGGGCTTGTCGGGGGGGGGAATATATTACATCATCTCTTTAAATATAGATAAACTCTTATTTTAGGCAAATAAAAACCCCCCTCTGCTCCCCTGGGGGGGCTGCGCCCTCAGGGATTTTTTTTCGGGGGGGGGGGATGTGCAAAGGGCCGAGGGGCAACCGCTGTGCTCGGTCACCCCAGGGAGAGGGGGGGTCCCACAGGGCCAAGGTGGGGAGTGGGTGGGTTTTTTTTTTGGTCGAGGGGGGGTTTTGGGCTCACCCAAATAGTGCAACCAAGAGAAAGCAGCCAGGAGTGCAGGGGCGAGGGGGGCTCGCCGGGGAGGGGGGGCTGCTTGGGGTGGGGAAAAGATGGGGGGGACAAGCTATATACAGCATGGGGTGGTGGCTTCTCCCCCTCTTTTTTTGGGGAGGGCTCCATCCAGGGGTCCCCAGCCCCGCTGGGAGCGGGGAGAGGGATTGGGGCGGGGGGGGGTCACCCTGGTCCCTCTTCCATCTCCCCCATCGGGGCTTTGCCACAAGAAGGGGGGTCCCGAGCGCGGCATGAGGAAAAGCGGGGACCCCACCACCCCATTGTGCAAATCAGCCAGTGGCGGGGGGGGGGGGAGTTTCCCCCCCCCCTTTGCATAACTGGGAATGAACCGTGACGGGAAAAAAAAAAAACGGGAACAGAAACCCCGGCGTGTCCGGCACAGCTCGCCACGGGCACGCCAACCGCCCTACGCCGTCTCCACCTTGACAGCCCCGTGCGGCTGCTGCGAAGCTTCCTCACCCTCCGGCTCCTCTTCCTCCTCCTTGATCCTTCCCGGCCCCCACAAATGAGCGATGGAGAGACGCAGCCCCTCCAAGCGCCCGTTGGAGAGGTCGAGGCCGGGGGGTCCAGCGGGTTGAGGAGGGGGCTCGTCGCGGCGTCGGCGGCGCGTCCGCACCTCCAGGCAGTTCTGGCCCTTGAGGTGCCGCTGGAGGTGGTCGTCCTTGGCGAAGGCTTTGTGGCAGAGGTAGCACTCGTAGGGCCGGGCGCCCGTGTGCAGGTGCATGTGGTTCTTCAGGTCGTAGCTGTGCAGGAAGCGGGCGCTGCAGCGCTGGCACGAGTAGGGCCGCTCGCCCGTGTGCTTGCGCATGTGGATCTTCAGCTTGTCGTTCCTGGAGAGGGGGACAGGAGAGGTTGGCACGGGGTGGCTGGCAGCCCTGGGAAAGCGGCCACTTGGCCATGGTGAGGCTAGTAGCCACCCGGCAGGGATAGAATCGTAGAATCATAGAATCACAAGGTTGGAAAAGACCCATCAGATCATTGAGTCCAACCATTCCCATCAATCACTAACCCATGTCCCTCAGCACCTCGTCCACCCGGCCCTTAAACCCCTCCAGGGAAGGGGACTCAACCCCCTCCCTGGGCAGCCTCGGACACTGCCCAATCACCCTTTCCATGAAATATTTTTTCCTGATGTCCAGCCTGACCCTCCCCTGGTGGGGCTTGAGGCCATTCCCTCTCGTCCTGTCCCCTGGCCCTTGGGAGAAGAGCCCAGCTCCCTCCTCTCCACAACCTCCTCTCAGGGAGTTGCAGAGAGCAATGAGGTCTCCCCTCAGCCTCCTCTTCTCCAGGCTAAACCCCCCCAGCTCTCTCAGCCGCTCCTCTTCTTCTCCAGCCCCCTCCCCAGCTTCGTTGCTCTTCTCTGGACTCGCTCCAGAGCCTCAACATCCTTCTTGTGGTTATGCCGGTAGCCCCGTGGCAGGGCTGGTCGCCTCATGGCAGGGATGTGTGGCAGGGCATCAGGATTCCAGCATCCCTGGAGTAGCAGCCACTTGGCCACAGAGATGCAGGTAGCCCCCGTGGCAGGGCTGGTAGCCGCACGGCAAGGATGGTAGCCCCAGAGCAGGGCTGTGTGGCAGGGATGCTCTACAGGGTACAGGGATCCGGGTGCTGTGGCGAGGCAGGGGCCACGTCCTGGCTGCTGGTTGGGATGCGCAGGGGCTGCTGCGGTGCTGGGAGATGGGTCCAGGGGTGCAGCCGGGTGCTGTGGGGGATGCTGCCGGGTACCCCGGGTGCCAGGTCACTCTGGCAGCACCCACAGTGCATGGAAATGCCCAGGGAGCTGCACAGAACCGTGGCAAGGACAGAGCCAGGCACCAGTGGGGCTGGCAGGAGAGACACCACGGGGGATGCTCCTGGTACCCAGCAGGTAGGGATGATCCAGTCCATCCAGCAGCACCCACGGGGTGCAGAAGACCCCAAGGATGCCCACCAATCCACGTCAGAGTGCCAGGCATTGGCAGGGGAGGTGCCACTGGGGTTTCCATCAGGTACCCAGCAGGCAGGGATGGTCCAGTCCATCCAGCAACAACCATGGGGTGCAGAAGACCCCAGGGATGCACACCAAACCATGCCAGGGATGTAGCCAGGCATCGGCAGGTGAGGTGCAATGGGGGATGCCATCAGGTACCCAGCAACCATGGATGGTTGGGTCCATCCAGCAGCAACCATGGGGTCCAGAAGACACCAGGGATGGACATCAAACCACATCAGGGTGCCAGGCATCGGCAGGTGAGGTGTCGCGGGGGATGCCATCAGGTACCCAGCAGGCAGGGATGATCCAATACATCCAGCAGCAACCACAGGGGTGCAGAAGACCCCAGGGATGCCCACCAAACCATGCCAGGGTGCCAGGCACCAGCAAGGCAGGCAGGGGAGATGCCCCAGGGAGGTGCCGGGGGGGATGCCATCAGGTCCCCTACCACGCCACGCGGCTCGGTCTGGCAGCACTCACCGTGTGAATCGGACCCCGCAGACCTGGCAGGCGAAGGGCTTCTCCCCGGTGTGGGTGCGCATGTGGCGGGGCAGCTTGCCGGCGCCGTGGATGACCTTGTGGCAGACGGGGCACTCCTGGGGCATCTGCGAGCGGCGTTTCCGCACCAGCTTGTCAGGCGTATCCAGCCCCGGCGCCAGCGACTCGTGGTGCAGCGAGCTCAGGTACGCCATCAGGTCGGGGTCGATGGCATCCTCATCCTCATCGGCATCCTCGGGGGACAAGGGCGGCTGGTAGGGGAAGGGGAAGGGGTGTGGGGGCAGCTCCTCCTCCTCGGGCAGCTCGAAGGTGTCATAGGGTAGGGGTAACCCCTCGGGAAGCGGGGGTGAGGGCGGCTGGGGGGGCAGGGAGGGGCTCCCGCAGCCTTCGGCCTCGGCGGGTGTTTCCTCGGCGTGGTTGTTGAGCCGGGAGCCGCAGGTTTGCAGGAACTTGCGGGTCTTCTTGCTGCGTCGGGCGACGGGGCGAGGGGGCGGCGCGGGGGGCTCCTCGCCCTCGGGGAGGGTGGCGAAAGCTTCCAGGTAGCGCCGGGCGCGTTCGCAGTCGCCGTCGTCGGGGCACGGAGCCTCCAACCCACTGCCCTGCAGGATCTCCACGCAAGCGGCGATGACGCAGGGGATCTCCAGCAAACGAGCAGCACGCAGCACCTCACCCATGTTGGAGCTGCTGATGGTGAGCGTGGCCGTGTAGGCGAACTCCAACAACGCCCCTAAAGCCTCCGGCCCCACAAAGTCCAGCTCGCAGACCTCCTGCCCCGGCCCCGGTCCTGCGAAAAGCTTCTTGAAGTAGCGGCTGGAAGCGGCCAGGACGGCGCGGTGGGTGCGATATTCCAGCCCTTGCGTCTTGATGGTGACGTCGCAGAGCAGCCCGAGCTGGCGTTGCTCATTGAGGCAGCTCAAGAGCTCGCTGCTGTGCTCGGGGAAGGGGATGCCGATGAGGTCGTCCTCCGGGCTGGCCATCATCTTTACCTGTGGGAAGGATGGGACACTCGGAAACCAGCACGGGACATCGTGGGGGAAGCATCAGCTCAACCACGAAGGCAGCGTGCACCTCAAGCCAATGGCCAAAAGCTCCACCAGAAATGGTCTCAAGCTCTTTGCACCCACCGACTCGATGGGATGAGAGGAAACGGCCTCAAGTTGCACCAGGGTAGGTTTAGATTGGATATTAGGAAGGATTCTCCTGGAGAAGAGGAGGCTGAGGGGAGACCTCATTGCTCTCTGCAACTCCCTGAGAGGAGGTTGTGGAGAGGAGGGAGCTGGGCTCTTCTCCCAAGGGCCAGGGGACAGGACGAGAGGGAATGGCCTCAAGCTCCACCAGGGAAGGGTCAGGCTGGACATTAGGAAAAAATATTTCATGGAAAGGGTGATTGGGCAGTGTCCGAGGCTGCCCAGGGAGGGGGTTGAGTCCCCTTCCCTGGAGGGGTTTAAGGGCCGGGTGGATGAGGTGCTGAGGGACATGGGTTAGTGATTGATGGGAATGGTTAGACTTGATGATCCAGTGGGTCTCTTCCGACCTGGTGATTCTGTGATTCTACGATTCTATGAAAGCTCCATGGCACGGGGCTCGGCGGTGGCACTGAGGGCTGGGGTTTTGGTGGGACACCAACCCTGGGCAGGAAGGGGGGTGCCCTCCCAACCTTGCACTGAGGTTGGTGGCGACGGGCCCCCCGCTTCCTCCACCGCCGTCCCCGGGCCGCCCGCGCTGCCGCCACAGCAAAGGGGGAAATCTCAGCGCGGCGCCTTTGAACGGTGCCAACGCGCGGCGCTTCCTGCCCCCCAACCCACCCACCCGTCCCCCTCGGCCCCCCAAAACCTCCCGGCGCAACCAGCTCCCGGCAGCCTCGTCCTGGGAACGCGGGTGGGTGGGTGAGTGCCGGGAAGAGGGCCCCGAGGGCTTGGGGGGCCGCCCCACGGAACCCAAACCGGGGCTGGGAACGGGGGCCGCGCTTCCTGCCGCTGCAGATTAGGATCAGCGCCCGCGCCGGCGGCTCCTGCCCCCGCGCCCTCCCGCTTTGCCCCAGCCCGCGGCCGCTCCTCGCCCAGCCAAGCCCTGCCGGCAGCAACCGGGCCTTTCCCACGCCTCGCAGGGCTTGGTCGCAGCCAGAAAGCTGGAACTGGCACCCGGCGTCCCCACGGAGCCGGCACGGGTGGGCGATGGAGCCTCTGGGAATGGGGAGCCCATCGTCCCCCCAACCCACAGTGGCTGCAGCTCCTTGGCCACCTGTGGGTGATGCCCTCAGGGCTCTCCGGTGCTGCCACCTGGCCACCGACTCATAGAATTCCTTGAATCACAGAATCGTCAAGTTGGAAAAGACCCTCTGGATCATCGAGTCCAACCATTCCCATCAATCGCTAACCCATGTCCCTCAGCACCTCGGCCACCCGGCCCTTAAACCCCTCCAGGGAAGGGGACTCAACCCCCTCCCTGGGCAGCCTCGGACACTGCCCAACCACCCTTTCCATGAAAGATTTTTTCCTGATGTCCAGCCTGACCCTCCCCTGGTGGAGCTTGAGGCCATTCCCTCTCGTCCTGTCCCCTGGCCCTTGGGAGAAAAGCCCAGCTCCCTCCTCTCCACAACCTCCTCTCAGGGAGTTGCAGAGAGCAATGAGGTCTCCCCTCAGCCTCCTCTTCTCCAGCCTAAACACCCCCAGCTCTCTCAGCCGCTCCTCTTCTTCTCCAGCCCCCTCCCCAGCTTCGTTGCTCTTCTCTGCACTCGCTCCAGAGCCTCAACATCCTTCTTGTGGGGAGGGGCCCACAACTGACCCCAGGATTCGAGGAGCGGTCTCCCCAGGGCCGAGTCCAGAGGGAGAAGAACCTCCCTGGCCCTGCTGGCCACGCCGGGTCTGATCCAAGCCAAGATGCCCTTGGCCTTCTTGGCCACCTGGGCCCCTGCTGGCTCCTGTTCAACCAACACCCCCAGGTCCTTCTCCTAGTCTGGAGCTGCTCAGGGTTGTTGTGCCCCAAGTGCAGGACCCGCCATTTGGCCTCGTTAACCCTCCTGCCGTTGGTCTCAGCCCATGGATCCAGCCTGTTCAGATCCCTTTGGAGCCTCCCAACCTCCATCCAATCCACACTTCCACCAAGCTTAGTATCATCAACAAACTTGCTAAGGGTGGTGGCGTTGGCACTGGCCATCGCCACGCTGCACCGGGCCACACTGAGCTGAGCCAAGCCATGGTGGATGGTGGCATTGGCACGGGATATTTCCATTCCAAGCCATGGTGGGTGGAGACGTTGGCACTGGCCATCGCCACGCCGCACCGAGCCCCGCTGAACCCCACCGCCCCGTTCCTCGCCGTGCCAAGCCAGGCGGTGCCGTCGGCGGGCACGGGGGACGTGCCCCCTCTTGCCCACGGAGGGGGTGGCGCGGCCGGCGGCCCCCGGCATCGGGGCCCATCCCCGTGCCGGCCGCTCCCTACACGTTGGGTGCCCGCCAGCTTGGGGCTGCCTCGGCAGGCGGCTGGGAACGGCCCCGGAGCAACCGGCTGCGGAGCCGCCCCAGCCGCTGCCAAGCAGGCCAGACCGGCATGGCAGGCGGCAGCCGCCCCTGAAACTGGGAACCGGGCAGTGCCGACCGCCGGGGAGGCTGGCGCCGAGCACCCATGGGTGCCCCCCTCCCCCTCACAACCACCCTCGCCAGGGCACCACATCGCGGGGTCCCCGAGCGGATTAGGGGTGATTAAACCATCAGAGCCCCGAGAGCCAACAGGCAGCGACAGCCCCCGGTGGGATTAGGCAGGATTAGAAGCGGGGGCAAGGATTAAGGGGGGTGAGAGCCCCGCGCCGGGGCGCAGGCTGCAAGGAGGGGGTTTGTGGGGACGCTGAGCCCGCTGAGGGGGCCACGCGGGGTCCCGGGGCTGGGGAGGGTGGGGGTCCTAGAGGAGGTGGCACTCGGATCAGAGAATGGGTTGGGTTGGGGTCATAGAATGGGTTGGGGTCACAGAATGGGTTGGGGTCATAGAATGGGTTGGGTTGGGGTCATAGAATGGGTTGGTGTCATAGAATGGGTTGGGTTGGGAATCATAGAATGGGTTGAATTGGAAGGGACCTCAAAACCCATCAAGTTCCACCCCTGACATGGGCAGTGACACCTCCCACTGAACTGGGGGCTCCAAGTGCCACCCACTGAGAGCAGGACAGACCCTCCAACTCGCCCCTTGCTCCCCAAGACACCCCAAAACCCAGAGAACAGCTGGCCATAGAATCATAGAATCACCAGGTTGGAAAAGACCCACTGGATCATCGAGTCCAACCATTCAAGCATGAGGTGCTTGCTGGGCTCGGCTTGGCACCTGCTGATACCTGTTGGGGTTCCTGCATCCCAGCCGACCCCAAACCCAGTGAGGAACCACCAAAGCCACCAGGCTCGTGATGCCACGGGGCAGCCAGGAGCTCATCGGCACTGCCGGTGCCACTGAGCCCACCGCCAGAGCCGCAGCTCAGCACAGCGAGAGCACCGGGACCCCCGTGAGCAGCGGCGGAGCCGGATGCCGGTGGCCGAAGCCGCGAGGCCGAGGCAGGGCGGGGGCGAGACGGCGTCAAGAGCGGGATTTTCCATCGCACCCTAACCGCGCGTTTACGGCTCCTTCTTCTTCTTCTCCGCCGACACCCCCACCCCCTCCGCCGCGCATCCTCCCCGCTGGAGCAAAGTCACATGCTGAGCGGGTGCTGCCATCGAGGAGATCGCAGCGGCGATAAGGAAATGGGGAGGGGATGAAGGGTGAGGGGGCCCCAGCCGCCCCCAGCCCCCCAAATTCCTTGGTTGGTGCTGGAGATGATGGCACCGGGGTTATGGGTTGGGGAGGGGGCTGGCAGCAATGCCTACCCCCCCCACAGCCGCGCCAAGGCTTTCTCGGTTACGTCAATGCCTGCGGCCGGGCCTGTTTCGGCTGCGGCGGCGGCACGGGGGCCAGGGAAAAGGGGGAGTCGCTCCCCCACGCTGCGCCGGCTCCCACGGCGAGGCGGGTGGCAGAGGGAACAATGCCTACCTGGGTCACCCTGACATCTCGCCGCCGGCCCCGACCGCCTGGCGCAACCGTCGCCAGCCCCCAGTCAACCTGCCAAGCCCTCCCAGCCCCCGGGGCTCCGGTGGCTCCGGCACAGCCGCACGCAGCGGGGTGCGGGGTCCAGGTCCTGCAGAACCCACCTGGCATGGGGGCTGCTTCTGTCCTGTGCCAGGAAGCCAGGATGGCACCCGGCACGGTGCCAGCCTGCGCCGGGCACTGGGGACAGAGGGAGATGCAGGGTGGGAGGAGGTGTCTGGGGGGTCCCTCACTGCTCCCCCGTGGGAAAAGGGGTCCTGGGGAGCACAGCTGCCACCCCAAGCTGCTGCCAAGAGCTGCTGTTTTCGCTCACAAGAGCTACAAACGCTGTCGAGGGACTTCACAGCCTCACTGGGGAGAATGAGTCACCCAGGAAGGGGAGCTCAGCACCAGAAATCAACCCGGTCCCCTTCCCCTTGCCCCACACGGGACTCAGGGGTCTGGGCTGGGCATCCCCCTCTCCTACCCAGCACCCTGCCTGAAGCGGGTGGGGAGCAACCATCCGTGCCCCTGGCACCCAGGGGGTTGGTGTGGCTGGGGGGCAGCCTCTCCGCGTCCCCGGTGGGGCTGGTGGTGGCCCAGGGTCCAGCCAGACTGGTGGCACTGAAGTGGGCATGTGCCGGTGGTGCTGGTGCTGGAGGGGAGGCGGGTGGGGGAAGCGGTCCCGCTCTTTGAGAGAAGAAGAAACCAGCGAGCAGAGACGAAAGGAAATGGTTTGAAGAGAGAAGACAATAAACAGACCCCCCCTCATCCTGCCCCACAGCACCGGGGAGTGAGCCCCGTGCCATCAGCTTGGCCCAACACTGCTGTCAGGCTCCTCGCGCCTGCAACGCATCCCAGAGTGCTCCCACTCCCCTGGCACCGCGAGCGCATCACGGGCACAGCCAGGTGCCACGGCCAAGGCACAGAGTCACCGGCACCGAGAAAGTGGTTCTGTGTGCCACGGCCAAAGCACGGAGCCATTAGCACAGAGAAAGGGGTTCTGTGTACCACGGCCAAAGCACGGAGCCATCGGCACCAAGGAAGGGGTTCTGTGTGCCATGACCAAAGCACGGAGCCATCGGCACAGAGAAAGGGGTTCTGTGTGCCACGGCCAAAGCACGGAGCCATCAGCACTGAGGAAAGGGTTCTGTGTGCCATGACCAAAGCACAGAGCCATCAGCACCAAGGAAAAGGTTCTGTGTGCCATGGCCAAGCTACAGCAGCCATCGGCTCCAAAGACGGGGGTCCAAGTGCCGCAGCCAAGGCACGAAGCCATTGGCACCAAGGAAGAGGATCCATGTGCTGCGGCCAAGGAACAGAGCTGTTGGCACTGAGGAAGGCGATCTGAGTGCCGCGGCTGAGGCACGGAGCCATCGGCACCGAGGGAGGGGGTCCGAGCACCGTGGCTACGGCACGGAGCCATCGGCACCAAGGAAGAGGGTCTGAGCACCGTGGCCAAGGCACGGAGCCATCGGCACCGAGGAAGGGGATCTGTGTGCCATGGCCAAGGCACGGAGCCATCGGCACCGAGGAAGAGGGTCTGAGCACCGTGGCCAAGGCACGGAGCCATCAGCACTAAGGAAGAGAGTCTGAGCACCGTGGCTACGGCACGGAGCCATCGGCACCAAGGAAGAGGGTCTGAGCACCGTGGCCAAGGCACGGAGCCATCGGCACCGAGGAAGAGGGTCTGAGCACCGTGGCTACGGCACGGAGCCATCGGCACCGAGGAAGGGGGTCCGAGCACCATGGCCAAGGCATGGAGCCATCGGCACCGAGGAAGGGGGTCTGAGCACCGTGGCCAAGGCATGGAGCCATTGGCACCGAGGAAGGGGGTCTGAGCACTGCGGCCCAGCCCTGCCTCTGCACCCAGCCAGCTCCCGAGGCGCGATGCCAACCTGGCACAGTCGCCGGGCTGGAGGCTGGGCGCAGCAGCCCTGGATGGCAGAGCAGGCGGCTCCAAGCACATCGGCGTCCCCGGCACCAACCCCAGCACCTGCAGCAGGGACCAAGCAGAGCAGCCGAGCCCCCGCGACAACCCCCTTGCCCGCCAGCCCCGTGCTGGCACCGCAGCCCCTTCCCGTTGCCAAAAGCTTCCCAGGTGGCGCGTCCGGCAGGGTGCAAGCCACGCTGTGCCCAGGCCACAGTGACCTGCTCCTCGGTGCCCATCCCGTCCCATCCCACCAGCAGCGCAGGGCTCGGGTGATGCCAGCATCGCGGTCGGTGCCAGCGCAGCGGCTCCCGGCCCTCCCCATGCCCTGGCGCTACCACGCTGGGTCCCTGGCCTTCCGGCACCTTCCGTGCCGCGCTGGCGGATGGCGGCGAGGTGGGCGCGCGGCTCACCTGGCGCGTGTCCCGGCGTGGCTGGGCGCTGCACAGCGGCCGGCTGGCGGCCCGCGAGCGGCGAGGAGGGGAAGGAGGGTGCTGTGTGTGAACTTGGCCCAGCTCCCCGCTGCACTTGAGCGCAGGATCCCACCTCAAAAGGAGTCGACGCCCACACCCCAGGTCACGCACCTCCCAGCCCCGCTTTGCTTCCCAGAACACACACGGCATTAACCCTTCACGGACGGCACTGGGGCGGTGGGGCGCCAACCCCAGAATGGGGCAGGGGGCATCACCTCAACCCCCCGCCTCTGCCCGCAGGAGGAAATTCCCAGCACCAAGAGGACGCACACCCCGCGCTGCGGGCATCCCCTCGTCGCCGACGGCATCGCCTCCTCGCTGACGGCATCGCCTCCCCAGCGCCTGCTCCGGCTCCCTGCGCCAAGGCGTCGCACAGGCCCTCGCCCTCTCGCCACCCCGAGGCAGGGCGCTGAGCGCAGGGTGCTGGGCGCAGGTATCGGGCACTGGGGGCAGAGGGAGGGGCACTGGGCACAGGGGCTGGACACTGGGGGCTGAGGGATGGGTGCTGGGTGCTGAGCACTGGTGCTGGGCAGTGGGAGCTGGGTATTGGGCACTGGGAGCTGAGTGATGGGCTCTGGGCACAGGTACTGGACACTGGGAGCTGAGTGAGAGGAACTGGGCACTGGGTGCTGAGCACTGGGAGCTGAGCGATGGGCTCAGAGCACTGGGAGCTGAGTGATGGGCACTGGGCACTGAGCACTGGTACTGGGAGCTGAGTGATGGGCTCTGAGTGCCGAGCACTGGTGCTGGGCACTGGGAGCTGAGTGATGGGCTCTGGGTGCCGAGCACTGGTCCTGGGCACTGGGAGCTGAGTGATGGGCTCTGAGCACTGGTCCTGGGCACTGGGAGCTGAGTGATGGGTGCTGAGCACTGGGAGTTGAGTGATGGGCTCTGGGTGCTGAGCACTGGTGCTGGGCACTGGGACCTGAGTGATGGGCACTGGGCACAGGTACCGGACACTGGGAGCTGAGCGATGGGTGCTGAGCACTGGTGCTGGGCACTTGGAGCTGAGTGATGGGCTCTGGTTGCTGGGTGCTGAGCACTGGAAGCTGAGTGATGGGTGCTGGGTGATAGACACCAAGCGATGGGCACCAGGTGCTGAGCTCTGGGCGCTGGGCACAGTGTGATGGGCGCTGGGTGCTGGGAGCTGAGCTCTGGGTGCTGAGCTCTGGGTGCTGGGAGCTGAGTGCTGAGCTCTGGGTGCTGAGCTCTGGGTGCTGGGTGCTGCCCGCGGCCAGGAGGGCGCCTGCGCTTGGCGGCAGCGGGGTTGCCACCGCAGGGCTGGGCTCGGTGCAGCGTGCCGCAGCCTGCCCGGCCACCGCCACCGCCGCCCCCCAACCCCCCTCTGCACCCCTAAACCTGTCCCCAAGCTCCCACAGGAGACGTGGGGCGCGGTGAGCCAGGCTGGGGACTCAACAATAGCCCCCAAGTGGACTGTGGCGCCTGCTCCCCTTGGCTCACAGGGCTGGCGCACCCCTGGGGTCCCCCCCACAGCCCCCCAGGGCCGCGGGCAGGTTCACACAATCCCCCCTTTAATTACACCCTCGGCGTCCCCAGCTAAACAGCAATTAGCAGCCTGGGGAGCGCACCCCACACCCCGCCACCGGCACCCAGCACCCGCCCCGGACGCCCACACCGGCCTGGGCTCCAAATGGAGTAGCCAAACCCCTAAATGGAGTAGCCAAACCCCTAAATGGAGCAGCCAAACACCTAAATAGAGCAGCCAAAACCCCCCAAAACGAGTAGCCAAACCTCTAAACGGAGCAGCCAAACCCCCCCAAAATGGAGCAGCCGAACTCCTAAATGGAGCAACCAAACCCCCCAAATGGAGCAGCCAAACCCCTAAATGGAACAACCAAACCCCCCAAATGGAGCAGCCAAACCCCTAAATGAAGCAGCCGAACCCCTAAATGGAGCAGCCAAAGCCCCAAAAGGAGCAACCAAACCCCTACATGGAGTAACCAAACCTGCCAAATGGAGCAACCAAACCCCTAAATGGAGCAGCCAAAGCCCCAAATGGAGCAACCAAACCCCCAAACGGAGCAGCTGAAGCCCTAAATGGGGGGCATCCAAACCCCTAAATGGGGGGCAGCCCCATTGCACACCCTGGCACAACCGTGACCTGGTGCCAGTGCTCCTGGCAGCCCAAAACCAAGGAGAAAGGGGAATAATCCCTGCACCAACGCCGCGGGGATTGTGCCAGGGTGTGCAACGGGGCTGCCCCCCTCAACCGGAGCAGCCAAACCCCCAAAATGAGGGGGGCAGCCCCGTTGCAGAGCCCTGGCACGAGCCCAGCCCCGGTGCTCCCGGCACACGAGGCCGAGCAGAAAGGGGAAGAGCCGCGTCGCCTCCGCGCCCGGCGACGTTGGCGGAAAGAGCCGGATTGTGCAAGCGCCCGAGGAGCGCACGGGCGGGCAGAGGGGCAGCGGGCGTGCCGGCATCGCGCCCTGCGCGGGGTCACCGAGCCACGGCACGGCTCCCCCCGTCACCGTATGCCAGGCTGTGCCACCACGGCGCGCCGAGAAGGAGCGATGGCGCAAGCAGTCGTGCCCACCACCTCACCGCGATGGCTCGGTGGGCACGGCACCCCTGGCACCCCCTGGCAAGGGAGGGATGGACGTGGCAACCGCCTGCCACCCCCTCCAAGCTGCCCTTTGCTCCCCATAAAGGAGGGGAACGGCGCCAGCCCCCCCTGGCCCAGGTGTGCCAGGTGCTAAGGGCGGGAGATAAGGTGGGCGAGGCGGGCAGGGAGGGGCACGGCATGGGCACGCAGCCCTGACTCAGGGTTCCTGCCGGTGGCCAGGCCCCGGCTGCTGCCGTGAGTCACCGTGTCCCCCCCCACCCTGGGGGTGATGCAACCACCCACGCGCTGGCCGCAAAGTCCTGCTCGCCCTGGTTTGGGGGGCACCGGGGGTGCCCACCCCTCAGGCTGCGGAAGGGCTGGTCTCGGAGGAGGATGGGTTGACCTTCATCCATCCTCCTCCTCGCTCCATCATTGCCTTTTCCAGTGACACCAGTGGCACTAGGGATGGGCTCCCACAGCATCCCTGCTCGCACACAGCACCAGCAGGATGGGCACGGGCATCACCATCCCCATGTGGTGGACCCCAACTTGCTGGAATTGGGGGTCCCCCGGCCACGTTGCTTGCCCATAGGTGGCCAAGACGGATGTGCCCACGGGCACGTGGCCTCTGTGGGACCCCCCCGGGCTCCCCGCTGCCAGCATCGCTGTCCCCAATGCCAGGAGGAGGCCACATGAGGCCAGACGCCGCCTGTCCCCAGCTGCTCCCTGCCCGCGGCGCAAGGCAGAGGGAGGGAAGGGACGAAGGAAGGATGGAAGGAAGGAAAAGTTCAACCCTGAACCCCATCTGGGGTGAAACCCACCTGCAGGTCACCCCACGGCGGAGGGAACAGGGCTGTGGGCACGGCGGGTGGCACTCAGCAGGGACCCAAGCCCAGCTGGTGCCCAGGTCGACCCTGGCAGCACCAAGAAGGTCAAAGCGGAGCCGGGCATCACGCTGCGCCCCGCATCGTTCGACCCAACCCCGACCAGGACCATGCAGGGACGCAGCGGGCACCGAGGTGGCGATGCCAGCTGCAGCCTTGCCCGTGGCTCATCCCATCACCGGGCGCAGGATGAGCTGCCACGGGCGCAGGGCAGTCACAGGAGCCCCTCAGAGGGCATCCAACGTCCCCACCACACCACCCGGACCCCCCCCAAGGCCGGTGGCATCGCCTGCGCAACCACGGGGTCCGTGTCCTCGCGGCACCGAGGCTCCATCCTGGTCCTGGTGGGGTCACCCGGCAAGGACAGTGCCAGCCCAGAGTCCCCCCCGCTGCCACCCCCCGAAATAGCTCGGCTTCCGCCCCCACGGCAGCTGCCTGCTGCCAGCTCCCCGCTGCCCACGGCTGATCCCGGGGGAGGGAAGGAGGGGGGCAGGCGGCTTTAATCCCCCCCACCCTGAGCCCACGTCGCGCTGCCAGCGCGGCTGTGCCCGCCGCAGCCTCCCTCACCCAGGCAGCGTCACCAATGAGACCCCAGCCGCCTCGCGCCACGGGGTGGGTGACACCCCCAGCCCCCCCAGCCCCGCAAGCTGAGCGGAGCCAGGGGCACCGGTGTGGCCCACGGGGCTGTCCCCAAGGTGTCCCCAGCCCCATGCCCCACCGGGACGCCCCCACGGTGCCTCAGCGGGATGGGAATCCCCTTCCCCTCCCCAGCTTGGCCCCACAGAGCGGAGCATCCTCCTGCTCATCCCCAACCCACGGAGCAGACGCCAAGCGAAACCGCCGTGCCCACCGCGCGCCAGGGTGGGCAGCGCCGGCTCCCCATCCTGCTCAGCACCCAGCACCCCCCTGGTACTCACCGTCCCCTCCAGCCGCTGCCCATGGGGACCCAGTGGGGCCAGCCAGGGCAGAGCGGAGCAGGCAGCGCAGCCGAGGCTGCTGGGAGAGGCCAGCGCTCGCCTGACCTACTTCTCCTTCCGCATCACCTGCTTTCATTTTCCCTCCGTCCCCTCGCCCGCCCACGGCCACGCCAAGTCACGCCACCGGCTCCCGGGGGGCACGCGGCGCCCGCGGCTCCCACCACGCTAACCAGCATCCCCGGGCCACCCTGAAGGTCACCGGGCACGGCACCGGGCGCAGCCGCCGCGGCCACCAGAGCATCACGGTCGGAGGGTGAAGCGAGTTGGTTGGGTCTCAGCCCTTCGTCGGGTTCTCCGGCCGGAGCGTGAAGCGAGTTGGTTGGGTCTCAGCCCTTCGCTGGGTTTTCAGGGTGTGGATGTGCGGCTCGCGGGCCGCGGCGAGGGCATCGGTGGGGGCCGTGGGGAGCCAAGCAGGCGCCAACC
This sequence comes from Phaenicophaeus curvirostris, assembly GCF_032191515.1. Lineage (NCBI taxonomy): Eukaryota > Metazoa > Chordata > Aves > Cuculiformes > Cuculidae > Phaenicophaeus > Phaenicophaeus curvirostris. The sequence goes on along the minus strand of NC_091420.1, from coordinate 1,970,806 downwards.
CCCCCGGCGGCCCCCGCGCTGGGGTTACCATGGGAAGGCGGTGGCAGCGGCGCAGGGGGAGCGCGAGCTCCCGGGGGCTCCCGCCAGCAGCCCGCGCGCTGCCAGGAGAGAGAGATTTCTCCACGGTTTCATCATCCGCCGCCTGCCCCGAAGGAGAAGTTCCAGCGCAGGGTGCGTGTGGGGCGGCAGCCACCCCCCATCCCCTTAACCACCCCGAGGGTTGGGGCGCAGGGGGCCCCGCGGGGGCCCCGCACCCCCCGTTGCGCTCAGGCCCGACGCGCTCGTGCCACGTGTGCACCGAGGGTGCACGGCACCAGCTGGCAGCACCGCGCTGCCAGGGCCTGGGGCGCAACACCGCCAGCTGAGGCCGTGCCCCGAGACCCGAGGGTCCCCAGCACCCCCAAACAACATTATCCCCCCACCATGGGTGACCCCATACTTGGGTCTCAGCGGCTTCACCCGCTCTGAACCCCAGTTCCCAGCAAGGACACCCCCAGTCTGGCCCCAGTGCTGGAGAGAGGAACCAGTGAGCTCACACCCTGATTTCAGAGGGTGTCCAGCACCCACAAACCACATTGTCCCCAGCACTGGTCACCCCCTGCCTGGCTCCCAGTGGCTTCATCCTCTCTGAACCCCCCTCCCCAGCAAGAACACCCCCAGTCTGGCCCCAGTGCTGGAGAGAGGAGCCGGTGAGCTCGCACCCTGATTTCAGAGGGTCCCCAGCACCCACAAACAATATCCCCCCCCTCACTGGTCACCCCATACTTGGGTCTCAGTGGCTTCACCCTCTCTGACCCACCCTGTCCCCAGCAAGAGCACCCCCAGTCCAGCCCTGGGAACCAGCAAGCCTGCACCCCCATCTCAGAGGGTCCCCCCACTCACTGGTCACCCTGTGTCTGAGCTCAGCATCTTCACGCACTCTGACCCCCCCATCCCCAGCAAGGACACCCCCAGTCTGGTCCCAGTGCTGGAGAGAGGAACCGGTGAGCTCGCACCCTGATTTCAGAGGGTCCCCAGCACCCACAAACAATATCCCCCCCCTCATTGGACACCCCATACTTGGGTCTCAGCGGCTTCACCCGCTCTGAACCCCAGTTCCCAGCAAGAGCACCCCCAGTCTGGCCCCAGTGCCGGAGAGAGGAGCTGGTGAGCTCGCACCCTGATTTCAGAGGGTCCCCAGCACCCACAAACCACATTGTCCCCAGCACTGGTCACCCCCTGCCTGCCTCCCAGCAGCTTCACCCTCTCTGAACCCCAGTTCCCAGCAAGGACACCCCAATAGGCTCAGCCCCTCCCTCGGTGCCCAGCGCCGGCATCGCCAGCTTCTCCAGCTGCAGCCGTGTGCCCGGTGCCAGCACCTCCAGCCCCCCAACCCTCCGCCTGCAGGGAACCCGCGGGGAAACTGAGGCACGACGCGACTCACCAAGAGCTGGCACCGCGGCCCCTCGCCAGGCGAAAGAAGACGCGGGTCAAGGGCGGCCACGGCGCAGGCCGAGGGTAAATACCGCACCCCACCCCGGGCAAACAGCCGGTGGGGCGGCCAGCCGGGGGGGGACAGGGACGGCGGCGCTGGGTGCTCGCGGGGCAGAGTCCAACGGGGCTCACTGGTGCTCGGTGGGTGCTACTGGTAGATGCTACCAGTGCTTGGAGGGTGCTACCAGTGCCCAGTGGGTGCTACCGGGGCTCAGTGGGTGCCACGGGTGCCCAGTGGGTGCTACCAGTGGGTGCTACCAGTGCCTGGCAGGTGCTACTGGGGCTCAGTGGGTGCTACTGGGGCTCAGTGGGTGCTACCAGTGGGTGCTACCAGTGCCTGGCAGGTGCTACCGGGGCTCAGTGGGTGCCACGGGTGCCCAGTGGGTGCTACCAGTGGGTGCTACCAGTGCCTGGCAGGTGCTACCGGGGCTCAGTGGGTGCTACCAGTGGGTGCTACCAGTGCCTGGCAGGTGCTACCGGGGCTCACTGGGTGCTACTGGTGCCCGGTGGGTGCTACCAGTGCCCAGTGGGTGCTACTGGGGCTCACTGGGTGCTACCAGTGCCCGGTGGGTGCTACCGGGGCTCACTGGGTGCTACTGGGGCTCACTGGGTGCTACCAGTGGGTGCTACCAGTGCCTGGCAGGTGCTACTGGGGCTCAGTGGGTGCTACCGGTGCCCGGTGAGTACTACCGGTGCCTGGTGGGTGGTACCGGTGCTCAGCTGGTGTTACTGGTGCCCGGTGGGTGCTACCAGGGTGCTACCGGTGCTCAGCTGCTGTTACTGGTGCCCGGTGGGTGCTACCAGGGTGCTACGGGTGCTCAGTGGGTGCTACCGGTGGGTGCTACCGGGGCTTGGAGGGTGGTACTGGTGCCCGGTGGGTGCTACCAGGGCTCATTGGGTGCTACTGGTGCCCGGTGGGTGCTACTGGGGCTCAGTGGGTGCTACCCGTGGGTGCTACTGGGGCTCAGTGGGTGCTACTGGTGCCCGGTGGGTGCTACCGGGGCTCAGTGGGTGCTACCGAGTGCTCAGGCCGGTACAGACCCTCCCCAGCACCCAGCTCACCAGGACACCCCCCCACCCCGTCCCGGTGCCACCCGTGCCCCCGGGAGAACCGGAGCTGCCACCCCGCACCCATCACCCGTGGGAATAAAGCACCGGGGAGCCCGGTTGGACGGCGCCACCGGCACCGGAGAGCAACCGGAGGCTTGGCCGCGGTGCCGGGGACCTGCCGGTAGCCCCGGTTTCCCGCAAGCCGGTGAGAAAGCACCGGGAAGACCCCACGAGTGACACCCCCCCCGCCACAACCCCTCATCCCACGGGCGACGTGGCTCCCGGTGGCCCCGCGCACCGGGGATGCTCCTCACCCCGCTCGTTCCCGGTAGCATCCCCGCGACTCACCGAAAAGCCGGGATGCAATAAAAAAAAAAAATAAAGGAAAAAAAAAAAAAAAAAAGCTGTGGCCTCCCCGGTACCGGTAAAACCGGTGGAACCGGAGGAACCGGTGCCGGTGGGGTCGGTCCCCTCGGCGCAGCCCCCGTCGCTGGGTCCCGTCTGAGCCGCTCACCTGCTCGCCCCGCCCCGTCGCTCCGGTCCCGGCGGCTCCGCCTCCGCCTTCACCTGCCGCCGCCTCCCCCCCCCCACCTCCCTCCCTCCCGCCCCCCCCACCTCCCGCCCCTCCCGGAGCCGCCGCCGCCGCCACCGGGAGCTCCAGGAAGCTCCCACCCCGGGAGCTCATTGGGCAGCGCCCCTGCGCTCCGGTTCCTCATTGGAGGACGGGGGGTGCCCGTCAGACCCCCCCCCCCCCGCCTCTCGGGACCGGCCTCCCCCCCCCCGTCCCCTCCCCCCCCACCGGGACCGGAGCGGCGTGGTGGGGGGGGGGGGGGGAGAGCTGAGTCAGAGGCGGCGGAGAGGAACGGGGATGGGGGGAAGAGGGGTGAGGAGGGCATCCCCCAACTCACCCAGCCCCCCCCCCCCCACACTCCTCCAGCCGGTGCCTGGCACCGAGAGAGCCCCGCCCGCTGCGGCCACAGAGCCCCGGGGCCGCCCCGCCCTGCGGGAACCGGGGGGAACCGGGGGGAGCCGGGCACGGGGGGGATGGAGAACCGGGCAGGGGGTAGGGGAACCGGGCAGGAGAACCGGGCACAGGGTGGGGGAACCGGGCATGGGGAGGGGTGGAGAACCGGGCAGGAGAACCGGGCACGGGGGGGATGGAGAACCGGGCAGGGGGTAGGGGAACCGGGCAAGAGAACCGGGCATGGGGGGGATGGAGAACCGGGCACGGGGGTAGGGGAACCGGGCAAGAGAACCGGGCACGGGGTGTGGGAACCGGGCAAGAGAACCGGGCACGGGGTGAGGAAACCGGGCACTGGGGGGGATGGAGAACCGGGTACGGGGTGGGGGAACCGGGCACTGGGGGGGATGGAGAACCGGGTACGGGGTGGGGGAACCGGGCAGGAGAACCGGGCACAGGGTGGGGGAACCGGGCATGAGGAGGGGTGGAGAACCGGGCAGGAGAACCGGGCACGGGGGGGATGGAGAACCGGGTACCGGAGGGGGGGAACCGGGCAGCCAGAACCGGGCACGGGGGGAAGGAGAACCGGGCATGGGGTGTGGGAACCGGGCAGGAGAACCGGGCACGGGGTGTGGGAACCGGGCACGGGGAGGGATGGAGAACCGGGCAGGAGAACCGGGCATGGGGTGGGGGAACCGGGCATGGGGAGGGATGGAGAACCGGGCACGGGGTAGGGGAACTGGGCAAGAGAACCGGGCACTGGGGTGGATGGAGAACCGGGCACGGAGGGGGATGGAGAACCGGGCAGGAGAACCGGGCACGGGGTGGGGGAACCGGGATGGAGAACCGGGCACGGGGGGGGATGGAGAACCGGGATCGGGGTGCGGGAACCGGGCACGGGGGTGGGGATGGAGAACCGGGATGGAGAACCGGGTAGGGACACTGTGCATGGGGGGAGGAACCTGAGCACTAGGTAGAACCGTACATAGAGGCGTGGAGAACCGGGCACCGGGAGACGGGCTGGAGCACCGGGCAAGGGGAGATGGAGAACGGGGCATGGGAAGGGGAACCGGGCACCCAGAACCGGGAACCGAGAAGGAGATGCAGAACAGCGCTAGGAAGCGGTCACCGGGGGCTGGAATACCGGGCACCGGGAGGGTAGAGAACCGGGCACCGAGAACTGGACAGCGGGAGGAGGATGGAGAACCGGGCACCGAGGACCAGGGACAGATGGGAAACCGGGCACCGGGAGGGGGATGGAGAACCGGACGGGGGGGGAGGCAAAGGACCAGGGACCCAGAACCGGGCACCGGGAGAGGGATGGAGCACCGGGGACCCAGAACTGGGCACCGGGAGGGGGATAGAGGACCGGACGGGTGGGGGAGGCAAAGGACCAGGGACCCCGAACCGGGCACCGGGGACCCCGAACCGAGCACCGGGAGAGGCCTGGCCGGAGCCCCGGTCCCCGAGAAGGGGGGTTGCGGCGGGGCAGCCCCGGGCCGGGGCGCGGGATCCCCCCGGTGCGGCCCCTCGGCAGGTGCGGACCCCGCACAACCTGTTCGTCCGGCGGCCCCGGGGGGTGGGGGGGGAGGCCGGTCCGGGCGTTCACCTCGGTTCACCCCGGTGTCCCCCCCACCCCCCCCGGCTCCTCCCTCCCTCCCGGCTCCTGACTCAGAGCCGCTGCCCGGCGGAAAGTGTGAGGAGCCGCCGGTACCGGCTGCCAAGGCAAACACGGCCCCGGGCAGACGTTATGTCAGCCCCGGGGGTGCGGGGATGGGGGGGGGGGGGGGGGCACCGGTCCAGCGGCCGGTCCCGCCTGCAGAGCTCCGGTACCGGGCACCTGCTGAGCCTCGCCCAGCCCTCCCTCCCGGGGAACCGGGACGGCGCTGCCCGGAACCTCCTCGGGGCGACCGGGCACCTGCAGCCCCCACCGGGACCGGGACTGACCCATCGGTACCGGGAGCGACCCACCGGGACCGACACGCTGGGACCGGGACCGACCCCCCGGGACTGACCCATCGGTACCGGGACCGAGACTGACCCACCGGGACCAACATGCTGGGACCGGGACTGACCCGTCGGGACCGACACACCGGGCTCTGGGCTCCGGTGGGGACGAGGGGGTTGAAATCCGCAGCGAATCCCACTCGGCGCCGCTGCCGCCGCCCACCGGCCCCGAACCGGCTCCCCCCTTGCCGGTGCCGGTCCCGGAGCCTCCCCGGGGCCGGCCCCAGCGCTGCCCCTTGCCGGTACCGGAGCCCTCCCGGTGCCACTCGCCTGATGCCCCCGGGGCCGGTCCCACCGACCCCAAACCGGCTCCTTCTTGCCGGTACCGGAGCCCTCCCGGCGCCCCTCGCCCGATGCCGGTCCCACCGACCCCAAACCGGCTCCCTCTTGCCGGTACCGGAGCCCTCCCGGTGCCCCTCGCCCCATGCCCCCACGGCCGGCCCCACCGACCCTAAACCGGCTCCTTCTTGCTGGTCCCGGAGCCTTCCCGGTGCCCCTCGCCCGGTGCCGGTCCCACCGACCCCAAACCGGCTCCCTCTTGCTGGTCCCGGAGCCCTCCCGGTGCCACCGCTCCCCCTTGCCGGTCCCGGTCCCGGAGCCCTCCCGGTGCCCCTTACCGGATCTCCCCGGGGCCGGTCCCACCGCCCCCGTACCGACTCCAAACCGGTTCCCCGGGGCCGGAGCCCCCTCCGGCTGCTCTCCCGGGGCCGCCTCCCGGTGCTCACCTCGTCCCCGCGGTGCCGGTACCGGGGGTGGGTTGAGGGGGGGGGGTCCGGGAGCCTCCGGGGCCGCCGTCAGCCGGGCCGGCGTGGCAGGAAGGACCGGGCGGTCATAGCGAACGGGGGCGCCGCCTGCAGAGGGCACTGCCGGTCCCGGACACACACACCGGGGCTCGGGGGGCGTTTATTGGGGTGTAACGGGGGCGGTTACACACATACCGGGGGCACCGGCACCCGCGCTGACCCGCTAACCACACCCCCCCCGCCTCCCCTCAAGGATGCTGAGCGCCCCCCCCCCCCCCCGGTGACCATCCGAGGGGGCTTAGCCTGCCCTGCACCTTCCAGGTGAGCTCACCTGGTCTGTATTTCCAGCTGTGCTCACCTGTCCTGCATTCCAGCTGCGCTCTCACCTGCCCCACAACCTCCAGGTGTGCTCACCCAGTCCGTATTCCAGCTGTGCTCACCTGCCCCACCTTCCAGCTGTGCTTATCAACCCCGTATATTCCAGCTGTGCTCACCTGTCCCATATTCCAGCTGTGCTCACCTTCCCTACACCTTCCAGCTGTGTCCCCCTACACCACATTCACTCCAGCTGTGCTTATCAACCCTGTATATTCCAGCTGTGCTTATTAACCCTCTATATTCCAGCTGTGTTCACCTGTCCCACATTCCAGCTGTGCTCTCCTGTCCCATATTCCAGCTGTTCCCACAATTTCCAGCTGTGCTCACCTTCCCCACACCTCCCCTCTGTGTTCCCCTGCCCCACATTCACTCCAGCTGTGCTCACCTGCCCCACAACTTCCAGCTGTGCTTATTAACCCTGTGTATTCCAGCTGTGCTCATCTGTCCCACATTCCAGCTGTGCTCAACTCCTTTACTCCTTCCAGCTGTGCTCACCTGCCCCACATTCACTCCAGCTGTGCTCACTCACGCTACACCTTCCAGCTGTGCTTCCCCACTCCATATTCCAGCTGTGCTGACCTGCCTCACGTTCACTCCAGCTGTGTTCACCTGCTTTATCGATTCCAGCTGTGCTCCCCTCGCTGTGCCAGCTCCCCCCCTGCTCTCCACCTGCAGCCGCTGCCCTCGCCCCCACCCTCTCTAGCACAGGGTGGGCTCCTGCTTCAGCCTTTGCTTTTTTCACAAAAAAAAATTAAGATAAATTAAAATAAAATTAATCCTTAAAATAAAATAAAAGGAGAGAAAGAGGTTAAATAGTGCCCCGCTCTGGGAGAGGTGGGGGTGCTAGGATGCTGAGCCAGGTGTGGGGGCACAGGACCCCCCCTTGGGGCTGATTTTTGGGGTCAGCCCAGGGAGAGCGAGGTTGGGGGCCCCTTCCCCTTCACTTGGGGCTCCCCTCGCACCCACCCGGAGGTTCCCGAGGCCCCCCCAGCCCCTCAACACGAGCGGTTCAGCAGGACCTCAAGCCAGCAGGGGCAGGAGGTGATGAACTGGCGCGAGTAGCAGGGCCCCCAGCCCTTGGCGAAGCTGATGCAGATGCTGTGGGGGTCGCAAGGACCATCCCCGAGGAGCCCCCGGACCCCCGGACCCCCCATCCGCTCGTAGTCAAACGCCTTCGCCGAGTAGCCAGGCAGCACCTTGAGGACGGCGAGGGCACCTGGTGGCCCCAGGGTGGGGGAGCTAACGAAGATGGGGTGCTCGCCGCGGTTATAAACCCAGACGCCCCCGGGCTCGCGGCTCAGCTGGAGCCCGCGCCCGATCTTGCCCCTCACCCGCCGCACGGCGCGGCTACGATGGGCAGCGGGCAACTGGCCCAGGCAGAAGCCGTTGCCGCGGGGCAGCTCGCCGAAGATGTTCACCGACGCCTCGTGCACGGCGTAGAGGCGGCCAACGCGGGTCCGGTGCTCCCAGTAAGCCAGTTTGCACCAGTAGCCATCCTTGGCGGTGCTCCGTGAGAGGCTGGTGTCTAGGGGAGAGATGTCAGTGCCAGGCTGGACACCTCATGGCACACGAGCAGGGCCAAGCCCCACAGCCGGAGGGAGAGAGGGGATGGGGTCAGGGTGGAAAGACCCAGCACCCAGGGGTCATGGAAGCATGGAATGGGTTGGAAGAGACCTCAAAGCCCATCCAGTCCCACCCCTGCTGCGGGCAGGGACACCTCCCACTGCATCAGGGGCTCCAAGCCCCATCCAACCCGGCCTTGAACCCCTCCAGGGATGGGGCAGCAACCACGGCTCTGGGCAACCTCGTCTGGGTCACCTGCACCCTCCCAGCAAAACATTTCTCCCCAAAATCTCATCTCAATGTCCACTTTTCAGCTCAAAACCGTTCCCTCTCATGCTCTCCCTGCCCTCCCTCATCCAGAGCCCCTCCCCAGCTTTCCTGGAGCCCTTTTCCGCGCTGGAAGCTGCTCCAAGGTCTCCATGGAGCCTTCTCTTCTCCAGGCTCAACAACCCCAACTCTCCCAGCCTGGATGTTCCGGGTTGTCCGGCTGAGTCACCGCGGCCACTGTTTGGTGGCACGTAGGGCCAAGCTCTCCGTCCCCCGTCCCCATCCCTGGGGACACGGCCAAGGGGGGTCCCCGGGCGCGGGGAAGGTGGGGCGGCCATGGTCAGCGGCCTGGTGGCCGGCAGCCACGCTGGAGCCACTGCCGCGTGCGTCAAGGCGCATTGTGTGTCCCCGTGGGCAGCGCTTCCTCCGGCAGCGAGGCCGGCGCCGCCAAAAATAACAGAGGCCATGGCGGGGACGGGGTTGGGGGGGGGCTGAGGCGAGATGAGCCCCTGGCAGGAACCCCGAGCCTCGCGCCCGAGACTTTTCTCCTGCCAGGGGGTGGCCGCCGGCTCCGCGCCGTGAGCGGTGGGCGCTGGACCCCGAAGGGCAGCGAGGTGGGGGGCAGAGCACAGCCCCTGGCACCCCAACGCTGCCGCCCACCGTGAGAGCCCCATCCCCAGGGACCCCTTCCCCAGGGACCCCTTCCTCAGGGATGCTTTCCTTCCCCCCTGGATCTCTTCCTCAGGGACCCTTTCCTTCCCCCAGGGACCCCCTTCCTTCCCCCAGGGATCCCTTTCCTTGCCCCAGGGACCCCTTTCCTTGCCCCAGGGACCCTTTCCTTGCCTCAGGGACACTTTCCTTCCCCCAGGGACCCTTTCCTACCCCCAGGGACCCTTTCCTTCCCCCAGGGACCCCCTTCCTTCCCCCAGGGATCCCTTTCCTTGCCCCAGGGACCCTTTCCTTGCCTCAGGGACACTTTCCTTCCCCCAGGGACCCTTTCCTACCCCCAGGGACCCTTTCCTTCCCCCAGGGACCCCCTTCCTTCCTCCAGGGACCCTTTCCTTGCCCCAGGAACCCTTTCCTTCCCCAAGGGACCCCTTCCCCAGGGACGCCTTCCTCAGGGACGCTTTCCTTCCCCCCTGGATCTCTTCCTCAGGGACCCCTTCCTTCCCCCAGGGACCCTTTCCTTCCCCAAGGGACCCCTTCCTCAGGGACGCTTTCCTTCCCCCCTGGATCTCTTCCTCAGGGACCCTTTCCTTGTCCCAGGGACCCTTTCCTACCCCCAGGGACCCTTTCCTTGTCCCAGGGACACTTTCCTACACCCAGGGACCCTTTCCTTCCCCCAGGGACCCCTTCCTCAGGGACCCCTTCCTCAGGGACGCTTTCCTTCCCCATGGATCTCTTCCTCAGGGACCCCTTTCCTTCCCCCAGGGACCCCTTTCCTACCCCCAGGGACCCTTTCCTTCCCTCAGGGACCCCTTCCTCAGGGACGCTTTCCTTCCCCCCTGGATCTCTTCCTCAGGGACCCCTTTCATTCCCCCAGGGACCCCCTTCCTTCCCCCAGGGACCCTTTCCTACCCCCAGGGACCCCTTTCCTTGCCTCAGGGACCCCTTCCTCAGGGATGCTTTCCTTCCCCCCTGGATCTCCTCCTCAGGGACCCCTTTCATTCCCCCAGGGACCCCTTTCCTTCCCCCAGGGACCCTTTCCTGCCCCCAGGGACCCCTTTCCTTGCCCCAGGGACCTTTTCCTACCCCTAGGGACCCCCTCCTTCCCCCAGGGGCCCCTTTCCTTCCCCCAGGGACCCCTTTCCTTGCCCCAGAGACCCTTTCCTGCCCCCAGGGACCCCTTCCTTCTCCCTTGGGACCCTTTCCTCAAGGATCCCTTCCTTCTGCCACGGACCCCTTCCTCAGGGACCCCTTTCTTCCCCCATGAACCCCTTCCTTCTCCCAGGGACCCCTTCCTCAGGGACCCTTTCCCTCCCCCAGGGACCCCTTTTCTCCCAGGGACCCTTTCCTTCCCCCAGGGACCCCTTCCTTCCCCATGGACCCCTTCCTCAGGGACCCTTTCCTTCTCCCATGGACCCATTCTCAGGGACCCCTTCCTTCTTTCTCCCAGGAACCCCCTCCTTCTCCCAGGGGCCCCTTCTCAGGGACCCCTTCCTTCCCCCATGGACCCCTTTCCTTGCCCCAGGGACCCCTTCCTTCCCCCAGGGACCTTTTCCTTGTCCCAGGGACCTTTTCCTTGTCCCAGGGACCCCTTCCTCAGGGATCCCTTCCCCAGTGACCCCTTCCCCAGGGATCCCTTCCCCAGTGACCCCTTCCCCAGGACAAAGAGCTTGGAGGGCAGCAGGGGGGTAGCTGTGGGCTGCGGGCAGGGGTCTCGTTGCCTCGGGCTGGACAGGATCCCCTGCGCTGGGAGCTGCTGGTTTGGAGCTCGGGGCCAGCCCTGCCCAATCCCCCTTCACCCAGTGAGACCCTCTCACCGCGCCGGTCGCCGCTGTTGTAGCCGAACTCCAGGAGCTGGGGGTTGCGGTGCTGGGGCTCATCCAGCCAGCATGACTTCGAGTAGGGGGGTGGCGGGGTGTCTGGAGGGGGAGAGAGGGGGGTGAGGGCATGGGATGGACAACCTGCCCCTCCAGAAACCCCTGGAGCCCTGAGGGAGCAGAGGAGAAGGCGGGGAGATGGAGGTGGGTGAGGAGGTCATAGGTGAGATGGAGGTGAGAGAGGAGGAGGTGGGTGAGGAGGAGGTGAGAGACGAGGAGGTGGATGAGAAGGGGGTGGGTGAGGAGGTCATGGGTGAGATGGAGGTGAGAGAGGAAGAGATGGGTGAGATGGAGGTGGGCGAGGAGGAGGTGGGCAAGAAGATCATGGGTGAGGTGGAGGTGAGGGAAGAGGAGGTGGGTGAGATGGAGGTGGGCGAGGAGGAGGTGGGTGAGGAGGTCGTGGGTGAGATGGAGGTGAGAGAGAAGGAGATGTGTGAGATGGAGGTGGTGAGATGGAGGTGAGAGATGAGGAGGTGGGTGAAGAGGAGGTGGGTGAGAAGGAGGTGGGTGAGGAGGTCATGGGTGAGATGGAGGTGAGAGATGAGGAGGTGGGTGAGATGGAGGTGAGAGATGAGGAGGTGAGAGATGAGGAGGTGGGTGAGATGGAGGTGAGAGAGGAGGAGATGGGTGAGATGGAGGTGAGAGAGGAGGAGATGGGTGAGATGGAGGTGAGAGATGAGGAGGTGAGAGATGAGGAGGTGGATGAGAAGGAGGTGGGTGAGGAGGTCATGGGTGAGATGGAGGTGAGAGATGAGGAGGTGGATGAGAAGGAGGTGAGTGAGGAGGTCATGGGTGAGATGGAGGTGAGAGATGAGGAGGTGGGTGAAGAGGAGGTGGTTGAGGAGGTGAGAGATGACGAGGTGGGCGAGGAGGAGGCGGGTGAGAAGGAGGTGGGAGAGGAGGAGGTGGGCAAGAAGATCATGGGTGAGATGGAGGTGAGAGATGAAGAGGTGGGTGAAGAGGAGGTGGTTGAGGAGGTGAGAGATGACGAGGTGGGCGAGGAGGAGGCGGGTGAGAAGGTGGCACTTACCGGGCGCGGCCAGGCGGCTGAAGTGGTGGGGGTTGCAGCAGAGCGTGGCCGTGTCCCCGCGGCCCCCAGCGCAGCAGCAGAGGCTCTTGAGCTCGTGGGGCTGGCGGAGGTCGGGCCAGCGGTAGAGGCGGCAGAGCAGGAGCTGGGGCGCCGCTGCCTGCTTGAGCCCTCGCGGCGCCCAGACGCAGCCCGACTCCCACGCCCCCCGGCTCTCCACCGCCTGCGCCAGCACCTCCAGCTCCTCATCCTTCAGCTTCTTGAAGAGGGAGTGCGCTGCCAGTTTGAGGGCGCTGGGACCATCGTCGGAGCCAGCCGCCGCGCAGCGTTGCCGCCACAGCCGCCGCACCAGCCGGGCACGGCGGGAGCGGAACATGGGGCGGCAGCGGGGGCTACCTGTGGGACGGGGACGATCAGTGGGACGGGGACAAGCAGTGGGATGGGGACCTGCAAGGTGAGGAACAACGACAAGGTGGAGATCACCTGCAGGATGGGGAACCACCTAAGGGATGGGGACTTCATTCAGGATGGGGACAACCTATAAGATGAGGACAACCTGCAGGATGGGGACCACCTGAGGGATGGGGACAACCTATAAGATGAGGACAACCTGCAGGATGGGGACCACCTGAGGGATGGGGACCTCATTCAGGATGGGGACAACCTATAAGATGAGGACAACCTGCAGGATGGGGACCACCTGAGGGATGGGGACCTCATTCAGGATGGGGATGACCAACAAGATGAGGACCACCTGCAGGATTAGGACCACCTACAAGACAAGGACCGCCTGCAAGATGGGGACTGGTGGTGGGATGGGGACCACCTACAAGATGAGGACAACCTGCAGGATGGGGACTGCCAGTGGGATGGGGGACCACCTGTGGGATGGGGACCACGTACAAGACGAGGACAACCTGCAGGATGGGGACCACCAGTGGGATGGAGAACCACCTACAAGATGAGGACAACCTGCAGGATAGGGACTGCCAGTGGGATGGGGGACCACCTGTGGGATGGGGGACCACCTGTGGGATGGAGAACCACCTACAAGACGAGGACAACCTGCAGGATGGGGACCACTTGCAAGATGGGGACTACCTGCAGGATGGGGAACTACCAGTGGAATGGGGACCAAGGTCATGGAGATCCTCATGGTCATGTAGTGATGTGACCCCTAAACCAGGCCCCAAGGGCAGGAGAACCTGCCCAGCCTGAGACAGCAAGACCCCTGCCAACAGCACACACCACCCTTCGATGTCCCTCCAGTTGGGGTCCCCAGGGGAAGGGGTCCCCCAGGAAGGGGGTCCTTGGAAAAGGGGTCCCTAAGGAAGGGATTCCCATGTTGGGGTCCCTGGGGAGAAGGGGTTCCCAAGGAAGGGGTCCTGGGCTGGGGTGCCAGGGTAAGAGGTCCCCAAGGATGGGCTCCTGGGTTGGGGTCCTTGGGTTGGGGTCCCAGGGTAAGGGGTCCCCAAGGAAGGGGTCCATGAAGAAGGGGTCCCTGGGGGTAAGGGGTCCCAAGGTTGCAGTCCCCGAGGACGGGGTCCACGAGGGAGGGAGAAGCCCCCAGGTTGCGGTCTCTGAAGAGGGGGTCCATGAGGAGAGGGTCCCTGGGGAATGGGTTCCTAAGGAAGGGGGGAAGGAAAGGGTCTTTGGGTCAAGAGGGTCCTGGGGAGGGGTCCCCAGGTCGGGGTCTTTGGGGAAGGGCTCCCTGGCTTGGGATCCCAGGGGGAAAGGGGGTCCCTGGGGAAGGAATGGGTCCCTGCGTTAGGCTCCCTGGGTTGGGGTCTCACTCACGGCTGCAGCAGCGCGGGGTGCGAGGTGTGGGGGCCGCGCATGGGCCCGTGGCTCTGGGAGCCAGGACGGCTCTGCGCACTCGGTGAGCCTGCCAGCAACTTTTCCTGTGCCGGGGACGGATCCTTCCCTCCTCCGGATCTCCCTGTTTGGGGAAGGCACGGATTCGGCCCAGCCTGGCCAGCGCTGGCACTGAGCCGCTGCCGGGGACACGGGGCAGCAGGAGCAGCGATGCCAGCACCGCGATGCCAGAGCTCGATGGGATCCACCAGCAGCGATGCCAGCACCGCGATGCCAAAACTGGGTGGGATCCACTGGCACGGATGCCAGAGCCAGGTGGGATCCACCAGCAGCGATGCCAGCACCACGATGACAGAGCCAAGCGGGATCCACCACCAGTGATCCCTGGCACCACCGAGCCCCCCAACACCACAGGTGGGGGTCCCTGTTGCTCCCCAGCACCCCAAGGTGGGGTCCCTGCCACCACCAAGTCCCTCAACACCACAGGTGGGGGTCCCTGTTGCTCCCCAGCACCCCAAGGTGGGGTCCCTGGCACCACCGAGCCCTCCAGCACCACAGGTGGGGGTCCCTGTTGCTCCCCAGCACCCCAAGGTCCTGTCACCAGTGATCCCTGTCACCACTGAGCACCCCAGCACCACAGGTGGGGGTCCCTGTTGCTCCCCAGCACCCCAAGGTGGGGTCCCTGCCACCACCAAGTCCCCCAACACCACAGGTGGGGGGCCCTGTTGCTCCCCAGCACCCCAAGGTGGGGTCCCTGGCACCACCGAGCCCTCCAGCACCACAGGTGGGGGTCCCTGTTGCTCCCCAGCACCCCAAGGTCCTGTCACCAGTGATCCCTGTCACCACTGAGCACCCCAGCACCACAGGTGGGGGTCCCTGTTGCTCCCCAGCACCCCAAGGTGGGGTCCCTGCCACCACCAAGTCCCTCAACACCACAGGTGGGGGTCCCTGTTGCTCCCCAGCACCCCAAGGTGGGGTCCCTGGCACCACCGAGCCCTCCAGCACCACAGGTGGGGGTCCCTGTTGCTCCCCAGCACCCCAAGGTCCTGTCACCAGTGATCCCTGTCACCACTGAGCACCCCAGCACCACAGGTGGGGGTCCCTGTTGCTCCCCAGCACCCCAAGGTGGGGTCCCTGCCACCACCAAGTCCCTCAACACCACAGGTGGGGGTCCCTGTTGCTCCCCAGCACCCCAAGGTGGGGTCCCTGGCACCACCGAGCCCTCCAGCACCACAGGTGGGGGTCCCTGTTGCTCCCCAGCACCCCAAGGTCCTGTCACCAGTGATCCCTGTCACCACTGAGCACCCCAGCACCACAGGTGGGGGTCCCTGTTGCTCCCCAGCACCCCAAGGTGGGGTCCCTGCCACCACCAAGTCCCCCAACACCACAGGTGGGGGGCCCTGTTGCTCCCCAGCACCCCAAGTCAGGGGTCCCTGGCACCACTGAGCCCCCCAGCACCACAGGTGGGGGTGCCTGTTGCTCTCCAGCACCCCAAGGTGGGGTCCCTGTCACCACCGAGCCCCCAAACACCACAGGTGGGGGTGCCTGTTGCTCCCCAGCACCCCAAGGTGGGGTCTCTGCCACCAACAAGTCCCCCAACACCACAGGTGGGGGTCCTTGTTTTTCCCCAGCACCCCAAGTCAGTGATCCCTGGCACCACCGAGCCCCCCAACACCACAGGTGGGGGTGCCTGTTGCTCCCCAGCACCCCAAGTCAGGGGTCCCTGGCACCACCGAGCCCCCCAGCACCGCAGGTGGGGGGCGCTGTTGCTCCCCAGCACCCCAAGTCAGGGGTCCCTGGCACCAACAAGTCCCCCAACACCACAGGTGGGGGTCCCTGTTGCTCCCCAGCATCCCAAGATGGGGACCCTGTCCCCACCAAGCACCCAGACCAGGGTCCCTGTGGCCACCGAGCCCCCTCCCTGGGTGTTGGGTGAGGCTGGGAGCCACTCCAGAACAAAGAAGTTGATGTCAACGGGCCCCTTATCCCGCTCGGGGCCGCGTTTCCTGCTCCTGACTTCCCGCCGCGATAAGCGTGGCCGCGCTGGCGCCAAGGCTGGGGCACACGGTGCCAGCACCGGCACCGCCGGCACCGCCGGCACCCGGCAGGCTGAGCAGGATGGGACCCCCGCAACCAGAGCCAGAGACCCCCGCAGCCACCACCTTGGCGTCAGCACCAAGCATAAAAGCCCAAAATCTCAAATACTCCATGAAATCAAGTTTTACTCAAGGACTTGTAGCCAAAATCACCATAAAACCCCAAATTCTTGGGTACTTTGTGAAATTCAGGTTCGCTCGAGGACTTTTAGCATCAAACGCAATGAGCATAAAAACCCAAACTCCCAAATACTCCATGAAATCAAGTTTTACTCAAGGACTTTTAGCCAAAATCATCATAAAAGCCCAAATTCTTGAATACTCTGCAAAATCCAGGTTTACTCGAGGACTTCTAGCATCAAACGCAACGAGCATAAAAGCCCAAACTCCCAAATACTCCATAAAATCAAGTTTTACTCAAGTTATTCCATCAAGAAAGAAAACAAACAATGAGCAGCGACCAACAAGAGCTTTAAAGGCACCGGGTTTGATCTTTGCCACGAGAGAATGAGTAAAGCGATTAAGAACGAGACATCAGCAATTGTTTCTTTCCCATCATCATCCCCCAGATCCGCAGATCGTTTCTATCACAATCTACGTGTGATATAAAACCCATCTAATTGGTTTTAAACACAAATAACCCACCTACGATCACCTCATCCACTCCCCCGACCCACAGAGGCTTTCTGAATAATCTGAATAATTAATTATCCTGAATAATCCATTTATTCACGACCCGCGTGCGATATAAAAATCAGCTATTTATTAATTACGAATAATCCACGGGTCACCTATATTCTGTGGATCACCTATATTCTGAGGCTCCGTACTCTGGATAATCCATTTATTCACAATGCAAGCGTGATATAAAAATTGGTTTAATTGGATTTAAATACAAATCATCAGCCTAATTTCTACGGTTCGGGCGCCGTCCGTCCCGCGGCCGCAGCCGCCGCCATGAGGGGCCCTTCGGCGCCGTTCGGCTCCGGTCGCGTCCCGGCCAAGGCCACGGAGCAGGAAACAGGCTGGAACGGGGACAAAGCGGGGACACACGGGGTTGAGTCACGGGCAGGGACAGGCAGGACGGGACCCACGGCGCCCGCGCGCCACAGGGTGAGGGGTTGGAGGGGTTGGGGGCCATCGGCTCCGTCGGCGTGGGGCGGCACGCAAGCCTGGAGGGGGGAGACACGGGGTGAGGAAGCCAGAGGCACCACGGACGCACCCCGGCATCCTCCAAGAACCATGGCTGCACCCCATCACCTCCTCACCCCATCACCTCCTCACCCCCAGCTGGGTTCCCATCACCTCCTGACCCCCCAGTTGGGTCTCCATCATCCCCAAGCACCACGGCTGTACCCCATCACCTCCTCACCCCATCACCTCCTCACCCCCAGCTGGGTTCCCATCACCTCCTGACCCCCCAGTTGGGTCTCCATCATCCCCAAGCACCACGGCTGAACCCCATCACCTCCTCACCCCATCACCTCCTCACCCCTAACTGGGTCTCCATCATCCCCAAGCACCACGGCTGTACCCCATCACCTCCTCACCCCATCACCTCCTCACCCCCAGCTGGGTTCCCATCACCTCCTGACCCCCCAGTTGGGTCTCCATCATCCCCAAGCACCACGGCTGAACCCCATCACCTCCTCACCCCATCACCTCCTCACCCCTAACTGGGTCTCCATCATCCCCAAGCACCGTGGCTGAACCCCATCACCTCCTCACCCCATCACCTCCTCACCCCCAGCTGGGTTCCCATCACCTCCTGACCCCCCAGTTGGGTCTCCATCATCCCCAAGCACCACGGCTGAACCCCATCACCTCCTCACCCCATCACCTCCTCACCCCTAACTGGGTCTCCATCATCCCCAAGCACCGTGGCTGAACCCCATCACCTCCTCACCCCATCACCTCCTCACCCCCAGCTGGGTTCCCATAACGTCCTGACCCCCCAGGTGGGTCTCCATCATCCCCAAGCACCACGGCTGAACCCCATCACCTCCTCACCCCATCACCTCCTCACCCCAACTGGGTCTCCATCATCCCCAAGCACCACGGCTGTACCCCATCACCTCCTCACCCCATCACCTCCTCACCCCCAGCTGGGTTCCCATCACCTCCTGACCCCCCAGGTGGGTCTCCATCATCCCCAAGCACCATGGCTGCACCCCATCACCTCCTCACCCCATCACCTCCTCACCCCTAACTGGGTCTCCATCATCTCCAAGCACCACGGCTGAACCCCGTCACCTCCTCACCCCATCACCTCCTCACCCCTAACTGGGTCTCCATCATCTCCAAGCACCGTGGCTGAACCCCATCACCTCCTCACCCCATCATCTCCTCACCCCCAGCTGGGTTCCCATCACCTCCTGACCCCCCAGTTGGGTCTCCATCATCTCCAAGCACCACAGCTGAACCCCGTCACCTCCTCACCCCATCACCTCCTCACCCCTAACTGGGTCTCCATCATCTCCAAGCACCGTGGCTGAACCCCATCACCTCCTCACCCCATCATCTCCTCACCCCCAGCTGGGTTCCCATCACCTCCTGACCCCCCAGTTGGGTCTCCATCATCTCCAAGCACCATGGCTGAACCCCGTCACCTCCTCACCCCATCACCTCCTCACCCCTAACTGGGTCTCCATCATCTCCAAGCACCACGGCTGAACCCCATCACCTCCTCACCCCATCACCTCCTCACCCCTAACTGGGTCTCCATCATCCCCAGGCACCACAGCTGAACCCCATCACCTCCTCACCCCATCACCTCCTCACCCCTAACTGGGTCTCCATCACCTCCTGACCCCCCAGTTGGGTCTCCATCATCCCCAAGCACCACGGCTGAACCCCATCACCTCCTCACCCCATCACCTCCTCACCCCTAACTGGGTCTCCATCACCCCTCAAGCACCATGGCTGCACCCCATCACCTCCTCACCCCATCACCTCCTCACCCCCAGCTGCGTTCCCATCACCTCCTGACCCCCCAGTTGGGTCTCCATCATCCCCAAGCACCACGGCTGAACCCCATCACCTCCTCACCCCATCACCTTCTCACCCCTAACTGGGTCTCCATCATCTCCAAGCACCATGGCTACATCCCATCACCTCCTCACCCCCAGCTGGGTTCCCATCACCTCCTGATCCCCTAGTTGGGTCTCCCATCATCCCCAAGCACCATGGCTGAACCCCATCACCTCCTCACCCCTAGCTGGGTCCCCATCATCCCCAAGCACCATGGCTGCATCTATCACCCCATCATCCCGAGGCTGGGCCCCCATCACCCTCCAGGCACCATGGCTGCCCCCATCACCCCCAGGAGCCCCCAGCTGGCCCTCATCATCCTAAGGTTGGGCACCCATCACCCCAAGGTTGGATTCCCATCACCTCCCAACCGCCACGGCTGCCCCCATCACCCCCAGGAGCCCCCAGTTGGCCCTCATCACCCCAAGGTTTGGCCCCCATCACCCTTCAGGCACCATGGTTGCACCCATCACCCCAAGGTTGCCCTCCCATCACCTCCCAACCACCACGGTTGCCCCCATCGCCCTCAGGAGCCCCCCAGTTGGGTCCCACCACCCACCAGTTGGACCCCATCCCCCCCCAGGAGCCCCCATATCAAGCACAGGCCACTCACCCACGCCCGGAGGAGCCACCCTCTAGTCAAGCAGCTCATGGATGCACCAGCTGCAGAGGAGCAGGTAGACGCAGCGGCGCAGCAGGCGCAACAGCCACGTGCCTAGACGCAGCCCCAGCGAGGCCGGCGCCGCGGCTGGCAGCGCCACAGCCCTCGCCGCTCGCCTCGGCGCGCTCGCGGTGAGCCGCGGCTGCATGGCTGGCGAGGGGGGCAGCGGGATGCAAGGCGAGAAGGCAACCACGCGATGCGCAGGACCCGGCGAGCGCTGGAACCTGCTGCGTTCTCGGCGCTTCCAAAGCCCGCGGACTCTTTTGTTCACGCAGAGGTGGCCTCAACCCCCACCGCGCGGCGCCTGCCAGAGCCCGGAGCGCGATGCACAGCGCAGCAGGTTTATTCATCGAATCGTTTGGTTGCAAAAGACCTTTGAGATCGAGGCCAACCGGCCCCGTCCATCACTGAATCACCTTTCAGAACCCTGTCCTCCTGGGTTTTGAACCCCACCAAGGATCATAGAATCATAGAAACATCAGGTTGGAAGAGACCTATCGGATCATCGAGTCCAACCATTCCCATCAATCACTAACCCATGTCCCTCAGCACCTCGGCCACCCGGCCCTTAAACCCCTTAAACACATCTTCTAAACCCCTCCAGGGATGGGGACTCCACCACTGCCCCAAGCAGCCTCTGCCAGTGCCCGAGAACCCTTGCAGTGAAGAAAAAGTCACAGATTTATAGAATCTTGGGCAGTTTCAATATGGGCTGAGAGGATTGGGAGCAGCCCTGGGAAGGACTTGGGGTGCTGGGGGAGGAGATGTTCCACAGGAGCCGGCAACGTGTGCTTGGAGCCCAGAAACCACCCGTGTGCTGGGCTGCATCCAGAGCCGTGGGGCCAGCAGAGAGGGAGGGGATTCTGCCCCTCTGGTGACACCCTACTTGGAGTCCTGTGTCCAGTTGTGGAGTCTCCAACATAAGAAGGACATGGATGTGTTGTAGCGAGTCCAGAGGAGACCACGGAGATGATCTGAGGGCTGGAGCACCTGGGGTTGTTCAGCCTGGAGAAGACTCCGGGGAGACCTTAGAGCAGCTTCCAGCACTGAAAGGGTCTCCAGGAGGCTCTTGATGAAGGATTGCAGGGAGACGATGAGGGGGAACAGTTTGAAATTGGAAAGGGGAAGTTTAGATGGAACATTAAGGGAGAAATTCTTCACGATGAGGGTGGGGAGACCCTGACCCAGGTTGCCCAGAGCAGCGGTGGCTGGAGGTGTTCAAGGTCAGGTTGGATGGGGCTTGGAGCCCCGTTCCATGGCAGGGGGTGGAATACAAACCATTCCAAGATTCTATATTTCTATGAAATCATCAAGATGGAAAAGCTCTCTCAGGTCATCCAGTCCAACCCCACCGTGCCAACTCAACCACGTCCCCAACTACCGCAGCCACATGGTTTTGATCCTCTCCAGGGACGGAGACTCCATCACGTCTCTTTGCACCATCATTTCCAGTGCCTGAGAATCCTTTCCATGAAGAAATATTCCCCAATATCCACTCTCTCCCTCCCCCGGCACCATCCAGCACCAGGTTTATTCACTGCCAACCCCAGCAGCACCAGGGACGTCGGTGACAGAGCAGGTCACCCTCAGCATCGCGGCAGAGCCTTCACCGGCGGGATGTGCGCTCCTCTTCCTCGTTTTCCAGCTCGTACGCAGGTCGGTAGCTCTCCCGGCCGTGAGCGTCCGTGTAGCGCAGCGCCGGGTTCTTGAGCGTGTTGGCCATGCTGCCCAGCGAGGTGTAGCTGCCGAGGGAGAAGGTGGCATCAGGGCTGCGGCCATCGGCAGCAGAGACAGCAGCACTGAGTCCTGGGGTCAGTTGTGGGCCCCTCCCCACAAGAAGGATGTTGAGGCTCTGGAGCGAGTGCAGAGAAGAGCAACGAAGCTGGGGAGGGGGCTGGAGAAGAAGAGGAGCGGCTGAGAGAGCTGGGGGGGGTTAGCCTGGAGAAGAGGAGGCTGAGGGGAGACCTCATTGCTCTCTGCAACTCCCTGAGAGGAGGTTGTGGAGAGGAGGGAGCTGGGCTCTTCTCCCAAGGGCCAGGGGACAGGACGAGAGGGAATGGCCTCAAGCTCCACCAGGGGAGGGTCAGGCTGGACATCAGGATGAAATATTTCATGGAAAGGGTGATTGGTCCCTGGCAGAGGCTGCCCAGGGAGGGGGTTGAGTCCCCTTCCCTGGAGGGGTTTAATGGCCGGGTGGACGAGGTGCTGAGGGACATGGGTTAGTGATTGATGGGAATGGTTGGACTCAATGACCCGATGGGTCTCTTCCAACCTGGTGATTCTATGATCAGACACTCACCCCTTGTCATAGAGGACACAGTACGGAACAAAGAGCTTGCGGAGGAACTCCCAAATGTCCCGGTAGGTCCAGTCCTGCAGGGAGAATGGGACAGGAGTTGTAGAGGTGGTGGGAAGGCAGAAGACTTAGACTGGACTTTAGGAAGAAATTCTTCACAATGAGAGTGGGGAGGCCCTGGCCCAGGTTGTCCAGAGCAGGGGTGGCTGCCCCATCCCTGGAGGGGTTCAAGGCCAGGCTGGATGGATCTTGGAGCCCCTGATGCAGTGGGAGGTGTCCCTGCCCATGGCAGGGGTGGGACTAGATGGGTTTGAGGTCCCTTCCAACCCAAAGCATTCCATAACTCCTTGATCTTTGAGGTCCCTTCTAACCCAAACCATTCCCCAATTCCATGACCTTTGAGGTCCCACTCACCAGCAGGGGGTTCACGCGGGTGTAGGGGGGCCAGCCGGGGTCTGTGGGGCACAGGGGGGTCAGGGTGCGCGAGTAGGGGTCGGTGCGGCGTGTTCCCATCAGCACGGCCTCCAGCTGCGGCCGCTCCTCCTTCAGGCGCCCCAGGGCCTCGCGGATGGAGCCCGACACCGTCACCAGCTGGATCTGGTACCTGTGTGGGGCAGGGAGACAGGCTGCCCCACAGCCCTGCCCCACAGCTACCCCTCTGCCCCACAGCCCTGCCCCACAGCCCCCCACACACACACCACAGCCACCCCCTCTGTCCCACAGCACCCGTTCTGCCCCATAGCCCTGCCCCATACCCCCCTCCTGCCCCACAGCACCCTCCTCTCTCTACCCCACAGACCCCATCTCTGCCCCAAAGCCCCCTCCTCTGCCCCACACCTTTGGATGGTCGCCTGGATGAACTGCTCCAGCTCAGGAAAGGGGGACCCAGTGCGGATGTAGAGCACCTGCAGCTTCTCCTGCCCCACCGGGTGCCGCCTGCGGAGAGACCATCGCGGTGGGCCCTGACCAGAACCACAGCCGTGCGGCACAGGTCTGTGTCTTGATGATCTCAAAGGTCTTGTCCAACCAAGCGATTCTAGGATCGCACCCCAGGAATCACAGAATCACCAGGTTGGAAAGGCCCACCGGATCATCGAGTCCAACCATTCCCATCAGTCACTAACCCATGTCCCTCAGCACCTCGTCCACCCGGCCCTTAAACCCCTCCAGGGAAGGGGACTCAACCCCCTCCCTGGGCAGCCTCGGACACTGCCCAATCACCCTTTCCATGAAATATTTTTTCCTACTGTCCATCCTGACCCTCCCCTGGTGGAGCTTGAGGCCATTCCCTCTCGTCCTGTCCCCTGGCCCTTGGGAGAAGAGCCCAGCTCCCTCCTCTCCACAACCTCCTCTCAGGGAGTTGCAGAGAGCAATGAGGTCTCCCCTCAGCCTCCTCTTCTCCAGGATAAACCCCCCCAGCTCTCTCAGCCGCTCCTCTTCTTCTCCAGCCCCCTCCCCAGCTTCGTTGCTCTTCTCTGCACTCGCTCCAGAGCCTCAACATCCTTCTTGTGGGGAGGGGCCCACAACTGACCCCAGGATTCGAGGAGCGGTCTCCCCAGGACCGAGGCCAGAGGGAGAAGAACCTCCCTGGCCCTGCTGGCCACGCCGGGTCTGATCCAAGCCAAGATGCCCTTGGCCTTCTTGGCCCCCTGGGCCCCTGCTGGCTCCTGTTCAACCAACCCCCCCAGGTCCTTCTCCTCCAGGCACTTTCCAGCCAGACTTCTCCTAGGCTGGAGCTGCTCAGGGTTGTTGTGCCCCAAGTGCAGGACCCGGCATGTGGCCTTGTTAACCCTCCTGCCGTTGGTCTCAGCCCACGGATCCAGCCTGTTTAGATCCCTTTGGAGCCTCCCAACCTCCAGCAGATCCAGCTTCCACCCAGCTTAGTCCCCCCTCCCCCTGTTGAGCCCCAGACAGCCCCCATGGAGCCCCCTGCCCCACGCCGAGTACCTCTCCAGGGCAGCGTGGACGAGGTGCAGCAGTGCTGTGCAGTCCTTGCCGCCGTTGAAGCCCACACAGAGCTGGGTCAGGCTGTACTGGGCCAAAGCCTCCTCGATGATGTGCAGCGCAGCCGCCACTTTGTGCCCCAGGGCCGTGCCTGCCAGGAGGGGACAATCGGTGCCAGCCCAGGATGATCCCCTTGGGTGGCCCTGGGGAGGAACAGAAACACCTGGGATGGAGCCAGGCTGAGAGGAGACCTCATTGCTCTCTGCAACTCCCTGAGAGGAGGTTGTGGAGAGGAGGGAGCTGGGCTCTTCTCCCAAGGGCCAGGGGACAGGACGAGAGGGAATGGCCTCAAGCTCCACCAGGGGAGGGTCAGGCTGGACATCACGAAAAAATGTTTCATGGGAAGGGTGATTGGGCAGTGTCCGAGGCTGCCCAGGGAGGGGGTTGAGTCCCCTTCCCTGGAGGGGTTTAAGGGATGGGTGGACGAGGTGCTGAGGGACATGGGTTAGTGATTGATGGGAACGGTTGGACTCGATGATCCGGTGGGTCTCTTCCAACCTGGTGACTCTATGATTCTACGATTCTATGAAGGAACACGGTGCCACTCCCCTTCCATCCTGGAGACCAGTGGCTAACTGGGATTACTGGTCCTGCTCCAACCTGCGCAGGACCAAGCTGCGTCACCAGCAAAGCTTCAACGCTCTCCAATCCCCACCCCACACCAACCCTGCTCCCAAATCACTCTTCCCACAGCTGGAGCCACGCAGAGGCACGAATCGTCCCCGTACCTGCCTCAGCCAGGCCATAAACCTGCGCGGCCGCCAGCGCGACGCAGTCGGTCACCGCCGGCACGACAACGCCCGGCGGCAGCTTCTCCCTCAAGAACCCATGAACTTCCTCCAGGTCCTGCTCCGACTCCGATTCCAACGTCAGCTTCACGCGGTAGTAGTTGCTCACCCAGTCCGGGTACGAACCCAAAGCCACGCGGCCCTGGAAGGCGGCGTTGGCTTCGTAGAGCACAGGGGCGATGAGGACCTCGTCAGCCGCCACGTAGATGTCCCGGGAGTGGAAACGGGTGCCGGGACTGTGGAAGAGGTGAGCGAGGCCATCCAGGGCGCGTTCCATCAGCGCCGGGATGCCGGGGAAGATGTAGACGTTGCGGACGCTGACCAAAGGGTACTTGAAGGCGTTGCCTGTGTGCCCGTCGGTGCCGTAGTTGAGGCGGGAGGACTCGGGGACACGAGCCAACTTCATCTCGGGGCACTCCATGTCCGTCTTGCCGAAGAACTTGTGCACCAGGGCCACCAGGTCAGGGTGGGGAGTGACCTTCTCCCCGAAGGCCTTGGCCACGGCCTCAAAGGTGACGTCGTCGTGCGTCGGGCCGATGCCCCCCGAGGTCAGGACGTAGGTGAAGCGGGAGGAGAAGGCGGCCACCTCGTCGGCGATGGCCTCCACCTCATCGGGGACCACGGAGATGCGGGCCACCTTCACACCCAGGGCGTGCAGCCGCCGGCACATGAAGAAGGAGTTGGTGTCCTGCGTGTGGCCCTGGGGGAACAGAGACACCTGGATGGAGCCACTGGTGACAGGGACACCTGAGGCTGAGCCACCTGGGACAGAGATACCTGTGATGGTATGGCCCTGGGGATGCTTGGGATGGAGACACCTGGGATGGTGGGCACCTCAGGGGACAGAGACACCTGGATGGTGGGGTGTCTTGGGTGGTCCTGGGGGGATGGAGCCACCTGGGATGGAGCCACTGGTGACAGAGACACCTGAGACTGAGCCACCTGTGGCAGACACCTGTGATGCTATGGGGGGGATGGAGACACTTGTGATGGAGACATCTGGGATGGTGGGGTGCCTTGGGTGGCCCTGGGGGGATGGAGCCACCTGGGTTATAGCCACCTGGGATGGAGCCACCTGGGATGGGGACACCTGGGACGGAGCACTCAGGATCGTGGGTGCCTTGGGTGGCCCTGGGGGGATGGAGACACCCAGGACAGACACTGGGGACGGTGCCACCCATGATGGTGGCGTCCTCAGGTGGGCCTGGGGGGACAGAGCCACCCGAGCTGGAGCCAACCGCGATGGCGGAGCCTTCAGGTGGCAGTGAGGGGGGGGACGAAGGCACCTTGGATGGAGCCATTTGTGACGGTGACACCCGAGACAGAGACACCATGACAGCTGGTGCCCTGGGGGGGGATGGAGACCCCATTACCCATGGCCACACCCCCAGTAACAGAGATGCCACAATGGCCATGCCCCCTCTTAGCCATATAACCACATCGATGGCCACGCCCCCTCTAAGCAGTGACCACGCCCCCTCCGAGCCATAAGACTATGGCACAGGCCACGCCCCTTAGCCATTGCCACGCCCCCAGGCGTGACCACGCCCCTTAGCAATATAAATACGGTGGTGGCCACGCCCCCTTAGCCATGGCCACGCCCCTCGACCATAGAAACTCCCCTCAGCCATGGCCACGCCCCTTCTGAGCAAGGCCACGCCCCCTCCGCCACACAACCCCCCTCAGCCACGGCCACGCCCCCCTCCGCCATAGCCCCTCCCCCCGCCCGCCCCCCTCCCCGCCTCACCCGCAGGATTTCGTCGCCGATGACGACGATACCGGCGGTGGCGGGGGGGGAGCCGGGCGCGGCCGCGGGCCCGGGAGCCGCCATGGAGCGCGAGGCGGCGGCGCGCAGAGCCCGGCCCGCCCGCAGCACCGCCCGCAGCGGCCCCGCCATGCGCGCCCCCCCCCACACCGCCCCGCGCGCCCATTGGCCGCGGCCTCCGCCCTACGACGCGCTCCCATTGGCTGCGGCCGCGAGCTTGTTCCGCCCCCCCAGCCAGCGCCGCGCTCCCATTGGCTTAGAAACAAATAAGGCCACGCCCCCAACACCACCCCCCGCTCCCATTGGTTCAGGCACACACGGCCCCGCCCAGTAGCCGAAGGGCGCGCCTGTCACGAGGATAGGAGGGAGGCGGGACTCGCGCGGACGAAACCATCGCTGCGGGGGGGGGTTGCCTGCTCCCCCCCCTCGCTAAGGCCGTGGGCTCGCCCGGCATGGGGGCTGTACCGAGAGCTCCAGGAGACACACATCCCACCCCATCCCGACGATGGAGGGGTGGTCCTCCAGCCTCAGGACCCCCTGTATGGAATCTCAGAGCGGTTTGGGGGTGAAGGGATCTCAAGGATCATGGGGTGGGTTGGAAGGGACCCCAAAGCCCATCCAGACCCACCCCTGCCCTGGGCAGGGACACCTCCCACTGGATCAGGAGCTCCAAGCCCCATCCAACCTGGCCTTGAACCCCTCCAGGGATGGAGCAACCTGGGCCAGGGCCTCCCCAGCCTCACAGAACATTTCTCCCCAAAGATCTCATCTCAATCTCCCCTGTTGCAGCTCCGAACTGTTTCTCTCATCCTGTCCCTGTCGTCCCTGATCCCCTCCCCAGCTTTCCTGGAGCCTCTTTCCATGCTGGAAGCTGTTCAAAGGTCTCCATGGAGCTGTCTCCTCCAGCCTTAACAACCCAAACACTCCCAACCTGACCTTGTATGGGAGGTGCTACAGTTCATGGATCATCTCCGTGGCCTCCTCTGGAGTCGCTCCAACAGCTCCGTGTCCTCCCTGTGCTGAGGACTCCAGAACTGGACTCAGGGCTCCAGGTGGGTCTCACCAGAGGGGCAAAATCCCTTCCCTCCCTGCTGGCCCCACGGCTCTGGATGCAGCTCAGGACACAAGTGCTTTCCTTCTCCCAATCCTGTCATCTCCCATCCTTTCCTGAAACTATGCGTTGGCCTTGCAATGCCCAGACTGGACAATCCCAACTCTTTCCACCTCTCCTCATGCAGGAGGTGTTCCATACCGCATTCCATTCCAGTACTGGAACCCCCCCAGTCCTCCAGGAGATGCAGGTGCTCCGGGAAGCCCTTCTCTACCCTCCTCCAACCACTGGGAGCCCACCAACTCCACTGGGAGGAGGTGTGGACGCCCCGGGAAGCCCTCCCATATCCCATTCCAGCACTGGGAGCCCCCTCAATCCACCAGGAGGGCGTGGGGGTGCCCTGGGAAGATCTCCCATACCCCATTTCAGCACCAGGACCCCCTCAATCCACCGGGAGGGGGTAGGATTGCCCCGGGAAGCTCTCCCGTGCCTCCTCCGGTCACCACCAGCAGCCTGTGCCCCCCCCCCCAGGTAGGATGCTCTGAGATACCAGGACATCCCCCCTCTTCCCCACTCCAGGAGCTCACAAACATCCTTTTATTGAACCTTCGGCATTCGGGAAGAGCCCCCCGGCACCGGGGAACCCCCCAGGAACACCAGGCAGGATGAGACGGAGGAAGGTGCTGGCCCGGGGGCTCCGCTGTGCCGGGGGCGGCTCACTTCTCCGGCTTCTTAGGCAGCGGGCGGCGGAAAAGCAGGATGTGGGGCTCTGGAGGAGAAACAAGAGGTGTTAGTGGTGGCTCCTCGCAGGTGCCGTCCTCCCCTTCTCCCCTACTCCGGGCTCACCTGGCTCGTGGACCATGTAGTGGACCCAGCCCTGGCTCTGCTGCACCCCCAGGTTCCTCCACTCCGACTCCGACAGCAGGTGAGTCCTGGGCACCAGCCGCGCAAGCTCCTTCGGCAACACCACGTGCCTGCGGCCCCGCGGCGTCAGCTCCCGGGGAGCCGCAACGCTGGGAATCCCACCCTTTGGGGACCCACCACCCCCAGACATCCCCCCACCCTACAGGGAGCAGCCACCTCCAGGGTATCCCACCCATCCACCAGCCTGGGAATCCCACCCCATGGGGAGCAGCACCAGGATACGCTACCTAGGGGTGTCTCGTACCCCAAGAAAAGCATTAGGAGAAGCACCAGGACCCATCACCTTGGGAATCCCACCCCATGGGGACCCATCACGCTGGGAATCTCAACCTGGGGGGATCCACTACCCTGGGAATCCCACCCCATGGGGAGCAGCACCAGGATACGCTACCCAGGGGTGTCTTGTACCCCAAGAAAAGCATTAGATGAAGCACCAGGACCCACCACCCTGGGAATCCCACCCTGGGGGCCCCATGACCCTGGGAATCTCAACCTGGGGGGACCCATCACCCTGGGAATCCCACCCCATGGGGAGCAGCACCAGGATACACTACCCAGGGGTGTCTTGTACCCCAAGAAAAGCACTAGGGGAAGCACCAGGACCCATCACCCTGGGAATCCCACCCTGGAGGGACCCACCACCCTGGGAATCTCAGCCTGGGGGGACCCAGGACCCCCACCCCGGGTGAAGCACTGGGACCTGCCACCCCCGAGCATCCCTCCTCCCCCCTGCCCCGGTATGAACCCGTTAACGGGACACCACCCCCTCGGGGCCCCGTTACCGGGACATCCCCCCCTCCCTCGCTCCTGAGGGCCCCGTTACCGGGGCATTCCCCCTCCCTCGCTCCTGAGGGCCCCGTTACCGGGGCATTCCCCCCCTCCCTCGCTCCTCAGGGCCCCGTTACCGGGGCATCCCCCCCCTCCCTCGCTCCTCAGGGCCCCGTTACCGGGGCATCCCCCCCTCCCTCACTCCTGAGGGCCCCGTTATCGGGGCATCCCCCCCTCCCTCGCTCCTCGGGGCCCCGTTACCGGGACATCCCCCCCTCCCTCGCTGCTCAGGGCCCTGTTACCGGGACATCCCCCCCTCCCTCGCTCCTCGGGGCCCCGTTACCGGGACTTCCCCCCTTACTCCCTCCTCCCAGAGCCTCTCCCGGGTCTCCCCCCGCCCCGCCTCACCGGTACTCGAACTCCTCATCGTCGTACTTGTCCGAGTAGTAGATCTGCTTGTGCGCCATGCCGCCCCGCCCCGGGCCCCCGCGCCCCCCAGCGCCGTTACCGCCCCCCCCCCGCCCCCCGCCGCGCTTTCAAACGCCGCCGCCCCGCGCTCCCATTGGCTCCGGCCGCGACAAGCCCCGCCCACAGAGGGGAGGGACGGGATCCCATTGGTCGGTGCCAGCGCTGGGGGGCGGGGCCTAGGCGCGGGGCCCGCGCGGGTCGCGATTGGTCGGCCCCGCGTCACGTGATAGAGAGCGCGGCGAGCTATTGGTTCGCCCTCGTCACGTGATGATGCTGGTGGGCGGGGGCCGGAAGTGAGTGGAGGGCTGTTGGAGGGCCGAGAGCGGGATCCCATTGGTCAGCGCGTGGGGGGGAGGGTCTCTGTGCCACTCCCTTGCAGCGCGCTATTGGCTCGCTCTTGTCACGTGACGGAGAGCGAGCCAATAGCGCGCCGCGCTCCCCGTCACGTGACGCGGGCGCGTTGAGGCCTCGCTGCAGGGCGGGGGCCGGAAGTGAGTGGCGGCGCGGCGGCTGCTGGGTTGGGGGTGGGGGAGGCGGGGGCGGAGCGGCAGCCGGGACCGGAGGAGACCGGTGCGAGGACTCATGGTGTCCCGGTAAGCGTAGGGGCCAGCCTGGGGCTGGAGGGGGGGCCGTGGCGGCGGTGGAGGCAGCGGCCAGACCGGGCGGGGCCTCCGGGGGCCGCTCAGGCCTCGGGCTCCCGGTGCCGGGCGAGGCCTTAAGGTCCTGGCCCAGCCCCTGTGGTGCTGGCCTGGGCCTCGGGGAGCCGCATTGGTACCGGACGGGCCTCCGTGGTAACGGCTCGCGTTCTGGGGAGGAGCTGTGCTCTTGAGTGAAGTCTTACGGTGCTGGGGGAAGCCCCACGGTCTCGGGGCCGGGCTGTGTCTCAGTGAGGCCCGTCGGTGACAAGCCGCGTTCCCTGGGAGCCCCAACGGTACCGGCCCGTGCCTCGGGAAGCCTTCGTGGTGCTGCACCCGCCGCTCGGTTGCGTCCAGCTCGGGGTGACTCCGGTGCCCCGGACCCCTCCGTGCTGTGTGTTCCCCGGGGCTATTCGCTGGGCCCTGGCCTTGTCCCGTTCCTTCCTCAGGGCTCTGTGCCGGTGAGGGGCTGGGGGAGCTCCCAGAGCCTGGTCTGACACGATCCCTGCAAGGACAGGTCCTGCTTCAGCCCCTCGGAGTGAGGAAGCGGAGCAGCCCCGGCTGCTGAGGGCAGGGGGGGGTCCTCTGCCTCGTCCGTGTGTCCGTCCCTTGCAGGCTGTCCGTACTTCTGCGCTTGAATCCCCTTGGGTAAGGTTGCGCTGGCCTGGAGAGAACCCGGATACGGTTTGCAGGGAATAATGTAATTCAGGGTTGGGGCTGTGGAAGCAGGGGCAAAGGGCAACTCTTGGTATCGCTCTCTGGGGATGGGCCTTGGCCTCCTCCAAGGTGATCAACTGACTTTTCCCTGCCCAGCAGCTTTCCCCGCTCGCTCGTCACCTCTGGGTGCTGATTTTAGGGCCAGGCAGGGCCCAGCTCTCAACTTGTGTCTGGTCAGGGAGTGACTCTTGAACTCTGACACCACTTGTGGGTGTAGGCAAGGCTGAGCAGAGCCAGGTTTGGCTCCATCCTCCTCCTCCAGTGCGTCCCGGCTCCATCCTCCTCCTCCTCCAGTGCGTCCCGGCTTCATCCTCCTCCTCCTCCAGTGCGTCCCGGCTCCATCCTCCTCCTCCTCCAGTGCGTCCCGGCTCCATCCTCCTCCTCCTCCAGTGCGTCCCGGCTCCATCCTCCTCCTCCTCCAGTGCGTCCCGGCTCCATCCTCCTCCTCCAGTGCGTCCCGGCTCCATCCTCCTCCTCCAGTGCGTCCCGGCTCCATCCTCCTCCTCCAGTGCGTCCCGGCTCCATCCTCCTCCTCCAGTGCGTCCCGGCTCCATCCTCCTCCTCCAGTGCGTCCCGGCTCCATCCTCCTCCTCCAGTGCGTCCCGGCTCCATCCTCCTCCTCCAGTGCCTCCCAGCCTCATCCTCCTCCTCCTCCAGTGCCTCCCAGCCTCATCCTCCTCCTCCTC
Organism: Phaenicophaeus curvirostris; assembly: GCF_032191515.1. Taxonomy (NCBI): domain Eukaryota; kingdom Metazoa; phylum Chordata; class Aves; order Cuculiformes; family Cuculidae; genus Phaenicophaeus; species Phaenicophaeus curvirostris. Next base: position 1,939,090 of record NC_091420.1, on the reverse strand, counting down.
CAGTGCCTCCCAGCCTCATCCTCCTCCTCCTCCAGTGCCTCCCAGCCTCATCCTCCTCCTCCTCCAGTGCCTCCCAGCCTCCTCCTCCTCCTCCTCCAGTGCATCCCAGCCTCATCCTCCTCCTCCTCCAGTGCATCCCAGCCTCATCCTCCTCCTCCTCCAGTGCATCCCAGCCTCATCCTCCTCCTCCTCCAGTGCATCCCAGCCTCATCCTCCTCCTCCTCCAGTGCATCCCAGCCTCATCCTCCTCCTCCTCCAGTGCATCCCAGCTCCATTCTCCTCCAGTGCATCCCAGCTCCATTCTCCTCCAGTGCATCCCAGCTCCATCCTCCTCCAGTGCCTCCCAGCTCCATCCTCCTCCAGTGCCTCCCAGCTCCATCCTCCTCCTCTAGTGCATCCCAGCCTCATCCTCCTCCTCCTCCAGTGCCTCCCAACTCCATCCTCCTCTTTCAGGGCATCCCAGCTCCATCCTCCCACAGCCCTTCGGTGCGGGAGCCCCGTGGCTGTGCCGCCTGTGCCACCAGGAGCCACGCATGGTGACATCCCCTCTGCGTGGGGCCATATCCCGACCCTGAGGATGTTTCAGTGAGGCCATTCCAATCCTAATCCTCCTTCCCTGCTGCCAACCTCAGCCCTCGGTGTCCAGAGGGCTTTGCTGCCGCCTTTTCTCGGCAGCGAGTGACCTGGTGCGGTGCTGCCAGGGCCGTTCTGTGCCACCGCGTTTGTCCTCCTTATCTCGCTGCCTCCCTAATCGGGTTAGCGCCTGCCTGGGCTCTGGCGCTGCCTTCACCGGCCCCAGATAAGAGCACGATTCCTGCAAGAAAATAAATCATGTTTGCTGCATCGCCTGGGCAGTGGGGGTGGGAAGGGCAGCGGCTCCGGAGCTGCTTCTGCTTTGCTTGCCTTTTCCCCTCCTTGCAGCGTTTCCTGCCCCTCCTGGCTCCTTTCTCGGAGCCTTTTTCCATGGCACCTTCTTTCACTGCTGCCCTGGGGAAGGAAAGGGCTGCAGCCCCCTGGTTCTGAGTGTCCTTTCGTGCTGAGGTGCCAGCTGAGAGGGGGGCAGCGTTGCCCCCCTAGTTGTCTTCACTCTCCTCACTCACCTGTGGCCTCTTGGTGCTGGTTTTGGAGCCAGATAGGGACCAGCTCCGAAAACATCTCAGGTCAGCGAGTGACTCTGTGGGCAAGGGCTCAGCAGAGCCAGGCTTGGCCTCGCACTCCTACTTCGTTTCATCCCAGCTCCGTCCTCCCCTGGATGGGAAGCAGGAGGCTTCCCTGGCGCTCTCTCCCCGGGGTGTGAGCAGCGTCTTGCCACTCCAGCCCCATCCGCCTGCGGTCAGCGAGGAGGAGCAGGGTCTGCCTCTTGGTGCCAAGGCCACTGCCTCAGCGGCCTGGGACAGGGCTGGCTAATTCCCTGTTTGTCCCCGAACCGCAGGTCAGAGTGCCGGACAAGAGGGGCTGTGCGTTTCCATTCCCTGCCCGGGGCCTGCCCTGCCCTCCACCGGCGATGGAGTATGTGGTAAGGACTTCGGTGGAGGGCTACCCGGCTTCGGTGGCGGATCCTGCCTCCCTGCTCTCCCTGCTGGCAGGGCCCCAGCCTCCTCTCCAGGTCTCCACCGCTGCCTCCCAGCTCCTCGAGTCCTGGGGTCAGTTGTGGGCCCCTCCCCACAAGAAGGATGTTGAGGCTCTGGAGCGAGTGCAGAGAAGAGCAACGAAGCTGGGGAGGGGGCTGGAGAAGAAGAGGAGCGGCTGAGAGAGCTGGGGGGGTTTAGCCTGGAGAAGAGGAGGCTGAGGGGAGACCTCATTGCTCTCTGCAACTCCCTGAGAGGAGGTTGTGGAGAGGAGGGAGCTGGGCTCTTCTCCCAAGGGCCAGGGGACAGGACGAGAGGGAATGGCCTCAAGCTCCACCAGGGCTGAACATGAGGAAAAAACATGTCATGGAAAAGGTCATTGGGCAGTGGTAGAGGCTGCCCAGGGAGGGGGTTGAGTCCCCTTCCCTGGAGGGGTTTAAGGGCCGGGTGGACGAGGTGCTGAGGGTCATGGGTTAGTGATTGATGGGAATGGTTGGACTCGATGATCCAGTGAGTCTTTTCCAACCCGGTGATTCTATGGTTAGATGGACTTCAGTGTTTTTCCTTGCTTCCCCCCTGCCCTGGAGGCTTTGAGGCCGCTGTCAGAGCGAGGGGTTTCGTGCTCTGCACAAGGTGTGTACGTGCGGTGGCAGCCGCTGGCTCCTTGCTGCCTTTTCTTACCAAGCCGCTGGCGTGTTCCAGGTCTCTGACTCAGCTCCCAGTTTGTGTTTCCTGGGAGGAGGATGTTGGGTGCTGGCCCCGTAGCAGCACCTCGAGCGGCCCCTCGCTGCTCCTCTTCCTCGCCCCAGGCTGTGTGAGAAGTTCCAGCCCCAGGCTAAGGAAGGTGGCGAAGGTCCTTCTGCCTCTCCTGTGCGCAGGGAGGAGCTGGCACCTCTCTGCACTGCCAGGGCACGTCTTGGGTGGTTGTTCTGGTCTGGATTGTTCTGGCTGCTCTGCTCGTCCGCTGCCACGGCAGGAGCTCGCTTCCAGCCTGTTTGGTGAGGGAAGGGCCTTGCCAAATGCGATGGGGCTCAAATGCCTTCTGGATGGGGCTCGAGGGCTGCCTGTTCAGGCAGGGCTGTTGTTCCGTGGCTCTGCACCCGCCTCTGTTCGCTCTCTGAGCCCACCTGGAAGGGGTCTCGGATGCCCTGGAGTGAGATCTGGTGGCTGCTCTGGTCTCTGAGGGTTGGGAGCGGCGATGCTGTCGCGGTGACACGGGCCAGCTGGCCTCACAAGGAGCTGATAAAATCAAGAATTATTTCATCTCACAGAAGCAAAGGCCTGTCTGAGCACGGGGCTGCGGCTCCTGAGGCAACAGCCTCTCTCCCAGCCCCGTCGCCCGGCTGGGCCATCCTGGGATGCTGGGAAGGGGCTGAGGAGCCCCCATACACAATTCCCTCCTGCTTTTATCCCTGCTTTTATCTGAGGAAGCTCATGGAGTCTGCGCTGCCGTGCTGGGGGACCCGTTACATCCCTTGGCAGGACCCCAGCTCCATATTTGCCCCCCCCTGCCCTGCGCCCCTCGGACGCCGCCCCGGCGCTGGGGTCTGTGCTGGCCCCTCGCGGGGGCTGCCGGCTTCCTGGCTGCCTGGTCCCGGGTTTCCTGCCTTTCTTCGGAGCAGCCACGCTGCCGGCCACGGGAAGGTCACCGTGCGGAGTGGCCGGGGGGGCCCAGGCAGGGACAAGCGCGTCGCGGGACCCTCGGGGACCACCGGCAGCGGCGGCTGAGGTGGGGGCTGCACTCGCGGTGGTGGGTCGAGCCCGGGCTTCGGCGCTCGGAAAAGGTGGGAGACGGACCCGCCATCCTGAGCCATTGCCCCTTGGGCTGTGCATGAGGCTATTTCCAGCTCCGTCCCGTCCTGGCTTCCATTTCCCTGCGGTGGCGTGGTGGTATTTGAGAAGCAGGGCAGGCTCCGAGCAGGGGGAGCCCTTCCCTTGGCTTGGACTCACTTATGGTTGGACTCGATGATCCGATGGGTCTTTTCCAACCTGGTGATTCACTGATTCACTGGGTTTTGGCTCGGTGGCTGGTTTTGCCAAGTTTTTCCTTTTGGTGAAGCCCATGGTGGGTCCAGAGGGGTTGGGGACCGCGGGGCTGCTTGAAATCCCAGCCCGCGGGAGGTGGGAGCCGGGAGAGCCCCTCATCCCCCTGGGTAGGGATGAGGTCCTGGTGTGTTGAGGATGGGGAGCGTGAGAGAAGGGGCCCCTCCGGCTCGCTCTCACCCCTTAGCTCCGCCTGTGACCTTGATTCTTCTGCTCTTGCTTGGTGCTGGGTCCCCACCCCTCGCAGGGAGCCCCTCCTGCGCTGCGCCCCAGCCCCACGCAGCCCCCGCCGCCCGTGAGTCAGCACAGCCCTTCCGATGAGCAGCAGCCCCTTCGTCTCCTCTCCCGGGAGGAGCCACCGCTCAGCGCCTTCCAGGATAGCCAGGATGTGGGAAGCAGCAGCAGCAATTTAGCAGCAGCAGCAATTTAGCAGCAGCAGCTTCTCGTGCCGACTACCCACCGCGATCCCGAGCCAGCGCCGTCGCCTGCCGGACACCCCACCTGTATCCCGTTCCCGAGCATCCTCCTTTTCCTCCTGCCAGCGCTGCTGAAGGACTGGATGTCTCTGCATCCCAGGCAGCCGCGAGCACCGCCAGCGTCTCAGCATCGCGGCCTCTCCCGGCAGAGCCCGGGGAGCCAACGGCGGCCGCTCGCCGCCGGCACGTGGCTTGCGTAGCGCCAGCTGCCACAGAAGGACCTTGTTGGCTCCTGGACGGTGCTGGGAGCGGGGCTGGGTTGGGCTTGGATCCTGCGCTCTGTGGCTGCCTTGTCTCAGGGCTTTAAATATTCATGCTTTTGATTTCCTCTTAGCCGCTGGGGCCGAGGGCAGTCGTGCCGGACCCAGCAGCGGCGCACACAGGGGTCCAAATCCAGCCCTGGCTGAAGACAATGCAATTTTCTTACCAGCCCGGTGCAGGAGGAGCGTGGAGCGGTGGGATTTGAGCACCTGAGGGTGCTGAGCCCCCTTCCCCGGGGCGTAGCCGTAGCTCCGTTTCCTCCCCGCTGCTCTCCGTCTTGCCCAGATCCTCACATCCTTGCTGACGCTGATTGTGATCGATCGACTGCGACGGCGCAGAGCCAGGCAGCCCCCAGCCCCGCTGCCGGCTGTTCCGGGCTCGGCTCATCCCACCAGCCGTGATGGGCTGGCACGGACCTGGCACGGAGCTCGGCTTGCGCTTGGAGGCGGCTTCTTGGTGGCTGCGGGCGCTCGGACTCTCCATGGGGCCCCCGTGAGACGCTGCCAGCTCAATCCTAGTCCTTCTCACCTCTCTCCAGCATGGATCTCCTGCAGAAAAGCAAATACAGCCACCTGCGGAATGAGTCCGTCTCCTCCTTGGAGGAGGCCATGGAGGGGCATCTGGCCTCCCCGTTGGAGACCCTCACAGGCGCGCGGTCTCTGCCGGGATCCTTGTCCTCCTCCTCCTCGCTCGCGGAGCTCTCGCCAGAGTCGGAGGACAGTCCTACCACCCTCTGCTCCTTCTTCCCTAAAATGGCTAACCTGAAGCTCTCCAATCCTGCCAACCTGCTCAGCCTGCGCGGTTCCTCGGCCGGCAGCGCTCCGGGAGAGCCTGGCCCTGCTGGAACGCCGGCACCAACCGCCGGCTCCGACTCAGCGGGACCTGTTGCTGTCTCTTCCCAGGATATGAACAAGCTGAGCTGTGGGAAGAAGACGCGGGTGGAAGGCGGCCAGCTCGGAGGGGACGAATGGACCCGGCACGGCAGCTTCGTTAATAAGCCCACCCGCGGCTGGCTGCACCCCGATGAGAAGGTCATGGGCCCCGGGGTCTCCTACCACGTCCGGGTGAGTCCTGGGGTCTCGGGAGGTGTGGGAAGGGTTGTGATGGGGCTTTGGGGACCTCCTGGCGTCCTCCTTGCTGTGGTGGGTGGGCTCCCAAGGAGGTTACTTGTGCAGAACTGGGGGGGGTTGAGGTGCTGATCATCTTCCCAGCTGTGTGGGGAGCAAATCATAGAATCGCCAGGTTGGAAAAGACCCACTGGATCATCGAGTCCAACCATTCCTATCAATCACTAACCCACGTCCCTCAGCGCCTCGTCCAGAGCTGAGGGGTTTGACTGATCGTGCTCTCTCCAACAGTACATGGGCTGCGTGGAAGTCCTCCAGTCCATGAGGGCTTTGGATTTCAACACCAGGACACAGGTTACCAGGTGAGCTCACCAGGTCCGAGCCCCATCCAAGCCCTTGGTGGCATCGGGGGCTTCTCCCACTTGGAGAGCCCCAGCTGGTGCTTGCCGAGGGCTTCTCCTTGTCCCTCTATCCCTTCCACGTTGGTCCCCGCGTCCTCCATCCTGTGGTTTGGGGATCGCAGGGGCATGTGGGGATTGAATCCCGCTGTGCTCCCCGCAGGGAGGCCATTGGGCTGGTGTGTGAAGCCGTGCCCGGTGCCAAGGGAGCCGTGCGGAGGAGGAAGGTGAGGCCGGAGGGGAGCACACGTGGGACTGAGGGCTGGATCCCATCTCCCCCCAAAGCTCAGGCCAGCGCAGCTTGGCAGGAGCGGTGGTGAGGACGAGGTGCAGGACGTGCCCCGTCCCCCCAAGCCAGGCTGTGTCCAGCCTGGGGAACCCTTTCCCCATGATACCGTTTGCTCCCAGCCCTGCGGCCGCTCCCTGAACTCCATCCTGGGTAAGAGCAACCTCAAGTTCGCTGGGATGCCCATCACCCTGACCATCTCCACCAGCAGCCTCAACCTCATGGCTTCCGACTGCAAGCAGGTGAGAGCCGAAGGGGGCAGGGCTGGTATCGGACGAGCAGGAATTTTCATCCCTCAGACCCTGGGCCCAGCTTTACCCCCTCGTTCCTGGCAGGGAAGACGTGTCTCACATGCTTTGCGGGTTCCTCCTCCAGAGGAAGCAATGAGGATGAGCCAAGGGCTTGAGCATCTCCTGTACGAGGAGAGGCTGAGAGAGCTGGGGTTGTTCAGCCTGGGGAAGAGAAGGCTCCATGGAGACCTTAGAGCAGCTTCCAATACAGAAAAGGGCTCCAGGAAAGCTTGGGAGGGGCTCGGGATCAGGGAGGGCAGGGAGAGGAGGAGGAGGAACAGTTTTGAGCTGAAAAAGGGGAGATTGAGATGAGATCTTAGGGAGAAATGTTTTCCTGTGAGGGTGGGGAGGCCCTGGCCCAGGTTTCCCAGGGAAATGGTGGCTGCCCCATCCCTGGAGGGGTTCAAGGCCAGGTTGGATGGGGCTTGGAGCCCCTGAGGCAGTGGGAGGTGTCTCTGCCCCTGGCAGGGGTGGGATTGGATGGGCTTCGAGGTCCCTTCCAACCCAAACCATTCCATGATTCCATACTGGGGGTTGCATTTGGGATTTGGTGGATGAGAAGCTCTCAGAGGTCTCCCCAGAGCGGAGCGGAGGAGCAGAATCCCCTCCCTTGCCCTGCTGGCCCCACTGTAATGGGCCAGCACCAGAGAGAGTGCGGCAAGCAGGGGGTGCTGCCTCTAGCTGAGTGCTGAGAAGCTCCTGGCTGTGCCCAACAAGCTCTCTGCCTTGCAGATCATTGCCAACCACCACATGCAGTCCATCTCCTTCGCCTCGGGGGGAGACCCGGTGAGTACAGTGTCGCTGTCCCCACGTGCCCTGCTCTGTGCTGGGGATCGGTGCCTCCCCCCGCAGTCTCGGGCAGCGCCATCTCACCAGCAGCGCTGTCTCGCCCGCAGGACACGGCTGAGTATGTCGCCTACGTTGCCAAAGACCCAGTCAACCAGCGAGGTGAGGCTGCTGCGAGGGTCCTCTGTGCCAGAGCCTCGCGCCTTGCGTGGTCAGGCGCGGCTCAGTGTGGTGGGGAGGGAGCGGGTGCCCCGTAAGGAAGCTCTGTGGGGCACAGGACAAGGCTGAATTGTAGAATCACCAGGTTGGAAAAGACCCACTGGATCATCGAGTCCAACCATTCCCATCAATCACTAACCCATGTCCCTCAGCACCTTGTCCACCCGGCCCTTAAACCCCTCCAGGGAAGGGGACTCAACCCCCTCCCTGGGCAGCCTCGGACACTGCCCAATCACCCTTTCCATAAAATATTTTTTCCTAATGTCCAGCCTGACCCTCCCCTGGTGGAGCTTGAGGCCATTCCCTCTCGGCCTGTCCCCTGTCCCCTGGGAGAAGAGCCCAGCTCCCTCCTCTCCACAACCTCCTCTCAGGGAGTTGCAGAGAGCAATGAGGTCTCCCCTCAGCCTCCTCTTCTCCAGGCTAAACCCCCCCAGCTCTCTCAGCTGCTCCTCTTCTTCTCCAGCCCCCTCCCCAGCTTCGTTGCTCTTCTCTGGACTCGCTCCAGAGCCTCAACATCCTTCTTGTGGGGAGGGGCCCACAACTGACCCCAGGATTCGAGGAGCGGTCTCCCCAGGGCCGAGGCCAGAGGGAGAAGAACCTCCCTGGCCCTGCTGGCCACGCCGGGTCTGATCCAAGCCAAGATGCCCTTGGCCTTCTTGGCCACCTGGGCCCCTGCTGGCTCATGTGACAAGCTTCATTTTTGGGTTCCGTGTTCCCTTCCCAGCCTGCCATATCCTGGAGTGCCCCGAGGGTTTGGCGCAGGACGTGATCAGCACCATCGGCCAGGCCTTCGAGCTGCGCTTCAAGCAGTACCTGAAGAACCCCCCGAAGCTGGTGACACCCCACGACAGGTCAGGGCAGGGAAAGAGGGAGCTGGGATGATGTCTGGAGCGGCTTTTGGCGAGGGGATGCAGCCCTGGCTGCTGTCAGTGGCTCATCTGTGCCCTCTCCTCCCAGGATGGCGGGGTTTGATGGCTCTGCCTGGGATGAGGAAGAGGAGGAACCGGCTCCTGATCACCAGTACTACAACGACTTCCCTGGCAAGGAGCCTCCCATCGGAGGGGTCGTGGACATGCGGCTGCGGGACGGGGCTGCTCAGACCCCCAATCACCTGGGGGCCACGCTGGTGAGGCTCTGGGCCGCAAGGGAGATGTAGGGGTTCAGGTTAGGGAGATGTAGGGGCCCTGACGGGGCTGCAGGCTCTTGGCTCAGGGTTGTTCCACTACGAGATCCATGGGGTTGGGTGTCCTTGGCCCCTCCAGCAGCCCAGAGGGTGGGGAGCGGGACAGGATGGGATGGGGAACAGGACGGGGAGCAGGATGGGATGGGGAACAGGAGGGGGAGCAGGATGGAATAGGAGGGGGTAAGCAGGATGGGGGGAACAGAGTGGGATGGGAAGCAGGGCAGGATGAGGGGAGCAGGATGGGAAGGGGAGCAGGACAGGATGGGGGAGCGGGATGGGAAGGGGAGTGGGACAGGATGGAAAGGAGAGCAGGATGGGAAGGGAAACAGGATGGGATAGGAGGGGGAGCAGGATGGGAAGGGAAGCAGGACAGGATGGTGAGAGCAGAGTGGGATGGGAAGTGAAGCAGGACAGGAGGAGGGGAGCGGGACGGGAAGGGTAGCAGCGCAGGATGAGGGGAGCGGAATGGGAGGGGAAACAGGACAGGATGGGGAAGCCAGGCGGGATGGGAAGTGCAGTGGGATGGGGTGAGGAAGCTGGAGGGGGCGAGAGGTGTAGCAGGATGGGATGGGAAGCACAGCAGGATGGGTAGGGGGAGCGTGGTGAGATGAGGGAGCCAAGTGGGATGGGATGGGGAGTGGGATGGTGGAACAGGGTGGATGGAAAGCACAGCAGAATGGGATTGGGGAGTGGGGTGGGACGGGGAGCAGTTTGAAATGGGATGGGGTGGCTCAGCAGGGCTCATCACCCTCCTTTCCCTGCAGCCTGTCGGCCAGACGTCTGGTGGGGAGTACGACCCTCGGAAGCAGCTTCCTCCTGCCCAAGGTAATGAGATGGATGTCACCACTCCCTGCCTCTTTTCCTGGACCCCACGCGCTCCTACAGCACCAGGGTAGGCGCTGAGGCCCTGCTGACTGCGATGCTTTTGGCTGCAGGGCGAGAGAAATACCCAGCTCCGCCAGGTGCCTCCGGCCGCACGGACCTGTTTGATGATCCATCTTACGTCAACGTGCAGAACATGGACAAGACACGCCAAGCGCCGGTTGCTGGAACCCCCGCGACGGCCAACGGCAGCGCCCAGAGAGATCTCTTCGATATGAGTGAGTGGGACAGAACCCAGCCTGGGCTTGGGGTGTGCGGCTGCAAGGTTGCTCGTGGGACTCTCCTCCTCCTCTGTCCCTGCAGAGCCCTTTGAGGATGCCCTGCGTGTGCCCCCAGCCGTGCCCGTGGGGCTGCCCCCGGCCCAGGTGGTGGCTTCCATGGAGGAGCAGCTGCGACGGGAGCCCTGGTACCACGGGAAGATGAACCGCAAGGAGGCTGAGAAGCTCCTGAAGGTGAATGGAGACTTCCTCGTGCGGGAGAGCACAACTACCCCGGGCCAGTACGTTCTGACCGGCTTGCAGGGCGGGCAACCCAAGCATCTCCTGCTCGTCGATCCCGAGGGAGTGGTGAGTCCACAGAGCATTCCGGGAATCATAGAACCACCAGGTTGGAAAAGACCCACTGGATCATCGAGTCCAACCATTCCCATCAATCACTAACCCATGTCCCTCAGCACCTTGTCCACCCGGCCCTTAAATCCCTCCAGGGAAGGGGACTCAACCCCCTCCCTGGGCAGCCTCTGACACTGCCCAATCACCCTTTCCATGAAATATTTTTTCCTGATGTCCAGCCTGACCCTCCCCTGGTGGAGCTTGAGGCCATTCCCTCTCGTCCTGTCCCTTGGGAGAAGAGCCCAGCTCCCTCCTCTCCACAACCTCCTCTCAGGGAGTTGCAGAGAGCAAGGAGGTCTCCCTTCAGCCTCCTCTTCTCCAGGCTAAACCCCCCCAGCTCTCTCAGCTGTTTAAAAGCCATGGGGATGAAGTGCTCAAGGATATAAGTCAGTAGTGGACAGGGAGGGTTGGGCTTGATGGTCTCAAAGGTCTCTTTCAATCAAACAATTGTGTGATTTTCGGATTCCTCGGCCCCGCTAGGTGCGAACGAAAGACCATCGCTTCGAGAGCGTCAGCCACCTCATCAGCTACCACATGGACAATCACCTGCCCATCATCTCAGCCGGCAGCGAGATGTGCCTGCAGCAGCCGGTGGAGAGGAGACTCTGAGCGGCCCTGGCCTTGCCTTGGGGTGCTCTCCCCGCTTCCGAGCGTGGACTTTGCCGTAGCCGGGGCCTGTTCCCCTCTGCCGCGAGGCGCTGGCAGCCGTGGGGGCCCGGGCAGCGTGGGGCGAGCTGCCTGTGGGGCGCACGGGGCTGGTGTTGCCAAAGCCGCTGCCTCTTTCCCAGCTCCAGCCTTCGCACAGCAGCTCCGCTCCCACCAAATCCCGGCCCCGCTGCTGCGCTCGCCGGCGCTGGGGGCTGGCAGAGCCGAACCCCCCCGAGCTGGGAGCTGGCCTCATCCCTCTAGCCCCTTGGGCCACGCAGGGGAATTGGGGGGACCCTGCTCCCCCAAGCACAAGGCCCGGCCGGCCCCGCTCTGACTGTACCCGATCACTTGACGTGTTAACTCTGTGCCTTGACCCCGCAGGTCCCACTCTCTTTTATGCAAAGCCAGGGGGGCTGGGGGCAGAGCCCCCCCAATCCTGCTCCCAGCCCTGGCTGGGCCCCACCCTGCACCCCCAGGCTCCTGTCTGGGCTCGGGGGTGCCGGCAGCCCCATGGGGGTGGGGGGACAGCCCCCACCTCGCATGCACAGTGTGACCCCCTTACTCCCCCCAAGCCAAAGCGCAGCCCCTGCCCCTGCAGCCCTGGGCCCCGCCCGGGCCCTGCTAAAACCAAAGGAACCGGCGGTTGGTATTAAAGTTGGTATTTCATAGAATCACTGTGTGGTTTAGGTGGGAAGGGACCTCAAACCCATCCAGTCCCACCCCTGCCATGGGCAGGGACACCTCCCACTGGATCAGGGGCTCCAAGCCCCATCCAACCTGGCCTTGAACCCCTCCAGGGATGGAGCAGCCACCCCTGCTCCAGCACTCGGATCGTCTCCATGGCCTCCTCTGGATGCAGCTCAGGACACGGTTGGTTTCTGGGCTGCAAGAGCACTTTGCCAGCTCCGTCCCCCAGCTCTCCATGTCTTCTCCTCGAGGCTGCTCTCAATCCTCTCATCCTCCGTCCTTCACTGAAACTACACATTGCCTCGACCCAGGTGTGGGACCTTGATCTGGTTGAACCTGCTGAGGTTTGCACAGCCCCCCTCCTTCAGCCTGCCCCGCTCCTGCTGGAGGCCAGGCAGGGGTGTGAACCTCATCACCCAGCTTGGTGACACCTTCGAACCTGCCCTCCATCTTATGGATTATTGATGAGGAGCTCTGAGGGACCACGCTCCTCCCTTCTCTTGGGTTGCATGGTGTGAAGGGGGGACACAGGGCGCATCCCCCCTCCCTCCCCAGCATCCTCATCACCTCTTTGAGGGGCACATGGTTCCCTCTTCCCCCCAAAATGCTCCCTCCAGGTCACCCCCCCATCCCTACATGTGGTTCCTGACCCCCTGCAGGGCCACTGGGTTCATAGTATCACAGAATCACCAAGTTGGAAAAGACCCACTGGATCATCGAGTCCAACCGTTCCCATCAATCACTAACCCATGTCCCTCAGCACCTCGTCCACCTGGCCCTTAAACCCCTCCAGGGAAGGGGACTCAACCCCCTCCCTGGGCAGCCTCGGACACTGCCCAATCACCCTTTCCATGAAATATTTTTTCCTACGGTCCAGCCTGACCCTCCCCTGGTGGAGCTTGAGGCCATTCCCTCTCGTCCTGTCCCCTGGCCCTTGGGAGAAGAGCCCAGCTCCCTCCTCTCCACAACCTCCTCTCAGGGAGTTGCAGAGAGCAATGAGGTCTCCCCTCAGCCTCCTCTTCTCCAGGCTAAAGCCCCCCAGCTCTCTCAGCCGCTCCTCTTCTTCTCCAGCCCCCTCCCCAGCTTCGTTGCTCTTCTCTGCACTTGCTCCAGAGCCTCAACATCCTTCTTGTGGGGAGGGGCCCACAACTGACCCCAGGATTCGAGGAGCGCTCTCCCCAGGGCCGAGGCCAGAGGGAGAAGAACCTCCCTGGCCCTGCTGGCCACGCCGGGTCTGATCCAAGCCAAGATGCCCTTGGCCTTCTTGGCCCCCTGGGCCCCTGCTGGCTCCTGTTCCACCAACACCCCCAAGTCCTTCTCCTCCAGGCACTTTCCAGCCAGACTTCTCCTAGGCTGGAGCTGCTCAGGGTTGTTGTGCCCCAAGGGCAGGACCCGCCATTTGGCCTCGTTAACCCTCCTGCCGTTGGTCTCAGCCCGTGGATCCAGCCTGTTCAGATCCCTTTGGAGCCTCCCGACCCTCCAGCAGATCCAGCTTCCACCCAGCTCAGTGTCACCCCCAAACTCGCTCAGGGTGCCCTCGATGCCTTCACCCCGCTCTGCTTTGCTCCCTCCAGCGCGCTTTGATTGGCCCATCCCCCCCGCACGCCCCGCACATGGTTTATCCCGCTCCCCCCCCTCCTACGTGCACCACTTGGTCCGCCCCGCCCGCCCTCCCCTCCCCGCTCTGATTGGCCGCGCGCGCCTCGCGCTCCACTTCCGCTTCCGGTTCCGGTCGCGGAGAGGCCGGGCCATGGCGGCCCCGCACGCCGAGAAGCTGGAGGGCGGCGTCCCGGCCCCTCCGCCCCCTCCGGGGCCCCCGCACCCCGCGGGAGGCGCCGCCGCCGGGCCCGGCCGCAAGCAGGGGAAGGCAGGTGAGCGCAGGGGTGGGAAGGGGAGCACCGACCCCGGTTACCGCGTTCCCGGCCCCGGTTACCGCGGTCCCTGTCGGTGCTGCCCCCACCGGGACCGCCGCTGGCCGGCTGGGAGCCACCGCGGCCCTGGCTCCGGTTGGTGCTGCTGAGGACGCAGTTGACGCTGCCCCGGCTGCCGCCGCCGCCCCGGCCCTGGTGTCCCCGGCTGGCGCTGCCGAGGACCCGTTTGTCGCCGCTGCGGTCCCCGTTACCCCGGGCCCTGCCCCGGCTGTCTCTGCTGCCACCACGCTTCGTGCTGCCCTGGTTGGTTTTCATAGAATCACAGAATCACCAGGTTGGAAGAGACCCACCGGATCATCGAGTCCAACCATTCCCATCAGTCACTAACCCATGTCCCTCAGCACCTCGTCCACCCGGCCCTTAAACCCCTCCAGGGAAGGGGACTCAACCCCCTCCCTGGGCAGCCTCGGACACTGCCCAGTGACCCTTTCTGTGATTTTTTGTTTCCTGCTGTCCAGCCTGAGGCTCCCCTGGTGGAGCTTGAGGCCATTCCCTCTCGTCCTGTCCCCTGGCCCTTGGGAGAAGAGCCCAGCTCCCTCCTCTCCACAACCTCCTCTCAGGGAGTTGCAGAGAGCAATGAGGTCTCCCCTCAGCCTCCTCTTCTCCAGGCTAAACCCCCCCAGCTCTCTCAGACGCTCCTCTTCTTCTCCAGCCCCCTCCCCAGTTTCCTTGCTCTTCTCTGCACTCGCTCCAGAGCCTCAACATCCTTCTTGTGGGGAGGGGCCCACAACTGACCCCAGGATTCGAGGAGCGGTCTCCCCAGGGCCGAGTCCAGAGGGAGAAGAACCTCCCTGGCCCTGCTGGCCACGCCGGGTCTGATCCAAGCCAAGATGCATTGGTTAGCGCTGCCGAGGCCTCAGTCGGTGCCGCTCTGGTTGGCATTGGTGTGGCCCCGATACCGGTTGGTGCTGCCACCCCACCCGTCCCGGTTGGGGCAGCCGTTTGGAGCTGCTGCTGCAGCCCTGGGCCCGATTGGTGTGGCCCTGGTGCCACTTAACATGGTTTTATTCATCTCTTTTGGCGTTGCTGCCACCCCGGTTCACACTGGTGTAGTAGCCCCGGTTAATGCCGCCCCGGTTGGCTCCGCTGCTGCCCCAGGTGACGCCCCCCGTTTTCCCTGCAGGGCTGCAGATGAAGAGCCCCGAGAAGAAGCGCCGCAAGTCGAACACGCAGGTAGGCCCGAGCTCTGCGGGTGCCGCCGGGTCTGGTAACGGTAACCAGAGCCGTAACCGCTGCCCTCTTTCTGCAGGGCCCGGCCTATTCGCATCTCTCGGAGTTCGCGCCGCCGCCCACGCCCATGGTGGATCACCTGGTGGCCTCCAACCCCTTCGAGGATGACTTCGCCACCCCCAAAGCCGGCGCGGCCCCTACCCCTTTCCTCGGTGGCCCCGGTCCCTTCGGCGCTTTCCGCGGCCCCGGGGGGCTGGCGCCGCAGGTGCCCCCCGGTTACGGCCCCCAGCCGCTGCGGAGGCAGCCGCCGCCCTTCGCGCCGGGGCAGATGGGCCCGGCCTTCGCCATGCCCCCCCAGACCCCCGGCTACGGGCAAGCGGGGGGCTTGGCCTTCCCGGCGCAGCCGTTCGGGCAACCCCTGGGACAGAGCTTCAGCCCCCCGGCCGCGCAGCTCCTGCCGGGCCCCGTCGGTACCTTCGGGCCCATGATCTCGCCCACCATGGGGCAGCCCCCCAGGGGTGACGTGGGGCCCCCGCCGGCTCTCAACGCGCCCCCGGCGGGGCCGCCGGTGGCTCAGCGCTTCGGCCAGCCCGGCAACCTCTTTGGACAGTCGCCGCTGGGGCGCCCTGGGCAGAACATGCCACCCTTGCCGCCCACCGCCAGCCCCTTTCCCGGCGCCGATCCCGGTTTCGCCGGCGGCGGCGAGGAAGGGGGCAAAAACCTCAACCCCCCGCCCAGCACCTTCGCTCCGGAGCCGCATTCGGGCTCCCCCGCCGCCGTCAACGGGGCGCAACCGGCGTTCAGCAACAGCGCCGGCCGCGGTGCCGGCACCCCGGAAAGCAACAGCCTCCCCGCCGCGCCTCCCGGCAAAGCGGCCGGCGGCTCCGGGCACCAACCGCCGCCGGGGCTGGTGTATCCGTGCGGCGCGTGCCGCAACGAGGTCAACGACGACCAGGATGCCATCCTGTGCGAGGCCTCCTGCCAGAAATGGTTCCACCGCGAGTGCACCGGCATGACGGAGAACGCCTACGGGCTGCTCACCACCGAGGCCTCCGCCGTCTGGGCCTGCGACTTCTGCCTCAAGACCAAGGAGATCCAATCCGTCTACGTCCGCGAGGGCCTGGGACAGCTCGTGGCCGCCAACGACGGCTGAGCCGCCCGCCCGCCGCCGCCTCCAGCTTCTCGGGCTGGTTTAGGACCAAATCCTTTCCTTTTGTAGCCGTTGTCCCCGGTGCGAGCTGGAGAGACGGCACCGGGCTGTGGTTGTGGCTCAGCACCGGCTCTGGCACCGGACTCCAGCTGCGGCTCGGCACCGGCTGCGGCTCAGAATGAGACACCACGTGCAGCTCGGCACGGCACACGGTTCAGAACGGGACTCTGGCTGCGGCACCGGACTCTGGCTGTGGCACCGGGGCCCAGCTGCGGCACCGGACTCTGGCTGCAGCACCGGGGCCCGGCTGCGGCTCGGCATTGGCTGCAACTCGGCACCGGTTGCAGCACTGGGCACTAGCTGTGGCTCAGCCCCGTTACTGGCTCGGTTGCTGCAGGCCAGGCCGTGGTCCCGGTGCTCCGGTATTGGGGAGCTGAGGCTCCCGGTGCCCCCGGCCCTGCTGAGAGCGGGTCCAGAGCCTCACCGGGGCGGTGAGCTGGTGTCCAGCACCATCTAGGACTGTCCCGGTGCCCTGCCCTGTTCCCCACGCTGCTCCCGGTGACCCCCTCGGTGCTCGGGATGGTCCCGGTGCCTCCCCGGTGCTCAGGATGGTCCCAGTAACCCCTGTTTCCCCATCCCTGGTGCTCGGGATGGTCCCGGTGCCCCCTGTGCCCCAATCCCTGGTGCTCGGGATGGTCCCGGTGCCTCCCCGGTGCTCGGGATGGTCCCAGTAACCCCTGTTTCCCATCCCCGGTGCTCGGGAAGGTCCCGGTGCCTCCCTACTTCCACCCCCCGGTGCTCAGGATGGTCCTGGTGCCCCCTGTGCCCCAGTCCCCGGTGCTCGGGATGCTCCCGGTACCCCCTGTTTCCCCATCCCCGGTGCTCGGGATGCTCCCGGTACCCCCTCTTCCCCCATACCCGGTGCTCGGGATGCTCCTGGTGCTCGGGATGCTCCCAGTGCCCCCTGTTCCCCCATCCCCGGTGCTCAGGATGGTCCTGTTGCCCCCATCCCCGGTGCTCGGGATGCTCCCGGTGCCCCCTGTTCCCCCATCCCCGGTGCTCGGGATGCTCCCGGTGCCCCCTGTTTCCCCATCCCCGGTGCTCGGGATGCTCCCGGTGCCCCCTGTTTCCCCATCCCCGGTGCTCGGGATGCTCCCGGTACCCCCTGTTCCCCCATCCCCGGTGCTCGGGATGCGCCCGGTGCCTCCCCGGTGCTCTGAACGCCCCCGGTTCACTCCCCCCGGTGCTCGGGACACTCGGTGCCCCCCTTCCCCGTTTTTTTCAGACTCTCCCGGTGCTCGGGATGCTCCAACCCCCCCCTCCCCCCCGTTGTAGCCCCTCGTTCACGGAAACTTTTGTACGGCCGCTATAAAATCCCTCGTGTAAAGCCCCGTCCGGCTCCGCTGCCGCCGCCGGGGGAGGGTGTCCGGTACCGGGACCCCCATTGGCTGCCGCCGTCACGTGGGGGGGCGGCGACCGGTACCGGGGAGGAGGAGGAGGCACCGTGGGGAACCGGGTACGGGGCCCGGGGGTGGAGCGAGACTTCCCGGGAGGACCGGGGAGGGGTAAAACTACCGGGGGGACCGTGTGGGAGTTAGCGGGGGGCCGGGAGGTTAACGGGGGGGACCGGGAAAAGTTGCTGGGGGGTGGAGGGAGGGGGTGTTACCGGGGTTCCGGGAAGGTTACGGGAGGGGGAGTTAACGGGGGAGCGGGGAAAGTTACCGAAGGAGGAGCTGCTGGGGTGGGGGGGGGGCACCGGGAGGAGGTACCGGAGGTTCCTTGGTGGGGGCAGAGCTGGTAACGGGATCATTGATGGTACCGGGGATACTAGGAGCACTGGGGAGACTGGGAGCATTGGGGGTACCGGGAGCACTGGGGGGACTGGGAGCACTGGGGATACCGGGAGCACTGGGGGTACCGGGAGCACTGGGGATACTGGGAGCATTGGGGGTACCGGGAGCACTGGGGGTACCGGGAGCACTGGGGGGACTGGGAGCACTGGGGATACTGGGAGCATTGGGGGTACCGGGAGCACTGGGGGGACTGGGAGCATTGGGGGTACCGGGAGCATTGGGGACGCTGGGAGTACTGGGGATACCGGGAGCACTGGGGGGACTGGGAGCATTGGGGGTACCGGGAGCATTGGGGACGCTGGGAGTACTGGGGATTCTGGGAGCACTGGGGATACTGGGAGCACTGGGGGTAGCAGGAGCACTAGGGATTCTTGGGGCACTGGGGGTACCGGGAGCACTAGGGATACCGGGACCAGTGGGGATTCTGGGAGCACTGGGGATACTGGGAGCACTGGGGGTACTGGGACCACTGGGGGTACCGGGAGCGCTAGGGATACCGGGACCAGTGGGGATTCTGGGAGCACTGGGGATACTGGGAGCACTGGGGGTAGCGGAAGCACTAGGGATACCGGGAGCACTGGGGATACTGGGAACTGTGGGGGTGGGGAGGGAGGGGGGGTCACGGGGCCGGTACCGGGTCCCTGGGGGGGAGCGGGGGTGCCCGAGACGCCCCTCGCCCCCTTTCCCGCTGCTGTCCTGGTGCCCCCGAGCCGGGCCCTGTGTCCCGCGCGGCTGCCGGCAGCGTCACCGGCTAAAAATACCGAGTGAAAATACCGAGGGAGGCAGCTGCTGGGGGGGCTCCTGCTGCAGCTGGGGGGCTGGGCAGCGGCACTGTGGGGACCACGACTTCTGCTGGTCACATCCATCTGTTTGTCCGTCCATCCATCCATCCATCCATCCATCCATCCATCCATCCATGTGTTTTCCATCTATCCATCCTTCCACCTGTCCCCCCGTCCATCCCTCATCCATCCCTCCCTCTGTCTGTCCATTCCTCCATCCATTTGTCTATCTGGTCATCCATCCCTCCCTCCCTCCCTCCCTCCATCCATCTGTTTTTCCATCTATCCATCCATCCATCTGTTCCTCCATCCATCTGTCTATCCCTCTCTCTGTCCATTCCTCCATCCATCCAACCATCCCTCCATCCATCCATCTGTCCCTCCATCCATCACTCATCCATCTCTCCCTCTGTCTGTCTGTTCTTCCATCCATCCATCTATCTGGTCATCCATCTGTCCATCCCTCCATTGGTCCCTCTGTCCATCCCTGATCCATCCCTCCTTCTGACTGTCTGTTCCTCCATCCACCTATTGGTGTGGTCATCCATCCATCCCTCCGTCCATCCGTCATCCATCCCTCCCTCTGTCTGTCCATTCCTCCATCCATCACACCATCTATCCATCCTTCCATCCATTCCTCCATCCATCCATCCATCCATCTATCTGTCCCTCTGTCCATCCCTCATCCATCCCTCCCTCTGTCTCTCCATCCATCCATCCATCCATCCATCCATCCATCCATCCATCCCTCCATCTGTCTCTCCCTCTGCCTGTCCATTCTTGTGTCCATCCAACTATCTGGTCATCCATCCATCCATCTGTCCATCCATCAATCCCTCTATCTGTCTATTCCTCCATCCATTCCTCCATCCATTCCTCCATCCATCCATCCATCCATCCATCCATCCATCCATCCATCCATCTGTCTCTCCCTCTGCCTGTCCATTCTTGTGTCCATCCATCTGTCTGATCATCCATCCATCCCTCTATCTGTTCATTCCTCAATCCATCCTTCCATCCATCCATCCATCCATCCCTCCATCCCTCCATCCGTCCCTCCATCTCTCCATCCATCCATCTCTCCATCCATCCATCTCTCCATCCATTCCTCCATCCATCCATCCATCCATCCATCCATCCATCCATCCATCCATCCATCTCTCCATCCATCCATCCATCCATCCATCCATCTATCCATTCCTTCATCCATCCTTCCATCCATCCATCCATCCATCCATCCATCCATCCATCCATCCATCCATCCATCCATCCCTCCCTCTGTCCCCTTGCAGGTATCTCTGGACCTTCCCCATGGCGGAGCAGCCGTCATCGCGGGACCCGGCGAGCGGCTGGGTGCTGGCAGGCAGCGAGGTGAGGGGGGGACTCGGGGTGGGGAGCCCCCGTGGAGCCGGGGACACAAAGGTGCCACCCCCTCCCCTGCCTCCAGGGTCTCCCCATCGAGACGGTGGGTGCAGAGCTGGATCTGGGGGGTGCGGAGCTGGAATTGGCCTCCTGCACCGCTGAGGAGGAGGAGGAGGAGGAGGAGGAAGGCACCCGGAGCACCAGCACAGGCAGGCGGTGGCCACGGGGACCGGGAAGGCTCCGTGTCCCCCGGTGTCACCCCTCACCGTGCCCTCTGCTTCTCCTCAGCTGCCACCGACAATGGTTCAGCTGCCTTCCCCGGGGTGAAACCGGGAACGGGGGTGAGACCGGGAACTGGGGGGAGACTGGGAACTGGGGGGAGACTGGGAATTGGGGTGAGGTTGGGAATTGGGGTGAGACTTGGAACTGGGGGATTGGGAATTGGGGTGAGACTGGGAATTGGGGTGAGATTGGGAACTGGAGAGCTGGGAATTGGGGTGAGACTTGGAACTGGGGGACTGCGAACTGGGGGGAGACTGGGAACTGGGGTGGGACTGGGAATTGGGGTGAGATTGGGAACTGGCGGATTGGGAATTGGGGTGAGATTGGGAACTGGGGTGAGGTTGGGGATTGGGGTGAGACTGGGAACTGGGGTGAGACTGGGAACTGGAAGGCTGGGAATTGGGGTGAGATTGGGAACTGGAGAGCTGGGAATTGAGGTGAGATTGGGAATTGGGGTGAGACTGGGAACTGGAGGGCTGAGATTGGGAATTGGGGTGAGATCAGGAGCTGGAGAGCTGGGAATTGGGGTGAGACTGGGAACTGGGGTGAGGTTGGGGATTGGGGTGAGACTGGGAACTGGAGGGCTGGGAATTGGGCTGAGATTGGGAATTGGGGTGAGATTGGGAGCTGGAGAGCTGGGAATTGAGGTGAGATTGGGAATTGGGGTGAGACTGGGAACTGGGGTGAGGTTGGGGATTGGGGTGAGACTGGGAACTGGGGGGAGACTGGGAATTGGGGGGAGACTGGGAACTGGAGGGTTGGGAATTGAGGTGAGATTGGGAACTGGGGTGAGATCGGGAGCTGGAGGGTTAGGAATTGGGGTGAGGTTGGGGATTGGGGTGAGACTGGGAACTGGAGAGCTGGAAGTTGGGGTGAGACTGGGAACTGGGGTGAGACTGGGAACTGGAGGGCTGGGAATTGGGCTGAGATTGGGAATTGGGGTGAGACTGGGAACTGGAGGGCTGGGAATTGAGGTGAGATTGGGAACTGGAGGGATAGGAACTGGGGTGAGATTGGGAATTGGGGTGAGCTCAGGAATTGGGGTGAGCCTGGGAACTGGGGTGAGCTCGAGATCCGTGGTGAGCTCAGGAACCGGGTTGAGCCCAGGAGCCGGTGGTCCAGGAACTGGGATGAGCTCAGGAATTGGGGTGAGATTGGGAACTGGGACGAGTCCAGGAGCAGAAGTGAGTTTGGGAAGTGGAATGAGCTTGGGATCCTTGGGTGAGCTTGGAAACAGAGGTGACCTGGGGAGGGGGTCACCCAGTGCCTGCAGCACGCCGAGGAGCCCCGGGACACGGGCGCAGTGCCGGACACCGCGGAGCCCGATGTGCCGGATACCAGGGAGCCCGAGGAGCCCGACAGCGCGCTGGGACCCTGCCCTGACACCCCAAAAGCAGGTGAGGCCCTCGCAGGGAGCGCTGGGGGGTCCTGGGGTGCAGCCCCCCGCCGGAGCCCCCCTCGTCCCTCCGCAGGGTCCCACGTGGAGGGTGAAAGCGGCAGCAGCAGCGATGAGGACACCGCGGGGCTGGGCCAGGAGCCCCAGCCTGGACCCCCCAGTTCCGTGCCTGCCCCACCGCGGGGGACCCCGAACCCCGGCACCGAGGACGGGCTCAGCGTCAGCAAATTCCTGCTGGGAGCCCTGGCGCTGGCGGCTGTGGGGCTGCTGCTCGTCACTGGTGAGGGGTCCCACGGCAGGGTGGGGGTCCTACAGGCAGGGTGGGGGTCCCACGGCAAGGTGGGGGTCCCATGGGCACAGTGGGGATCCCACAGTAGGATGGGGGTCCCACATCTGGATGGGGTTCCCAAGGGCAGGGGGAGGGTCCCGCAGTAGGACAGGGGTCCCAAGGTTAGAGTGGGGGTCCCAAGGTTAAAGTGGGGGTCCCACAAGAGGATGGG
Source organism: Phaenicophaeus curvirostris (assembly GCF_032191515.1). NCBI lineage: Eukaryota > Metazoa > Chordata > Aves > Cuculiformes > Cuculidae > Phaenicophaeus > Phaenicophaeus curvirostris. Next base: position 1,917,259 of record NC_091420.1, on the reverse strand, counting down.
GGTCCCAGAAGAGGATGGGGGGCCCGGGGACAAGGTGGGGGTCTCACAGTAGGGTGGAGGTCCCAAGGGTAGAGTTGGGGTCCCACATTTGGATGGAGGTCCCAGGGGCAGGGTGGGGGTCCCATAGTAGGATGGGGGTCCCGGGGACAAGGTGGGGGGTTCCCACATTTGGATGCGGTTCCCAGGGGCAGGGGGAGGGTCCCACAGCAAGGCAGGGGTCCCAAGGTTAGAGTGGGGGTCCCACAGGCAGGGTGGGGGTCCCAGGGACTGGGTGGGGGTCCCACATTTGGATGGAGGTCTCGGGGACAGGGTTGGGGTCCTAGAGGCAGGGTGGGTGTTCCACAAAGTAGCGTGGGGGTCCCAGAGATGCCTCAGGGGTCCCACAGGCAGGGTGGGGGTCCCACAGATGGATGGGGGTCCCAAAGTAGGATGGGGTCCCAGGGCCAGGGCGAGAGGGTCCTGGGAGCAGGGTGGGGGTCCTGGGTGCAGGGTGAGGGTCCTGGGGGCACGATGAGCGTCCCCACGTCCCCCTCATGGTCCCTTCCCCTCTCTAGGTGGCCTCTACGACCTGGTGGACGGTAAGTGCGGGGACCCCCGGGCGGGATGCGTCCCCGCGGCGCTCAGCCCACGTCCCCCGTCGGACATCCCTGTCTGGTTCCTCCCCAGGTCCCGTGGAGAGCGTGGTGACCCGGGACGTGGAGCAGGAGCCGCCGCTGCCCACCGAGGGCAACGTAAGGGGCGGCCGAGTGGGACTCAGCATCCCCAGCACCTCCAAGGGGTCCCATCCATCCGTCCTCTCCCACAGGATTCGTGGCAGAAGCCCCCCTCGCCGGACGCTGGGGATGCCCAGAGCGTGAACTCGGTGAGCATCCTCCTGGACAGGCTGGCCCAGGGGAGCCAGGAGATCCGGCTGATGCAGGCGGAGCTGCAGGTGAGCGAGTGCGGCCCGTGCCCTGTTGGAAGGGACCTCAAAAATCATGGAATCGTGGAATGGGTTGGGTTGGAAGTGATCTCAAACTCATCCGTTGGGTTGGAAGGGACCTCAAAATCATGGAATCGTGGAATGGGTTGGGTTGGAAGTGATCTCAAACTCATCCGTTGGGTTGGAAGGGACCTCAAAGCTCATCCCATGGGCAGGGACACCTCCCACAGCATCAGGGGCTCCAAGCCCCATCCAACCTGGCCTTGAACCCTCCAGGGATGGAGCAACCTGGGCCAAGGCCTCCCCACCCTCATCCTGAAGAATTTCTTGCTAATGTCTACTCTAATTCTTTCCCCTTCCAATTTAAAGCCACCCCCCATCATCCTATCACTCCAGGCCCTTGGAAATAACCCCTCCCCAGCTTTCCTGGAGCCCCTTTCAGCTCTGGAAGCTGCTTTAAGGTCTCCTCCAGCCTTCTCATCTCCAAGCTGAAGAACCCCAACTCTCCCAGCCTGTCCCAGTACAGGAGGTTCTCCAGCCCTCGCATCATCTCTGTGCCCGAGGGCGATGCCGGCTGCCCCCCAGCCCCTCTCCAAACCCCGTTTCTCCCCTCAGGCTCACAAGGCAGAGCTGCAGGAGCTGCTGCGTCGCAGCGAGGATGAAGCGGCGGCCGCCGGGGCGCAGCGGCAGAGCCTGGCGGCCGAGAACGCGCGGCTGCGAGCGGCCCTGGAGTGGGAAGAGGCCGCGCTCCGCAACGCCCGAGCCGAGCTGCAGCGCCTGCGGGAATCGGGGGCGCCGGGAAGCTCCGGATTTGGGGGTTCGGCTCCAAAGGAGCCCCCCAGCAGCGGCACCCCAGGTCGTCGCGATGACGCCGCGGCGCAGCGGGAGCGCGGCCGCTTGGCTTGGGTGCAGCAAGAGCTGGCGGGGGCCCTGGAGCGATCGCGGGGAGCTGGGGGGCTCGAGGGGCTCGCGGAGGAGCTGAGCGCCCTGGCGCAGCGCCTGAGCCGTGAGCTGGAAGCCGAGGGGGCTGGATCTTTCCCTAAGGCTTGGAAAAAGCCGTTCCAGGTGGAAAAGAAGCGGCACGAGCGGCACGAGCGGCACGGCGACGGCGCGTCCCACCACGACGGCGCCTCCCACCGCGAGTGGGAGAGGAAGGAGCACCCCAAATCCCACGGGAAGGGATCCCGGGAGCACAAAGCGAGCAAAAAGGCACCTCACGGACCCCCCTTCAGCCGGTACCGGGCACCCCAGGGCTGCTCCGGAGTAGCCGATTGCGCCCGTAAGGAGGGTCGGGAGGTGCTGGGGGTTGCGCTGGAGCCGGTGCAGAAGACGCAGTTCCTGAAGCTCTTGGAGGAGTTTTTGGGGCGCTTGGGTTGGGGGCAGCATTTTGGGGGGCTGGCGGCAAGGTTGGCCGGAGCTTTCGGGTCCGACGGAGCCTTCGCCCACGACCGCCTGCGCTTCGTGGACTTCGTGGAGGACGTGGAGGAGCTGCTGGAGGAGGTGGCCAAGCGGGAACGCGGCGACGAGGAGGCGGCCGATGGCTTCGAGGAGTTCGTGCTGCAGCATTACAGGGGGTGAGCCTGACTTCTGGGGGGTCCTGGGGAGCAAACCCCCACATCCCATCACTGGCCCCCCTTTTCCAGAGGGTTCTGGAGGGGTCCCAGGGGGCCAAACCCCCACATCCCATCACTGCCCCCCTTTTCCAGAGGGTTCTGGGGGGTCCTGGGGAGACAAACCCCCACATCCCATCACAGCCCCATTTTTCTAAATGGTTTTGGGGGGGTCCCAGGGGGGCAAATCCCCACATCCCATCGCTGTCCCCCTTTTCCAGAGGGTTCTGGAGGGGTCCCAGGGGGCCAAACCCCCACATCCCATCGCGGCCCCCCTTTTCCAGAGGGTTCTGTGGGGTCCTGGGGAGACAAACCCCCACATCCCATCACAGGCCTCCTTTTCTAAAGGGTTTTGGGGGGTCCTGGGGGGCCAAATCCCCACATTCCATCCTTCCCCCCTTTTCCAGAGGGTTCTGGGGGGGTCCCAGGGGGCCAAACCCCCACATCCCATCACTGCCCCCCTTTTCCAGAGGGTTCTAGGGGATCCTGGGGAGACAAACCCCCACATCCCATCAGAGCCCCACTTTTCTGAATGGTTTTGGGGGGGTCCCAGGGGGGCAAATCCCCACATCCCATCGCTGCCCCCCTTTTCCAAGAGGGTTTTGGGGGGGTCCTGGGGGGCCAACTCTGCCCCCCAAACCCAGCCCCCCCCCTCTCTTGCAGCCCTGCTGGGAAGGAGCGAGGCCGGAGAGCGCGGCCCCCCGGTACTGGGGGGTAGAACCCCAACCCACGGCTTCCCCCGGCACCCCCCGAGCAGTGGGGGGGGTCCCCATTTTTTGGGGCCCCCGGTAGGCCCGGGTCCCCCTGAGCAGACACACTGTGTGAGGCTGCACCCCAGAACCCAATAAAGGCACCGCGGGGCAGAGCTGAGCTGGGGGAAGTGGGGGTGCTGGGGTGGAAGAGGGGGTGCTGGGGGGGAACATGGGGTGCTGGGGAGAAAGGGGGTGCTAGGGGAAAGGAGGGGTTCAGGGGAGAAAGGGGGGTGATGGGGGGAACATGGGGTGCTGAGGAGAAAGGGGGTGCTGGGGGACGGGGGGGTCAGAGGAGAAAGGGGGTGATGGGAACATGGGGTGCAGGGGGAAAGGGGGGTTCAGAGGAGAAAGGGGGTGCTGGAGGGGAACATGGGGTGCTGGAGGGAAAGAAAGAGTGCTGGGATGAAAGGGGGGTGCTAGAGGGAAAAGGGGGTTCAGAGAAGAAAAAGGGGGTGCTGGAGGGAAAAGGGGTGCTGGGGAAAGGAGGGGTTCAGAGGAGAAAGGGGGTGATGGGGGGAACATGGGGTGCTGAGGAGAAAGGGGGTGCTGGAAGAAAGGGGGGGTCAGAGAAGAAAGGGGGTGCTGGGGAAAAGAGGGGGTTCAGAGGAGAAAGGGGGTGATGGGGGAACATGGGGTGCAGGGGAAAGGGGGGGTCAGAGGAGAAAGGGGGGTCTAGCGGGGAACATGGGGTGCTGGGGAAAGGGGGGTACTGGGGAAAGAGGGGGTTCAGAGGAAAAAGGGGGTGCTGGAGGGGAACATGGGGTGCTGAGGAGAAAGGGAGTGCTGGAAGAAAGGGGGGTTCAGAGAAGAAAGGGGGTGCTGGGGAAAAGAGGGGGTTCAGAGGAGAAAGGGGGTGATGGGGGGAACATGGGGTGCTGGGGGAAAGGGGGTGCTGGGGGACAGGGGAGGTCAGAGGAGAGAGGGGGTGCTGGGGGACAGAGGGGGGTCAGAGGAGAAAGGGGGTGCTGGGGGACGGGGGTGTCAGAGGGGAAAGGGAGTGCTGGGGGACGGGGGGGTCAGAGGGGAAAGGGGGTGCTGGGGGACGGGGGGGTCAGAGGAGAGAGGGGGTGCTGGGGGACAGGGGGGGTCAGAGGAGAAAGGGAGTGCTGGGGGACGGGGGTGTCAGAGGGGAAAGGGGGTGCTGGGGGACGGGGGGGTCAGAGGGGAAAGGGGGTGCTGGGGGACGGGGGGGTCAGAGGAGAGAGGGGGTGCTGGGGGACAGGGGGGGTCAGAGGAGAAAGGGGGTGCTGGGGGACAGGGGGGGTCAGAGGGGAAAGGGGGTGCTGGGGGACAGGGGGGGTCAGAGGGGAAGGGGGTGCTGGGGGACAGGGGGGGTCAGAGGGGAAAGGGGGTGCTGGGGGACGGGGGGGTCAGAGGGGAAAGGGGGTGCTGGGGGACAGGGGGGGTCAGAGGAGAAAGGGGGTGCTGGGGGACGGGGGGGTCAGAGGGGAAAGGGGGGTGCTGGGGGACAGGGGGGGTCAGAGGAGAAAGGGGGTGCTGGGGGACGGGGGGGTCAGAGGGGAAAGGGGGTGCTGGGGGACGGGGGGGTCAGAGGGGAAAGGGGGTGCTGGGGGACAGGGGGGGTCAGAGGGGAAAGGGGGTGCTGGGGGACAGGGGGGGTCAGAGGGGAAGGGGGGTGCTGGGGGACAGGGGGGGTCAGAGGAGAAAGGGTGTGCTGGGGGACGGGGGGGTCAGAGGGGGAAAGGGGGTGCTGGGGGCGGGGTTCAGAGGAGAGAGGGGGTGATGGGGGACGGGGTTCAGAGGAGACAGGGGGTGCTGGGGGACAGGGGGGGTCAGAGGAGAAAGGGGGTGCTGGGGGAGGGAGCTGCTGAGGGGAGGAGCGCGGGAGGCGTGGCCTACGGGGGGCGGTGCCTGGCGCGGTCACGTGGAGGGGGCGTGTCCGAGACGGGGGCGTGGCCTATACGACGTACTCTGTGGGGGCGTGGCCTGCGGTGCGCGTGACGTAAAGTGGGCGTGGCTTTGCGTGGCTATAAAGGGGCGGTCTAGAAGGGGCGTGGCCAGAGGGGGCGTGACGGGGCGGCCGGCGCCGTGCGCTGAGGAAGGGGGCGTGGCCTCCGGAAGGGGCGTGGTCTCCGGGAGGGGCGTGGCTTCCGGAAGGGGCGTGGCCTCCCGGCGGTGATGGCGGCGCCGCGCGCGGTTGTGCTGCTGAGCGGGAAAAGGAAATCGGGGAAGGATTTCGTGGCCGAGGAGCTGCGGGGCCGGTACCGGAGCCGGGGAGGAAGGAGGGGGGGCGGAGAGGCGGCACCGGGAGGTGGCGGGGGCGGGGCCGGGAGTGGGGTGAGCACCGGGGGCGGGGCTGGGGGCGGGAACGGGGTGGAGGGGGGTCGGTACCGGGGCCTGGGGTCGGTACCGGGGCCTGGGATCGGTACCGGAGGGTGGGATCGGTATCGGAGGGTGGGGTCGGTACCGGAGAATGGGGTGGGTACCGGAGAATGGGGTCGGTACCGGGATATGGGGTCGGTACCTGGGGATGGGGTCGGTACCGGGGGTGCATGACCGGTACCGGGGGCTGGGGTCGGTACCCTGGGGTGGGGTCGGTACCGGGGGCTGGGATCGGTACCGGGGGCTGGGATCGGTACCGGGGTTGGGGTCGGTACCGGGGGGTAGGGTTGGTACCGGGTGGGCATGACCGGTACCGGGGGGTGGGGTCGGTACCGGGGGGCTGGGGTCGGTACCGGGGACTGGGGTCGGTACCGGAGGATGGGGTCGGTGCCGGGGGAATGGGGTCGGGACCGGAGGATGGGGTCGGTACCTGGGGGTTGGGGTCGGTACCGGGGGGGTAGGGGTTCGGTACCGGGGGGGTGGGGTCGGTACCGGGGGGTGAGGTCGGTGCCGGGAGGATGGGGTCAGTACCGGGGGCTGGGGTCGGTACCGGGGTGGAGGTGGGGTCGGTACCTGGGGGGTGGGGTCTGTACCAGGGGGCTGGGTCGGTACCGGGGGGGCAGCGATTCCCGGTGCTCACCGCGCTGCTCGCTGTCCTGCAGGTTGGGCCCTGACGTCTGCACCGTCCTGCGCCTCTCGGGGCCCCTCAAGGAGCAGTTCGCCAAGGTACCGAACCCCATCGCGCTGACCCAAGCTCTGCCGCACCGGCACCGCGCCTGCACCGTGCCCTGTGTGTGTGTGTGTGTGTGTGTGTGCGCGCCCAGGGCTCAGCGCTGGCGCCAGCCCCGTTCGGTGTCTTCATCAACGACCTGGATGAAGGCATCGAGGGCACCCTGAGCAAGTTTGGGGGTGACACTGAGCTGGGTGGAAGCTGGATCTGCTGGAGGGTCGGGAGGCTCCAAAGGGATCTGAACAGGCTGGATCCATGGGCTGAGACCAACGGCAGGAGGGTTAACGAGGCCAAATGGCGGGTCCTGCCCTTGGGGCACAACAACCCTGAGCAGCTCCAGCCTAGGAGAAGTCTGGCTGGAAAGTGCCTGGAGGAGAAGGACCTGGGGGGGTTGGTTGAACATGAGCCAGCAGGGGCCCAGGGGGCCAAGAAGGCCAAGGGCATCTTGGCTTGGATCAGACCCGGCGTGGCCAGCAGGGCCAGGGAGGTTCTTCTCCCTCGGGACTCGGCCCTGGGGAGACCGCTCCTCGAATCCTGGGGTCAGTTGTGGGCCCCTCCCCACAAGAAGGATGTTGAGGCTCTGGAGCGAGTCCAGAGAAGAGCAACGAAGCTGGGGAGGGGGCTGGAGAAGAAGAGGAGCGGCTGAGAGAGCTGGGGGGGTTTAGCCTGGAGAAGAGGAGGCTGAGGGGAGACCTCATTGCTCTCTGCAACTGCCTGAGAGGAGGTTGTGGAGAGGAGGGAGCTGGGCTCTTCTCCCAAGGGACAGGGGACAGGACGAGAGGGAATGGCCTCAAGCTCCACCAGGGGAGGGTCAGCCTGGACGTTAGGAAAAAAAATTTCACAGGAAGGGTGATTGGGCAGTGTCCGAGGCTGCCCAGGGAGGGGGTTGAGTCCCCTTCCCTGGAGGGGTTTAAGGGCCGGGTGGACGAGGTGCTGAGGGACATGGGTTAGTGATTGATGGGAATGGTTGGACTCGATGATCCGGTGGGTCTCTTCCAACCTCGTGATTCTATGGTTCTATGATTCTATACAATGCTGTGCCAAGCTGTGCTATGCCACATCACACCAACCTGTGTCGTGCCGCACGGTGCCATGGGCTGTGCCCGCTGAGCCCTGTCCCCACAGGAGCACGGCCTGGACTTCGAGCGGCTCCTGGACGCCAGCGCCTACAAGGAGCGGTACCGGCAGGACATGATCCGCTGGGGCGAGGAGAAGCGCCGCGCTGACCCCGGCTTCTTCTGCAGGCGAGCGGTGCAGGGCGCAGCGCAGCCCGTGTGGGTGAGAGGCTCGGGGATGTGGGGCTGGGGGATGAGGGGCTGGGGGATGTGGGGCTGGGGGTGAAGGGCTTGGGGATGAGGGGCTGGGGGGCACAGGGCTTGGGGACACAAATGGGGCTGGGGGATGAGGGGCTGGGCGATGAGGGGCTGGGCGATGAGGGGCTGGGGAATGTGGGGCTGGGGGTCACAAGGCTTGGGGTCACAGGGCTTGGGGACACAAATGGGGCTGGGGGATGTGGGACTGGGGGATGAGGGGCTGGGGGATGTGGGGCTTGGGGTCACAAGGCTTGGGGTCACAGGGCTTGGGGACACAATTGGGGCTGGAGGATACAGGGCTGGGGGATGTGGGACTGGGGGATGAGGGGCTGGGGGATGTGGGGCTTGGGGTCACAAGGCTTGGGGTCACAAGGCTTGGGGTCACAGGGCTTGGGGACACAAATGGGGCTGGGGGATACAGGGCTGGGGGATGAGGGGCTGGGGGATGTGGGACTGGGGGTCACAAGGCTTGGGGTCATAGGGCTTGGGGACACAAATGGGGCTGGGGGATACAGGGCTGGGGGATGTGCGACTGGGGGATGAGGGGTTTGGGGACACAGGGCTTGGGGACACAAATGGGGCTGGGGGATGTGGGACTGGGGGATGTGGGACTGGGGGTCACAGGGCTTGGGGGCACAAATGGGGCTGGGGGATGTGGGACTGGGGGTTATGGGGCTGGGGGACACTTGGCTAGAGAATGTGGGACCAGGGGATGTGGGACTGGGGGATGTGGGTCCAGGGGACATAGAGCTAGAGAATGTGGGGCTGGAGGATGTGGTGGGACAGGAGGATTTGAGGCTTGGGGATGTGGTTCCAGGGGACGTGGGGCCAGGGGACACAGGGCTGGGGGATGTGGTGGGACCGGGGGATGCGGGGCTGGGGGCTGTGGGTCCGGGGACTGTGGGGCACGAGGAGGGGGCGGCAGGAGCTGAGGGAGCCCCCGTGCAGGTGGTGAGCGACGCGCGGCGCCTCTCGGACGTGGACTGGTTCCGGGCCGTGTACGGGGCCGCGGTGCAGACGGTGCGCGTGGTGGCCACTGAGGAGACGAGGAAGAGGAGGAACTGGGTCTTCGTCCCCGGTGAGCGAGCAAGCGCACGGGGCCAAACGTGCGGCTGCGTTGGCATCGGGGCTGCACCCTGGGCTCTGCCTGCGAGGGGAGATGAAGCCTCCAGCTGTGGTGGGATGGCCAGATGGACAGATTCGGACCTCAGGGGCTTCACCCCGGGCTCTGCTCCTCCCCAGGGGTGGACGATGCTGAGTCCGAGTGCGGCTTGGACCAAGGAGTGGCCTTTGACTGGATCATCACCAACGACGGCGACGAGGTGGCCCTGGACGAGCAGCTGGAGACGCTGCTGCAGGCGCTCCGGGTCCGGTTATAGCCTGGTGACCCCTCGGCTGGGGCGTGGGGGCCGCGCGTCCCCCCCCACCCCAAGCCCCACGGCTGCCCCCCACCTGCCTTGTGCCGGCTCTCCCTGCCCTGCAAATAAAGCTGCGGCACGGAGAGCAGCGGCTGCCCCAGGTCTGGGGGTCACTGCCCCGGGGGGAGACACCTCGCTGTGGGGCTGGGGGTTACGGAGCTGGGGAAAGTGGGGCTGGGGGTGTGGGGCTGGGAGGCACGGAGCTGGGGAAGTGGGGCTGGAGGTGTGGGGCCAGGGGGAGATACAGGACTGGGGGATGTGGGGCTGGGGGACACAGGACGAGGCTGTGGGGCCAGATGATATGGGGCTGGGGGCTATGGGGCCATGGGGCTGTGCTTGCTGCCCCCCTCCGTGTGCTCCCAGCTCGGGGTCTGGGGTCAGAGGTGCAGGTTAATCCCTGCTGCCTGGGGTTGGGGGTGGGGGGGGCACCAGCTGGGCTCTTGTGGCGGGTTCCAATCGTGTTTCCATCACATCCAGCCCCAATTCCCTACGGATTTTCCACAACCCAAGCAAACGCCTCCTGCCCTCGGTCCTGCTCCTCTCTGCCACAGCAGGAGGGGTGATTTTGGGGTGGGGGCTTAAGGCAGAGGGGCCGTGGCAGCATCACTCCCCCCTTGGGGACATCTGGGTGGGTGTTGGGGACATCCGATTCCAGCTGCTCTCCATAATCTCCAGTAAGGGGATTAGTGGGGGGGTTAGTTTTGTATCCTGGGTTGCATCCAGAGCTGTGGAGGCAGCGGAGGGGGGAGTGGATTCTGCCCCTCTGCTCCAATCTGGGGAGATCTCGGAGACCTTCTCATCCACCAGACCCCAAATGCAACTCCGGGACCTCGAAGCCTTTCCAGTTCCACCTCCCTGTCATGGGCAGGGATGTCTCCGAGGAAAAGCTCCACGTGAGCCAGCAAAGTGCGCTCTCAGCCCAGAAAACAACCATGTCCTGGGTTGCATCCAGAGCGGTGGGAGCAGCAGGGAGGGAGGGGATTCTGGCCCCTGCTCTGCTCTGTGAGACCCACCTGGAGCCCTGGGTCCACCTCTGGAATCTTCAGCCCAGAAGAGACATGGAGCTGTTGGAGGGAATTGAGAGGAGACCACAGAGATGATGTGAGGGCTGAAGAACCTCCTGTAGAAGAACAAGCTGGGAGAGTTGGGGTTGTTCAGCCTGGAGAAGAGAAGGCTCTGGGGAGACCTTGGAGCAGCTTCCAGAGCTGAAAGGGTCTCCAGGAAAGCTGGGGAGGGGCTCTGCATCAGGGAGGGCAGGGAGAGGTTGAGGGGGAGTGGTTTTGAGCTGCAAGATGAGATCTTAGGGAGAAAGATGAAATGTTTTGCTGTGGGGAAGCCCTGGCTCAGGGTGCCCAGAGCAGTGGTGGCTGCCCCATCCCTGGAGGGGTTCAAGGCCAGGTTGGATGGGGCTTGGAGCCCCTGATCAGTGGGAGGTGTCCCTGCCCATGGCAGGGGTGGGACTGGATGGGTTTGAGGTCCCTTCCAACCCAAAGCATTCTGTGGTTCCACGATCTTTCAGATCCTTTCTGACCCAATCCCCCCCTCATTGCTCTCTGCAACTCCCTGAGAGGAGGTTGTGGAGAGGAGGGAGCTGGGCTCTTCTCCCAGGGGACAGGGGACAGGACGAGAGGGAATGGACTCGGGGGAGGATCAGGCTGGATGTTAGGAAAAAATTTTTCATGGAAAGGGTCACTGGGCAGTGGAAGAAGCTGCCCAGGGAAGGGGTTGAGTCCCCTTCCCTGGAGGGGTTTAAGGGCCATGGGTTAGTGATTGATGGGAACGGTTGGAGTCATCACCAAATTATAGAATCACCAGGTTGGAAAAGTCTTTTCCAACCTGGTGATTCTGCGATTCTCCGCAAGCCCCATCAGACAAAAGGCGCTGGAGGCAGCACGGGGGTCGCTCTCCCAGTCCCGTTGCCCCCTTGGCTTGGCTTGGCTTGGCTTGGGTTGGGTTGGGAGGCCGGAGTTGGGGGGGGTAGCTGGAGGGGGGGTGTGTGAGTGTGTGTGTGTGTGATGCTTACGGGGATGATGTCAGCCTGCGGGGTCCCCGCCGTGGCCAATGGTGGCAGCGGGGGCTGGGCCAACGGCGGCGACGGCACTGGGGGCGTCGGCGTCGGGGAGCGCGCACGGCGCCCCATTCATGCTCCGTTGGCCGGTATCCGTTTTAACGGGTACCGGGGAGCTCACGGTGGAGCGGTCTGGCCCCTCCGTGGTTGGGGGGAAGGAGCCTCTCCACGCTCGCCATGGAGACATCGGGGCATCTTCACGATTCCGGCGTAGGCGATTTGGACGAAGACGCTCGGTGCCCGTGCCCGTTACCGGGAGATGAACGCTCTCCTCCACCGCCGCCACCGCCGCCGCCCTCCGCTCTCCCTCCGCTCCAACACAGCCTGTTGCACTCTTCGCCCGGTTCGTTCCGCGCTCCTCCTCCTCCTCCCGCCGCCCCCGCCGCCCTCCACCCTTCCTCTCGCCACGGCAGCCAACTCAACCTGGGCGACCACCCAACGACGGGTTCCGGCCCCGGGAGCGGCGGCAAACATCGCCAACCCAGCCCTTTGGTTCATCGCCGCGACAGCAACCCCTTCACCGAGATCGCCATGAGCTCCTGCAAGTACAGCGGCGGCGTGATGAAGCCCCTCAGTCGCCTCAGCGCGTCCCGCAGGAACCTCATCGAAGCCGAACCCGAAGCGCAACCCTTACAGCTCTTCGGGCCCAGCGAACCCCCCGAAATCGTCGTCTCGCGCGAAGACAACCACGCGCCGGCCGCCCGACGCCCCGAGCGGCCGAGCGGCCACCCGGCGCCCGCCGCCTTCGCCAAAGGGCCCAAGCGCAAAGCGCAGAACATCGGTTACCGGCTCGGACACCGACGGGCGCTCTTCGAGAAGAGGAAGCGCCTCAGCGACTACGCGCTCATCTTCGGCATGTTCGGCATCGTCGTTATGGTCATCGAGACCGAGCTCTCCTGGGGGCTCTACTCCAAGGTACCGGGGCGGCCGACGGGGTGGGGATGGGGCTCTTGGTGTTGGGTGGTGTCCATGGGGTCAACGAGGAGCTGGTTGCCCCATCTGGTGCCCATGGGCTTGGAATAGAGCTGGTTGCCCCAGTCGGTGGTGGTGGGGTGAGCATGGACCCAGTTGACCCATCTGGTGACTGTGGGGTGAGAACAGAGCTGGTTGCCCAATCAGGTGCCCATGGGTTTGGGATGGAGCTGGTTGCCCCATCTGGAGCCCATGGGTTTGGGATGGAACTGGTTGCCCCATCTGGAGCCCATGGGTTTGAGATGGAGCTGGTTGCCTCATCTAGTGCCCACGGGCTTGGAATAGAGCTGGTTGCCCTATCTTGGTGCCCATGGGGCAAGCACAGAGCTGGTTGCCCCATCTGGTGCCCATGTGGTCAACGAGGAGCTGGTTGCCCCATCTGGTGCCCATAGGGTGAGCACAGAGCTGGTTGCCCCATCTGATGCCCATGGGGTCAACAAGGAGCTGGTTGCCCCATCTGGAGCCCATAGGTTTGGGATGGAGCTGGTTGCCTCATCTGGTGCCCATGGGCTTGGAATAGAGCTGGTTGCCCTATCTTGGTGCCCATGCGGTGAGCACAGAACTCGTTGCCCCTTCTGGTGCCCATGGGGTCAAGGAGGAGCTGGTTGCCCCATCGGATGCTCGTAGGGTGAGCACAGAGCTGGTTGCTTCATCCAGTGCCCGTGGATTTGGAATGGGAGTTGGCTGCCCCATGTGGTGTCCGTGGGGCAAGCATGGAGCTATGTGCCCCATCTGGTGCCTGGTGGGGTGACTGTGGAGCTGGTTGCCCCATCTGATGCCTACAGAGCTGGTTGCCCCGTGCAGTGCCTGGTAGGATGAGCATGGAGCTGATTGCCCCGTCTGGTGCTCATGGGGTGGGCACAGAGCCGGTTGCCCCAGCTGGTGCCCGTTGAGCTGGTGGCCCCATCTGGTGCTCATGGAGCTGGTTGCCTCATCCATTACCTACAGAGCTGGTTGCCTCAGGTGGTGTCCACACAGCGAGCCTGGGGTGGATCATCCCACCTTTTGGCCCGTAGGATGAACACAGAGCCCTTTGCCCTTCTGGTGCTCATGGAGCTGGTTGCCTCATCTATTGCCCACGGAGCTGGTTGCCCATGTGGTGTCCACGCAGCGAGTACGGGATGGATCATCCCATCTTTTGGCCTGTAGGATGAACACAGAGCCCTTTGGCCCTTCTGGTGCTCATGGAGCTGGTTACCCCATCTGGTTTTCAAGGGGTGAACACGGAGCTGGTTGCCTCCTCCATTGTCCATGGAGCTGGTTGCCCATGTGGTGCCCATGCAGTGAGCCCAGGATGGATCATCCCATCTTTTGGCCCGTAGGATGAACACAGAGCCCTTTGGCCCTTCTGGTGCTCATGGAGCTGGTTGCCTCATCTATTGCCCACAGAGCTGGTTGCCTCAGGTGGTGTCCACACAGTGAGCCCGGGATGGATCATCCCATCTTTTGGCCCGTAGGATGAACACAGAGCCCTTTGGCCCTTCTGGTGCTCATGGAGCTGGTTGCCCCATCTGGTGTTCAAGGGGTGAGCATGGAGCTGGTTGCCTCAGGTGGTGTCCACACAGCAAGCCCGGGGTGGATCATCCCATCTTTTGGCCCATAGGATGAACACAGAGCCCTTTGGCCCTTCTGGTGCTCATGGAGCTGGTTACCCCAACTGATGTTCAAGAGGTGAGCATGGAGCTGGTTGCCTCCTCCATTGCCCATGGAGCTGGTTGCCCATGTGGTGTCCACGCAGCGAGTACGGGATGGATCATCCCGTCTTTTGGCCCGTAGGATGAACACAGAGCCCTTTGGCCCTTCCGCTGTGGGTCAGGGCCGTCCAGGCTGGCTGAGCCCCAGCCCCGCTCTAGGATGCTGCGGCCGCAGGTGTCAGACACCCCGACCTTCGTGCTGGTGGCCACCAGGACCCCATGCTGGACCACCCGTGGAGCTGCCCCGTGGGCCAACCCACCAGGGTCTGGAGTTCCCAGCGCTCCTGGAGGCACCGAGCCCTGGGGGATGTGGTGGAACCCCCACCTCCTCCTCCTCCTCCCCACCTCTTTCTTCCCTTTTTTTTTAGGGCAGGATAGTGTCTTTTATTTGTAATTCTTCCCCTTCCCCCCTCTCCTCCCCTTCCAGCTCTGCTCGCGGGCTTCACTGCTTGGCAGCGACGTGAATAACTCTTTGTACCGACATCTGTCAGGTTATTTATACCGAGCCAGCCAGGGGAGAGCAGCGGCACCCGCGCCGGCACGGCGTGTGGGGCACCCATGGGTGTCAGCGGGGCGGCGCTGCTGGGGGGCGGCTGCCGGGGGTCCCCGTGCTGCGGTGCCACCAGCGGAGGTGGAGCGGGTGGAGGGAGGGATGCCATGGGGGTCCTGGGGGGGGCGAGGGACCCCACCGAGGCACTCGGTGGGCAGTGGAGGGTCCGGAGGGTCCTGAGCCCCAGCCAGCATCAGCAAGAGCCCAGTGGCCACCAGCAGTGATTCTCTCTGCTGCCTCGGTGCTGAGCTGGTTCCCTCTCTGAGGAGGAGGAGGATGCTTCACCCGCATCCCTGGTACCTTCTCCGAGGAGGAGGATGCTTCACCCGCATCCCTGGTTCTCTGAGGAGGAGGAGGATGCTTCACTCGCATCCCTGGTTCCTTCTCCGAGGAGGAGGATGCTTCACCCGCATCCCTGGTTCCCTCTCCGAGGAGGAGGATGCTTCACCCGCATCCCTGGTTCCTTCTCCGAGGAGGAGGATGTTTCACTCGCATCCCTGGTTCCTTCTCCGAGGAGGAGGATGCTTTGCCTGCATCCCTGGTTCCTTCTCCGAGGAGGAGGATGCTTCACCCGCATCCCTGGTTCTCTGAGGAGGAGGAGGATGCTTCACTCGCATCCCTGGTTCCTTCTCCGAGGAGGAGGATGCTTCACCCGCATCCCCGG
The DNA here is from genome assembly GCF_032191515.1 of Phaenicophaeus curvirostris. Taxonomy (NCBI): domain Eukaryota; kingdom Metazoa; phylum Chordata; class Aves; order Cuculiformes; family Cuculidae; genus Phaenicophaeus; species Phaenicophaeus curvirostris. The sequence goes on along the minus strand of NC_091420.1, from coordinate 1,902,223 downwards.
TTCCCTCTCCGAGGAGGAGGATGCTTCACCCGCATCCCTGGTTCTCCGAGGAGGAGGAGGATGCTTCACCCGCATCCCTGGTTCCTTCTCCGAGGAGGAGGATGCTTCACTCGCATCCCTGGTACCTTCTCTGAGGAGGAGGATGCTTCACCCGCATCCCTGGTTCCTTCTCCGAGGAGGAGGATGCTTCACCCGCATCCCTGGTTCCCTCTCCAAGGAGAAGGATGCTTCACTCGCATCCCTGCTTCCCTCTCCGAGGAGGAGGATGCTTCACCCGCATCCCTCGTTCTCCGAGGAGGAGGAGGATGCTTTGCCTGCATCCCTGGTTCCTTCTCCAAGGAGGAGGATGCTTCACTCGCATCCCTGGTTCTCTGAGGAGGAGGAGGATGCTTTGCCTGCATCCTTGGTTCCCTTGCTGAGGAGGGGGATGCTTCACCTCTCTTTGCTGCTGCATCCTCTTCCCTGGTTGCTCCAGCTCCCCGTTGAGAGGAACGGGGCCAAACTACTGTCCTGGTACCTGTTGCGCCACCGCCGCCGCCCACACTGGGTTCCCTGGGCCCGTGCGCCTGGGGCCGGGGGACACTGGCTGCTCTCTCCGCGCTGCCGCTAGCGCTCGCACGCCCGGCATCCCCGAGCTGCTGTGTCAGCCCAAGAAGACCCCGTGACTCAGCGCTGCTGCCGTGCAGCAACCCCAACTTGTGCCGACGGCCGCGGGGTCGGCTGCTGCTCGTGCCGATGACCGCAGGGTGCAGCCCTTGGCTGGAGCCACGGCAGCAGCCAACCCTCTCAAAGTCCCCATCAGTGGGAAACCAGCTTGCTGGGGGGGCTGAGACGTTGGGAAATGTGGTGGGTATAGAATCATAGAATCATAGAATCACCAGGTTGGAAGAGACCCACCGGATCATCGAGTCCAACCATTCCCATCAATCACTAACCCATGTCCCTCAGCACCTCGTCCACCCGGCCCTTAAACCCCTCCAGGGAAGGGGACTCAACCCCCTCCCTGGGCAGCCTCGGACACTGCCCAATCACCCTTTCTGGGAAAAATCTTTTCCTAATATTCAGCCTGACCCTCCCCTGGTGGAGCTTGAGGCCATTCCCTCTCGTCCTGTCCCCTGGCCCTTGGCAGAAGAGCCCAGCTCCCTCCTCTCCACAACCTCCTCTCAGGGAGGTCTCAGCGTGTCACGAGCTCACCAGGTCTCAGCGTGCCATTAGCGTGGCCGGTTTCACCGTCCTGGGGATGGGGGTGAGGGATGTGGTGGGGGCAGCGGCAGGGCAGGTTGGTTTGGAGCCCACACCTTGGTGAGGGGCCCCGGCATGGGTGAGTCCGGGCTGTGGCTGGCAGTAGCATGGGCTTGATGGCCACAGAGATGGGACAGGGAATCCTGCTTTTCATGGCAGGGTCCACCTGCTTGTGTCACCGGTGAATCGGGGGCTGTTGTAGTTGAACTAGAGCTATTTATCAGGAGGATCTAATTAGAGCATCCATTAGGGTGCTGGATGTGACCACGGTGCTGGTGTTGGGAGTCCCAGCGATGGGAGGCTGGGAAACGTGCTGGGCAGAAGGGGATTGAAGAAATGTTTGGAGAAAGGGCTCGTAGTGCTGGTGGTGCCCTCGCTATGGTGATGCTGGTGATGGAGCGAGTGCAGAGAAGAGCAACGAAGCTGGGGAGGGGGCTGGAGAAGAAGAGGAGCGGCTGAGAGAGCTGGGGGGGTTTAGCCTGGAGAAGAGGAGGCTGAGGGGAGACCTCATTGCTCTCTGCAACTCCCTGAGAGGAGGTTGTGGAGAGGAGGGAGCTGGGCTCTTCTCCCAAGGGCCAGGGGACAGGACGAGAGGGAATGGCCTCAAGCTCCACCAGGGGAGGGTCAGGATGGACATCAGGACAAAATATTTCACAGAAAGGGTGATTGGGCAGTGTCCGAGGCTGCCCAGGGAGGGGGTTGAGTCCCCTTCCCTGGAGGGGTTTGAGGGCCGGGTGGACGAGGTGCTGAGGGACATGGGTTAGTGATTGATGGGAATGGTTGGACTCAATGATCCGATGGGTCTCTTCCAACCTGGTGATTCTATGATTCTATGATTCTATGAAGGGCTGTAGGGGGAAGAAGGAGGTATTGGGATGGGGCGTGTATCTCCATGGGGTTGCCGAGCCCGGCGTTGCGGCCAGTGCTGACAGCATCCCACAGCCACGTCCCCCTCTAACTCCAGCCCTGCTCTCACCTTGCAGGATTCCATGTTCTCCCTGGCCCTGAAATGCCTTATCAGCCTCTCCACCGTCATCCTGCTGGGCCTCATCATCGCCTACCACACGCGGGAGGTGCAGGTAGGTCCCGGTGTCGCTGGTGCCAGGGTGGGTGGCTGGGAAAGGATGCGGCGCTGGTGAGGCTGCACCTCAAATCCTGGGTTCAGTGTTGGGCCCCTCGCTCCAAAAAGACCTTGAGGCGCTGGAGCGTGTCTGGAGAAGGGAACGGAGCTGGGAAGGGGCTGGAGAACAGGGGTTGTGGGAGCAGCTGAGGGACCTGGGGCTGCTTAGTCTGGAGAAAAGGAGGCTGAGGGGAGACCTCATCGCTCTCTGCAGCTCCTGGGAAGGAGGTTGGAGCCAGGTGGGTACTGGGCTCTTCTCCCAAAGAACAAGTGATGGAATGAGAGGAAATGGCCTCAAGTTGCTTCAGGGGAGGTTTGGTTTGGAAATTGGGAAAGATTCCTTCACTGAAAGGGTTCTCAAGCCTGGTAGAGGCTGCCCAGGGCAGTGGTGGGGTCTCCATCCCTGGATGGGTTCAAAAACCCTGTGGCCGTGGCTCTTCAGGACGTGGTTTGGTCAGCGCGGTGGGGTTGGGCTGATGGTTGGACTAGATGAGCTTCAAGGTCTTTTCCAACCTTAAGGATTCTGTGGTTCTATGTTTGCCTGCCAAACGCTATGGGGCAGCAGGACCTGAGCTTACAGTCTGCGTGGACCTTTCTCCCTCCGTGCCGGGGTCTCCAGGCACCCAGGGGTCTGCATGGGGTGCTCGGTGGAGCTACTGTCGGCTGGAGGAGGCTGCAGCCAGGAAGGGCTGGGACCAGCCAAGGTGCCAAGGAAAGCTGTGACACCCTTTCCTAATCAGGGCTGCCCACTCTCTTCCTCCCTGGCTTTGCTGGGAAAAGGCTCCCGGTTTGCTCCAGGAAGGCTGCGCTTCCCCACGGTGTCCGGCTTCGGCACGGGGCTGGGCTCTTTTTATTTATATTAATAAGTAATATCAAATATTCTCTTGATTCTTGAGTCGTAGCCTTAAAAATCACAGAATCAGGGAATGGGTTGGGTTGGAAGGGACCTCAAAGCCCATCCAGTTCGACTCCTGCCATGGACAAGGACACCTCCCACTTCTCCCCAGCTGGAGAAGAGGGTCTGTGAGGTTCAATGAAGCCAAGTGCAAGGTCCTACACCTAGGTTGGGGCAATCCCTGATTTCAGGAGATCCAAGGAGATCATATAGCGACCTTCCAGTACCTGAAGGGGCTACAAGAAAGCTGGAGAGGGACTGTTCATAAAGGCTTTTGGTGATAGGATGAGGGAGAATGGGTATAAACTGGAGAGGGGCAGATTTAGGCTTGATATAAGGAAGAATTTCTTCACCATGAGAGTGGTGAGACACTGGAACAGGTTGCCCAAGGAAGTTGTGGCTGCCCCATCCCTGGAGGGGTTCAAGGCCAGGTTGGATGTGTCTTTGGGTAACCTGATCCAGTGGGAGGTGTCCCTGCCCATGGCAGGGGGGTGGAACTGGATGATCTTTAAGGTCCCTTCCAACCCAAACCATCCTAGGATTCTATGATCCAACCTCTGGAACACCTCCAGGGCTGTGGAAGTGGTTTGGGAAGAAGGAATGAAGGAGAAGGAGAGTCCCAGGCAGGGATGCCGAAGTCCTCGGTGTTTTGATGCACCAAGGATCCCAGCTCATCCCACCCCAGGCTGGGAGCAGGAGCCCCTCTCCCTACCTGCTTCCCAGGAGCTCCCGCTCTGGCTCAGCCCGAGCTGCTGACCAGTTGCTCAAAGCAAATATTTGAAAGCTTTGGTATTTGCTAGGAAAATATTTACTCTGGGGTGGTGGTGGTTGGGGTCAGCCAGGCGGGCTGTGCCCCCGCGCTCGCCGCCTTCCGCCCCGTTGTTGTTCTTGGGAGCAGGTTGTGCAAACACAGCGTCCACTCGAGCCGTGCGTGGGCTTCCCACCTCTCCTGTGATGCTGGAGACCGAATCCCCTCTGCTAGAGCCTAAATCACTGCTGCCAGAGCTCAAATCCCTGCTGTTGGTACCCAAGTCCTCGGTGCCAGAGCCCAAATCCTCGGTGCCAGAGCCCAGATTCCCATTGCAAGAGCCCAATTTCCCAAAGCCCTGATTCCCACTGCAAGAGCTCAATTACCTAGAGCCCAAATCTCCACTGCTAGAGCCTAAATTCCCATTGCAAGAGCCCAGTTTTCCAGATCCCAGATTCCCACTGCAAAAGCTCATTACCCAGAGCCTAAATCCCCACTGCTAGAGCCTAAATCACTGCTACTGGACCTCAAATCCCTGTGGTTGGTAGCCAAATCCTCTCTGCTGGAGCCCAAATCCTTGCTGCTGGAGCCCAAATTCCCACTGCCAGAGCCCAGATTCCCATTGCAAGAGCCCAGTTTCCCAGAGCCCAGATTCCCACTGCAAGAGCTCAATTACCTAGAGCCCAAATCCCACTGCTAGAGCCTAAATCACTGCTGCCAGAGCTCAAATCCCTGTGGTTGGTACCCAAATCCTCGCTGCTGGAGCCCAAATCCTCGCTGCTGGAGCCCAAATCCTCGCTGCTGGAGCCCAAATTCCCATTGCAAGAGCCCAGTTTTCCAGATCCCAGATTCCCACTGCAAAAGCTCATTACCCAGAGCCCAAATCCCCACTGCTAGAGCCTAAATCACTGCTACTGGAGCACAAATCCCTGTGGTTGGTACCCAAATCCTTGCTGCTGGAGCCCAAATTCCCATTGCAAGAGCCCAGTTTCCCAGATCCCAGATTCCCACTGCAAAAGATCATTACCCAGAGCCCAAATCCCACTGCTAGAGCCTAAATCACTGCTGCCAGAGCTCAAATCCCTGTTGCTGGTACCCAAATCCTCGGTGCCAGAGCCCAAATTCCCCCTGCCAGAGCCCAGATTCCCATTGCAAGAGCCCGATTTCTCAGAGCCCAGATTCCCACTGCAAAATCTCATTTTCCCAGAGCCCAAATCCGTGCTGCCATCCTTCTGCAGGGTCCTGAGGGCGCGTGCTGTGCCGATGCAGGCTCTGACCCTCTCCATGCTCCAGCCATGTGGCTCCAGCTGCTCCGCTGGGATGATGCTGCTGGGAGGGAGGAGAATGAGATCAATTTGACTTGATTTGCTCTGGACAAAGCCGTGCTGGCAGCTGAGCACCCTGTTAGCCCTTAGATGCTTTTTAAGGGAACGCTGCTGATCTGGACAGGGGTGGAAAGCCACAGCTTCTTGTCTCTCTTGCCCCTAGAGGGGCTGCACTCATCCTGCCACAGCACTGCTGGACCTCCTGGGCCTCCAGGAATGGCTCAACGGCATCTTCAACCTCTTCTTAATTGTATTAATTGTGCTGAGTCCTTCAGGATATTTCCAGCTCTCCCTGTGCCTCCGTTTCTCCAGGACTGGGCATTGTTGTGCGTGGGGTCCTGGGTACAGTGGGCTGGGATGGCAGCGGGTCTCCAGGGTGTCCCTGAGCCCATCGTCCTCCATCCAGGGCTGCAGGGGAGCAAGATCATCCCGCCTGCCCTGACGAGGTTGTGGGCTGCTGCTCTTTGCTCTCCGGTAGGCTGACAGGGTGCAGAGAGTGGCTGGGACCTCATCCCACCCTGAGCCAGGGCTCCCAGTGGATCGACACCCTGGAGATGGCTCTGCCCTATACTCCAGACGAGGTCTGTGGCCACAGCGGTGTGGAAAGGGTTCCACCTGTGGGGTTGGAGGGGGCACAGCCCCTCTCATCGCTGCTCTTGGGGGGCCCAGAGCTCTTTGTGCATGCGGTTAGTTGAAGGTTTTTAACTTGTGAGTGGCTTGGCTGGAGCTGTGGTGGCCAACACACGTTCTCCTTGCCTAGCTGGAGCTGGGGCTGGAGAAATTGGGGGTGCTGGAGAAGTTGGGGATGCTGGAGAAGCTGGGGGTGCTGGAGATGTGGAGGATGCTGGAGATGCTGGGGGTCCTGGAGATGTGGAGGATGCTGGAGAAGTTGGGGATGCTGGAGATGTGGAGGATGCTGGAGATGTGGAGGATGCTGGAGATGCTGGGGATGCTGGGGATGTGGAGGATGCTGGAGATGTGGAGGATGCTGGAGATGTGGAGGATGCTGGAGATGCTGGGGTTGCTGGGGATGTGGAGGATGCTGGAGAAGTTGGGGATGCTGGAGAAATTGGGGGTGCTGGAGAAGTTGGGGATGCTGGAGAAGTTGAGGGTGCTGGAGAAGTTGGGGATGCTGGAGAAATTGGGGGTGCTGGAGAAGTTGGGGATGCTGGAGAAGTTGAGGGTGCTGGAGAAGTTGGGGATGCTGGAGAAATTGGGGGTGCTGGAGAAGTTGGGGATGCTGGAGAAATTGGGGGTGCTGAGGATGTTGGGGATGCTGGTGATGTTGGGGATGCTGGAGATGCTGGGGATGCTGGGGATGCTGGAGATGCTGGAGATGTTTGGGATGCTGAAGGTGCTGGAGATGGTGGGGATGCTGAAGATGCTGGGGTTGTTGGGGAGTCCCCGTCAGGTACCTCTGGACTGTGCCAAGGTTTCCATGGAAACCTGCAGCGATGCGCCACAGGTACAGGGCTGAGAAGGGCTCGCACAGAGGGAAACCTGCCCCAATCTCCCCTTGCTCCTTCCTTTCTCCAACCTGCCCCGCTGCAACTCCCCCCACACGCAGTCAGAAGGCTCCTTGCCTTTTTCCTCTTGCTAATTTGTTTATTTTTAACACCCTTTTCCAGGAAGGAATGGGCTGTCAGCTCCCTGACTGCCTGGGAGCTCCCTTGACAGCTTGGAGCGCTTTTATAAACAAGTTCTCAAACAAAGCAGCTAAAAAGGAGCAGAGCTTTCCAAACAGACAGGGAGGTGGCCAGGGACAGCCGCTCCATGACTCAGTCCCGGCGGCGACTCTCGACGTCCCTGGAGAGAGCCCTGCGTGCCGCGCTGTGCTGGCTCAGGTGCTCCGGTGCCTCTGGTAGAACAGGAGGTTTGTTCCCAGGCGCGATGCCAGCCGGGGCCACGCTCCCACCCATCACTTGGGCTGGAGCAGCTGCCAGAGCTCCCGGTCCCCCAGGATAAGCCAGGATCGCTCTGTGCTTTTGCAGGGTCGAGGACACGGTGGTGATGTTAGCGCCGGCTGCCACGTCCCCCTTGGAGCCTTTCCCGGCGGTGTCTTTGCCAAGCGCTGCTCACAGAGAGGCCCTGAGTGTGTCCCCGATGCTGTGGGTGACACCGCGGTCCCTGTCACACCAGGGACAAGGCAATGTAGAATCAGAGAATCGGAGAATCACCGGGTTGAAGAAGACCCACCGGATCATCAAGTCCAACCATTCCATCGACCACTAACCCATGTCCCTCAGCACCTTGTCCACCCGGCCCTTAAACCCCTCCAGGGAAGGGGACTCAACCCCCTCCCTGGGCAGCCTCGGACACTGCCCAATCACCCTTGCCATGAAAAATTTTTTCCTAATGTTTAGCCTGAACCTCCCCTGCCTTAGGGGTCCATCTGGGTGACCCCCAGTGGTCTGGCAGTGCCACCTGAGCTGCTGTTTCCCCGACTCCATCGGAGACCCCAACTCTGTCACTGATGGTGGGGGAAAAGCTGGTACCCAGGATGAACTGGTGGTTGCTATGACAACAGAATCCCATCGCCGCCAGCAGCTGGGTGCTCCGGCTGCCGTGTTCCCTCCCCAAAACTTGCTCTGAATGCCAGAGCCCAAGGTGTCGGTGACACGGGTGCAGCACTAGCAGGAGCAAAAGGCCAGAGACCTTGTGCTGATGCTCAGTGGCACTTCAGCTCTGTGCCCCAGGCGAGGAGGCTGTGCAGGGAGCTGGGTTCCTCCCAGCCCGTATGCAGGAGTGGGTCTTAGAATCACAGAATCGCCAGGTTGGAAAAGACCCACCAGATCATCGAGTCCAACCATTCCCATCAATCACTAACCCATGTCCCTCAGCACCTCGTCCACCCGGCCCTTAAACCCCTCCAGGGAAGGGGACTCAACCCCCTCCCTGGGCAGCCTCGGACACTGCCCAGTGACCCTTTCCATGAAGTATTTTTTCCTGCTGTCCAGCCTGAGGCTCCTCTGGTGGAGCTTGAGGCCATTCCCTCTCGTCCTGTCCCCTGTCCCTTGGGAGAAGAGCCCAGCTCCCTCCTCTCCACAACCTCCTCTCAGGGAGTTGCAGAGAGCAATGAGGTCTCCCCTCAGCCTCCTCTTCTCCAGGCTAAACCCCCCCAGCTCTCTCAGCCGCTCCTCTTCTTCTCCAGCCCCCTCCCCAGCTTCGTTGCTCTTCTCTGCACTCGCTCCAGAGCCTCAACATCCTTCTTGTGGGGAGGGGCCCACAACTGACCCCAGGATTCGAGGAGCGCTCTCCCCAGGGCCGAGGCCAGAGGGAGAAGAACCTCCCTGGCCCTGCTGGCCACGCCGGGTCTGATACAGGTCAGAGTGACCTGTCCCCATGCCACACCTGGGCATGTGCTTGAGGCTGGGCACTCTAAAGCTTTCTGGGGTGTCCCCGTAGCACGCAGGCAAAGCAACAGCGGGGATGGCGAAGGCTCATTCCCACCTTTTCCTTCTCTACCCATCTCCAGCCCTCCTAGCCGAAGCCATCCCGGCTTCCGTGGGGCTCCGGTGTTGCTGCCCCCTGGCCCGAGGTGGGATGCTGGTGGGGCGGGGTTGGCTGGAGCCACTGCTAACGGAGTGTTTTTCATCCCGGTAGCTCTTTGTGATCGACAATGGAGCCGACGACTGGCGGATAGCGATGACGTATGAGCGCATCCTCTACATCAGCCTGGAGATGTTGGTTTGTGCCATACACCCCATCCCTGGGGAGTACAAATTTTTCTGGACAGCCCGCCTGGCTTTCTCCTACACACCTTCCCTGGCAGAGGCAGACGTGGACATCATCCTGTCCATCCCCATGTTCCTGCGCCTCTACCTGATCGCCCGTGTGATGCTGCTGCACAGCAAGCTCTTCACTGATGCCTCCTCGCGCAGCATCGGGGCGCTCAACAAGATCAACTTCAACACCCGCTTCGTCATGAAGACTCTCATGACCATCTGTCCTGGGACAGTGCTGCTGGTCTTCAGCATTTCCCTCTGGATCATCGCAGCGTGGACAGTCCGGGTGTGTGAGAGGTGAGAGGGGCTGGGGCTGCAGGGGTGGTTTGGGATGCACGGCAGCTTGGATACTTTGGGATGCAGGGCAGTTAGGGATGCTCAACAATTCAGGATGCTCAGTGGTTCAGGGTGCTCAGTAGTTTGAGATTTGTGGTGGTTTGGGATGTGCAGTGGTTTGGGATACTCAGCAGTTTAGAATACATCATGGTTCTGGATGCTCAGAAGTTTGGGATACACGGTGTTTTGGGACACTCAACAGTTCAGGATGCTCAGCAGTTCAGGATACTCAGCAGTTCAAGCTGCTCAGCAGTTCAGGATGCGCAGTGGTTCAGTATATTGAGAGTTGGGGATACTCAGCAGTTTGGGATGCTCAGTAATTCAGGGTGCTCAGTGATTTGGGATGCTCAGCAGGTTGGGATGTGCAGTGGTTTGGGATACTCAGCAGTTCTGAATACATCGTGGTTCTGGATGCTCAGAAGTTTGGGATACACGGTGATTTGGGACACTCAACAGTTCAGGATGCTCAGCAGTTCAGGATGCTCAGCAGTTTGGGATGCTCAGCAATTTGGGATGCAGGATAGTTCAGGATACTCAGCAGTCTAGGATGCGTGGCGGTTCGAGATGCTCAGCAGTTCAGGATGCGCAGTGGTTCAGTATATTGAGAGTTGAGGATACTCAGCAGTTTGGGATGCTCAGTCGTTCAGGGTGCTCAGTGATTCGGGATGCTCAGCAGCTTGAGATGTGCAGTGGTTTGGGCTACTCAGCGGTTCAGGATGCTCAGCAGTTTGGGATGTGCAGTGGTTTGGGCTACTCAGCAGTTCAGGATGCTCAGCAGTTTGGGATGTGCAGTGGTTTGGGCTACTCAGCAGTTCAGGATGCTCAGCAGTTTGGGATGTGCAGTGGTTTGGGCTACTCAGCAGTTCAGGATGCTCAGCAGTTTGGGATGTGCAGTGGTTTGGGCTACTCAGCGGTTCAGGATGCTGAGCAGTTTGGGATGTGCAGCATCTAGGGATGCTCAGCAGACTGGGCTGCGCAGCAGAGCTGTGATGTCCCAACAGCCTGTGAGGGAGCTGCGGAGATGCGGGGGCTCAGCCGATGTGGATTCCCACCACGGAGCCCCTGTCCTGGTCCCTGTCCTGGCAGCGCAGTCCCTGGGCTCGGGCAGCGTGTCCTGCGCGCGGTGCAGCCGGCGCCGCAGCCCCAGGAGGGTGGGTGGGGGACGTGGGGAGCAGTGGGAGCTGGCGGAACGTGCCTGGGGAGAGGCCGGAGGAGCAGCGGCGCCTGGCTTGGGCTCTGGCATCGCTGCCAGCGAGTGCCATGACAACCCCGCGGTGACAAACCCACTGCCGGATGGCATCACGCCGGCAGCAGCGTGCTCGGTGTGGGGGTTGCTGTGGCGACCGACTCCGGTGGGTACCGCTCGCCTCCATCGCTTGAGGAATCGGGGTTGGGGAGGGGGTGGGTGCTGTGGTGGAGCACCCCCGCCCACCCAGTGCTGTGCCAGAGGGGGTTCTCCCTGCCTGTGGTGTGATGCCAAGCACAAATCCAGGCTGCGGGTGGGGGGAGAGTGGATTGGGAGCAGCCCTGAGGAGGAGAAGGGCTTGGAGCGCTGGGGGGTGAGAAGCTCCACATGAGCCGGCAACGTGTGCTCTGAGCCCAGGAAACAACCTTGTCCTGGGCTGCATCCAGAGCAGTGGAACCAGCAGGCAGGGAGGGGATTCTGCTCCTCTGCTCCACTCTGTGAGACCCACCTGGAGTCCTGTGGCCAGTTGTGGAGTCCTCAGCACAGGAAGGACCTGGAGCTGTTGGAGCGAGACCAGAGGAGGCCACGGAGATGATGCGAGGGCTGGAGAACCTCCCATACAAGGGCAAGCTGAGAAAGTTGGGGTTGTTGAGCCTGGAGAAGAGAAGGCTGCGGGGAGACCTTAGAGCAGCTTCCAGCATGGAAAAGGGCTCCAGGAAAGCTGGGGAGGGACTTTTGGTTAGGGAGTGCAGGAAGAGGGGAATGTTTTTGAGCTGCAAGAGGGGAGATTGAGATGAGATCTTAGGGAGAAATGTTCTCCTGTGAGGGTGGGGAGGCCCTGGCCCAGGTTGCTCCATCCCTGGAGGGGTTCAAGGCCAGGCTGGATGGGGCTTGGAGCCCCTGATGCAGTGGGAGGTGTCCCTGCCCATGGCAGGGGTGGGACTGGATGGGCTTTGAGGGCCCTTCCAGCCCAACCCATTCCAGGATTCCATAAGGTGGTGGCAGCATCCATCCATCCAGGGGCAGGGAGGACAGGGACCCTGCAGGGTGCCTGGAGCGCAGGGGTTTGGGGAGTGATGAGGGAACTGAGGCTGTTTAGTCTCGAGAAGAGGTGGCTGAGGGAAGACCTCATCGCTCTGCTGAGGTGGGTGCTGGGCTCTGCTCCCAAGGAACAAGTGATGGGATGAGAGGAAACGACTTCAAGTTGTACCAGGGGAGGTTTAGACTGGATGTTGGGAAAGATTCCTGCACAGAGAGAGTGGTGAAACCCTGGCAGAGGCTGCACAGGGCAGTGGGGGAGTCCCCAGCCCTAGAAGAAGAAGCCACGCAGATGAGGTGGTCAGAAATGGTTGGACCTGATGGTCTCAAAGGTCTTTTACAGCCAAATGATTCCATTATTCCATGACCCCTTGCCTTGGCAGCAAGAACCGTGGCAGTCAAGCAACACGCTGAGAGTTCTCAAGCTTTTCCAGGCTGTGTTTGCCTTCCTGCCTCCCTTAATGATGTTCTCAGGATGTTCTGGATCGTCGTGCCCTCCTTAATTGTGTTTGGGAGATTGTTATTTGTGTCTCCTAAACGGGGAGCAGGCGGACAGGCTCTCCGGGGGGTTGATTCTGCACCTGGGAAGCTTCGGCTGGAAAAACGCGATGTAAAGAAAGAACCACTCCCAACCATCAAAAATGAGGAATGACGCAGACGAGGCGCTGCAGATCACCGGCACCGCAGCTGCTGCCACCTCCCTCTGCCTACAGAGCAGCAGATGTGAACCCAGGCAGGATCCCAGCCAGGCTGGGGATGCAGGACCCCGGGGGGATGCAGGAGCTGGGAGGATGCAGGACCTGGGGGATGCAGGAGCTGGGAGGATGCAGGACCTGGGGGATGCAGGAGCTGGGAGGATGCTGGACCCGGGAGGATGTAGGACCCAGGGAAATAGAGGACCTGGGGGGATGCAGAACCTAGGGGGATGCAGGACCTGGGAGGATGCAGGACCCAGGGAAACAGAGGACCTGGGGGATGCAGGACCTAGGGGGATGCAGGACCTGGGAGGATGCAGAACCTAGGGGGATACAGGACCTAGGAGAATGCAGGACCCAGGGAAACAGAGGACCTGGGGGATGCAGGACCTAGGGGGATGCAGGACCTGGGAGGATGCAGAACCTAGGGGGATACAAGACCTAGGAGAATGCAGGACCCAGGGAAACAGAGGACCTGGGGGATGCAGGACCTAGGGGCATGCAGGACCTGGGGGAATGCAGGACCTGGGGGAATGCAGGACCTGGGAGGATGCAGGACCTGGGAGGATGCAGGACCTGGGAGGATACAGGACCCGGGGAGATAGAGGACCTGGGGGATGCAGGACCCGGGAAGATGCAGGACCCAGGGAGATTGAGGACAAAGGAGGATGCAGGACGCCTGGCTGAATGCAGAAACTGCGAGGATGCAGAACCTAGGGGGATGCAGGACCTGGGGGAATGCAGGACCCAGGGAGATAGAGGACTTGGGGGATGCAGGACCTGGGAGATGCTGGATCTGGGAGGATGCAGAACCAGGCGGTATAGAGGACCAGGGAGGTGCAGCACTGCTGGAACGTGCTCCATCCCCAAAGGATGCCCCGTCCCCAGGGCATGCACCAGCCATGGACGCTGCATAGCTCCTGCAAGGGTGACCCAGGGTATGTCCCCGTGTCCCCATGGATGTCAGATCTAGCCCTGGAAACCAGTTTGCCCTGACCTACAGGACCATGGTTGGACTTGATGATCCAGTGGGTCTTTTCCAACCTGGTGATTCTATGATTCTATGATTCTATGATTCTATGATCCCCAACGTGCACCCGCAGGGGCTGGGCAGCTCAGAGGTGGCTGTGCCACTCCGTGATGTGGTCCCTGGGCTGAGGTGGCAGCTCGGAGGTGCATCCCCTCGGTGCCGCGGTGCATCCCCTGGGTATATCGTAGGCTGCTCCCATGCCCACGGGAGCAGTGTCGCTGCTGGGTATCCTCCGGTGCGTGCCGGGGAGGGGGGAACACAGCTTTCCGAAGGCAGCGAGTCGCTTAGCAACCTCGCCCGCTCGCCCGCTCGCCGTGCAGAGCTGCCTGCGGTGCCAGCAGCGCTGCCAGCCCTGCCCGCCGACGGTGCGCACGTGCGCTCGCACATGGGCCGGCACGTGCGAACCGGCCCCGCGCCCCGCGGCGAGGGTGCAGCCAGCCTGGAGCTCCCCGAAGGCGCTGCCCAAAGCCAGGGGGTTGGTGAAGCTTGAGCCGGTGCTGCCGCAGCATCCGAGCATAGCGACGCTCCAGCGTGGCACGGGACGATGCTCATGGCTTAGCGGGGGCAAGTGGATGAGGGGTGACGGAAACGAGCAACGGGGCTTAACCGGTCAGGGCAATGGATATCGCATCTTCTTGTTTCATAGAATCATGGAATCACCAGGTTGGAAAAGACCCACTGGATCATCGAGTCCAACCATTCCCATCAATCACTAACCCATGTCCCTCAGCACCTCGTCCACCCGGCCCTTAAACCCCTCCAGGGAAGGGGACTCAACCCCCTCCCTGGGCAGCCTCGGACACTGCCCAATCACCCTTTCCATGAAATATTTTTTCCTGATGTCCAGCCTGACCCTCCCCTGGTGGAGCTGGAGGCCAGCCTCTCCTCTTTATTAGCTCCTTCTGCTCCAAGTGCTTCTTGGAGAGGAAAATGCCTCCCTGTCCGGCTGTGTCGTAACCCCCGTGCTCAGCATGGTGCTCCCGGGGTCACCTCCATGGCTTGAGAGTTCATTTAGAATGATAGAATCATTTGGTTGGAAAAGACCTTTGTGTCCAACCAACCCTGTCCTCTTCTGAACCATCTCTGAGCACCTCATCCACCCGGCTTTTGAACCCATCCAGAGATGGAGGCTTCACCGCTGTCCTGCGCAGCCTCTGCCAGTGCCTGAGAACCCTTTCAGTGAAGGAATCTTTCCCAATTTCCAATCTAAACCTCCCCTGGTGCAACTTGAGGCCGAGAGGGAATGGCCTCAAGCTCCACCAGGGGAGGGTCAGGCTGGACATTAGGGAAAAATATTTCCCGGAAAGGGTGATTGGGCAGTGTCCGAGGCTGCCCAGGGAGGGGGTTGAGTCCCCTTCCCTGGAGGGGTTTAAGGGCCGGGTGGACGAGGCGCTGAGGGACATGGGTTAGTGATTGATGGGAACGGTTGGACTCGATGATCCGATGAGTCTTTTCCAACCTGGTGATTCTATGATTCCATGATTCTATGATTCTATGATTTTGGAGACCCCACGGTGATGGGCTCTGGCTCCCCTGGCCATGGCGCAGCAGCGGCTCTCGCCGTGGCTGAGGGTGCTTTTGCCTGCACCAGGATCTCATCTCAGTCTCCACTCACTTGGAGGGAAAAGCATTTTGGAAGAGGAGAAAACCCAACTGCTCTAGGAACAAGGAGCCGGGGTGAACCGAGGGCCAAAAGCTCCATCTGGTTTTCCTCGGATGACTTTACGAGGAGGCTGCGCGAAGCCTGCTGGCGCGAGGGATGCGTGCAGGGAGGAGGGTGCCCACCCTGCCCATGGAGGGGTGAAGGTGCTGGGCAGCGTCCACTGCCGGGAGCCAGATCTGCATCCCTTGGGAAGCATCTCCACATGGGTTTGCTGGGCTCACACTGGGGAGCTAGAGGCAGCCGTGTTGCGTGTTTTTCGGAAGAGCCACAGCCGGGGTGGTCGCTGACCTCACAGCTTGGCAAGGGGACGGCCACGGGAAGTTTGCAGCATCCTCAAAGCTGCAGCCGCTCCACGTGTGCTTTGTCTCGAGCGCATGAGCCGTTCCCACACGCCGCTCCCAGAGCCAAGTGCGTGCCGGAGGCTTGGCAGGATCCGTTCGCGGCATTTCTGCTGACAGCACCGTCCCCGGGGGGGACGCGGAGGAGGACACCAGTGCTGAGCTGCTGCAGTTGGGGATGTTGCTGAGGTGTAGCTGCTTCTCGCATCGGTTGGTTCTCACCGCCGTGCCACGTGGTAGTGGGGATGCAGGCGGTGGGACCGGGATGCGGTGGCAGAAGCCCTTTGCATTGAGTTTCTCCTTTGATTTTGTCCATGTGGGTTTTCCTGTGCCATAAATTGTACAACCGGTGTCGCTATGGGGCATAAAATCACGGAATGGGTTGGGTGGGGAGGGATCTCAAAGCCCAAAGCCCTTGCCATGGGCAGGGACACCTCCCGCTGGATCAGGGGGCTCCAAGCATCATCCAAGCTGGCTTTGAACACCTCCGGGATGGCCATCCTGCTGCTCTCTGAATTCCTTGTTACACAGCGCAGCCTCGTGCCAGGGATGCTGCCATGCCCAGGGGTCACCGTTCCTCCCGCAGCATCCCCGGCCCCGGCTGTGACCCCGCTGCCCGTATCTCCTTGGCAGGTACCACGACCAGCAGGATGTCACCAGCAGCTTCCTGGGTGCCATGTGGCTCATCTCCATCACCTTCCTCTCCATCGGCTACGGCGACATGGTCCCTCACACCTACTGCGGGAAGGGGGTCTGCCTGCTCACCGGCATCATGGTAAGCGCCGTGCCGAGCCGGTTGCCCCACGGGCTCTGCCTGTCCCTGTGGCAGCAGGGCCACCAGATTTTTCCCTGCTTCTTCAGCTGCCTTGTCCATGCCACAACAGCTTCATCTCCAAGGTCTCCCAACCTGGAAGCTGACAGAGCTGTAATTGCAATTAGCATAAATACGGTAATTAGCACAATGTGGCAGGTTGGTTGAGGAGGTGACGGGGCAGGCTGGCTGTTGCAGTGGGACACCGGCCTCTCCCCTGCCCCGTAGTCCCCACTGGTGAGTTTGGGGTGGATTTGGACCCGTCTTCAACAAGGGAAGAGAGAGCTGGAGCGCAGCGGGGTCAGGGTGTCCCCAGGGAGCAGAGGGGCCCCCGAGCATCCCTTGGCCATCCGTGCTCGCACCGCCTGGCTTCCATCACCCAGACTGATCCCAAATGCTGCTGGGACCAGCTGGGAGCCCTCCACCCCCGCTGTGCTCCCACCGACGTCACCGCTCTGCCGTGGCTTGGTTTCCTCGTGTCCAGGTCACTGTCCCCGCGGCATCCGGCGTACCTGCTCCAGGCGCCAGGAGACGTCCCAGCTTGCGAGATCCAGCTGGGGTGACGAAAGGAGCAGCCAGGGACTCTGTGATCGCAGCTCCTTTGCGGACCCATCCTAGCACCCCACCTTTTCCCCCTCACAGCTGCCAGACTCGGGATGGATGGAGCCATCCCCATCCTCATTTCCCAGCCGGGGGCAACCCAAGCTGGCACCCGGCACCAGCTGGGCTTGGCTCTGCCTCTTTGCATCATGTGTATGTGGCATCCCTGGAGGTGGATCCCACGGGTACCACTTTGGGAGGAAGCTGTTGGCATCCCTGGGAGTAGATCCTACGGGTTCCACTTTGGGAGGGAGCTGTTGGCATCCCTGGGAGTGGATCCTACGGGTACCATGATGTGAGGAAGCTGTTGGCATCCCTGGGCGTGGATCCCATGGATACCACTTTGGGAGGAAGCTGTTGGCATCCCTGGATCCCATAGGTACCACTTCAGGAGGAAGCTGTTGGCATCCCTGGAGGTGGATCCCATGGATACCACTTTGGGAGGGAGCTGTTGGCATCCCTGGGGGTGGATCCCACGGGTACCACTTTGGGAGGAAGCTGTTGCCATCCCTGGGAGTAGATCCTACGGGTTCCACTTTGGGAGGGAGCTGTTGGCATCCCTGGATCCCATAGGTACCACTTCGGGAGGAAGCTGTTGGCATTTCTGGACATGGATCCCATGGGTACCACTTGGGGAGGGAGCTGTTGGCATCCCTGGGTGCGGATCCCTTGGATGCCATGCAGAGGAAGGTGTCCAAGTGCCTTGGACCTGCTCTGTATCAGAGATTTGAGAGATGCAGGATGCTCAGCCGCATCCCTGAGAGTAAAAACCCATGAGAACTGTCAGCCGAGGATACTGATCTTATATTATCTGCACATCTTTGCTCTGCCTCAGATGAGGTCGGGCACCCCTGAGGCTGCTGCTGTCAGAAAAGCCCTTTTTGGGGGCGATGCAGCATTTCCGAGCAGGGGAGCAGCCTCCGGCTTGGCCAAGTGGGGTCCTGGTGCTGGGGGATCCCCCAGCCAGGAGTTGCTTTGAACCGAGGCACCATCTGGCACAGCATTCTCCCCATCCGACTGCTCAGCACCCCAAACCAGCGGGGATGGGGACCCCCAAACCTGCCAGGGGCTCCCCCAGGCTCCCCAGGCTGCAAGCCCTGGGTCAGTCCCTCTGCCAGGAAGAGAGAAGCAGTGGGAGCCAAGAGCGCGCAGTGGGACCTTTGAGGATGCTAAAGGATTCAGCTCCGAGCACAATGTTAATTAATGACTCTTTAATAAATTAAGGAGCTTTTGCTGGGATGGGGGCCCTCTGCCAGCGTGCCGGGAGGGGGGAGCAGCTCATCTGGCACGGGCAGCAGCAGGCAGAGTGCAGGAGCTCCGCGGGGAGCGGAGGCTTGGCACCCGTGCTTTCCAAAGCCGAATACGCGCCGGAGACGATGGATCCGGCCCTAATCACCAGGATAAGTGAGCTCCCAGCTGGCACTGTTGGGAGACGCGGCGATTCGAGGGGGTCTCAATTTGGGGTCCCCCTTCCCCTCACTCCCTCAGATCTCTTGGTGCTTCTCCAGATCTTCTGGGTGCTCCCACCCCGGGCATCTCTTGGGAATGGGGGTCCCCATCCTGCAGGTCCCCAGCACAGGACAGGTCCCCGCTGGTACCAGTAAGCAGACAGGCACCAACTGAGGGCTTATTGCTCATCACTGCTGACCTCGTAAATCAGCCCCAGCCTCCCGTTAATTACTCAGCACATCCTCAGCTGCTCAAGGACACCAGGTTCTGCGATAGCTCCTCATTAGGATGATGTAGGTGGAGGGCTTTAGTTAATTAAGGGGTTGTGGTGGTGAGGGTCGGAGCGCTGCTGTTGCACGAGGCTGCTGGAAGGTGACAAACCATTTTGCTGACTGATGTCCCCACGCAGGGTGCTGGCTGCACGGCGCTGGTGGTGGCCGTGGTGGCCAGGAAGCTGGAGCTCACCAAAGCTGAGAAGCATGTCCACAACTTCATGATGGACACGCAGCTGACAAAGCGGGTAAGGAGCCATCACGAGGGGCTGTGGTGGGAGCTGGGGATGCGGAGGACCACGGTGTGAGGAACCTGTTGGCAGCCCTGGGGATGGCTCCCACGGGTGCCACTCAGAAGAAGGTGTCCAAGGGCTCAGGGCTGGGTCCAGCCCTGTTCAATGTCTTTATCAATGACCTGGATGAAGGCATCGAGGGCACCCTGAGCAAGTTTGCAGATGACACTAAGCTGGGTGGAAGCTGGATCTGCTGGAGGGTCAGGAGGCTCCAAAGGGATCTGAACAGGCTGGATCCATGGGCTGAGACCAACGGCAGGAGGGTTAATGAGGCCAAATGGCGGGTCCTGCACTTGGGGCACAACAACCCTGAGCAGCTCCAGCCTAGGAGAAGTCTGGCTGGAAAGTGCCTGGAGGAGAAGGACCTGGGGGGGTTGGTTGAACAGGAGCCAGCAGGGGCCCAGGGGGCCAAGAAGGCCAAGGGCATCTTGGCTTGGATCAGACCCGGCGTGGCCAGCAGGGCCAGGGAGGTTCTTCTCCCTCTGGCCTCGGCCCTGGGGAGACCGCTCCTCGAATCCTCATGTCTCCCCTCAGCCTCCTCTTCTCCAGGCTAAACCCCCCCAGCTCTCTCAGCCGCTCCTCTTCTTCTCCAGCCCCCTCCCCAGCTTCGTTGCTCTTCTCTGCACTCGCTCCAGAGCCTCAACATCCTTCTTGTGGGGAGGGGCCCACAACTGACCCCAGGATTCAAGGAGCGAATGATTCTACTTGGTTTACTGACAGATAGGGATGGTTGGACTCTATGATCTCGGAGGTCTTTTCCAACGTGGTGATTCTATATATTGGGCTCTTTGATGCAGGGGATGGTGGCAAAGTGGTGCAGCCCTTGGGATGGGCTCCCAGTGCTGGGATGTGCCTGGGACACACAGCTTTGCGCTGGAGAGCGGAGCCGTGTGCTGGCAAGAGCCCTGACACTCCGGGAATAGTTGAGGGCTTCAACGTGGCCGGGTCAGGGAAGCAAACAGCCGCTCAGCCCCATTCCCCAGCCCTGGATGTGGATCTGCAGGCTTGGTGCCAGGCAGGCGGCGGCCAATTCATCTTGGAGTGAGCAGCGGGGGCGCAGGTTTAGCCGGGGAGCCTGGGGGAGCTGTGTCCTCACGCCGGGACGTGCCAGGAGCAGCAGATGGATGTGGGAATGGAGCAGAGCGTTGGGATCTTTCCTTTTTCACAGGGGCTAGGGGTAAGGTGGTGGAGCATTGGTGCAGGAGAGGATGGGGATGCATGTGTTGAGATCTGGTGCAGCTCTACCTGCCCTTACTCCTCTCCGAGCTGCCCATGATCCCTTGTGAAGGTGCAGGAGGCTCTGCTCCTGCAGCGCTGAGCGCCTGGCTCCAGCTGGGATGAGTGTTCTCGCTGCAGTGGCTCATAAACCAGTGGCTCGTGGCCAGCCCGGCGTCTCCGTGAAATCCTGTGGCCGGTGACCTGCAGCTGACTCTCCTCTTGCAGATCAAGAACGCAGCGGCCAACGTCCTGCGGGAAACGTGGCTCATCTATAAGCACACCAAGCTGCTCAAGAAGATCGACCACGCGAAAGTCAGGAAGCACCAGAGGAAGTTCCTACAAGCCATTCACCAGTAAGGGGCTGCGCGTCGGGCTGGGGCTGAGCGGGGATGCTGAGCTCTGAGGGGTCCAGCTCCTGGCAGACGTGTGGGGATGATCCTTCCAGAGCTTAAAGGGGCTCCAGGAAAGCTGGGGAGGGGGCTCTTGATCAGGGAGCGCAGGGAGAGGACTAGGGGAATGGTTTCGAGCTGGTTGTCCAGAGCAGTGGTGGCTGCCCCATCCCTGGAGGGGTTCAAGGCCAGGTTGGATGGAGCTTGGAGCCCCTGCTCCGTGGCAAGAGGGTGGGACTGGATGGGCTTTGAGGTCCCTTCCAACCTGAACCGTTCTATGATTCTCATTTCCCAAAGCTGGGATGCCGCAGGTGTCCGGCTGTGGTTTGCAGTTGGGAAGGAGATGCAGCCACGTTGTTCTTTTCCTTTTTCCCCAGGTTGAGGAGCGTGAAGATGGAGCAGAGAAAGCTGAGTGACCAAGCCAACACCCTCGTCGACCTCTCAAAGGCAAGTCCCCGCTGTGACCTCGCGGCTCAGCCAGGCTGCCCAAGTGTTTCTCTTCACTTGGGAAAAGCAGCAGCAAGACCTGGCTGACCGCAAAGTGCTCCGGCTCAGGAGATGGAGGATGAGAGGAAATGGCTTCAAGTCGCTCCAGGGGAGGGTTGGATTGGATATCGGGAAAGATTCCTTTACTGAGAGAGTGGTGAAACCCTGGTAGAGGCTACCCGGGGCGGTGGTGGAGTCTCCATCCCTGGAGGGGTTGAAAGAACACGTAGATGTGGTGCTTCAGGACTTGGTTTGCTTGGCACAGCGGGGTTGTGATGATGGCTGGACTTGGATGAGCTTCAAGGTCTTCTCCAGCTTCAATGATTCCATGATTCTGTTCGATGTCAGCTAGGATTCGCTGCCTTGCGAGTCAAGAGGGGAAACGCGGACCCAAGCCAGGGGTTGAGGGGGGTGACCCTGCATCCAGGAAAGGGCTTTGCTCCCCACACCCCCTTATGCAGCCCCAGTTCGGGGTTCCGCTGCTTGGCTGTATGGAGACAGTTTCCTCAGTTTAATACCCTGGGGTGAGCCAAGCTGTGGTCACGGTGCCCTGTGAGCTCCTGGACCGGGCTGAGACGAGGAGGTTCTTGGGGTTAAAGGGGTTGTGGTGTTGGTGTGACCCCCTCTAGCCTCGGCACAAGAACCCAACCGCTGTCCCCTCTCCGTCCCTTTCCCTTGTAGATGCAGAACGTGATGTACGACCTCATCACCGAGCTCAACGACCGCAGCGAGGACCTGGAGAAGCAGATCGGCAGCTTGGAGAGCAAGCTGGAGCAGCTCAGCGCCAGCTTCAACTCGCTGCCCCTGCTGATGGCCGACATGCTGCGGCAGCAGCAGCAGCGCCTGCTCGCCGCCGTCCTGGAGGCGCGGGGGGTCGGCGTGCCCATGGGCACCCCCCAAACTCCTCTCTCGGAGAGCCCCATCGGGGTCAGCTCCACCTCCTTCCCTACCCCTTACACGAGCTCAAGCAGCTGCTAAAACACGGCCCCTCCGGAGAGGGGAAGCGTCTCCAGGCGGGTCCCCGAGGTCTCCGTGGATTTCCTTCTGGTCTTCGAAGCACCGCGAGGACCCTTCGGCCGGAGCCGGTGGGACCAGCCGTGCCGAGCGACGCTCGGAGCTTCTTGCCAACGCCTTGGTCTCGGGAATTGCATCCCCGTTCAGGTGCCTCTACACGTGGTGAAGGAAAAGGGGGACGGGAGGCGACGCGCTGCGACGTCCGGTGGCGAACGGAAAAAAAAAAAAAAACAAACAAACCAACAAACAAACAAACCAAACCCACGCTCAATCTCAGGTCTTCACGTTTTGAAAACAAAACGAAGCAACCAGTCAGAAGCACTGAAGCAACCGAGACGCCAGAGGGAGGTGGGGGGGTCCCTCCCCTGCGTGGACCCCGCTTGGGGCGCTCCCCTCGCCAAGCCAGGTGCCAACGGGGTGGTCTCTCGCTCAGGCTCTGACCTACGTTGCCCACGCTCCATCCCTTCTCCTCCCCAGGACCCACATGAACCCCCAGCCCGGGTGACAGGGTCTGGCCGCGTTCTGCTCAGGGGTTTCTCTCTCCGGAGCCGAGAGGGTTTTCTACTTGAGCAGAACAAGAGATGCTTCTTCTTTCTGGTCCTCGGTGGTGGATCCTGCTTGGGGTGGGCCAGGAATGCAGTGCCTAAAGCGTGCAGGGACGTGGTGCCCCCGCGCCGCAACGGGTGAGGACAGGGCTGGCAGGCCAGCCTGGGTGCCAGGGGTTGTTCTCCAGGTGCTCCTCTCGCCGCCCGCCCGGGAGCCCTCCGAGCGTTTTGGGAAGCCAAGCGGGCTTTCTTCGGAACTGCCAGATTCCAAACCCCGTCAGCTCCAACTGCCTCCTGCTCGCAGCAGGAACGTCTTGCGCTCGAGCCCAGCCAGCAGAGCCAAAGCGCTGGGGGTCGAGCTGGGGGGGGCTCGCTGGCAAGGGATGGATGGAGTGGTGGGGGCAGGTGCTTCATCTGGTTAAAACAAAGCCCATCGCCTTTGTGCGGCTTCTGCTGGGTTTGGTGGGATCAGCAGCACCAGCCAGTGCTGGTGTTAGGAGCCAAGGCTCAAGTGAACGGCTTCGAGCTGCGCCAGGGGAGGTTTAGATTGGATATTGGGGAAGTTCCTTTACGGAAAGAGTGGTTGAAGCCCTGGCAGAGGCTGCCCAGGGCAGTGGGGGAGCCCCCATCCCTTGAGGGGTTCAAAACCCCTTGTAGATGTGGTGCTGTGGGACGTGGTTGAGTAGGCACAGTGAGGTTGTGTCGGTGGTTGGTCTTGATGATCTTGGAAGTCTTTTCCAACCCTAACAATTCCATGATTGCATGACCTGTACGTGCCCAAGTGCAGCCCCTCTTGCTTCTATTTCTTTTCGCTGACGTTCACCTTCCTGAACCCCAGGGCAGGGAGGTTGGAACGGGATGAACTTTAAGGTCCCTTCTGACCCAACCCGTTCCATGATTCCATTCTATGACTTGATCCATCACCTGGCTACTTCTGGAACACTCATAGAATCATCACAGAATCCTAGAATTGCTTGGTTGGAAAAGACCTTTGAGGTCATGGAGTCCAACCATCCCTGCTCTGCTATCACCTTTCTCCTCAGTTCCACCCGGGGCTGCGTTTGGGCTCTGCCAGGTCCTTGCATGGAGCCCCCAGGTTCCAGCTTTGGGGCTGGCGTTTGCTGCGTAAAACCCAGCAGAAGCTATTTATATATTTTTTTTTTTTTTAAACAGATGAAGTAACCGTGTAATTACTCTGCGATATTAATTACAGCTCACCCAGCAGTGTCAGTAATTGTAATCAAAGTCACTGTGTTACTCCAGGTGTACTCAAGCCTGTAATCTTCTCCTTTGTAACTCTTTCCCTTCCATCAATGAGGCTGCGTTCCATGCGCACGGAGGCAGGGACCTTCTCAGCCGAGGGGTTTCTGTGCACAACCCCACTTGCTGCTGGTGGGAGGTGGTTTAGTCCTTGTGCCCTGCAATTAAAGTTGCTTGGCAAACAAGCAGGAGTTAGCGAGAAGCGCTCCCCCCCTCTCCAGTGCCTCGAGGAGGAGGAGGAGGAAGGCTGCAAGGCAACAGCATTGAAAAATGAGCTCCCAGGGCTGAAGAATGGGTTGTATTGAGCTCCCTGGGAGCAGGGAAGCGAGCTGTGCTTGTTCCCACTGTGGTCAGGGAGAAAAGGAGGCGATAGCTGCCAGATTTCTCTGGCTGCCAGGAGAGAACTCGGCTTCTGGGAATGAGCTGCTCTTCCAAGCTCTTGGCATTGGTGTTCTTGTAGGGTGTGGGAAGAGCGGCTGGGAGCAGCCTCTGTGTGCTTCCCAGGGACCTCCAGCCCTACCTCCCCGTCAGGAGAAGCTTCTGTTTGTCTCTAGAAGGAGGTTTCCAGCGTGGTGATGGCAAAAACAATGCAAATCCTAAGAATGAGCCTGAAATGCAGCATTTCCACTAGCCTGCAGGCAGCCAGCAGAGAAATAAAGCATCCACGTCTCTCTAGGGGTTCGGGCAGGAACAAACTGTCGCGTGCGATAGGGCTGTGCAAGGGTTTGAGGTGCAGGGATGCATCAGAGAGCTGGAGGAAGCATTGATGCTCAAGAATTGATAGCGCCAGCAGGAACCTCCTTGCAGGCTAATGATTGAGTCTGGGAAATCAGAGTAAGAGAAGAGCAGGTGCTGTGAGCTCACTGAGACCTGAGGCGCTGAAGGGGAGTGAAGGAACATGGATGAAAGCTTCAGGATTGCAGCTGGTGCAAGAGATCCTTGTCTAGCTGCTTCAGTGGGGTTTCAGCAGGGCTGGTAGGAATTGAGCTGAGCCAGTGAGAGTTCTGCACCTTGCACCCCACGCCCTGTGTCCCCCCACCCTCACCCCTCCACCCCAAACAACCCCTCTGTCTGAGAGCTTGTGGCCCTGGGTTTGCACCTGATGCTCTGCGCCTTGTGTTCTGTGCCCCCCTGCATCCCCATCCTATGCCCTGCATCCCATGCACCCCTGCATCCCCATCCTGTACCCTGTATCCCATGCACCCCTGCATCCCCATCCTATACCCTGCATCCCATGCACCCCTGCATCCCCATCCTGTACCCCGCGTCCCATGCACCCCTGCATCCCCATCCTATACCCTGCATCCCATGCACCCCTGCATCCCCATCCTATACCCTGCATCCCATGCACCCCTGCATCCCCATCCTGTACCCTGCATCCCATGCACCCCTGCATCCCCACCCTGTACCCTGCATCCCATGCACCCCTGCATCCCCATCCTGTACCCTGCATCCCATGCACCCCTGCATCCCCATCCTATACCCTGCATCCCATGCATCCCGTGCATCCCATGCACCCCTGTATCCCATGCATCCCTGCATCCCCATCCTATACCTTGTGTCCCATGCACCCCTGCATCCTCCATCCCACACCTTGCATCCTATGCACCCCTGCACCCTCATCCTGCATCTCCATCCCATGCACTGCATCTCCTGCATCCCTCATGCCACTCCTTGCACCCCCTGCCCCGGTGCTCGGAGCCCTGACCCCTTGCCCTGAACACCTCTGGACCCCACAGAAGCTACTGGGAGCTGCCCCGAGGCCACGGTGAGGGCAGGCACTGGGGGGACCCCCATGCACCCCAGCACGGTCCAGTCTGTGGTGGATCCTGAGCCTGGGGGTGCCCTCCTGGAGCTGCTGTCCTGCTCCCCACCAGTGGCTTTGGGACACCAGCGGTTGAGCAGCCTCGGTGTGCGTTGGAGCCCCCGGCTCCGGAGCTGTAGTTTCCCTTCCCAGCAGGTCTCCGGTAACCAGCTCCCTCTTCCCCGTGGCAAGATGTTCCCTACAACGCCTGAGAACATCATTTTGGAGCCTGCAGCTCCAAAGGGCATCAGGACAAGCAGAGAGAAGAGAAGAGCTGGGCCCAGCAACCACGGTGGAGGAAAAGCACAAGAACAAAACCGCGATGCAGAGTTCTCATCCCAAAGAGATGCTAACCTCCCACGACGGGGAAGCATCCAACCCCGCACACCGAGCCCCTCCAGGACCCACCCCGTCTCATTTTTTGGCCAGGCCTGGGGTGGTTTTTTTGCTCCACGAACCTGCTGCCTGCGAGGAAACGTCCTGGAAACGCTGGAGAAATCCCACGTCCTCTCCGCAAGCTCACGGATGTTTCTGTCCGGACTTAGGGAGCTTTGCTCTGGGTTTGCGTCTGTACCGCTCGCTTCTTTTTTTTTATTAACACTAGGGGAAAGCATAATAGTTTATTTTACCTATGGAATCTATTGCTCTATGGGAAAGGGTATCGGAACTCTCAATGATGGGTTTGTACCCAACCTGGTTGGCAGCAGCTGCTGACACAACTGCCTGTTTCTGGGTGCAGCCGCTGCTGCCGCTGAGGCCGGGGCTGGCGGAGGAGGGCACAGCCCGAAAATCTCCCCGTGCTCCTTATCCTTTACCCCTCCAGGTAATTAATTCCCGTTACCTGGAAGCTGGCTTTTAGCAGCTCTGGATCTGCGTAGCCCGACGACACCAGAGCTTTGTTTCTCCTTAGGGAAAGGTCTGTCCTGCTTTCCTCCTGAGGGCTCAGCAGGTTCTGGAAAGCCATTTCCTCCCTCCCACATCTCCTCCAGCTGCAGCAGGGACTCGGCTCGCTGGGCACAAGCTGTGTGAGAGCCCCAATTCCCCCTTTCTCCCAGGACAGAGGCTCTCCTGGAAGAAGCGGTGCAGGGCACGCTGCTTCCCTTCCTATCTCCACCTGGATCTGCGGCACATTTTGGCTCAGCACAGGCAGGAATCACACGTGCCTAGGGAAAGGGTTGAGGCTGCAAACCTCCTCTTCCAAACACGCGGCTCCGTTGGGGCTGGGGAACCTGCGGGCAGGCAGGATTGGTCCTACCAGCTTTGCCTTCCTGGCTGTGGAGCTGGGCTGTTTGGGATTTTCTCTGAAGGAGGCAGGTAGGGATGATCCTGCTTTGGCTCCCTGGATGCGGAGTGGAGCTGCGCAGGGTTAGCTCCAAAGGAGGCAGGCAGAAATAGTGCCCTCGCTTTTTCTTCTCAGGTCAACCCCTCGTTTCTGGGATGGGGGTGAGGGCAGCCCTGCCCCAGTGACCTGCATTGCATTCCCAGGAGCAGTCTCGCTCTCCCAGAGGGAATTGCTCCAGGGGAACCCAACCATTGTGCCTGGGAGGTGTCCGCTTCGGCCCTGGAAAGCTGCAGATTTTGCTCGCTTCAACCTCAGTCTGCAATGGTGTAGGATGACAAAAGCCCTGACCGTGAAAGAGAACCGCGATGAGGTTGCGGGTTCTGCTCCGTCTCAGCCTTCCAGCCGATTTACTCCTTCGAGAGCATCTCTTCCTTACCTCCAGCCTCTGAGCTGCTGGTCCTGCTCTCCATTGGATCAAGATTTGTGGGCAAATGAGTCTTCGAATGCTCTTTTCCAGCCCCTCTGCTCCTTCCCAGCCAGGCTGCTTGCACCAAATGCGACCGCGTCTGGGAACGAGCAGTGCCTATGGGACCAAATCCTGCTGCTTTTGGCCAGAGAAAGCCTAAAAAGCCCTAAACCAGCTCTTCCCCTCAGAATTGCTGTCGCTGCTGGGCTGCTATCCTTGCCACTGTTATTGCTGTCACGGCTGAGCCTCCCAGTTAAACCCAGTAGGGCCAGGTCCCAGCAGCAATGAGCTGCCAGGGGCTCCTTGCTGGCTCCTAGACCTGAAATCCCCCCGGCAGAAACCAGCTGGCAGGCTGGGATTGCCCAGCTGCCGCTGTTCCTGCCCCACAAATTCATCCCCACTCATGGGATGCTTGTTGGGAGGCAACTGGTCCTTGCTGGGACGTGTCTGGGACCAGCTCAGGGGGGTTTAGAGCTCTGCCAGAGGAGAGGGGCTGGTTCCCCCAGGAGGGCAGGGCTGAGCCTCCCCTGCTGCTGGTTGGGTTTGGGGGTGCCTGGGGATTTCTTGGCCCTTTGCACCACCTTCCCTTGGATTCCTCCTGCCTGGTAGCTCCCGGGTGGCTCAGAGCTCTTACGCGATGGCCATCAGCTTGGGTTGAGAAGAGGAAGATGCTGCTGCTGCTGCTACTGCACTGGTCCCAGCTTCTCCTTGCTCTGAGCTCCCTCCGCGAAGGCTTAGGGGTGGCAAAGGGCCTTTTGCAGAGGAGAGGAAAAGCTGCTCCGTGGAATTAATTCTTTCCCTGTGGACTGAGCCACCTCAGAGCCCCGTGGGGCACCGGGCAGGGCTCCAGCACCATCTGCCAAGCGGGTGCTCGTGGCCGGGGAGGCTCCGGTGCTCCGGGCGCCGCGAGATGTGCGCCCAGCTTTGCTTCTTCTTCTTCTTCTTCTACCCAAAGTGTTCTTCCCTCCACCGAGGTCTCAGCACGCCCCGACTTGCCGATGCACCTCCCAGCCGGAGCCGCTTGCACGTCTCTGGGGTCAGGATCTGGCCCCAGGCTTCAACCCTTGTATCCCTCCTTCTGAGCCGATCGTGGCTGGGTCTCTCGGCCGGGGGGGAAGGGAGTGGGGACCGAGCTGTCCCCAGGAATTGCCATAAACCCGAGCTGTACCCAGAAACAGGCATGTTTTCAACTATGGCTTTAACCTGTTCACTGTAAAAAGTGCCTTGGACTTTAATCCGAAGAGGTCAGTATCTATAAATATTTACCTGTGCGGGTGTGTAAGTATGCAGCTATGGATGTATAGTTACACACACAAATATATGATATATACGTACAGCTATAAACGCTTCAGACCCCTCTGTTCTGCTCGGGAGCTCTCGCCTTCTTGCCTCTGGGATGCTGGATGTGTTTCTGCCAGGCTAGAGGGAAAAATCTCATGCCGTGAGGGTCGTGCGCGATGCTGGGGGCTCTCCCAGCGATGCTGAGCAGCTTTGTGCTTCTCGGGGTCCATCTGGGAGCAGCTCTGGTCCTGCTGGGTGCTTGGTAAAACCATGAGCCCTCGTTGCTGGCTCCCAGGAGTTCCCAGCTCCTCGTTTTGCAGGAGCAGCGAGGTGTTTTCCAGCCTCCTGTTCCCCAAAGGGCTTTTTTGGGAGGGAGTCGGGGTTCCCCGTGTGCTCAGGCTGTGGCTCAAGGAGAGAGCGGAGGAGCTCCCCAAGGATTTCCCTCCCACTCACCCCAGGACAGGCTGAGAAGAGAAGGCTCCAAGGAGACCTTAGAGCAGCTTCCAGTAGGGAAAGGGGCTCCAGGAAAGCTGGGGAGGGGCTCTGGATCAGGGAGGGCAGGGAGAGGATGAGGGGAAGGGTTTTGAGCTGCAAGAGGGGAGATTGAGATGAGATCTTGGGGAGAAATGTTTTGCTGGGAGGGTGGGGAGATCCTGGAACAGGTTGTTCCATCCCTGGAGGGGTTCAAGGCCAGGTTGGATGGAGCTTGGAGCCCCCGATCTGTGGCAAGGGGGTGGAACTGGCTGGGCTTTGAGGCCCCTTCCAACCCAACCCAATCCACGATTCTGCGAGGAAAACAGAGGAAACACCTCGGTGGGGAGAAGGGGAAGCTGGAGCCTTCCCCACCAAGCCGTTAAATCCCAGCGACGAGTGACAAGCCTCGCTCAGAGTCTGGCAACGCTCGTTATGTCGCTGAGCAGATACCGAGGGAGCAGATGAGGGACCGACTGCCCCCAAATCCACCAGGAGATGTGGGCACGGAGGATGCCAACAGGCACAGCCCCCCTGCCAACCCAGCTATGAGAGCTGCAGGGCCAGAGGAGGAGGAGGAGGGGATGATGTGTAGTGGTTGAATCATGATGAATGGATAAATTTGGGCTTTTTCTTTCTTTTTTTTTTTTTTTTTTTTTAGTTAATATCTGTAAATCCTAAAAATACAGCTTGGGAGACTCAGATAGGTGATTAAAACCCTTGAGCTTCGTTTCCAGTATTAATGGCTTAGCAGAGCAGAGCCCTGGTGTACGAAGGCAGCTGCGTTTCTGCAGCTGCCCACAGAGACAAGGCAAAAGTCATTTAATCTCTGCGTGCCTCATGAAATCTGGTTTTATTAATGGCTTGGGATTAAGGGTTCTCCAAGGAGAAAAAGAATCGTGTCCGTAACAGGGATAGCCAACCATGACCTGGGCTGCGTCCAGAGCGCTGGAACCAGCAGGGAGGGAGGGGATTCTGCCCCTCAGGTGAGACCCACCTGGAGCCCTGGGTCCAGCTCTGGAGTTCTCAGCCCAGGAAGGACCTGGAGCTGTTGGAGCGAGTCCAGAGGAGGCCACGGAGATGATATGAGGGCTGGAGAACCTCCCATTCGAGGCCAGGCTGGGAGCATTGGGGTTCAGCCTGGAGGAGAGAAGGCTCTGGGGAGACTTTAGAGCAGCTTCCAGTAGGGAAAGGGGCTCCAGGAAAGCTGGGGAGGGGCTCTGGATCAGGGAGAGCAGAGACAGGACAAGGGGAATGGTTTTGATGTGCAAGAGGGGAGATTGAGATGAGATCTTAGGGAGAAATGTTTTACTGTGAGGGTCCAGGTTGACTAGAGCAGTGGTGGCTGCCCCATCCCTGGAGGGGTTCAAGGCCAGGTTGGATGGGGCTTGGAGCCCCTGATGCAGTGGGAGGTGTCCCTGCCCATGGCAGGGGTGGGACTGGCTGGGCTTTGAGGTCCCTTCCAACCCAAACCTTTCCAGGATTCCATGATCTTTGCCTCCCTGCTCCCATTTGCCCTTTGCTCTCCCAGGGAAGATGCTGCTGTTGGTGTGAGGGTCTGGCCATCGTCACCCATCCCAGTGCGAAGTGCCCACAGCAGCATTGGAGTGTGTGGGAACAGGAGGAGAAATTCACTTTTTGAAGGCAAAGAGGGGAAAAAGAAACCAAAAATAGCTATTGTTTTGCTCAACAATTCCTTGCAGACAGAGCTTTTTATAAACAGTGGGGACCTGCTGCCCTTGCACAAGGGAAAGGCAAACCACAAGCGAACGTCTCCGCATGGAATGGGTTTGGAGCGAGTGGGACGTGGGAAGCAGCTCGTGGGGACAATGGAGAGCAGGCGGGGACCGCGATCTCTGGATCGGTCTCTGCACACACACAGGAAAACGGCGCTGAGCTCTGGTTTCTGCACGCTGGCGATTCCCCAGGGTGTGAGCCAGGAGCTTCTCTCCCTGCAGAGCAGCTTTTGCTCCCAGGGGGATGAGGTGGGTAGCGAGCAGCGGCTTCCAGCTGGGAAAAGCAGATCTGGTCCGTGGCTCCCAAGTTCATGCAAAAAAATCCTCCTGTACGCACCCTCCTTCACTCACTGCAGGAATAAAATGAGACAGGGGCCCATCCCGCAGCGATTTCCATCTCAGATGGGCTCCTTTGCCAAGGGAAAAAAAATCGAGGCCGCTCAGCCGTTAATTCATCACCACAGCCTTGGGATTCCAGGCACGGACGGAGCTGCTCGTTACCGTTAATTAGCCACCAGGCAGTGTGAGGTCTGCAGGCCAGATCGCGCCTCCGGAGAGGTCTGTGCAACATCATCCAAAGAGCTCAGCACCACACAAACTCCTCCTGTGCCCTCAAAAGCCTTGGAGCGGGATGCTCTGGGGATATCAATGCTGGGATTTGTTGTGGCTGGAGCCGGTGCCCGTGCCCAGCGGTGCCAAGCGGGGTTGGGGCTGCGTGCGAGGGCTTGGCAGAGCGAATTTTAGCTCGGGAGCTTCCTGCCTTTGCCCATGGGCTTCCTCTCCTCTCTCCGAGGCGCCTGCAATTCCCGCGAGCCCCCACGGAGGATGCAGCTGCACGAAACGATGCCGGGCTCGAGGTGCCGGCGTTTGGTGTCCCTTTGTGTGGTTATCAGGATGGAAGAAGGCAGCTCCGTTTCCCGGAGCCTGCCAGCCCGCTGCTCGCACAGCAAGGATTCTCAGCAGGAACTGGCTGTGGAATGTGAAGATAAATGATGTTTTTCTACCAAAAATAGGTGTTTCTGGGTTTCAGCCACTCGGCTCGAGCAACAGCAGCCGTCGTGAGCCTGCAGGTGGTGGAGGCTTTGCTGCAGAACCTGCAGAGAAGCGGTCACCTCATCCGTGACGATGTTCCGACACAAGCAGAGACGCACGAGCATGGTCTGAGTGCCTGGTTGGCTGGGGAGAACCATAGAATCATGGAATCGTTAAGGTTGGAGAAGACCACTAAGCTCATCCAGTCCAACTGCCAGCCCAAGCCCACCATGCCCACTCAGCCATGTCCCCAAGTGCCACATCTACCTGGTTTTTGAACCCCTCCAGGGATGGGGCAGCCACCACTTCTCTGGGCAACCTCACAGCAAAACTTGAGCCCCTAAGATCTCATCTCAATCTCTCCTCTTCCAGCTGAAAACCATTCCCCCCCCCAACTCCATCCTATCTCTAAACTCCCTGATCCGGAGCCCCTCCCCAGCTTTCCTGGAGCCCCTTTCCATGCTGGAAGCTGCTCTAAGGTCTCCCCTTCTCTTCTCCAGGTTGAACAACCCCAACTCTCATAGTTTCTCCTCATACAGGAGGTTCTCCAGCCTTTGGATCATCTCCGTGGCCTCCTCTGGACTCGCTCCAACAGCTCCATGTCCTTCCCGTGTTGAGGACTAACCTCCATGAAGTCTCCGTGATTCCAGATGATCTCAACCAAGCCCCTCGCCATGACTCAATGGGTGCCAACACAACCAGATCTCCTCCTTCCTGCTCCTGCTGCCTGGAGGAACATCAAAGGAACTGGAGGTGCTCCTGGTTCCCAGGTACGGAAGAGGGACTGTCAACCTGCATCCTTCCCTCTGCCTCCTCTCCTCCATCCACCACGCCAAGTGTGCTGGCGCGGCACCAGGGAGGATGCTACTTGCTCCAAAGCTGGCACTGAACGTTGGTTGAGAGCAACAGGTTTTGTACTAATTAAAGAGGAATCAATTAGGCTGCGAGCTCTTCAGCCACCTGGTGCTTCTGACTATTTTTTCCTCCTCCTTCTCTTTTTCCTTAATGTGCTGCTGCTGCCTCCAGGGAAGTCATAAAAGAAGCAAGACACGTTCCAGCTTCTTGCTTTCTTTTAGATTAAAAAATGCTCTTCGGGAGGAGATGTGCGCGGCCCAGCCAATTAAAGTGCTGCCCATGTCCTGGAGATCTGCAACCGGCACCTCCTGCACCATCCATCACTCCCTCCAGCCACCCTCCTGCCTCTCCATCAGCGCGCGGCGCCGGCTCTGAGCTATGAGCAAGACCTAATCCTCAGTGAATAAAGCAAAAAGCAGCACAGGAGGCATAATAGGATCCCATGGGAGGCGCAGAGGAGTCCTTCACACGAGGAAGCCCTTTGGAGACCCTGCTGGGCCAGGCTTTCCCCTGCCAGATGGTCCATTAGATTCTCTCAACATAAATCAAGGGGAGTGGAGAGCAGCAACACCCAGCTGAGTGGCCCCCAGGCTTTAGAATCATGGAACTGCTTGGTTGGGAAAGACTTTTGTGATTGTTGAATCCAACTGTTCCTGTCCACGGCTGAGAGAGCTGGGGGGGTTTAGCCTGGAGAAGAGGAGGCTGAGGGGAGACCTCATTGCTCTCTGCAACTCCCTGAGAGGAGGTTGTGGAGAGGAGGGAGCTGGGCTCTTCTCCCAAGGGACAGGGGACAGGACGAGAGGGAATGGCCTCAAGCTCCACCAGGGGAGGGTCAGGCTGGACATTAGGTAAAAATATTTCATGGAAAGGGTGATTGGGCAGTGTCCGAGGCTGCCCAGGGAGGGGGTTGAGTCCCCTTCCCTGGAGGGGTTTAAGGGCCGGGTGGACGAGGTGCTGAGGGACATGGGTTAGTGATTGATGGGGATGGTTGGACTCGATGATCTGATGGGTCTTTTCCAACCTGGTGATTCTATGATTCTATGAACCATCCCTGAGCACCTCGTCCACCCGGCTTTTGAACATCTCCAGGGATGGGGATTCCATCACTGCCCCGCACACCCTTTTGGTGCAGGAATCTTTCCCAATATCCAATCTAAACCTCCCCTGGCACAACTTGAGGCCATTTCCTCTCGTCCCATCACTTCTTCCTTAAGTGCAGAGCCTGAAGTGCTTTGCCGAGCACCAGCCTTGAAGGCATCGGTGGGGTCAGCAAGCAGCCCAAAGCTGTGGGTGGAAATCAGGTGCCGACACCGTGATGAGGACTCCGCCTGGGGCTGCATCAACTGCCTTTTTCGCTGGGGCAATGATTTCCCACCCCTGGCTCTGCCCCAGGGAGGGATTGTGAAATCCTTTCGAGTTTACTGAGCACCCAGTAAAGCCCGTAGATAAATCAGATTTACTATTAAATCGGCAAGGGAACAGCAAAGGGCAAAGAGGGGAACCTGGACTTGGCGACGTAAAGGTCACAGAGAGAGAATTAATGCCATGTGCTAGGAAGATCCTTGAATTCTGGCATTAGGGAGGATTCATTAATTAAACTGATTCACTCTGGGTGCACTAATTCAGAGGAGGGACAGGAACGCCCCTCGCCTGGCTGGTCCCCTTCCAAGAACAAGCTCTGAGCACTGCTGGGCGGCTCGAGGTCTGTGCGGGTTCCCCGTCTGACACCCTGCAGCGACCCTTTGGCCATCGCCCAAGAGATGACAACCCGGCTCAGGGAGCAGCCAACCAGGCTGGAGCCAAACCAAGGAGAAATGCCAGTGTCTGAAGTGGTGGGAGCTCTTCCCACAGCCTCTCTCCAAGGCAGAGAGGAGCCCTTGGCCATCGTGGCAATAGGCTGCTCTTCCCACAGCCCCTCTCCAAGCTGGAGGAGCACCTTGACCATCATGGCAATGGGTCACAGCCCCTCTCCGAGGCAGAGGAGCACCTTGGGCATCATGGCAATGGGTCACAGCCCCTCTCCAAGCTGGAGGAGCACCTTGGGTATCATGGCAATGGGTCACAGCCCCTCTCCAAGCTGGAGGAGCACCTTGGGCATCATGGCAATGGGTCACAGCCCCTCTCCAAGCTGGAGGAGCACCTTGACCATCGTAGCAATGGGTCACAGCCCCTCTCCAAGCCACAGGAGCCCTTGGCCATCGTGGCAACGAGCTGCTTTTCCTGCAGACCCTCTCTGAGCCAGAGGAGACCCTGCCCATCATAGCAACAAGCTGGAGGAGACCCCATCAGGGAAGTTCTTGCCAGGCAGATGCTGTGCCGGGTCTTAAACCACGAGGGATGAGCCACAGCGCATCCAAGAGCTGAAGGTGAAGGTTGTGCTCACACGGCAGCCCCTGCCTCGTGGGTGGCTGCGCCGCAGTCTGCCTTCTCCTGCCTATTTTTTTCAAGGGTACCTTTTGTAACAGGCGGAATAAAAGCATCTTGCTTCCCACCGCTGCAGCTGCCGTGGGAGTCACCGCAGCGGCTCCTTCGCCTGCTGCAGCTGTGTCAGCCCCACCTGCCTTCCCCTGCCCTGCTCCGTGGCGGCTCAGAGCCAAGGATGGAGGCTGGGAGAGTGCAGCATCACATCGCTGGAGCACACGGACACTCGAGATGGGGTCTGAAGTGCTGGGAGAGGTGGTCGAGTCCCCTTTTCCTCTCTGCTCCGCACCAGGAGATGAGTAATAGCTGATGACATCTCAGGGGCACAGACACAGCAGCTGCATCACAGTTCAGGTTCGCTTCTTTGCTGAGCAGCAAAGAGACTTGAGAAATAAACCTTGAGCAATGCCTTGGGTAGCTCTGCTGCTTCCCCAGCCCGGATCCTGCCCCTGGAGAGCAGGAGGGAGGAAAACAGGGAAAAAAAAATCACTATGTGAGAACCAGCAACTTTCTGTGATGGAAGCAGCATCTCCGGTGTGTCTTGATAGGAATGGTTGGACTCGGTGATCCGGTGGGTCTTTTCCAACCTGGTGATTCTGTGACCCGCACCGCGTTTATAGCTCCAATAAAAATCGATTGGAAAACAACGTTTTCACTTCCAAGGGGAGCTGAAGTTAGTGGAGCTACGCAGGTTCTCCACACCCGTTCCCAGCTATTCATTTGCAGCCAAACAGAGGAAAGAGTGAGAACGCGGTGAGGCCTTAGCCTTGCCCAGAGAACTGGTGGCTGCTCCATCCCTGGAGGGGTTCAAAGCCAGGTTGGATGGGGCTTGGAGCCCGTGATGCAGTGGGAGGTGTCCCTGCCCATGGTAGAGTGTGGGCTTTAAGGTCCATCCCAACCCAAACCATTCCAGATTCCATGATTCTGTAGCTGGGGTTGCTTTTGGTGGATGAGAAGCTCTCAGAGGTCTCCCCAGAGCGGAGCAGAGGGGCAGAATCCCCTCCCTCGACTGCTGGCCCCACGGCTCTGGATGCAGCCCAGGGCACGGGTGGTTTCTGGGCTTCGAGTGCACTTTGCCAGCTCACGTTGAGCTTCTCCATGGAGGTGCCCGAGGCTCGGTTGGAAGGTGATCCCGTGGGAGGTGTCCCTACCCATGGAACTGCTGGAACTGGATGGGCTTCAAGGTCCCTTCCAAACCATTCCCTGATCCTATGATTCCACACACTGACTCAGCCCGTTTCCTCACTCCACATGTGAGGAGCCTGGAGCACTCGACGGGCGCTCCTGCAAGGAGGCCAACACCTCACTGAAGCCTCGGGAGTGTGAAAGCAAAGCTGGTCCCTGGGGCGGAGGCGAGCAGGCACCAGCAAGGATAATAACACAGCACCGCTCCCTGGGCTGCCTTTAATTAAAAAACACAGTCAGCTGATTGAGGAGAGTAACAAAACATCCCCTTTGCAATCAAGGCATCGGCTTTTATCTCTCTTGTAGGAACAGGCTGCCTTCAGGAGCGAGGAGGTGATATTTTAGAGCGTCTAATAAAGCCCTGTGAAATGAAACTCGGCGGAACAATAGCCAGGGTTGGGAATTGCTGTTGGAAGAGAAAAGTCGGACGGGGGAGCTGTGCTACAATTTTTTTCCTCTCGTTTCATTTCATTTCATTTCATAAGAGGGAAGCAAAACAAAGCAGACACCTGAAGCATCTCCAGCTGGCGCAGGAGATTGAGCAAATGCTGCCATCACGCGGGGAAGCCTTGGCTCAGCCCAGGGTTTAGGGGAGCCCTGGGGGTGCAGGATGAGCCCCAGCACCCCAGGATCCTGGGTGAGCAAAGGAACCCTCTCTATCCTCTGGCAAATCATAGAATCATGGACTGGGTTGGGTTGGAAGGGACCTCAAAGCCCATCCAGTCCCACCCCTGCCATGGGCAGGGACACCTCCCACTGCATCAGGGGCTCCAAGCCCCATCCAACCTGGCCTTGAACCCCTCCAGGGATGGGGCAATCACCACTTCTGTGAGCAACCTGGGCCAGGACCTCCCCACCCTCCCAGCAAAACATTTCTCCCCAAGATCTCATCTCAATCTCCCCTCGTTCAACTCAAAACCATTCCTCCTCATCCTATCCCTGCCCTCCCTGATCCAAAGCCCCTCCCCAGCTTTCCTGGAGCCCCTTTCAGCACTGGAAGCTGCTCTAAGGTTTCCCCAGAGCCTTCTCTTCTCCAAGCTGAACAACCCCAGCTCTCCCAGCCTGGCCTCATACAGGAGGTTCTCCAGCCCTCGTATCATCTCCGTGGCCTCCTCTGGACTCGCTGCAACAGCTCCATGTCCTTCCTACGCTGAGGAAATTCTGCAGGGATAGTGAAAGCACCAATGCATGAGCCGGTTATCAGCCGGCAGCTCCTCATCTCCAGCTCAAATCATCTCGGCTTTATGGGACTGCGGTGCCACCAGAGCTTCTGTCAGCGCAAAGCAGATGCCGTGGCTGCATTAACCCTGGGTCGTCGGCATTCGCGGGTTCTCCCCGTCTCCCAACCCTTCCCTATGGAAACAGCTTGGGAACGTGCCCAGTTTTCCATAAAGAAGGAGAACCGAGAATGAGCTCGTATCGATTAAGAGGTTCTTTGTTGCATTTAGGGCGTTGCAATCAAGGAGGATCCATGACCCCGTAACAGCAGCTCTGGATCGTTGGATGGGGAGGGTATATCACGTCGATGCAGCAGAGAGCAGCGTTGGAACCTTCTCTGAAGTACCGAGCAATGGAACGAGAGGAAACGGCCTCAGGTTGCGCCAAGGGAAGTTTAGATTGGATATTGGGAAAGATTCCTGCACTGAAAGGGTGTGAAACCCCGGCAGAGGGTGCCCAGGGCAGGGGTAGAGTCCCCATCCCTGGAGGGGTTCAAAAAACCGTGTGGCTATGGTACTTTGGGACCTGGTTTGGTCGGCACCATGGGGTTGGACTGGATGAGTTTAGAGGGCTTTTCCAACCTTAACAATTCTGTTTCTATGACAAGGGGCAACAGGCACAAACCGAAGCCTGGGAAGTTGTACCTGAACACGTCAGACGCGACGATCCAGTGGGTCCTTTCCAACCTAGTGATTCTATGAGTCTATGAGGTGGTGTCGGTGATGGAGCTCTGGGCCAGATGGCCCCAGGAGGGTGTGGAGGCTCCTTCTCTGGAGGGATCCAACCCCACCTGGACATGACCCTGTGCAACCAGCTCGAGATGAACCTCCTTGAGCAGGAGGGTTGGATGGATGAGCTCCAAGAGTCCTTCTGAGTGAAATTGAGCCCCTGGCAGTACCAGTGCAGCTCCCGCCTGGCATCCAGCACCGTTGCCGCCTCGGTGCTGGGCTCCCCTGCCAGATGGTAAATGACACACAACTATTTACACGCACGCGGTGAAGCAGCAGACAGGAACAATCTGCTCTCTGCCGGTAGTTTTCTAACTCACACGATTAGGAAGGGGTTGGATGGGAAAGCGAGGATCTGCTGGGACCGGAGGCTGTGCCTGGTTTGGGACCCAAGAGAGCAACGTGTCGATCTTGGAAAGGACTTTGAATAGCAATTTGATAAAAATTTGAATTTGATAGGAATGGTTGGACTCAATGATCCGGTGGGTCTCTTCCAACCTGGTTATTCTATGATTCTATGGGGGGCGCGTGACTCAAGCTCTGGCGTTCAAAAACATGGATTAAAATCACAGAACCATAGAATCATAGAATAACCAGGTTGGAAGAGACCCACCAGCTCATCGAGTCCCATGGGAACTGGGGAACCCCACTGGGGAAGAGGGGAGCATGGGGGGTGGCCACAAGGGATAAAGGAGATAGCAGAGCCCCACCAGAGATGGAAGGGGGGACGCAGGGGAGAGGAACGGTTGGACTCAATGATCCGATGGGTCTTTTCCAACCTGGTGATTCTGTGATTCTGTGAACAGAGAGGGTAAGACGAGCCTCGGGGGGGGGGGAGTGAGGAGTAGGGGGGAGCCATGGGGGATGGAGGAAGGGAACATGGGGGGCTTGATTCAAAGGACAGAGTTTCCAAACCCATTTGCGTTCTAGCAATCCTCACCAGAGTGGGAAACTAGGTGCGGCTGGGCAAGGATTCCGATATAATAACTCAATAACAACTAGATAGTCATTATTAAGCAGGTATTCTTTATTAGCAGCGCTGGATGCGTGGGGGGAATCAATCCTCCAAAAACACCCATCCCAAACCAAGGAATCAATCCTCCAAAAACAAGCAAGAAACTGCATCTTTTATGGTACAGCTCTATGCATTTTTCATCACCCCACCTCCAAAAAAGGTCTTCTGAAGAGTCATTAACATATCTCCACACCCTGTTTATAGGCACAGACTATCCGTTGGGTGGTCTGAGGACCCCGTCTTGAGGCCCAAAGATGAAGACTAGAAGTAAGGGGGGGGTGCAGCCCAAATTTTGGGAAAAACAGCCTTTTTTCCGCTGGCGTGGATTTCAGGCTTCCTTATCTTATCTTGCAGGATGCCTGGGATGCCTGTTCCTTTCACAGCTGGCCCACCTTTAGATAAACATCCTTCCAGACACATATCTGGAGCGAGTGCAGAGAAGAGCAACGAAGCTGGGGAGGGGGCTGGAGAAGAAGAGGAGCGGCTGAGAGAGCTGGGGGGGTTTAGCCTGGAGAAGAGGAGGCTGAGGGGAGACCTCATTGCTCTCTGCAACTCCCTGAAAGGAGGTTGTGGAGAGGAGGGAGCTGGGCTCTTCTCCCAAGGGACAGGGGACAGGATGAGAGGGAATGGCCTCAAGCTCCACCAGGGGAGCCTCAGGATGGACATTAGAAGAAATATTTCACGGAAAGGGTGA
Source organism: Phaenicophaeus curvirostris (assembly GCF_032191515.1). Taxonomy (NCBI): domain Eukaryota; kingdom Metazoa; phylum Chordata; class Aves; order Cuculiformes; family Cuculidae; genus Phaenicophaeus; species Phaenicophaeus curvirostris. Next base: position 1,862,357 of record NC_091420.1, on the reverse strand, counting down.
TTGGGAACAGGCTGCCCAGGGAGGGGGTTGAGTCCCCTTCCCTGGAGGGGTTTAAGGGCCGGGTGGCCGAGGTGCTGAGGGACATGGGTTAGTGATTGATGGGAATGGTTGGACTTGATGATCTTGGGGGTCTTTTCCAACCTGGTGATTCTCTGATTCTATGAGACACACTAACTTAAAATTTTCCATTTGTCAGGCTCAGGGAGGAAGGGGAGTAGGGAGCATGGGGGTGCCAAGGGAGATGGTGGAGGAGGGCATGGGGGGCTCCTGGATGACAGGAGAGCCTCAGGGGGGAAGGAGGGAGCAGGGGGAGGGCCTGGAGCAATGGGGGAGCCCCAGCCGGGGTGAGGGGGGCCTAGCAGCCAGCAGACGCCACGTGCTGCCCTGACTAAAGATGGCAGCCGCGCCTTGCCCTGCAGGCCTCCCCGCTTTGCCCTCAAGCAAGATGGCCGCCGCGCCCACCCCCGCGCTCTGCGGCTGCGCGGAGGGGGCGGGGGAGGGGCGTGCGCTGACGTCATCAAGCCGCGCCGGCCGCTGCCCGTCGGCGGCATCAGAGGGGTAAGGGGGGTTGCGGGGGTGCGGCGGGGCGGGAGGAGTCCCGGTTCGGCCTCAGGCCTCGCCTCACCGCCCAGCCGGGGCCACTGGGCCTCCAGCAGGGCTTAAGGGCCTCGGGGGTGCCCGCCGAGGCCTCGTGGCCCGCGTGGGATGGGGCCGCAGGTCCTCGGCCTCCACTGGGGCCGGGGGGGAGGTCACCACCGGGGCCGGGGAGCGGCCTGCCCCGCGCTGCAGCCCCGGGTTGGTCTCGGTGCTGCTCTCACACGGAGCCCGAGCGGCTGGGAGCGGGCTCGGCGCTCCCGGCCTCGCCGTCCCGCACCCCCCACCCGCTATCGCACGTCCCATACCGTGCTCCGCAGCCCTGTCTGCATCCCCCCCCCACCCCCAGCCCCCTTCCCCCTCTGCTTTCCCGCATCGCTGCTTCTTGTACCCCTTCCCACCATTCCGCATCCCTTCTCACGTCCCCCCTTTCTGCCATAGCCCCTTCCCACTGTTCAACATCCCCTCTCGCCTTCCCACCCGCTGTCCCGCATCCCTTCCCGCACCCCCTCCCACCGTCCCTCCCTGTTCCCGAGCCCCTCGGTCTCTTCGGTGCCATCCGGATACCTCCTGGGCTTTCCGTTCAGGCACATTTTAACACAACAACCGTTCCGACAGCCCCTGTGCAAACCGGGAGAGCTGCCGCCCGCCCCGTGCGCCTCGGGATCCCGTCCCGGTGGCAGTTCGGGGCTGGGAATCACCACAGGTACCGGGAGAAGGAGCTTCGCGCTTGCTTTGCTTTCCCAATCTGCCTGTGGCCACTGCTGGAAAGGAAGCGTGAGGCTTTGAGTGCTCGCAGAGCACTTCAGGAAGCTCAAAAATCCCGTGTTCTTTCCCACTCCGGGGCGGGAGCAAGAACTGAAACCAGGGAACCGAAACTGAAAGGGAGCTCGCAGCCATCTTACTGGAGTGACCGGTTGCCCTCAGCCACCTCCTTCCCTCCCCGAGCTGCTCTGCAGGGTGGGGATTCTTTGTTCTATTTGTTTTCTTACAAAATAAGGGATTTGGGCCTATGGATGAGACTGAGGTAAGAGCTTTTGTTAAAAATCACTCCTCCTGCCTGGCACGATTTGAGCCTGCAGTGGCCCAGGTGGCCAAGAAGGCCACCAGCATCCTGGTTTGGAGCAGCCCTGGGGTGGCCACTGGGAGCAGGGAAGGGATCATCTCTCTATACTTGGTGCTGGTGAGGCCACACCTCAAATCCTGCGGTCAGTTCTGGGCCCCTCACTCCAAGAAAGACCTTGAGGGGCTGGAGCGCATCTGGAGAAGGGAACAGAGCTGGGAAGGGGCTGGAGAACAGGGGTTGTGGGAGCATCTCAGAGCCCTGAGGCTGTTTGGTCTGGAGAAGAGGAGGCTGGGGGGGAGACCTCGTTGCTCTCTGCAGCTCCAGAAAGGAGGTTGGAGTGAGGTTGATGCTGGGGCATGGGGTGCTCTGTTTGTTAAGGCTGATAAAATAAGTCATGGTAGAGGCATCTGGAGGCTGTTGATGAACTTGATTAACAGAAGGGTCATTGAAGTTGGAGTAAAGGTGTGTTTGGTGACGATACGGAGCCATGTGAGGATAAGATGTGCATCGGAAAAACGATCATTATGGAGATTGGTGCCTTAAAGAGGTCACCGAGGGGAAGCTGGTTTAAGGTGCATGGCTTTATCCACTTGGTGTCACTGCCAGCTGTTGCCAGAGGACTGGAATGCATCCTATGCTGCATTATTTATTGTTCTAACATAAGTTAGAAGCTTAAATTTTGCTCCCGTACCCAAGGGGGATCACGTGTGTTTGTGACAGCAGTGAAGTTTGGGCTTCAGTCCCAACTCACTCCTCACACGAGCTGCACGCGTATCCAATTTCTCTGCGTGTTATCACCATCCTTCCCCATCAGTGCCGTGATGTTTTACCTCTCTGGGTCACGAAACACTCAGGAAGCAAAGGACGTTTGGGGCTTCAGACGTTTTTTATGGCCCTGAGTCTGTAGCAAGGCTACAGCTTTGTCCAGTGTGACCACGCGAGCAGCTTCACCTCCCCCTGTGTGGTTTAGAATCACAAAATCATGAAATGGTTTGGGTTGGAAGGGACCTCAAAGCCCATCCAGTCCCACCCCTGCCATGGGCAGGGACACCTCCCACTGCATCAGGGGCTCCAAGCCCCATCCAACCTGGCCTTGAACCCCTCCAGGGATGGGGCAGCCACCCCTGCTCTGGGCAACCTGGATCTCCCCACCCTCACAGGAAAACATTTCTTCCTAAGATCTCATCTCAATCTCCCCTCTTGTAGCTGAAAACTGTTCCCCTCATCCTCTCCCTGCCCTCCCTGATCCAGAGCCCCTCCCCAGCTTTCCTGGAGCCCCTTTCAGAACTGCAAAGTTGCTACTTAAGGGAGGATTCACCTCTCCACGTGTGGCTTTACCTACCTCTGCCCCTGTTTTACTGAGGTCTGAGATTCCCTCGGGGCAGGAGAGTGAAGCTCCCTAGTGTTTCAAAAGCATGGGGGTGAGCCTTGGGCAGAAGGCATCACGAAGACAAACCACCCCACACAGCAAGCTTAAAATTCCACCCCATGGGAACGGAGCATTGCTCTTACTGGAGCTGGTGAACTTCCCTGCAGTTTCTGGGCAGGTGCCGAGTTTGCTCTTTGTGTTTCCATGAATAATTTAACCTCAGTAGAAAGAGGCAGCATCAGGAGGTGATGAATCTTGAAGAGCCCCAGTGACAGAGAAGCTGTTTAAACTGCATCCCCTGCCCATCCTTGTGTCTTTATCGATGACCTGGATGAAGGCATCGAGTGCACCCTGAGCAAGTTTGCAGATGACACTGAGCTGGGTGGAAGCTGGATCTGCTGGAGGGTTTTGAGGGTCTCCAAAGGGATCTGAACAGGCTGGATCCATGGGCTGAGACCAACGGCAGGAGGGTTAACGAGGCCAAATGGCGGGTCCTGCCCTTGGGGCACAACAACCCTGAGCAGCTCCAGCCTAGGAGAAGTCTGGCTGGAAACTGCCTGGAGGAGAAGGACCTGGGAGCGTTGGTTGAACAGGAGCCAGCAGGGGCCCAGGGGGCCAAGAAGGCCAAGGGCATCTTGGCTTGGATCAGACCCGGCGTGGCCAGCAGGGCCAGGGAGGTTCTTCTCCCTCTGGCCTCGGCCCTGGGGAGACCGCTCCTCGACTCCTGGGGTCAGTTGTGGGCCCCTCCCCACAAGAAGGATGTTGAGGCTCTGGAGCGAGTCCAGAGAAGAGCAACGAAGCTGGGGAGGGGGCTGGAGAAGAAGAGGAGCGGCTGAGAGAGCTGGGGGGGTTTAGCCTGGAGAAGAGGAGGCTGAGGGGAGACCTCATTGCTCTCTGCAACTCCCTGAGAGGAGGTTGTGGAGAGGAGGGAGCTGGGCTCTTCTCCCAAGGGCCAGGGGACAGGACGAGAGGGAATGGCCTCAAGCTCCACCAGGGCTGGACATTAGGAAAAAATATTTCCTGGAAAGGGTGATTGGGCAGTGTCCGAGGCTGCCCAGGGAGGGGGTTGAGTCCCCTTCCCTGGAGGGGTTTAAAGGCCGGGTGGACGAGGTGCTGAGGGCCATGGGTTAGTGATTGATGGGAATGGTTGGACTCGGTGATCCGATGGGTCTCTTCCAACCTGGTGGTTCTATGATAGGTTCTGAATTCTGGTTTTTCCCTCCCGGCAGGCCGGTGGAGCGCAGAGCGAGTAGCAGCTCCCCTGATGCTGGCGCGCACGTGGCCCGGCTCGCAGGCGTGTCCCAGCGCTGCGCTATGAACAGAGGCACCGCTCGAGGCTCGTATCTTACCCGCTCAAGACGTAACTACGCCAGCGCCAACCGAGGTTTTTATGTCTGCCCTCCTACCCAGCGAGAAACTAATCCGGAAACTTTTTTACGCCAGCAGTTCTTAACAGAGCAGGACCGTGAAGTGTGTTTGCTTCAGGGACAGGGGTCGCACGACAGATTGCGTGTCAGAGGACAACCGGCCGCACCACAGAGATGGCAGCCCAGCTGCTGGGCGGGAGGGCATAGGTTCTCCGGCAAGCGTCCGCGGGTGGAAACTTCTCTGTGTTATCGTCCTCCTCAGCACCGTCATCAGGAGGAGTCAGAGAGAGATTCCGACACCATCAGGCTAAATTTCCAGAGACTTTCTCTTGCTGGACAGGACTGTGAACAAGAAATTCTGCGGATCTTTGAGCAGCTTGGGCAGGGGAAGGCTTGCACAGTTCATGATCTTGCACGTAAACTTAAAACTAAAAAGAAAGAGGTCAACCGTGCTTTGTATAAACTCTTCCGAGAAGGCAAGTTGCACAAAGGTGGGGAGACGCCGCCACTGTGGAGCATTGCTGGCCCAAGCGCAGGGAGGGAAAGAAGCCCTGCTGAGCACAGCGGTGGTCGCAGAGGTCCAGGAGACGAAAGCAGAGGAGGAGAGAGGAGCGCATTTGGCTCGGGAGACGCCGATCCCATCATGGCCGAGACCAAGGACAAAATCTGCAACTACTTGTTCAGCGTGGATGAAACGACGGCGCTCAACCTGGCCAAAAACATTGGGTTCTCGAGGGCCAAGGATGTTAACGCCTTCCTGAGCGCGCTAGAAAAGCTGGGAGATGTCCACAAGCAGAACACAAACCCCCCGCGATGGTCCCTGACCGACCGGAAACGCGAGCGGATGCAGATGCGGCTGAGAGCCAGCGCGGCGCCACAAGCAGATCCCACACCTGCACCAGATTTTCCACCTTCCACCGTTCCTCCATGTCCCCAGGAGGTGACTGGAGCTTCTCCAGCGGTGACAACGTCAGAAGAAGAAAGCATGGAAAACGGGCAGCGGCCTTTGGGGCAAACAGAGCAGAGTGATGGTAGTGACGCAGAGGCAGCCCCACCTGAGGACGTTAAGCCTGAATTCTCCAGTTTGAGTAATTACGATAACTCCGAAAACAACGAGTGGGCCACGGATGACATCCCGGATAACCTGAACACCATCACCAAGCAGCCCCATGAGTCGGAATCCATCATGAACTCCCGGTGTTCCCCAAGTTATGCTGCCCAGTTTGAACCTGCTTTCCCTTGTACGCCCGTTGAGAAGCTGATGGCTTGTCAGGAGAAGAACCCCGTGAGCGGCCTTACTGAGTATTCCCAGTACATGTGCCAGCACTGCGAGTTTGCCATGCTGGAGATGAGCGGACCCTCTCACGAGCCACGGTAAGGGAATCGCCTGCCTTTCCTGAGCTGCCTTTCCACTTAAAGTCATCACAGAGTGGTTTGGGTTGGAAGGGACCTCAAAGCCCATCCAGTCCCGCCTCTGTCATGGGCAGGGACACCTCCCACTGCCTCAGGGGCTCCAAGCCCCATCCAACCTGGCCTTGAACCCCTCCAGGGATGGAGCAGCCACCACTGCTCTGGGCAACCAGGCACTCCCCACCCTCACGGCAAAACATTTCTTCCCGATATCTCATCGCAATCTCCCCTCTTTCAGCTCAAAACTGTTCCCCTCATCCTGTCCCTGAACTCCCTGATCAAGATCCCCTTCTCCAGCTTCCCTGTAGGCCCCCTCAACAAACTTCACCCTCTCAGCTTTGTCCTGAAGGGCCTGCTCTTTAACATTTACTTCATTTCAGAAGGATTAGCCTCGTTAATTCCTTGCAGCAGCTTAAAATTAAAAACAAGGCTGAAACTTAACCCTACATAGCCTGGTTCTAGCAACCCTGCACCTCATGGGATCCATCTCTTCAGCTCAATCCCATCCGATTTAATCACTAGGCTTTTGTTTTGATTGTGTAGGGGGAAACATATGGTTCTGAGCTACCTCTCAAAATGCTCTCGCCCTGGAAGTGGCATAAAGGGAGGCCAGAGCCAAGGTGGTTGTGGGTGCAGGTCTGGATGAGACAAGGTGACCCTGCTCCGGGTGTTTTCAGGGTACGCAGAGCCCGTAGCGTGACAGCAGGAGCTGTGGGGTTGGTGAGCGGAGCCCCGCTTTCCCGTGGCTGTTCCTGAGCACCAGTGTGACAGTGAAAAGCACCATATGTGCCGCGCTGGAATATGTCAATAGAGCCGCTAGACAGGAAAATTGGCCTAATTTCTAAAGAAGGAGTCGCAGGCTTTGGTTTTCCAGCCCTGTAACCCCTCTCGGGATCTGGTTTGACCCCTTCTCGTCGGAAGCAGGTTTTCTCTATGAGGAAAGAATCCGCGTTTCGAGTTCACAGGGAGGAGAGAGGCAGAAACTGCAAAGGCAGGAGGTTTCTGTGAGGCAGCACCTCACCAAGACGGTGTGGGAGCACTGGATAGGCAGGGAACGTGCCGGAGGGAGGAGTGACCCCGCATGACCAGGTGCAGATGGAACAGCGCAGGCTGCTTTTAAGCTTCCTTCATCGCTGCGCAGGAGACATCACCAAAGTGCTCTTTGCGTGCAGCCGTGGTGCATCTCTGATGCTTGTGGAACACGGCAATTCATCCTGTTCCTTTGGAACAAAGCCTGGAGCTGCTCCCCTGTCCTGGACAGCTCTAAAAATGCCATGAAACAAGGCTGAAACGCAGAGTTTTTGGTGGTTTTGTCTTCTGCACAGGGCTGCTCAGGTTCCTTCTCCCAGCCAGGAGCGAGCTGCTCCTCCTCGCTTGAATTCCAAGACCTGCTCGCTCTGAAGAAGACAACACCTTTGCCTCTCGATTTACCTCTTTACTTTTCTCTTTCCAAGGTTTAAGTTCCAGGCAGTGATTAATGGGCGCCGATTCCCACCAGCGGAAGCGGGGAGCAAAAAACTCGCTAAGCAGGAGGCAGCTGCGAATGCCATGAAGGTCCTGATGAGCGAAGTGGAGAATGGAAGACACGGTGGAATTAAATGTGAAGAGCCGTTGCCCTCCGCCAACTCCGAAGCGGAATTGGTGAGTCTCATCTCCTTTACTTGAGAGGTCGGTTGGACAGCGTTGAGTCTGAAACTGGCTTCCTCTACGTTCTCGCTGTAGCCTTTGCCTCCAGAACCGGAGCCATCGTCGGGGCCAGCTCCTCTCAGCCTGCTTCCCGGCAAGCACCCTATCAGCGTGTTGATGGAATACGGACAGAAATCAGGGAATGCGATTGAATTCCAGCTGCTCTCTCAGGAAGGCCCACCTCACGATCCCAGGTATGGCAGCTTCAAAGGATAGAAACCCTTCCCTTCATACCCTTCCTCCTCAGCACGCTGCTCGCGTTCCTGGACTCAGCACTGACCTGGTAGAGTGCTCCTCTTATCTGAGGAGGCTGGGCATGGCTCCTCCGAGACATCTGCCTCCAGGAGGAGACCAAACCCAATGCCCTTTCCCAGTGAAAGGAGCTGTTTGTCCAGGAGCAGATCCCAGTCCTGTCCTCGACCTGGCAGTGCTCTCCGGGGAGCATTTGAGGCCATCGCGGTAGATTTCAATTGCTCACCCACGGGGATTTAACTTGAATGGGGAGAAGGTGATAATAAACAGATGGAGACGCCTGTGCTTAACGCTTTTCGTATGCTGTAATGTCCTGTCAGGTTCAGCTACTGTGTGAAAATGGGTGACCAAATTTTCCCTGCTGTGGTAGGAAACAGCAAGAAGGGAGCGAAGCAAATGGCAGCAGAAGTTGCTGTGAAGATTCTTTCTGGAGAGTCTGTGCCCCACGTCTTGCCTGAACAGGTAAAAGGAGCTGCTTTATAAGACCCAAGTGTTTTGAATTTCGTATCCCCCTGGATTTCACTGCACAAGGTCACACCCTGGCAGTAGCAGAGGTTTGCTGAACGCTCTTGGCCTGCGGTAATGTCAGCTGCGTGGTGTTTAACCGCTCTCTCCTGTCTGACTCCGCTCTAGCCTGTCACGAAGCCCCACAGTGACCAGTCCCCGCAGAGCTCTGCGCTGTGGGTCCCTGCTCCGGATGAATGCAAGGCAGCAAAAGGAAAAGCTGTTGGGGACCTCATCAAATACCTTAACGTCAACCCTGTCAGCGGCCTGCTGGAATACGCCCGCTCCAATGGGTTTGCCGCGGAGTTCAAACTCATCGATCAGTCAGGACCTCCCCATGACCCCAAGTAAGGAGCTGTGTCCGTCCTGGAGGGAATTTTGCTCTGTTGTTTTGGATAAAGGGCAGAGAACACAAAATTAGAATCATAGAATCATGGTTCGGGTTGGAAGGGACCTCAAAACCCATCCAGTTTCACCTTCTGCCATGGACAGGGACACCTCCCGCTGCATCAGGGGCTCCAAGCCCCATCCAACCTGGCCTGGAACCCCTCCAGGGATGGGCAGCCAGGGCCAGGGCCTCCCAAACCCTCAGCAGAACATTTCTCCCTAAGATCTCATCTCAATCTCCCCTCCTGCAGCTCAAAACCACTCCCCCTCATCCTATCCCTGCACTCCCTGATCCAGAGCCCCTCCCCAGCTTTCCTGGAGCCCCTTTCAGCCCTGGAAGCTGCTCTAAGGTTTCCCCACGGCCTTCCTTTCTCCAGGCTGAGCAACCCCAACTCTCTCAGCCTGGCCTCCGTTCTGATGCAGCTGGAGATGACAACAGGCCGAGCTGCTGCCTCTGCCAAACCTTATTTCTGAGTGATGATAAACTCCCTGTGCTCCTCTGTTCACTGAGAGATTTTAAAAGCCCAAATGAAATCTGTGGGTTTCTTGGTGTCTCGAGGTTCGCTGCTGTCGTTCCAGGTTTGTCTACCAGGCGAAGGTCGGAGGCCGCTGGTTCCCGGCCGTAACTGCCCACAGCAAAAAGCAGGGCAAGCAGGAGGCAGCCGACGCAGCGCTCAGAGTCCTCATCGGGGAAACAGAGAAAATGGAGCGCATGGAAGGGACAAACATCACCGAGGTAAATCCTCTTCCTCTGAAACTGGGGCGGGTTTTGAAGCCCTGCCTGTCCTGGGCCTTTAGGTCTGGCAGAGAAATACTTTCAAAATGGAATGGTTGGACTCGATGATCCGGTGGGTCTCTTCCAACCTGGTTATTCTATGATTCTATGAAAATCGACTGCGAGGTCTTTGTTCTCTGAAGGTGTCGATAAGGTGGTGTTCTCCTGAAGTGGGTTAAATGTTTCCTCAGGGCACAGAGACGCTCTTCCCTCCTGCTGGCCTCTGCTTTAGGGCTAAATTATCATCAAATTTCCTCAAATTCCTCCTGTGGTGAGGCAGGAACACGCTCAGTTTTAATTCTGAGCGTTTTCTTTTCCTCCTTCCAGATTCCTTCAGGCTGCATTAAAACCCGCGTGTCAGCTCAAACACCCCAGTGTCAGATCAGAGCGGAGCTCTGGCTCTGTCAGGCTGGCTGTCTCAAACCTGCGCTGCTTTAAATCGCGCTCAGAGTTTTTGTGATCTCCTCAAAGCCGCGTTCCAGGCTGTGCAGATGAGCACAGCAGCTGGGGCTCGAAAATAGCAAAGCCATCAGGGAGGATTTGTCAGTCAGCAGTGCCGGAGGAGGCAAGGACCCGGCTGTGACCGGAGTGACTCTGCAGTTTCCTCACAGGCAGCCAGAGGAGGAATTTTTCCGAAGCCCTTAACAGATTTCCCTGGCTGAGTCTCTGGGAATGGGCAGGATAGGGTTTGTTCCTTTGTGGTGGGGGTTTTCCCTGGCAGTCTTGAGAGATGCTGCCCTTGCTGCCAGGAGGACAGCTTGCTGACAGCTCCTGATGACGTGCTCGGAGCAGAACTCACAGCGTCAGGCAGAGTTTTCCCAGAAATACCAAAAAACTTAGAATCACGGAATCATTAAGGTTAGAAAAGACCTCATGCAGTCCAACCATCAGCCCCACCGTGCTGACCAGACCATGTCCTGCAGCACCATGGCCGTATGGTTTTTGAACCTCTCCAGAGATGGAGACTCCACCACTGCCCTGGGCAGCCTCTGCCAGGGCTTCACTGCTCTGTCAGTAATGAAATTGTTCCCAATATTCAATCTAAACCTGCCCTGGCACAGCTTGAAGCCAGTTCCTCTCATCCTCTTGCCTGTCACTTGGGAGCAGAGCCTAGCACCCACCTGCCTCCAACCTCCTTTCTGGGAGCTGCAGAGAGCGATGAGGTCTCCCCTCAGCCTCCTCCAGACCAAGCAGCCACAGGGCCCTCAGCCGCTCCCACAACCCCTGGGCTGCAGCCCCTTCCCAGCTCTGTTCCCTTCTCCAGACACGCTCCAGCCCCTCAAGGTCTTTCTTGGAGTGGGAGGCCCTAAACTGAACCCAGGATTTGAGGATTCAAGTCCAGGGGCACAATCCTCTCCCTGCTCCTGGCTGGCCACCCCATGGCTGACACAAACAAGGGTGCTGGTGGCCTTCTTGGCCCCCTGGGCCCCTGCTGGCTCCTGTTCAACCAACCCCCCCAGGTCCTTCTCCTCCAGGCACTTTCCAGCCAGCCTTCTCCTAGGCTGGAGCTGCTCAGGGTTGTTGTGCCCCAAGGGCAGGACCCGCCATTTGGCCTCGTTAACCCTCCTGCCGTTGGTCTCAGCCCATGGATCCAGCCTGTTCAGATCCCTTTGGAGCCTCTCGACCCTCCAGCAGATCCAGCTTCCACCCAGCTTAGTGTTATCCACAAACTTGCTGAGGGTGCATTGCTTGTGGCTCGTGTTTTCTCTGCTCCTGCCTCCTGCCCCCCTTGCCGTGCTTAGGCTCAGCTGCTCCTTGCTCCGTTTTGTTCCGTGATCTCTTGGTGATCCCGGCGTTGTGTCCCGGTTGCAGCTCCCCATCAGCGGCAGCACGCTCCACGACCAGATGGCCATGCTGAGCCACCAGCGCTTCAACACTCTCACCGCTCGCATCCAGCACAGCCTGCTTGGAAGGAAAATCCTGGCTGCCATCATCATGCGGAAAGGAAACAAGGGCCTGGGAGTGGTGGTCAGCATCGGAACGGGTATGGACAGCTTCTTTCGGCATAAGCTGAGCTCTCTTTTGCCTCTGGATTCCCTGTCAGTGACAACTAGGGAATGGCTGTGCCGTAAGCTTCTTCGGAGAGGGCAAGAAACGTTCCCAAGGCTCATGTGGTGTCATGAGTGATCTGGTTATAGACAGAGAACAAAGCAAATGTGCCTGCAGCTGTATTGCTCTTAATCTTTGCTTGCGTTGCTCCGCGCTGGTCTGTGCATCGGAGCGTGGATTCCTCACCTCGTCCAGCACAAGATCCCTCAGCTTCTCTCAGCCGTGTGGGCCTGAGCTGCCACGTTCCCACCCGGAGCAGCGGGCTGGGAAGCACTTGGGAAGGGTCCCTGCCCCTCGGCCTGTGCAGCTGAAGCCTCTGCTGTCCCTGAAGCAGCGTGTGCTCCTTGTCCCTTTATTTCCTGAACTGCTTGATCAGGATAATGATTTCATAGTCGGGATGCTGTGCTGCTCACGAGCCCAAAGAAGTAAAATTTGAAGTGAAACAATCATAGAATCCTGGAACGGGTTGGGTTGTAAAGGACCTCAAAACCCATCCAGTCCCATGGGCAGGGACACCTCCCACTGCATCAGGGGCTCCAAGCCCCATCCAACCTGGCCTTGAACCCCTCCAGGGATGGGATCTGGGGGATCTAATTGATGTCAAGCAAGAATCATGGAACTATGAGATGGTTTGGGTTGGAAGGGACCTCAAAGCCCATCCAGTCCCACCTCTGCCATGGGCAGGGACACCTCCCACTGGATCAGGGGCTCCAAGCTCCATCCAACCTGGCCTTGAACCCCTCCAGGGATGGAGCAGCCACCCCTGCTCAGGGCAACCTGGGCCAGGGCCTCCCTGCCCTTGCAGGAGAACATTTCTCCCTAAGATCTCATCTCAATCTCCCCTCTTGTAGCTGAAAACCATCCCCCCCTTGTCCTCTCCCTGCCCTCCCTGATCCAGAGCCCCTCCCCAGCTTTCCTGGAGCCCCTTTAAGATGAAACCCTCTCTCTCTCTCTCTGTGGAGCCGTGTGTTGGCTTTGACACTTGCCTTTTTATTTATTTGTTTCAGGTAATCGTTGCGTGAAAGGAGAAGAGTTGAGCTTGAAGGGGGAGACGGTGAATGACTGTCACGCAGAAATCATTTCTCGGAGAGGCTTTGTGAGGTGAGGCAAGGGGAAACATGAAGGAGAAGGAGAGGCACTGAGCCGTTTTGGAGGGATGTGGCTGTGAGAGTTCCTTGCTGTGCTGAGAGAGGCTCTGATCCTCTAACGCTGCAGTTTACCCCTGTGGTGTTAAATAGAGGGAAGTTTCTTTCTGATAAGAAAGAGCCGTGCCTGAATAGTGCCCAAATTAGTATCAGTCTGGAAATTTGCCAAGAGCCCAAGGGCCACATCTGATGTCCTTAAAATAAAGCGCCCTGCAGAGGCTGCTCGGCTGGCACGCAACGCGCTGCTTTGGCTGAGCACAGCTCTGAGTGGAGGTGCTGGGGAATCACAGTTCCCTTCCTGGCCTTCCTGGATGGAAAAGGCTTCAGGAAAAAGCTCTGGGGGAAGAACCTTTTCCTAACCCTCCTCTGCCATTCCCTCGAGTCAGAGAGAAAAGCTCAGCACCTGCTCCTCCTTCTCCCCTTGCGAGGAAGCTGCAGACCACGATGAGGTCTCCCCTTGGTCTCCTTCAGGCTGAAGAGACCCAGGGACTTCAGCCGCTCCTCACACAGCTTCTTCTCTAAACCCTTCAACTCTGTGCCCTCCTCTGGACGCTCTCCAGGAGCTTTAAATCCTTTTTATCCTGTGACACCCAAAACTGCTCCCAGCACTCGAGGTGGGGCTGCACCAGACAATCCCCTCCCTCACCAGGCTGGCAATGCCATGCTGGATGGCCCCAGGATTTGGTTGCCACCTTGGCTACCAGGATGCACTGCTGGCTCGTGTTCAACGTGTTCACTTTATAAACTTTCAGTGTGGCACTTTGGTTTTTTTTAACCTCGAGTGCACTGAGGCTGGATTAGAGCCTGTCAGATACAAGAGCCCTGAGCATCGTCTCTCCTTGCAGAATAATTCCCTGCACAGGTTCTGGGAAGCTGCACTTTTCCTGCAGTGTTGGAGACCTCAAGGTTTTCACTTGTGCCTAGACAGAAGCGGCGCTAAAAGACGCAGTCATTGTAAACAGATCGTGGAGTTGTGCTGACGATACTATTTGTGTTTGGCTGCCCCAGGGGCTGCTTACTCTTACTGCAAACTTGGTGCTGACTAAAGGTGCTGGGTGAACAACCTTGAAGTCGTCTTCACCCTGGGCTCGGAGGCATGTGAACAGCAGCCAGCCAAGCTCCTTTCTCTCTGCCGCCACTGCTTCCCTCTGCTCACCTGGCAGAATCCTCATTTTCTGTTGCGTGCTAGGAAATCTGCTGTATTCTGCGCCTTTTCTGAGCGTTAAACACCATTCATTGCCTTCCTGGTATTCTCAGCCTTGGCTCCCGGTCTTGGCTCTCCAAGAACCAGGAGCAGGTGACTCAGCGCGGCCAAGCGTGAGGCCCTGCCTGCCCCAAGCAGTGGTTGGGTTGATTCTGAGGAGCAAAGCAGCCTTTTGACGCAATGTTTTCAGGTTTCTCTACAGTGAACTGATGAAGTACGACCCGTCTAATCCTTCCTCCACAGAAGAGAGCATTTTCGAGCCAGCGGGAGGGAGGAGGCTCAAAATAAAGAGCAACGTTACCTTCCACCTCTACATCAGGTTTGTGGGGGCTGAGCGGTGGCACCGTTGCAGCTCTGGCTGCTTCCTGCGGGGCCGTACTGACCTTGGGGGGCGTTTGTTTTCTAGCACAGCACCGTGTGGAGACGGGGCGCTCTTTGATAAGTCCTGCAGCGACCAGGCGAGCGTGGTGGGGCCGACCCAGCACCAGCCACTCTTCGAGAACCCCAAACAAGGCAAACTGCGCACCAAGGTGGAGAATGGTGAGTGCGCTCGCTCCTGGCTTGGAAAGGTGGCTCCAGTCCTCTCTTCTGAGCCTTTCTGAAGCTCCAGACTTTCTATACCTCACCCTGTGTGGTGCTGTTGTGTTGTTTGAAGCATTCGGGAACCCCAAGGAGTTGGGTGGAAGGGCTGGGGGCGTTCGGGAGAGGCCCTTCTCCTTCCCCCTTCTCTGTTGGATGCCACCCTAGCAAGAGCGCAGCTGAAGTTGGCTTCAAAGCTCACGTCTCTCTGCCCTCCCTTTCCAGTGCTATTTTGTTGTTCTTCAGCCACATGAAAAATGTCTTGTAATGAGTTCCCTTCATCCCGAGATACCAAAATATTCCCAGAACCTGGTGCCAGGCTGACTCCAGGGGAGACGATGCTTAGAAGACAGTTTCTTGCATGGTTGCTGATGAGGTTTTGATTTCTTCAATACCTGACTTGTGATAGAAAAGCTTTCCTCTCTTTTCGTGCAGGAGAAGGCACCATTCCTGTGGAGTCGAGTGACATTGTGCCCACGTGGGATGGGATCCAGCATGGGGAGCGGTTGCGAACCATGTCCTGCAGCGACAAAATCCTACGCTGGAATGTGCTTGGCTTGCAGGGGGCATTGTTGTCACACTTCATGGAACCGGTTTATCTCAGCTCTGTGACACTAGGTACGAGAGCCGACGTCCTGGCTGGGCTGGGGGGGACCCGGGACCAGTGACAAGTAACGGCCCTCACTGAGGGATGGAACGTGGGGCACAACAACCCTGAGCAGCTCCAGCCTAGGAGAAGTCTGGCTGGAAAGTGCCTGGAGGAGAAGGACCTGGGGGGGTTGGTTGAACAGGAGCCAGCAGGGGCCCAGGGGGCCAAGAAGGCCAAGGGCATCTTGGCTTGGATCAGACCCGGCGTGGCCAGCAGGGCCAGGGAGGTTCTTCTCCCTCTGGCCTCGGCCCTGGGGAGACCGCTCCTCGAATCCTGGGGTCAGTTGTGGGCCCCTCCCCACTAGAAGGATGTTGAGGCTCTGGAGCGAGTCCAGAGAAGAGCAACGAAGCTGGGGAGGGGGCTGGAGAAGAAGAGGAGCGGCTGAGAGAGCTGGGGGGGTTTAGCCTGGAGAAGAGGAGGCTGAGGGGACACCTCATTGCTCTCTGCAACTCCCTGAGAGGAGGTTGTGGAGAGGAGGGAGCTGGGCTCTTCTCCCAAGGGACGGGGGACAGGACGAGAAGGAATGGCCTCAAGCTCCACCAGGGGAGGGTCAGGCTGGACATCAGGAAAAAATATTTCCTGGAAAGGGTGATTGGGCAGTGTCCGAGGCTGCCCAGGGAGGGGGTTGAGTCCCCTTCCCTGGAGGGGTTTAAGGGCCGGGTGGACGAGGTGCTGAGGGACATGGGTTAGTGATTGATGGGAATGGTTGGACTCGATGAACTGATGGGTCTTTTCCAAGTTGGTGATTCTATGATTCTATGAAATGCTTCCTTGTGGAGGCTACGGGAGTAACGGACTGAGCCCTCATTCTTGGCAGAGCTGTGCTGTTTGGAACCAGAAAGGGAGAGATTTTTATGTTGGGGGTGGAGTGGTGTTTGCTCCCACGATTTTGATTTTTGGAAGGTTTTCTGGAGGATAAGACAGAAAGGGCCTGATGTCTCTGGTGAGAATTGCTGATCTAGATTTAGGTGAGATCTTGGGAAGAAATGTTTTCTTGTGAGGGTGGTGAGGCCTGGGTTGCCCAGAGCAGGGGTGGCTGCCCCATCCCTGGAGGGGTTCAAGACCAGGTTGGATGGGGCTTGGAGCCCCTGATGCAGTGGGAGGTGTCCCTGGTGGAACTGGCTGGGCTTTGAGTTTCCTTCCAGCCCAACCCGTTCCAGGGTTCCATGGTCCAGAGTGGAGTCGCTGTGGCTGATCCACAGGGCCACGAGCTTTCCTGGAGCTGTGGGAAGCACTGTGGATCTCTAGGCTGGGCCTGTCCTTCACCGCGCCGTTCCTCCTTCCCAACGCCTTCACCTCTCTCTTCGCAGGTTACTTGTACAGCCAGGGTCATTTAACACGCGCGATCTGCTGCCGCGTGGCGAGAGATGGGAACGCGCTGCAGGGAAAGCTCCAGGCTCCATATCACGTCAACCATCCCGAGGTAACTGCAGCCTTGGCGCCTCTTCATCTTCCCATGCCCCCTTCCACCTCTGCCCTTGGGTTCGGGCCTCGCTCCGTGGGGATAATCCCCTGGATGGGGAGGTTAATGACCAGAAACCTCCCCCAACATGTCACCTGGGGTTACTGGAGGTGACTTAGTATGGGAAAAGGAGGCCAAGGTCACCTCTGTAGCCTTCAGCTTGGTCTTTGCTGCCCTTGGGTGTCAGGGGGAGCCGGACCCCAGCCCGCAGGGGGTGGTTGAGCCGCAAAGCTCCTGCTTGCGTGGCAGGACCCGCGTTAAACCCTCTCGCCTCTCGCGCAGGTCGGACGGGTCAGCGTGTACGACTCTGCCAGGCAGACGGGCAAGACGAAGGAGTCTTCGGTTAACTGGTGTCTTGCTGACGAGAGTGAAGTGGAAGTCTTGGATGGCACAAAAGGGAAAGTGGATGGGTAAGAAGAGCCTTTCCTGACGCTGCTTTTCCAGTTGGAAAGAGGAGGGGGGCAGCTCTGAAGTGACTCTAACCGTGCTGTTCCAGCACCTTATGTGTGGGGAGGGCTGGAGAGAGGAGTTTCCAACTGATGCGAGTGCGTGTTGATGAAGTAAAACCAAATATTGCCCAGCCTGGACCCTAAATCAGAGCCCCGCTGAGCCGAGGGGTCTCACAGCCCTCCCACAGTGGGTTTTCCCTGTGTCCCCTGCTTTTCTTTGCTCTTCCAAGCGTTGTGTCCTTCACTGCGGCCTTTGTCTTCCTCCTCAGACCAAAGCTGGAGGTGTCTCGTGTGTCGAAGAGGAACATGTTCGCCCTCTTCCAGCAGTTGCGTGCCAAGAACGACCGCAAAGACCTGCAGCACCTCGCCGTGTACTCGGAGGCGAAGGAGGCTGCCACGGAGTATCAAGAAGCCAAGCAGCGCTTCTTTGGCACCCTGGAAGCACTGGGTTACGGCAGCTGGATCCGCAAACCCCAAGAGGAGGAGAATTTCTCCTTCCCTCTTGCACAATGAGGTGACTGGTGGCTGTGGGGTGAGTGCAGAGGCGCCTGTGTGTGGGCACCAGCGTCCTCCTCTCGCCGTCACCTTTTTGACCTGGAATCAGGAGCGTACGGGAGTTTTCCCTGTAGGCCTGGCTGCCTTCTGTCTGCTCTTGTTCCTCAGAGACCCAGCCCTTCCTCTTTTTAAAACATGCATGGAAATTGTCTTTTTTTAAGCTAGGGCAGGCTCAGCCGCATTTGCTTTTATGGTTTTGTCTCCTCTTTTTTTATAAGAAGGCACAAGAAATCAGAGGGATTCTCAAACTGCGAGTTCCAAACATTTGGACTTTGCAATTCCGATCCCTCTGGGGGGTTTTGAGGCAAATTTTCTCTTTTTGAGGAAGAAAATCAAAGCTGCCTGGCTGGTTTGTGGTGTCTCTCTTGCATGGGACTGGAATATGGGACTGATCCCTGCAGGACGCCAGCAGGACCAACGAAACATTCCGCGTTCGTAATAAAGATGGATTTCTGTATTATTGGCTGGGTTGGTGACGCTGGGGGGGGGAAAGGGGCCCTGGGGTGGATTGGAAGGGGATATAGACGGGCTCCTGCTTGCTGGGTGATGGATGAGTGGTGTGGAACCAGCAGTTGTGAGTTGAGCCTCCTAGAATCATAGAATGATTGAGGTTGGAAAAGCCCTGGAAATCTCATCCCGTTCAGCTCTCAGCCCAACCACACTGTGACGACTCAACCATGTCCTGAAGTGCCACATCTCCACATTTTTTGAACCCCTCCAGGGATGGGGACTCCACTAACGGAGCAGCCTCTGCCGGGGCTTCACCACTCTCAGTAATCGTTCTCAATATCTTATCTCAGCCTCTCCTGGCACAACTTGAGGCTGTTTGCTCTGATCCCATCCCTTGTTCCTTGGAGCAGAGCCCAGTGCCCACCTGGCTCCAACCTCCTTTCCAGGAGCTGCAGAGAGCGATGAGGTCTCCCCTCAGCCTCCTCTTCTCCAGACTAAGCAGCCCCAGAGACCTCAGCAGCTCCTACAACCCCTTGGCTCGAGACGCTTCCATTCCATTCTCTGGATGTGGGTAGCTTTCCAGCTGCTCTTTCCCCAAGCCTGGAGCGCTCATGGGGTTGTTGTGGCCCAAAGGCAGGACCCGGCACTTGGCCTTGTTGAATCTCATGCCCTCAGGAGGTGCTCGGGGGGCAGAACTGAGCCCTGGGAGGGCAGGAGCCCACCCTGTGCTGCTGGTGGGGCTGTGGCTGTAGGGTGGTGTCCCCTCTTCAGCCCTGGGACATCACTGGGGAGCTGGCACTGGGCTTCTCTCGATGTTCCCCGCACCCTCCTGCTCTCCAGGAACCCCTGTCCTGCACCCCAGAGCTGCTCCGAGGTGGGACACGCTGGGATGAGCCCCTGATGTGTGGAGGCTGCAGGGTCAAAGCTCTCAACATTGAAGTTTTGGGGTTCAGCCTTGGGAGGAGGAGATCCAGGAGGTGCAGTCGGAGCAGCCCGGGGTTTCTCTGGCTGGGTGAAGGGCTGGGATTTAAATTCATTCCTAGCGTGCGACTTCCCCTGGCGCCGGGTGCCACCGGCCGCTCCAGCGCTGCAGATTAGTGGTATTTATAGCAAACGCTCCATTCTGCTTTTTCCCAGCGAGGGAGCGTGGGAAGCGTTGCTGAACTGGCCACGGCCACGCTAGGAGCTGGGCTGCTCCTGCTTGGAGTTGGGTTGGGTTTCTATTTTCTTTCTCCTGGCTCTCAGCTTCGGTGCACGGAGCGTGGAGTTGAGCAGGGGACGTGGCTGGAGCAAGCACGGAGCAGCCCTGGTGCTCGCTGCCTCCAGGTAGGACCTAAAAATAGCGTCCTTCTGCCTCGTCCGTGTGCTCGCCTCGAGGAGCAGGAGCAGAGCAGCTCCACCGCGCTCCCTCGGCGACTGGGATTTTCCTCTCCCAAAGCCTCTTTCTGCCTCAGCCTCTGATGGTGATTGTGGACTCCTGGAATAGTTTGAGTGGGAAGGGGCCTCAAAGCCCACCCAGTTCCATCCAGCTCCCGCTGCATCAGGGGCTCCAAGCCCCATCCAACCTGGCCTTGAACCCCTCCAGGGATGGGATCTGGGGGTTCTGGTTGATGTCAAGTGAGAATCATGGAACTATGAGATGGTTTGGGTTGGAAGGGACCTCAAAGCCCATCCAGTCCCACCCCTGCCATGGGCAGGGACACCTCCCGATGGATCAGGGGCTCCAAGCCCCATCCAACCTGGCCTTGGACACCTCCAGGGATGGAGCAACCTGGGCCAGGGCCTCCCAAACCTCACAGCAGAACATTTCTCCCCAAGATCTCATCTCAATCTCCCCTCCTGCAGCTCAAAACCGTTCCCCTCGTCCCATCCCTGCCCTCCCTGATCAAGAGCCCATCACCAGCTTTCCTGGAGCCCCTTTCAGCACTAGAAGCTGCTCTGAGGTCTCTCCAGATTCTTCCTTTTTCCAGGCTGGACAACCCCAACTCTTTTAACCTATCCTTGTAACAGAGATGCTCCAGCCCTTGGATCATCTCCACACCCTCTGGACTCGCTCCTGGGGAACCAGAATCCCCCCATTCCCCAGTGCCTCCTGCTCCCTCCTGCCCACGTGGGATGAAACGATGGTAAAACTGACCCAGCACCGTCCAGTGTGAGCGTTTATTGGGTTGTGGTTCCACCTGGAGCCCAGCGCCCAGCTCTCCGACCCCCGGCTGGGTGCTGAGGGTCGGGAGCGGAGCCCTCGCTGTCCCTGGGGCCAGCGGAGAGGGGGGTCCGGGCGCTATTTGGAGGTGGGGGTGCCCTGGCCGAGCTGGAGCAGGGAGTTGGTGGCGTAGTTCTGGAAGAGGGGCTGGAGGAACATGCCAACGGTGCCGAAGACGCAGACGAAGACGAAGATCCACAAGAAGAGGCGGTCGATGACCATGGCTACGTACTTCCAGTCCTCGCTCACCTGCAGAGCCAGCAGATCAGAGAACCGTGGAATGGGTTGGGTTGGAAGGGACCTCAAAGCCCATCCAGTCCCACCCCTGCCATGGGCAGGGACACCTCCCACTGATTCAGGAACTCCAAGCCCCATCCAACCTGGCCTTGAACCCCTCCAGGGATGGGGCAGCCACCCCTGCTCTGGGCAACCTGGGCTCCCCACCCTCATCGTGAGGAATTTCTTCCTAATATCCAATCTAAATCTTCCCCTCTCCAATTTGAAGCCGTTCCCCTTTGATGCAAGGTCAGGATGGAGCCCCAGGCGTTGCCTGTGCCGCTCCCAGCTCCGCTGAACCCCAATTCCTCTCTCTCAGCACCGCAGCAGGGTGTGAATCCCCTGGGCTCGCGGCACCCGCGCTGCTGAGCCCCAAAAACTCATCACCTTGGTGAGCCCTGAGTAGCCCCGGCGGGACACACGGACAGGGGTCGGGGTCCCCAGAGGCTCCGGATCCAGAGTGGCTGCGTCAGGTAGGGGGGGTGGGGGCCAGGGGCTGCAGGGGGACCCAGGAGGGGACCCTGGGTGCACCCCACAGCCTGCACCCCATAGCTCTATGTGCACCCCAAATCCCCTCTGCGCACCCCGCAGCTCTGCACCCCACAGCTCTATATGCACCCCACAGCTCTATGTGCACCCCACACCCCCTACATACACCCCATAGCTCTATGTGCACCCCAAACCCCCTCCGTGCACCCCGCAGCCCTGCACCCACAGCTCTATATGCACCCCATAGCTCTATATGAACCCCAAACCCCCTCCATGCACCCCGCAGCCCTGCACCCCACAGCTCTATATGCACCCCATAGCTCTATGTGCACCCCAAATCCCCTCTGTGCACCCCGCAGCCCTGCACCCCACAGCTCTATATGCACCCCAAACCCCCTACATACACCCCATAGCTCTATGTGCACCCCAAATCCCCTCCATGCACCCTGCAGCTCTGCACCCCACAGTTCTATGTGCACCCCAAACCCCCTACATGCACCCCACAGCTCCGTACCCCATAGCTCTATGTGCACCCCAAACCCCCTACTTACACGCCGTAGCTCTGTGTGCACCCCAAATCCCCTCCATGCACCCCGCAGCCCTGCACCCCACAGCTCTATACGCACCCAACAGCTCTATATGCACCCCATAGCTCTATGTGCACCCCAAATCCCCTCTGTGCACCCTGCAGCCCTGCACTCCACAGCTCTATATGCACCCCAAAGCTCTATATGCACCCCAAACCCCCTACATACACCCCATAGCTCTATGTGCACCCCAAATCCCCTCCATGCACCCCATAGCTCTGCGCCCCATAGCTCTATATGCACCCCAAACCCCCTACATACACTCCATAGCTCTATGTGCACCCCAAATCCCCTACATGCATCCCGCAGCTCTGCACCCCATAGCTCCATGTGCACCCCACACCCCCTACATACACCCCACAGCTCTATATGCACCCCATAGACCTATTTGCACCCCAAATCCCCTCCATGCACCCCACAGCCCTGCACCCCACAGCTCTATGTGCACCCCAAATCCCCTCCATGCACCCCACAGCCCTGCACCCCACAGCTCTATATGCACCCCACAGCTCCATGTGCACCCCAAACCCCCTACATACACCCCACAGCTCTATATGCACCCCATAGCTCTATGTGCACCCCAAACCCCCTACATACACCCCACAGCTCTATATGCACCCCACAGCTCCATGTGCACCCCAAACCCCCTACATACACCCCACAGCTCTATATGCACCCCACAGCTCCACGTGCACCCCAAACCCCCTACATACACCCCACAGCTCTATATGCACCCCACGGCTCCATGTGCACCCCAAACCCCCTACATACACCCCACAGCTCTATATGCACCCCACAGCTCCATGTGCACCCCAAACCCCCTACATACACCCCACGGCTCCATGTGCACCCCAAACCACCTCCGCGCCCCCCGCGGCCCCTTGTGCCGCCCGCCTGGCGCCCCGGCTCACGCTCTGGTCGTCGTCCTCGCTGCGCATGTGGTCGGCGATGAAGCGCACGCCGTCCACGGCCTCGTCCAGCCCGCAGGCGCCCGCTCCCGCGGGGCCCTGCGCCTGCCGCTCGCGGTACCCGTTGAGCCCCTCGGCTTTGGTGGCGCCGGGGTTGGCGTAGCAGGCGCAGGCGCGGGCGCCGGCCCCGAGGAAGAGGGTCCCGGCGTTGGCGCGCTCCTGCGTGTGCCGGCGTTGGCGTAGGCGCTGGCGGGCGCAGTTCTGCTGCGGCTGCTTCATGAAGAGCAGCGCCGGGAGCTTGCGGAGGAAGAGCGAGCGGACCCAGGGCGGCATGGTGTGCGTGGTGGGCGAGCGGTGGTGGACGTTGAGGACGCAGACGCTGGTGACGATGGAGAAGGTCACCAGCACCATGGTGAACATGAGGTACTTGCCCACCAGCGGGACGTCCAGCGAGGTGGGCGGCACGATCTTGGAGATGAGCAGGAGGAAGACGGTGAGGGCGAGCAGGACGGAGATGCAGAGAGTCATCTTCTCGCCGCAGTCGGACGGGAGGTAGAAGACGAGGATGGCCAAGGAGGTGATGAGGATGCAAGGGATGATGAGGTTGATGGTGTAGAAGAGCGGCTTGCGTCGGATGATGAAGTCGTAGGTGATGTCCACGTAGGTGGAATCTTGAGGGTTCTCGTTGCGCCGGCCCGGCAGCGCCACGATGTCCCACTCGCCGCTGGGCGTGAAGTCGTCCAGGCTGGCCACCTCGCTCTTCAGCACCAGGTCGATCTCGGTGTGGTCGTAGGTCCAGGAGCGGAACTTCATGGTGCAGTTCTGCTGGTCGAAGGGGAAATGCTTCACCTCGATCTTGCACGCGCTCTTGTAGATGGCGGGCGGCAGCCAGAAGATGCTGCCGTCGTAGGAGATCACCGCGTTGGAGTAGAAGGAGACCTCGTACATCCCATCAGCACTGGGATGGAGGGATGTCCCGTCAGCTCCAGCTGATGGCACCACCCCAAGCCCTGGGTGGGGTTGGGGGGACACGTGGTGTGTCCCCCCCATGCCAAACCCACCACCTACTTGTTGTAGAGCACGACATCGGGGAGCCAGATGTGCTTGGAGGGCAGACGGACCTTCTTCATGTTGTCGAAGTCCTCCGGCCGCCAGGTGAGGCGGTAATCCTCCCACTCCTGGGGGGGGGGCAGGATCAGTGCGGGGGGGGAGCACGCAGAGGGGGTCCCAGGGCAGGGTGGGCATGGATGAGGATCCCAAAGGGTCACAGAGAGAGTCCTGAGGTGGGTGGAGGTCCCACATGGAGGGTCTATGGGGTGTCCTGCGCGAGGGTGGATGTGGGTGGGAGCCTCGGGGGGCAAAGAGGGTCCCACAGAAGGTGCAAAGGGGTCCCAGGGTGGAGTGGACATGGGTGGGGGTCCCAGTTCAGGGGTCATGAGGGGTCCCAGGATGGAGTGGACACTGGTGGGGATCCCAGGATGGGGTGGACACAGGTGGGGGTCCCAGTTCAGGGGGCATGGAGGGTCCCAGGATGGAGTGGACATGGGTGGGGATCCCAGTTCATGGGGTATGGGGGGTCCCAGGATGGAGTGGACACGGGTGGGGATCCCAGTCCAGGGGGCATGGGGGGGTCCCAGGATGGAGTGGACATGGGTGGGGGTCCCAGTCGAGGGGGCATGGGGGGTCCCAGGATGGAGTGGACACGGGTGGGAGTCCCAGTCCAGGGGGCCTGGGGGGTCCCAGGATGGAGTGGACACGGGTGGAGATCCCAGTCCAGGGGGCATGGGGGGTCCCAGGATGGAGTGGATACAGGTGGGGGTCCCAGTTCAGGGGGCCTGGGGGGTCCCAGGATGGAGTGGATACAGGTGGGGGTCCCAGTTCATGGGGTATGGGGGGTCCCAGGATGGAGTGGACACGGGTGGGGGTCTCAGTTCATGGGGTATGGGGGGTCCCAGGATGGAGTGGACATGGGTGGGGGTCCCAGGACGGAGTGGACACAAGTGGGGGGTCCCAGGGCAGGGTGGACATGGAGCAGGGGATCCCCCGCAGGGCGCAGGGGGTTTCTGGGTGAGGGGAGATGCCTCATGGCCGGGGCGGTAGCCGGGGGGTCCCACCTGGGTCAACCAGACGTTGGTGGTCATGATCTGCTCCCTCTCGTGCTGTGGAGAGAAGGGGGCCGGTGACTCGGGGTGCCCCGGGGGGAGTCCAGGACCCCCCCCTCCACACCCCAGAAAAGGGGGGAGGGCAGCGGCAGCAGAGCCCGAGCCAACTCACCACGCTGATGAGCTGGGCCAGGGACACCATGAGCTGCACGGTGACGCGCTGGGAGCCGTTGGTGGCCGGACGGATGAGCTTGTTATAGCGCGCGGGGTCGAGGAGGTACTCGATGAGCCGTTCCTCCGTGTCCGTGGCCACGATCCCTGGGGGACCCGGGGAATCGCTGAGCCCCACAGCGAAGGGGAGGGACCCCCCGAATGGCTGGATGGGGGAATGGGATGATGGGGGGACAGGGTGATAGAGGGGGTTGAGGAGGTAACGGGGTGTTGGAGGTGATGGGTCAGTTGGTGGGTTGAGGAGGTGATGGAGGGAGTGAGGGGGGTGATGGGATGATGGGGGGACAGGGTGATGGAGGGGGTTGAGAAGGAAATGGGGTGTTGGAGGTGATGGGTGGGGTGATGGGTTGAGGAGGTGATGGAAGGAGTGAGGGAAGTGATGGGATGATGCGGGGACAGGGTGATGGAGAGGTTGAGGAGGTAACAGGGTGATGGAGAGGTTGAGGAGGTAACAGGGTGATGGAGAGGTTGAGGAGGTAACGGAGTGTTGGAGGCGATGGGTGAGGTGATGGGTTGAGGAGGTGATGGAGAGGTTGAGGAGGTAACGGAGTGTTGGAGGCGATGGGTGAGGTGATGGGTTGAGGAGGTGATGGAGGGAGTGAGGGGGATGATGGGATCATGGGGGGGACAGGGTGATAGAGGAGTTGAGAGGAAATGGGGTGTGGGAGGTGATGGGTGGGTTGATGGGTTGAGGAGGGGATGGAGGGAGTGAAGGGGGTGATGGGATGATGGGGGGACAGGGTGATGGAGAGGTGGAGGAGGTAACGGGGTGTTGGAGGTGATGGGTGGGGTGATGGGTTCAGGAGGGAGTGAGAGGGGTGTTGGAGGTGGTAATGGGGGGCCAAAGGTATGAGGTGATGGAGGTGATGATGGAGATGATGGGGTGACGAGGCTGATGGAAGTGATGGGTGGGTTGATGGGTTGAGGACGTGATGGAGGGAGTGAGGGAGGTGATGGGATGATGGGGGGGCCAGGGTGATGGAGGGGGTTGAGGAGGTAACGGGGTGGTGGAGGTGATGAGGTGACGGTGTCAAGGGAGGTGATGGGTGGGTTGATGGGTTGAGGAGGTGATGGAAGGGGTGATGGAGGGGGTGATGGGGGGCAAGGGTGACGGGGTGATGGAGATGATGGTGTGATAGGGGGGTGAGAAGGTGATGGGTGATAGAGGGGAGATGGGGTGACAAGGGCGGAGGGTGATGGATGGGTTGAGGGGGTGATGGATGGGTTGAGGGGGTGATGGATGGGTTGAAGGGGTGATGGAAGGGGTGAAGGGCATGGGGTGGTGGGATGATGGTGTTGATCAAGATGCTGCAACGGGATTGACGTGGATGATGGGGTGATGGGGGGGTGGGAGGGGGATGGCGAGGGGGACAGGGAGAGGGGGGCAACGGGGTGATGGGGGGATGAAGGGGGTGAGGGGTCGAACGGGCGATGGGGTGAGGGGCAGGGGGAGGGGGGGGACGGGGCAGTGGGGTGACAGGGTGACAATGTGATGGGGTGATGGGTGATGGTGTCGTGGTGACAGTGCCACAGCCGGGCCCAGGCTGCTCTCGGGGCAGGGGCCACCGGGGGCTGCGGTCCCCGGTAAGAAGCAGCTCCCGGTAGGACCGGGCAGGCCCTGCAGCCCCGGTGCTGCCCCGCCAGAGCCCTTTGGTGCCGCAGAGCCCCGGGAAGGGGGGGTTGGGGGAGCACCGGGAGCATCGGGCTGACCCAGCGATCCTCCCCGCCGGTGCCCCCCCCCCGCCCCCCTCCCCGGTACTTACGTCGGAGAGCAGCGAGGAGGCAGAGGACGCGGAGCAGCGCCATGGGGCCGGTACCGGGGCCGGTGCTGATGCCGGTACCGGCGCCTGGTGCTCTCCCCGGGGCCGGAGCCGCTGCCGGGGCCGGTACCGAGCGCTGTCCCCGGAGCCGGTGCCGGGCGCTGTCCCCGGTGCTGACCGCGCTGTCCGCGGTGCTGGAACCGGCGGCCCGGGCGGGGCGGCCCCGGGCGGGGGCGGTACCGGGCGCTCCCCGCTCCGCCGCCCTCACCACCGCCCCCCCCACCCCCGCCCGGTTCCCTCCTGCACGAACCCGCCGGGGCGACGGGGAGTCGGGGACGATGGCACCGGGACAGCCCCCCCCCCACCCAAACTCCGCACCCCTATGTGCCCCCCCCCCGCCCCGTGATCGCCCCCCCCGGTCACCGGCCGTCACGTCCCCCTCCCTGCCGGGGGCGGCAAGCCACGCCCCTTCCCTCAAGCCACGCCCCTTCCCTCAAGCCACGCCCCTTCCCCATCAAGCCACGCCCCTTCAATCAACCCACGCCCATTGCCTCGAGCCCCGCCGCTTCCCTCAAGCCACGCCCCTTCCTCAAGCCACGCCCCTTCCCTCAAGCCCCGCCCCTTACCTCAAGCCACGCCCCTTCCCTCAAACCACGCCCATTTCCTCAAGCCCCGCCCATTTCCTCAAGCCCCGCCCCTTCTCTCAGGCCCCTCCCCTTCCTGCAATCCCTGCTCCCTTCCCCTCAAGCCCCGCCCTCCCCTCCCCACCACGTGACCTTACCTGGTGGTATGACCACGCCCTCTTTTTCTGGCCCCGCCCCTTCTCTCTGGCCACGCCCCTTTCCAGATGACCACGCCCCTCTCCACACGTGGCCACGCCCGTTTCTTATGGCCCCGCCCCCTTTCTCGGGCCCCGCCCCTCTCCTCAGCGCTATAACCATCCGGTTGGTTTTGGCCCCGCCCCCTGTCCGCGCTCCCCGCCGCGCGATCCCTTCCGGCGGTTGGCCCCGCCCCTTCTGTTACCGGCGGGAGGGGTCACTTCCGGCGAGCGGCGCCGTCGCGCCGCCATCTTGTGCGGGCGGCGGGGGCTGCGGCGGCGGCGGCGGCGGCGCGGGTCCCTCCATGGGAAGATGCAGCGGGCGGGGCCGGAGGAGGCGGCGGGGGCGCAGGCGGCGGCGGGCGGCGGGGGTCCCGGGGGCGCCGGGCGGCTGCTGAGGCGGGAGCTGCGGCTGCTCGAGTCCATCTTCCACCGGGGCCACGAGCGGTTCCGCATCGGCAGCGCCTGCCCCGACGAGATCACCTGCGAGTTCGTGCCGGGGCCCGGGGCGAGGGCCGGGGCCTCCGGGGCGCGGGGGCCGCCGCCGGGGCCCGTCCGCATCCACTGCAACATCACGGTGAGACCCGGGAGGGGCACCGGGAACCCGGGCCTCGCGGGGAACCGGGATCCCCGGGATCCCGGGCTTTGCTGTGAGGGACCGACTTCCTCCGGGGTACTGGCTTGGGGACCTTGCGGGGGGGTGAGAACCGGGGACCCCCCGGGCCTTCGGGGCAAACCGGACCCCCCAGTGCTGGGAGGAGGGACTGGGACCATCGGGAATACCGGCTGGAGAGGGGGAGGGAGGGACCGGGATCCCCGGGGACACCGGCTCTGGGCCGGGGGGAACAAACCCCTCTCTGCACCTACCGGTCTGGGGCAGGGGCTGAAACCTCCCTTACCTCCCGGCCCGTTTTGGGGTGTTGGGACCGAGATCCCCACCCTCCCGGCCCGTTTCGGGGTGTTGGGACCGAGATCCCCACCCTCCTGTCCCGTTTCGGGGGCACCGGGAGCTCCTCCCGTCCTGACTCAGCCTCATCGCAAGGTTCTGGGGGGGTTGGGGGTCCTGGAGGTTGCGGTGTGTGTGGAGGAGGTGGGGGGAGATCTCCACGGCACTGGGGTCTTCACCCCCATGGCTCATCCTCATCTGATGATGGGGGATCATCGGTTTTGGGGGATCCCAGTTTGGCCTGGGCTGCAGCTCCCATCCCATGGTGGCCAAGGAGCCGCAGAGCTTCCCAGCGTGGGATTTCCCACCGTTCTGACTCCGGGGACTTCCCCCTGCGTAAGAGGATCCTTGAGTCGTGGGCGTTGGGTTCTTCCACGAGGTCTGGAGCTGGGGAGATGGTGTGGAAGGCCCTCGGCTTCCAACCCCAGAAGACCTAGATACCGCAGGAATAGCCAAACATCTTCTTCCCCTGGATCCCACCCCGGCCTGGGGGCGAGCGGCACATCGGAGCGGGATTTTGGGGTGCCCTCAGCTCCAGGACGGGGATGCAGCTGCTCCTGCGCCGTCGCACCAGTCCCTGGAGCTTGGAGGGATCCGTTTGCAGCTCCTTTCCCCTGCATGGGATGGAGGTAGCAGCTCAGACACCACCTTCTGTTTCTCTGCAGGAGTCTTATCCGGCTGTTCCCCCAATTTGGTCTGTGGAGTCGGATGATCCCAACCTGGCAGCTATCCTGGAGAGGCTGGTGGAAGTCCGGAAGGGAAACACTCTGGTGAGAGGGCGCTTGCCTGTGGAGCGGGGTGGATGGCGAGCGGCTGGTGGCTCCAGTAGGCTAAAATCCCTGCTGCCCATCTCCAGCTGCCGAGGCGGGGATGTTTCTCCCCTTGGAAGGGTGCAGAAAGTTGGGATGAGCGGCTCTGACATCTTTAGAGGTGTGATTTCCCCCCCTGCTCGGAGCGGGAAGGAACGGCTGCTGGGTCTTTGCTCCCTCATCCGTGAGGGAAGGCACGGGACGGCACTTGGTGTCTGTCTCTCCATGTTCTCTCATGCCTGTCTGCTCTCCCAACAGCTCCTGCAGCACCTGAAGAGAATAATCTCTGACCTGTGCAAACTCTACAACCTCCCGCAGCACCCAGATGTCGAAATGCTGGATCAGCCTCTGCCAGCAGAACAGGTGGGTGTATTGGGAGGAGACTCTTAAGTCTGTAAAATGAATTCCCTGGAGTTCGCTTACAGCCTTCCAGGACTGAAAGGGTCTCCAGGAGGCTCTTGATCAGGGAGTGCAGGGAGAGGACGGGGGTGGGGAATGGTTTTCAGCTGAAAGAGGGGAGATTGAGATGAGATCTTAGGGAGAAATGTTCTGTGAGGGTGGGGAGCTCAGGTTGCCCAAGGAAGTGGTGGCTGCCCCGTGCCTGGAGGTGTTCAAGGCTTTGAGGTCCCTTCCAGCCCAAACCATTCTGTTATTCCTTATCCCTGAAGGAGGAACGTGATGGGTTTGGCGTTGATCTTGCTGTGAGATGGATCCTTGGGCGATGCCAGTTGGCTCTGTTGCGCTTTAGTGCTGTTTAGCTACTCTGATTTAGCTTCTTATAGAGGTTCTTGCCTTCACTCTGCTTTTAACTTGGCTCTGCTTGTCAATCCCTGCGTAAGATTGCTTTAGAAGTGTCTGGGAAGGCAGGAGGGTGTCGCTCTGGGGTGCTGAGGTTTAATCTTTGTCCATTTTTCCCCACAGAGCACGCAGGAAGAGGTGTCCTCTGACGAGGAAGATGAAGAGATGCCAGAGGTAAGTGCCAACTTTGCCACCTGAGGAAGTAACCAGAGAGCTGAGCACAGGGAGATCCCACTGCAAGGTGCCAGGTCTTGAGGAGTAGCTCTTGGAGTCTGAGCAGGGAAAATCCAGCTGCTTGGCCCAGAAGCTCGATGATTCTCAGCTTTCTGTTGCTGGAGATTCGGGAGCCGTGGATGGGAGCAATGTGTTCGGGAACCACGTGGCATCGCAGCTGCCAGAGGCACCCGCTCAAGCTGGGAGTGGAGGCCCTCACGCAATTCCCCTCTCGGCTTGCGCCGCTGTGCTCTGGAACCTGAAATTTCCTCCCTAGTGATGGGATTTCGGGGTTGCTGGTGGTGACAGGGAAATCACACCATGAAAACAGGATCCCACAGAGAGGATTAGGGTGGACGGCTGAACGTGTGAGCTCGCGCATCGGCAGGATCAGCAGAGGCAGCCGTTCTGCGCTGCGGGCTGAGGCTATCGCGCTGCAAAGCCCACAGGTTTCTTCGGTTGTTTGGTTTTTGTGGTTTAGAGATCTCTAGAAGTGGGTGGAATAATCTTGAATCTCCATGGTGATGTTGAGCGCTGCCTCGCCTGCTTCTCCCCGGGGCTCGAGAGGCGCGGGTGCCAAGTCAGCAGCACCACAAACCCCACCGGCAGGTCACTCAGCACAGCAGCGGAGTTAAATCCAGACTGGGCTTTTCCAGGGCCTCCAGGGAAAATGAAGAGGCTCAAACTGGTCCCAGCTTAACCCTGGGGATATGCATACCTGCTGCTTCATGGTCCTTCCCGCTCCCATGGGCTGGAAAAGCAATCCTTGCGATGGAGGGGAGCATTTCATTCCCCTGCCATCGGGAGGGGAGCGTTTTTTTCCCCTCAGGAGCTTTTCCCCTCTTCGTGTCAGCATGCAGGGACACAAATCTTTGCTCACGTAGAGCAAAGGTTCCTTTCCGTGCCAGAAGAGCGGGACCGCAGAGCTCTGCCCCCATGCATTATGCAGGTTAATCCACTCGAGGGATTTTCTCGGAGGATCCATTTTCCTGTGCGACTCTCTAAAACCCTCAAAGCCCTTCCAAAAATGCTGCTCATCCAGAATAGCAGCAGCCGGCCCGGAGAGGCCAAAGCGAGCACTCGTTTGGAGGATTTAATGCTAGTGCTGAAGCTGAGCAGACCCACAACCAATTGCAGGCAGGTCCCAGGTTGCCAATCCCTGTGTGGTGGCCGCTGTGTGTGGGGACAGGGCCCTGTGGTGGCCCCCAGTCGCTGTCCTTGCTTTCTAACTGGTTATTAACATCGTGGGCTCGCACGCCTCAGCCTGGTGAGTGGTGTTGTGGGGAGGGATGAGGGGCAGAGCCTGTGCTGGCGTGAGGGAAAGCATTGGAGAGCTGAGCTGATGCACAAAGACCCTCAGGCACTGCCCCTTTTGAGGGAAAAACATCCCCTGCCACTGAATTTTTGTGCGTGAGGGTCTCCTGCTGCTGGCAACCTGTGTTGGTGGTGGGTTTGTGTTGGTGAGGAAGGAGGGACGTGGCCCAGCAGTGCTCTGTGTCTGCGTGCTTCGTTCCAGCTGGCTGGAAAGGTGGCATCGTGTGCCGTGTGTCACATCGTTTGGTTCCACAGGGCTCGATGAAGAGCACCTCTGGTTCCATGGGGCTTGTTGGGGAGCATCCATGAGATTAATGACTAATTAGAAAGAGGTAGGGAAGAATCTGGCCCACAGGGAGCTTGGATGAGCCCAGTTTAACTCTGGAAAGGGAACTGTGCCGCTCTGCCTGCTGCTTTTGGCACCAGAGGGCAATGGGTGCCCTGAACCTGCTTCACCAAGCGTGGATGTTGTGTCTTCTGCCTCGGATCAGGGCTCGGGGCTTCCTGGGGAGGGAGAGTTGGACCAGGAATCCTTCTCGGGTCGGGGTGTCTTCCATCTGCAGTGCCTGGAGCAGGGAGGAGTGAAGTTACATCTCCTAACTCTCTCCTCTGATAGGAATGGTTGGACTCGATGATCCAGTGGGTCTCATCCAACCTGGTTATTCTATGATTCTCCCCTTCCCAGGACTCAGAGGACTTGGACCACTATGAGATGAAAGAAGAAGAGCCAGCAGACGGGAGGAAGGCAGAGGATGAAGGCATCGGGAAGGAAAACCTGGCCATTTTAGAGAAAATAAAAAAGAACCAGAGGCAAGATTACTTAAATGTACGTGTCGCCCGGCGGGTGGGCGGGCTGGGAAGCAAGGGGACCCAAGCTGAGAGTGGTGGGGGCTCTGCTGGCCCCAAATCAAAGGAATGTACTCTAAGGGCTGATGCAGAGCACTCTGTGAGCAGCCTCTGTAGCTCAGGGAAGGGTGTGTGGGCCTCGGGGCACCCAAGGCCTCAGGGCTGCATGGGGCAGCTGTCCCGCAGCGAGATGAGAAGCTCCACATAAGTCAGCAAAGTGTGCTTGCAGCCCAGAAACCAACCATGTCCTGAGTTGCATCCAGAGCAGCGGGAGCAGCAGGGCCAGGGAGGGGATTCTGCCCCTCTGCTCCGCTCTGGGGAGACCTCATCAGGAGCTCTGCCTCCAGCTCTGGAGTCCTCAGCACAGGAAGGACACGGAGCTGTTGGAGTGAGTCCAGAGGAGGCCACGGAGATGATCCAAGGGCTGGAGCACCTCTGCTATGAGGCCAGGCTGAGAGACTAGGGATTGTCCAGCCTGGAGAACAGAAGGCTCCAGAGAGACCTTAGAGCAGCTTCCAGTATGGAAAAGGGGCTCCAGCAAAGCTGGATAGGGGCTCTTGATCAGGGCGAGGACGAGGGGGAATGGTTTTGAGCTGCAAGAGGGGAGATTGAGATGAGATCTTAGGGAGAAATGTTTTCCTGTGAGGGTGGGGAGGCCCTGGCCCAGGTTGCCCAGAGAAGCCGTGGCTGCCCCATCCCTGGAGGGGTTCAAGGCCAGATTGGATGGGGCTTGGAGCCCCTGATGCAGTGGGAGGTGTCCCTGCCCATGGCAGGGGTGGGACTGGATGGGCTTTGAGGTCCCTTCCAACCCAAACCATTCCGTAATCTGGGATTCCCCTCAGTCCCAGCTGCTGGGATTTGTGCCTTCACGCTCCTGGGCTGAGATTCATACCCAGCTGAGAGGGTGCAGAGGTGTTTCTGCTGCCTGGGGTGGCACGTCGGGGAAAAGTGACAGTGAGGGATGCAGTCAAGTCTGGATTAGAGGCTGGGTGGGAGTTCTGGCTCAGAAATCGGCCTCGTCGAGCTGTGGTGGGCGTAGTGTAACGATTCAACTTCCCTTCTCCCCAACGCCTCGCAGGGTGCAGTGTCTGGGTCTGTGCAGGCCACCGACCGGCTAATGAAGGAGCTCAGGGATATTTACCGATCACCAAGTTTCAAGGGCGGTGAGTACTGCAGGGAGCTCTGGGCTTTTCCTCAGCATTCCAGTGGCCTTAGAGCTGCTCTGCGCAGCTGGGAGAGGATCTCGGGCCTTTAGTGGTGGCTGTGGCTCTGCCAAGAGTGAGCAAAGCTGCCTTAACCCCCTGCTCCCTGCCAGCGCCTGGTGGAAGTGCAGAATGTGTTGTGGGTGGAAGGGTTCTCCGGCTTTGAGGGTGATGATGGTGTTCCTGCCCCTTCCCTGAGCATAAGGAATCAGCAAAGAGCAGTCAGAGGACAACTCCTACCCCTGGGATGGTCCTTGTGGACACAGGGGGGGTCTGTTCCAGTCTGAGGTTGTGCCACAGGGCAGAGGGGATTTGGAATCTGGGATGTTGGGGGCTCTCTGTTCAGCCTTGCCCTGCGGTGACACCCCTGTCCTCTGACTTGCAGGATACTATGCAGTCGAACTGGTGAATGACAGCCTGTACGATTGGAACGTCAAACTCCTGAAGTAGGTGGAATGGCTTGGGATTGTGGAGCTCGCTTGGGGAGACCTGAACATCCCCGTGAGGCACAGGGGAGGGGAGCAGGGCAAAGGAGCAGTGGGTTAGCCTATCTTGGGCACAAAGGAGATGACATCTCCAGAGAAG
This sequence comes from Phaenicophaeus curvirostris, assembly GCF_032191515.1. Taxonomy (NCBI): domain Eukaryota; kingdom Metazoa; phylum Chordata; class Aves; order Cuculiformes; family Cuculidae; genus Phaenicophaeus; species Phaenicophaeus curvirostris. The sequence continues at coordinate 1,828,319 of NC_091420.1, read as the reverse complement.
GATGAGATAATCGGAGGAATCTGCAAGTTTCTGCTGTTCCTAGAGTCCTGGAAGAGGTGCACCAGACAAAAACCATGAGCTTTCACACCCTCCAGACACCACTGTAGCCTTTTCCTTGGGCCAGGCAGGCTTTATTTTTAAGCTGGCAGCAGGCGAACAGGGTGTGATGGTCTTCTGTGCACAGCAGGAGCAAATGCAGTGCTCCAGCCTAGGAGAAATCTGGCTGGAAAGTGCCTGGAGGAGAAGGACCTGGGGGGGTTGGTTGAACAGGAGCCAGCAGGGGCCCAGGGGGCCAAGAAGGCCAAGGGCATCTTGGCTTGGATCAGACCCGGCGTGGCCAGCAGGGCCAGGGAGGTTCTTCTCCCTCTGGCCTCGGCCCTGGGGAGACCGCTCCTCGAATCCTGGGGTCAGTTGTGGGCCCCTCCCCACAAGAAGGATGTTGAGGCTCTGGAGCGAGTGCAGAGAAGAGCAACGAAGCTGGGGAGGGGGCTGGAGAAGAAGAGGAGCGGCTGAGAGAGCTGGGGGGGTTTAGCCTGGAGAAGAGGAGGCTGAGGGGAGACCTCATTGCTCTCTGCAACTCCCTGAAAGGAGGTTGTGGAGAGGAGGGAGCTGGGCTCTTCTCCCAAGGGCCAGGGGACAGGACGAGAGGGAATGGCCTCAAGCTCCACCAGGGGAGGGTCAGGCTGGACAGCAGGACAAAATATTTCATGGAAAGGGTGATTGGGCAGTGTCCGAGGCTGCCCAGGGAGGGGGTTGAGTCCCCTTCCCTGGAGGGGTTTAAGGGCCGGGTGGACGAGGTGCTGAGGGACATGGGTTAGTGATTGATGGGAACGGTTGGACTTGATGATCTGGTGGGTCCTTTCCAACCTGATGATTCTATGATCCTATAAAATGCTGTCACTGCCCACGGGTCGAGCGCCCCAGGGTGCGGTGGCAGCGAGCGCGGTTGACTCGAGGTGCACAACCTTGGCTTTGACCCTCTGGGCTCTTCCTTCGGCAGGGTTGACGAGGATAGCGCTTTGCACAATGATCTCCAGATCCTCAAAGAGAAAGAAGGAACAGATTTCATTCTCCTAAACTTCTTCTTTAAAGTAAGGCTTTCCCATGCCTTTCCGTCCTCGGGATGCACCTGCCTCAGTCCGTTGCTGGAGAAAACCTTTCTCAACAGCTTTGCTTCCCTTCTCTTGTTCCAGGATAACTTTCCTTTTGATCCACCGTTTGTAAGGGTCGTGTCCCCGGTGCTGTCAGGGGGGTGAGTAATTGCCTGTCTCTGCTTGTGAAGGGCTCAACACTGCTCCCTGTAGCTATTTTCCATGAGTTTCATATATTCATGGGATGGTTTGAGTTGAAAGGGACCTCAAAGCCCATCCAGCCCCACCCCTGCCATGGGCAGGGACACCTCCCACTGCATCAGGGGCTCCAAGCCCCATCCAACCTGGCCTTGAACCCTCCAGGGATGGGGCAACCTGGGCCAGGGCCTCCCTACCCTCACAGCAAAACATTTCTCTCCAAAATCTCATCTCAATCTCCCTTTTTCAGCTCAAAACCATTCCCCACGTCCTCTCCCTGCATTCCCTGATCAAGAACCCTTCCCCAGCTTTCCTGACAGGAGTTCCCAGCTTCTGTCCTGGGAAGCACAGACACAGGGGGTGGATTTGTTTGGTGCATTTTTCCATCCTCCAAGCAGAATTTCTCTCTGGAGCAGCGGGGAGAGGAAGGCTGTGGGCATCTCTAACCTGGCTTTTCTCAATTTCTCCCCTCAGGTACGTTCTGGGTGGTGGTGCCATCTGCATGGAGCTGCTTACAAAACAGGTGAGCTTGTCCTGCTCTGAGCCTTGGAATAAAAAGAAGCTGTAGGAGAGGGATTACAGGTGGCTGCTCTGGCCTTGCTGCAGGAGAGGCTCTGAACTGGTTTTAAATGCTTTTGATAGTCTCGTGGAATGGTTTGGGTTGGAAGGGACCTCAAAGCCCATCTGGTTCCACCTGCTGCCATGGGCAATGACACCTCCAACTGGGTCAGGGGGCTCCAAGCCTCATCCAACCTGATCTTGAACCCTTCCAGGGATGGGGCAGCCACCACTGCTCTGAGCAACCTGGGCCAGGGCCTCCCCACCCTCACGGGAAACAATTTCTTCCTGCTCTTCCTAAATCCAAGCAGGCAGCTTTGGGAGGGAGAGGGGAGCTGGTCCCATGGGCTTTAGTTCCGCTGCATACGAGTAGACCCTTTCTGGCTGGGCCGTGGTCACAAAGGGGGGACAACGTATGCGACAGCAAAGGAGAAGTTGCCAGCAGATTTGTTCAGGCAGCTCTGGCTGCTTGGCCTGCGGTGCTCACACACAAAGCCGGCGTTTCTGCTGCTGGAAACGAGAGGGGAGTCCCCAGCACAGCTGCTCCTTGTCCCTGGTGGAAGGATTCTGTGGGCTTTGTCCCTGGCAAAGCGGGATGCAGAGCAGTGGGGTTATCTCCGATGACGCTGCCTTGCTGGGCGTCCCCTCTGGGGATGGGGCAGCCACGGCTTCTCTGCGCGGAACGAGCAGGGGCTGCGATGCCGAGCAGCTCTGCCCTACGCTCCACTCCCCAGCTTGACCCCAGTCACGAGTCACGGCCGCGCTGAGCTGTGTTCCTGCTGCTCCTGGCCAGAATCCTGGGTGGCAGCAGCCTGGTGGGACATTGTGATCATAGAATCATAGAATAACCAGGTTGGAAGAGACCCACCAGATCATCGAGTCCAACCGGATCAACGAGTCCAACGTGATGGTCTTACTGGACTCGGAAAAGCCCTTTGGTTGCTGTGCGGAGGCGCACGAGCATCTTGTGGTCTCACCGTGCTGCCTTCTGTCCCTAGGGCTGGAGCAGCGCCTACTCCATCGAGTCGGTGATCATGCAGATCAGCGCGACGCTGGTGAAAGGGAAAGCACGAGTGCAGTTTGGAGCCAATAAGGTAGGGCCTGGGCTGCTCGCAGAGGTGGTTGGAGCGGGATGGAGGCGGGTGGGTGAACAACCGGCTCTGCAGCAGCACGGATCACCCAGGGAATGGGTGTGGGATGGATCACACTGGGCCTGGCGGTCACCTTGGCTTCCCTTGCAGAACCAGTACAGCCTGACCAGAGCACAGCAGTCTTACCGCTCCCTGGTTCAGATCCACGAGAAGAATGGTAAGAATCATGGAATCAGAATCACCAGGTTGGAAGAGACCCACTGGATCATCGAGTCCAACCATTCCCATCAATCACTAACCCATGTCCCTCAGCACCTCGTCCACCGGTCCCTTAAACCCCTCCAGGGAAGGGGACTCAACCCCCTCCCTGGGCAGCCTGTAAGGGTGTTGGGAGGGCCCTTTCCCCTGGAGAGAATCATAGAATTGTGGAATTGTTGGGTTGGAAACATCATCCACCCAGCTTTTGAACCCCTCCAGGGATGGGGACTCCACCGCTGCCCTGGGCAGCCTCTGCCAGGGCTTCACCACGCTTCTCAGTAAAGGAGTTGTTCCCAATATCCAGTCTAAACCTCCCCTGGCACAACTTGAGGCTCCAACCTCCCTTCCAGGAGCTGCACAGAGCGATGAGGGCTCCTCTCAGCCTCCTCTTCTCCAGACCAAACAGCCCCAGGGCCCTCACTGCTCCCCCAGTCCCTGTTCTCCAGCCCCTTCCCCAGCTCTGTTTCCTTCTCCAGACGCGCTCCAGCCCCTCAAGGCTCTTCTTGGAGCGAGAGGCCAAGAACTGAACCCAGAAATTGAGATGCAGCGACACAATCCCATCCCTGCTCCTGCTGGCCACCCCGTGGCTGATCCAAGCTGGGATGCTGGTGGCCTCCTTGGCCACTGCTGGCTCATGTTTGGCCACTGTCGGCCAGCACCCCCAAGGCCTTTTCCACCCGGCAATCCAGGATAATCCTGGCTCCCTGAGGCTGATCGCCTTGAGGTTTTTGTGCCTCTGAGGTGAGGTTGTAGCCGGCAGCCATGGCAGCAGCCTCCCCCTGCCCACCGGGCCGAGCAGGGCTGTACGGACCGTGCATCGTTAACCCACAGAGAGAGCCTTACGCTAATTTGGGAGCCACAGGCCTTGGTGGGCTTGTGCTGCAGCTTTTCCAGGTGCAGGTTTGTGTTCCTGATGCAGCTTTGTCCCTCACAGCTCTCTTCTCCTTCCAGGCTGGTACACACCGCCCAAGGAGGACGGCTAGCCTGGCTGCCACGGGGCCATCCTGCTTCTCTTCTGGATGCTCTCCTTGGATTTTACCGATGCCTCTTGGCTTTACCCAGGAAGAAATAGCTCTGCCTGTTGCGGGACAATAATGGCTGTTTAAAAACTCTAAATAAAACTGTTTTAAGCAGTTGGACTGACCCAAAACACTCGCCGGACCCTTCCTCGCAGGCGTTCTTGTTAAAACAAACTTTTGAGCCTCTTGTATCGCTGGAAACTTTCGACTCTGCTCCAGTCTAGAGCGTCCTCCTTACCTATGCTATGGATTTAATTTATTTTCTTATTTCATGTACACTGCTTTTTTTGTTACAGTGTATGATGGATGTGTATGGAAATGTATCTTTGGAGAAAAAGTACAGTTGGTTAATTTGAAGGTGCCGGTCTGACTTGGAGTGTTTTTTCCAGGCTCCTGCTGAGTGAATCCACACCCTGCGCCGTGGGAGCCAGCGCTCAGCAGCAGAGAGCAAACCCAGGGTGGGGAGCAAGTGCTGGGCTGCAGCGATGGAAGAAAAGGGTTCACGATGGTGGGAGGGAGCGTGTGGTGGCAAGAAAAAAATCAAACAGCAGTGGCAGAAGTGTCACAATCCACCTCCATCCCTGCTCCTGGGCTGGGGTGAGTGGATGGAGCAGAGAGGCCACGGGGTGGGGGAAGGTCTGGAAGAGCTTTGGAAGAAGAAAATGCTTCCTTGTTTTCCCCCCAGAGCAAGAACAGATTTTTCTCTGTAAGCTGCAACTTTGCGTTCTGCCTCTCCTGTGTCCGGCTGAGGGGTTTGAAGGTGCACCCCAAGCCTGCCCCATCCTCCATGTGCAGGAAGAAGGGGCCTTCGCCCTGTCTCTTCCCATGAACGTTGATGGAATCCTGGGCTGGTTTGGGTTGTAAAGGACCTCAAAGCCCATCCAGTTCCAGCACCTCCCACTGCATCAGGGGCTCCAAGCCCCATCCAACCTGGCCTTGAACCCCTCCAGGGACGGGGCAGCGACCCCTGCCCTGGGCAACCTGGGCCTCCCCACCCTCACAGCACAACATTCCTCCCTAAGATCTCATCTCAATCTCCCTTCTTTCCAGGATTTGCTACAATAGGAGCCCAGTTCTGTAGGGTTTTATATTATTTTTCCCTCCTCCGTCCACTCTTCCTGCAGGCTGAGCCCCAGCCCTTGGCTGACACCGTGCTGCAGTCGTGCCCTGTTGCTCAATCCCAGCTCCGTGCTCCACTCCCTCCTGCTCTCTCTGAGAGTTGGGAGTTGGAGCTCCTCAAACTCCTCATGTCCTTGGCTGGAGGGCAGCGCTGGCTCCTTATCTGAAAGCGGGACCAGTATTAATTCCCTGTGCTTGAATTAAAGTTATTGGGAAATCAAAGGGGCTCAGAAGTCTGTTATCTCCTCCAGCAGCTGGTCCCCTTGTTAGACCTTGTCCTGCTCCGAGTCTTGGAATAAAAAGAAGCTGTAGGAGAGGGATTATGGACACTGATCTGTGCTTGATGTGGGAGCAGCTCTATTTTTAAGCACTTTGCTGAAGGAGCAGGCAGTTGCGATGCTGAGCGTCTCTTCCCTCCTCTCTGCTCCTCCACCCGCACCCAACCCAGCAGGTCCTGGGCTCTTCCCAGCCCGGCTCCTGGTACTGGGGGTCACAGAATCACCAAGTTGGAAAAGACCCACCAGATCATCGAGTCCAACCATTCCCATCAATCACTAACCCATGTCCCTCAGCACCTCATCCACCCGGCCCTTAAACCCCTCCAGGGAAGGGGACTCAACCCCCTCCCTGGGCAGCCTCTGCCAGGGACCAGTGACCCTTTCCATGAAATATTTTTTCCTGATGTCCAGCCTTCATGAGGGTCTCCATGAGGCGCTGAGGGACATGGGTTAGTGATTGATGGGAATGGTTGGACTCGATGATCCAGTGGGTCCTTTCCAACCTGGTGATTCTATGATTCTACGTCCTTCTCCAATCCAGGGCAGCCCCACCCTGGGCGAGCATCTTTGCCCGCAGAACCCCATCCCTTTCCGTCACGGGGTTGTAAGGGGGTCAATATGCGCCCTCCCCCAGCAGGAAACCAAAGGGGGTCAATAAGCCTCCCCCCCCCGCAGGAAGCCAAAGTGCTGGGCTCAGCTGGGGTTTTGCAGCGAGGGCTCCGTGCAGGTGGGAGAAGCAGAGCTGCAACGGTGCCAATCGCAACCGTGACACGGTGGGGTCGAGCCCACATCCCATCAGCTGAGCACAGCACAGAATCACAGAGTCACCGGGTTGGAAAAGACCCACCAGATCATCGAGTCCAACCATTCCATCTATCACTAACGCATGTCCCTCAGCACCTCGGCCACCCGGCCCTTAAACCCCTCCAGGGAAGGGGACTCAACCCCCTCCCTGGGCAGCCTCGGACACTGCCCAGTGACCCTTCCCGTGAAATATTTTTTCCTGCTGTCCAGCCTGACCCTCCCCTGGTGGAGCTTGAGGCCATTCCCTCTCGTCCTGTCCCCTGTCCCTTGGGAGAAGAGCCCAGCTCCCTCGTCTCCACAACCTCCTCTCAGGGAGTTGCAGAGAGCAATGAGGTCTCCCCTCAGCCTCCTCTTCTCCAGGCTAAACCCCCCCAGCTCTCTCAGCCGCTCCTCTTCTTCTCCAGCCCCCTCCCCAGCTTCGTTGCTCTTCTCTGCACTCGCTCCAGAGCCTCAACATCCTTCTTGCGGGGAGGGGCCCACAACTGACCCCAGGATTCGAGGAGCGGTCTCCCCAGGGCCGAGGCCAGAGGGAGAAGAACCTCCCTGGCCCTGTCTGTGCAGGGAGGGGTCTGCACATGGGGGTCTCTGCAATAGGGGGGGTCTCTGTAAGGTGAGGGAGGGGGTCTGTCAGTTGGTGAGGGGTTCCTGGTGAGGGGTTTTGCTCTAGGTGGCTGGGGGAGGGTCTCCATGCAGGGTGGGGGTCGGTCTCCATGTGGGGAGCACCCGCAGTGTCCATATATGGGGGCCAAACTCCGGGGGTCCCAAAGTCTCCCAGGACACCCTCACATCCCAGCATCCACCCCCAGCCGCCCAGGATCCCCTCAAATCCCAGCATCCCCCCCCACAGCCCCCCAGGACCCCCTCAAATTTCAGCATCCCCCCCCCAGCCCCTCGAGACCCCCTCAAGTCCCAGCATCCCCTCCTCAGCCCCTCGAGGCCCCCTCAAATCCCATCATCCCCCCCCAGCCCCCTGGGACCCCCTCAAATCCCAGCATCCCCCCCCCAGCCCCCCAGGACACCCTCAAATCCCAGCATCCCCCCCAGAGCGCCCCGAGACCCCCTCAAATCCCAGCATCCCCCCCTCAGCCACCGAGACCCCCTCAAATCCCAGCATCCCCCCCCCCAGCCCCCCAGGACCCCCTCAAATCCCAGCATCCCCCCCCCCAGCCCCCCGGGACCCCCTCAAATCCCAGCATCCCCCCCCCCAGCCCCCCAGGACCCCCTCAAATCCCATCATACCCCCCCCAGCCCCCCGGGACCCCCTCCCACCCCCGAGACGGGACCCCCCAGCCCCCCGTACGGGACCCGCAGCCCTCGGGGGGCTCGGGGAGGGGTCACAGAGCCGGGTCTCCCCGTTGTGCCCCCCCCCCCCCCGGTGCCCCGGGGGCCGCCCCCTCCGGATCTGGGCGGGGACCCCCCCCCCCCCCCCCCAACCCCCGGTCCCTCCCGTCCCGTCCGGTCCCTCCCGTCCCGTCCCGTCCCGCCGCCGCATGGGGCCCCCCGGGCCGGCCTGACCACCCCCCCCCGACCTCAAACACCGGAGCACCCCGAGACCCCCGGCTGGACACCCCGAGATCCCACGGAGACCCCCGGGGGCTGCCCCGACCGGACCCCCCCGACCGGAGAGACCTTCCCCGGCTCGACCCATCACTGGAGCAGAGACCCCAGCCCCCCCCCGGGACACCCCCCCCCCCATCAGCCAGGGACCCCCAGACCCCCCTCCCCGCGCCCCCACCTCCCTCCCCGACCCCCCCCAGGACCCCTCGGATCCCCGGTCACCCCTCCCCGACCCCCCCGGGGACCCTTCCCCGCAGCCGGGGACCCCCAGACCCCCCCTCCCCGGCCCCCCAGGACCCCCTCCCTGCACCCGGGGACCCCCAGACCCTTTCCCGAGGGCTCAGGACCCTCGGAGACCCACCCCCCCCCCCAACCAGAGCCCCTTCTCTGCAGCCAGAGCCACCCGCCCCACCACAACCCATCGCTGGAGCAGAGACCCGAGCCCCCCCCCCCCTCCCCGGGACCCCTCCCCAAACCCAGGGACCCCTCCCTGCAGCCAGGGACCCCCGGGACCCTTCCCCACACCCAGGGACCCCCAATCCCTCCTCCTTGGACCCCCAGCCCCCTCTCCCCAGCTCCCCCCGGGATCCTTCCCCACACCCAGGGACCCCCAGGACCCTTCCCTGCAGCCAGGGACCCCCCAGCCCCCTCTCCCCAGCTCCCTCTGGGACCCTTCCCCACACTCAGGGACCCCCGGGACCCTTCCCTGCAGCCAGGGACCCCCAATCCCCTCTCCCCAGCTCCCCCCGGGACCCTTCCCCACACTCAGGGACCCCCAGGACCCTTCCCCGCAGCCAGGGACCCCTGGGACCCCTCGTCGCAGCCAGGGACCCCCAACCCCTCCTCCTTGGACCCCCAGCCCCCTCTCCCCAGCTCCCCCCCGGGACCCTTCCCCACACCCAGGGACCCCCAGCCCCCTCTCCCCAGCTCCCCCCCGGGACCCTTCCCCACACTCAGGGACCCCTGGGACCCTTCCCCACACCCAGGGACCCCCCAATCCCCTCTCCCCAGCTTCCCCGGGGATCCTTCCCCACAGCTGGGGACCCCCAGGCCCCTTCCCCGGTTGTCCCCATCCCTCCTGGGGTCCCCGTGGGGGGGGGAGGCGAAAGCCGCCTGGAGCCCCCCACCCACACCGGGGGCGAAGGCCCTGGACCCCCCCCCCCCCCCCCCCCCCCCACCTTCCTCCTCCTCCTTCATTCCTGCACCCCCCCTCCCCGGGCTGGACCCCCCCAAGCCGCGCGGGTCCCAGGGCTGGGGGGGTCCCGGCTGCCCTGCGCCCCCCCCGGTTGAGGGGGGTCTGAGCCGTGGGGCGTCGAGGAGCCCCGGGGGGGCCGGTGGAGGCCAGGCCCAACCAGGCCCATGGCGGCCAAGTGGTTCAAGGAGTTCCCTTCCAACTTGAAGACGGCGGCGTCGGAGCGAGCTCGGCCCGGCAGCGTGGCCAAAGGCCGCAAGAACTCGGCCGCCGACTTGGGGGGCTGCCGGGGCCCCCCCGGGGGTGCCAAAGACGGGGGGGGGGCGCCTGTCGAGGGACAACCTGCAGGGTCTGCTCCAGGCCGCCACGGGGAAGATGAGGAAGAACTCGCGAGCGGAATGCGGCGCCCCAGAGGGCCCCCCCCAAAAGCTGCAGCACCTACATCAACCGCCTCATCAAGGTGGAGGCCAACGAGAAGAACGGCAAGGGGTACCCCAACCCCCCGCCCGCCAGCCCCCCGGCGCTTGAGCAGGACAAGGGGAAGAACCCCAAGATGGAGACGGTAAAGAGGGACTGGGGGCAACTGGGGGGGGGGGCATGAGGCACTGGTGGCTTTAGTGGCTTTGGACTGAGGCTCTCGTGAGCCCTGCTGATCCCAGCCTTTCATCGTGCCTGGCTCTGCTGCCTTCTAATCTCGTTCAAAGCGCCCTTCATCCCAACTGCCTTCATCCATCTGGGGTTTGGAGGGCAGCGGGGAGTGATTCCTGGGCCCCTTTCACCACATCCCATCCCATCCTAACCCCCTCAACCTGTCCCGTCCCTCCCTGACCCCTTCACCCTGATCCCTTCACTCCATTCCATCCCACCCTGATCTCCTCACTCCATTCCATCCCACCCTGATCCCCTCACTCTGTTCCATCCCACCCTGATCCCTTCACCCCGTTCCGTCCCACCCTGATCCCCTCACTCTGTTCCATCCCACCCTGATCCCTTCACCCCGTTCCGTCCCACCCCGATCTCCTCACCCTGTTCTATCCCATCCTGATCCCCTCACTCCATTCCATCCCACCCTGATTCCCTCACCCTGTTCCATCCCACCCTGATCCCTTCACCCCATTACATCCCACCCTGATCCCCTCACCCCATTTCATCCCACCCTGATCTCCTCACCCTGTTCCATCCCACCCTGATCTCCTCACCCCATCCTATCCCATCCTGATCCCCTCACCCTGTTCCATCCCACCCTGATCCCCTCACCCCCGTTTCGTCCCACCCTGATCCCCTCGCCCTGTTTCATCCCACCCTGATCCCCTCGCCCTGTTTCATCCCACCCTGATCCCCTCACTCTGTTCCATCCCACCCTGATCTCCTCACCCTGTTCCATCCCACCCTGACCCCCCCTTCACCACATCCCATTCCATCCTGACCCCCCCTCACTCTACTCCATCCCACCCTGATCCCCTCACCCCATTTCATCCCACCCTGATCCCCTCATTCTGCTCCATCCCACCCTGCCCCCCTCACCCCATCCCATCCCACCCTGACCCCTCACTCAGCT